>NC_141695.1:209553634-210171134 GCF_964263255.1 Lissotriton vulgaris
TAGGTTAGATGTGTTGTGGGTGGGATCTATTCTGTCAGGGGTGAGGGAAGTGTTAATGATATGCGAGGAAGTCCGAGGGCCGGTAGGAGGAGTGGGGGTGTGTTCTGCATGGTTAGTTAGAGGGAGGTGAGGACTGAGAGTGGGGGGTCTAGAGGGTGGGATTTGTTTTTGTGCGTGTCATACTGGTGCAGAACTAGGTGAGATGTGTTGTGGGTGGAATCTGTTCTGTCAGGGGTGAGAGGAGTGTTAGTGATATGCGAGGAGGTCCGAGGGCCGGTAGGAGGAGAGGGGGTGCGAGTTGAGCATGAGGGGGAAAGATCTGTGTCTGAGTTTGAGGCGTGATTGGTCGCTACCTGGTGCTGAACTGGGGTAGAAGGGTTGTGGGTGGGAGCTGAGAAGTCAGGGGTGGTAGGTGTGTCTCTGAATGATTAGTGTGTAGTAGCTACCTGG
Source organism: Lissotriton vulgaris (assembly GCF_964263255.1). Taxonomy (NCBI): domain Eukaryota; kingdom Metazoa; phylum Chordata; class Amphibia; order Caudata; family Salamandridae; genus Lissotriton; species Lissotriton vulgaris. Next base: position 209,554,085 of record NC_141695.1, read on the forward strand.
TGCTGAGCTAGGTTAGCAGTGTTGAGGGTGGTGGAGGCTGTGAATTCAGGGGAGGTGGGGCTGGGGGAAATCTGAGTGTCGGTCCGCAGATTCGAGAGGTGCTCTTTGAAAGTGGGGAACAGGTTGTCCAGTAGTTCCAGGTTCCTGTCTGTGGATTGAGATAGGACCATCCCGTTATTGTAAATAGTGATTGTGGCTCTGCCTGGGAAGAGTTGGGATGGTGTGATGGAGAGAGTTAGACCATGAGCGGATTTCCTGGTGGTGGAGACGGTGAGTAAGGTGAGGAATGTTTTTCTCCATTGAGCTCTGCGTGTGGTGTGGAAGATGATATCGGTGTTCAGAGATCCATTGACCGGTGAGAAGTAGGTGTCGGCAAAGGGGGTTTCAGGGTGGGACCTCAGGAAGTTGTGTTTAAAGCGCTTAGCTGCTTTTTTGGTGAGTGTGGATGGGTAGTTTATTTTATAGGTGTGCTTGCCGATGGGATCCATGTTGGGATGGCGGCTTAGGTGGATATGTGAGGGTGAACTAAAGTGGTACACTTGTGCCAAAAATAGATGCAAACATAAGTTACAAGGAAACAGAAGTGACACTAGTGAGCAGCCAACATAATCAAAATATAGGAGGTAGCAGTTGGTGCCGTCCAGGGATAAAAGTGAAATGGGTGCAGCTTACCAAAGAAAAAGATATATATATAACTATATAGAAATATGAGGTGGTAATCGGTGCGATACACAAGTAGAAGCACACAGTAAGTTACATGGAGGTGACACTAGTGAGCAGTCAACATAATCGAAATATAGGAGGTAGCAATTGGTGCATTCCAGGGATAAAAGTGAAATGGGTGCAGCTTACAAAAAGAACAAGATATATAAATATATAAAATATGAGGTAGTAATCGGTGCAATACAACAATAGAAAGTGAAATGAGAAAGAAAAAGATATATATATAAATATATAGACTATAAGGTAGTGATCGGTGCAATACAACAATAGAAAGTGAAATGGGTGCAACTTATAACAATTGTACAGTATACAAGTAGAGGTATAATGCTAATGATAAACTGGAACCACATACAGGTGCAAACAAAGAGCTAAATGAGTCAAAAATGTGACTAAAGAGCAGCCAGAAGTAAATGAGCTAATGATCGGTGCATTAAATTCAAGTAGAGGTATAATACTGCAATAAAAGGCAAACATTCGCTAGTTGAAAATAGTCTAAAGAGGCCAGTTCTTAGAGTGTTGTCAAATCGTGAAAAAGACTAGTCCATGATGACCGACAAAGAGAGAGATAGAGAGAGACCAGTCTAAAATGGCGGCCAAATTGTAGTGATTATAGAGTTTAGTTTCCCTTTCTACTCTTGGTAGGTTGCGTTAGTCCATCTTCCATGTTGCTTAAAGGGGAGGTTAGAGTTCAGCTTCTATGCTGCTAGCTGGTGAGGAGGGAGGCTTATCTCTGTCTTGCTGATCCCTGCCCTCGTTGGTATGTAGCCTCATGGTCATCTGGTGGGCAGGGAGGCGATTTATGGCTCCAGTTTATGGCCCCAGCCATATTAGCCAATAGAGAGTGTAACCACCGTAAGGCCCGCGAAAAGTACAAAGCACACAGATATCAGCTTGAAATTCCGGGCATAGGGTAAAAAACCGGCGTGTTTGTTTAAAGTAGCATTTTTGCGTGCATAATTCCGGGCGGCAAGAGAGGAACCGACATGAGTAATTAAGGTGAAAGATTTGCGTGCAGTTACCTTCCGAGTCGTCACTGCCGCTGCTCAAGTAGTTTTGTGTGCAGTATGCAGAGAGTGAAGAATTGGCATGATTATTTAGAGTGATAGCTATACGTGCAGTTACCTTCCGAGTCTTCACTGACGCTGCTGCCCAGATCAGGCACCTCCAAAGTTGCGTACTGGTTGCCCAACACACACAAACAGACAGGGTACACCGGAGCCTCTCCCAATGCCAATTGCTCCGTTCTCGCCGATCCACTGGGAGGGGGGTGTGGGGGGGGAAGCCTCCCGCCTGAGCTCTGCCCACAACACACAGACAGGGCACACCGGAGCCGCTCCAGCTGCCCATTAACCCGAGCTCGTTGATCCACTGGGAGGGGGGATGGGGGGAAGCCTCCCGCCGGAACGCTGCCGCAGACAGGGCACATCGGAGCCGCTTAGATGCCCATTGCTCCCTTCTCGTTGCTCCACAGCCTCCCGCCGGAAACGCTGCCCAACACACACAAACAGGGCACACAGGAGCCGTTCTAGATGCCGAATGCACCGATCTCGTTGATCCACTGGGAGGGGGGGAGCCTCCCGCCGGCACGCCCTCTATCTCCCGCTCCGGGTCTGTTAGCGCCAACTCCTGTCCGCTTGTCAACCGCCCCGGCGGCTTCAGTGACACTGATCACTTGCCGGCGGTGATTGCAGGCAAGCAGGGCACCTCCACACTCAAGGGGGCACTGGGATGCAGTCGTCTGTCAGGAGCCTCCCAGGCGTCCTCATCATCGTTCCGGTCTCAGTACAGGTGCAAGCGAGGTGATCTTCAGGCGGTCGGGTACAGGCGATGGTGATCTTCAGGCGGGTCGGGTACAGGCGATGATGAACTTCAGGCGGGTCGGATTCTCAACTCGGCTCAATTCCAGCCGTCCTGGGTTCCGCCGAGGCTGCAGGGGTCCCAGCCGTCACTGCTGCAGGTCCGTGTTTTACGGCGATATTCCAGTTACTCTTAAACCAGTTACTTGAGTTCAATCCAGTTACTTGTTACGGTCCGGTTGCTCGTTTTTCTTGCCGACGGTGGTGGGTGCTATCAGGGATGATTCCAGGAAAGGGATCCCCAGCACTAGGAGCTCCGGACCAGAGCTCCTACCAGGCGGGTAATAGGTAATAGGTACGTTTTTTCTCCTTTCTTGTAATACATATACATAATCCTTGCTCTCTTCCTCTTACCCCCGACAACATGACTCCTAACATTCTGCCAATATCTGAGCTATCTGGCTCCTGTAGCAACATCTTTCTATTCTTCAGTAGAAAGGCCCTGGTATAGTCCCGCAACTCAGGCAGGATAGACCTCCTTTGTCTTTCTTCCTTCATAGGTTCTTTCAAGCTATCTGGGAGCTTTTTGAGGCCCAAATACTGCTGCTGATTTAGCCTTGCATTTTTGCCAGCCACTCATTCTTAAAAGTTTGGGGTATTGCATGAAATAAAAAGGTACATTTGGGGAGGAAAGACGTTTTATTTTTTACCAGATTTGTTTTCCCTAAAATAGTTAGAGGTAGGTGAGACCAACTCTGCATTAGGTTGCTAGCCTCCTTCATTACTTTGGAAAAGTTTACCTCAGGTGGAGCCTTATTTCCTGCAGGATTGGTATACCTAAATATCTCATCTCTTTCTTGAGTAAGTTGTATTCCTTCTCCTGGTTCCAGGCCATGACCTCTGTTTTAGTGTTATTGACTGAGTAACCTGCAATCTGTCCAAATTTAAGAGTTAGGCTATCGATTAATGCGACCACCAAATATAAATCTGACGTAAAAACCTGAGATCGTCTGCATACTAGACCACTTTCTTTTCCCAATCCTTGTATGGGGAATCAATCCCTCGTTTCTGATCTTTGATTCCAGTGGTTCAATATAAAGATTGAATAATAATGGAGATAGAGATATGGAGGAGCTACGACACCAACTAAGATGGGCGCATAGTCTCCCGGCTCCGCTGACCTCCGTCCCGTGCTTCATTATCCTGTTGATAATCCTGCTTACCTGAACCGGATCCGTGTGGGTGATCCGTCCTGCACTCCAGTGGTGCAATCCCGGAGCTATTCCGCCGTCGTGGAGCGAAGATACGTCGAAGAACGTACTGAGGCCTAACCCATCTGGATAGCCAGGATCTCTAGTGGTGGCCCTGCCGGGTCCGAGCTGAACAACAAGTGGCGGCTGAATGCGGTTAGGCCCGGTCTCTGGTTCACTCGAACTTTTTCTCGATTGTTTTGCTACCATCAGCTGCCTGGTGCCCTATAGCGTGTGAGGCGACGAGTGATGCACGGTACTGTAGTATGAGGATCCCTGACCGGGGATCCGGCATTCATAACGCCGAGCCCCCCAGGTCGGCGCCTCGCCGCGTACCACTGCTCGCTGACCACCATTCCCTCCCAGCTTACTTCTGCTCCGTTTAACTTTGCCCCGGAGAAGGCGCCTCTCCGTGGGGACCACCATGCCTGAGGACATAATAAGTTTAAAGGAGCGGGTTCGATCTGGCCCGTCTTTGTCGACGGTGATGGAGGCACTTATGGCGCTTCAGGGCACTATCAAAGCCCGGACTCGCGCCTTGTTGTTTGCGATGGATGAAATCACAGGCTCGAGACCGGACCCTGACTCGACTCTGGTGACCCGGCAGCCAGCCCACTTTGCAATGGATGCTTCGGAGGTATATTTAGACCCGGCGGTGGAAACAGTGTTTGCCCCTATTGTGACGGATTTGCCAGACTGGAGTGTGCCTGGACACCCAATTGAACCGTTGAAACTTTCGATCCTGCACCCTTCGGAACATTTATATGTCCCCACTGCGGTATCATCTACTCTGTACTGTATGCTGTTTTGGACTATGTCGATTCCCCTCCTCCACCGGTCTATCAAGATGGCGGATGAGACGAAGCTTGGCCTCGGAGATGGGGAGGGGCGACGGTGGTACCAGCAACCTACATCTATGCGCTTCTGTTCTGCCGACTTGAGGGACATTTTGTGTAAGGGACTTCCCTTAATTACCGACTTCAGTACATTTGATCGAAGGGGTCAGGGTTGAGATTCTTGTCTGGGTTTTTCGATGTGAAATTATGGTTGACGGGATTGCTTTACTGTCCTAACGGATTCCGGGGCAGGGTTGGCTAGGTTGGGGGTAGGAGACCGGGAGTCCGTAGTATTATGCCCTCCTCCGATTTTCCCCTTTCGATTGGGGCTTTCTTCTCTTTCCCTTTCTTCTATATTTCGGGCTTTGGTTGCTGGGTGACAGGCACGCTGCGTGGGGGGTGGCCGTAGTCATTTGCAGGGGTGCAGGGTGGGGGGGTGTGGGGGTGGGTGTTTCGTTTTTGTCTTTGTTCTATGGCCTCTTTTTCTTCTTCTTTTCTCTTGTCTTTCTTTCCTTTCTTTTCCGGGTTAGTGTAGTGGGTTTGGCATTCTTTGCATCCCCATCTCTATACCTGTGCCTAGACCTCTCCGGAGCCTGGGTGCTTGGGGGCGGACAACAATGACGGTGTGGATGTTAATAATGTGCTGTTTGTCCTGATGTTGCATGTCTAAACGCCGTTGATTTCTATGGTAGCGAACCTGATATGGACACATTGTTTTTCTGAGACACTGTATGATACCTGATGCTTTCTATTTTATATTGAAAAATGAAAACCTCCTATCCTGTGTCGCATCGAACTGCACTCGCAACTACTGTACTTGGTAATCTGAGGTACTATGCTCCCCAGGGACAATTGCTCTGAAACTGACTGTGATAATGTACTGAACTGCTTAGCGGCCAGCCCTGGGGGTTGTAGGCCCAGGTTTGTAAATAAGTGCAAATGTTAAATAAAGGTTTTTAAAAAAAAAATAATGGAGATAGAGGCCAGCTCTGCCTGGTCCCGCTTGATATTTTAAAGGGTGCAGTAAGGTTTCCATTCACCAGGACTCCGGCACACGATGATCGGTATATCATAGCCAATACCCTACAAAACGTTTGCCAAAACTATACAGTTTTAAAATTGTTTGTAGGTAAACTCAATTTATCCAATCAAAAGCCTTTGTGGCGTCCAGCCTAATAACTCCCAGAGGCATTTTATATGAGGTGGCCATATCGATTGCACCTATCAGATTGAAAGTCAACTCATGTATTCCTCTTCCTCTTCCAAAAGGCTTCTGGTCTTCATGCAGTAGGACTGGATGGGCAAATCAGCAGGCTACTAACAGAAATAAATAAGCTATTAGAAGACGTCTTACTCCCAATTATGACTAAGCTGCTCGTAGACATCCTCTATCTTACAGTAGGTCCCCCACTACTCCATTCAATTTCTCTGCCAGAATTTTAGAAAATATTTTATAATCACTGTTTAGCAGCGATAAAGGTCTGTATGACTCACATATCCCTGGTGACCTCTGGTTTTAGGATTAGGATCACTATGACCTCGTTCCAAGATGCAAGCATTTCTGCCCCATTCTGGAGGATGTCTACGAACAGCTTAGTCATAATTGGGAGTAAGACGTCTTCTAATAGCTTATTTATTTCTGTTAGTAGCCTGCTGATTTGCCCATCCAGTCCTGCTGCTTTGCCCATCTTCCCCAACCTAATTGTGCTCCTGACGTCACTGGGCATTATACTGCTGTCAATAGCCAAACTGCTGTCCTCACTCATAGTAGGTGGACAATACTGTTTCAGCCAGTCCTTAACCTCTTTCCCAGTAGTCTGAACCTTTCTCATATAGATCCTTAAACTGCTTCTGATAAGCTTCCTCAATATCCTCATGTTTTGTGAGCAGTCCTCCTATGTGACTACATCTAACTTCTTTTATGATTTGTCTTACTTGCTCTGCCTTAGCTTTCCAGGCTAGCAATTTTCCGCAATGTTCTCTATACTCAAAATGATAAATTCTGCTTGCCTCCTATCTCTTCATGAGCATATCTTCCACCACTTCTTCCAATTCAGTTTTAAAAATTTTAATAGAAGCTTGTAAACTTACTAATTATCAACCAAGGCACAAACCATCTCCTGAGCCTAAATTAAAGTTTCCAACTTCCCCACCTCTGCGATATATTTTTGAACGCTAACATACTTGTATGTATCCCAAGCCACTCCCACATAGGCACTATCCCAGTTGCTATTAAAGAATTCCCCCATCTCTAACCTAAGCATTTTTATAGCTGCCTCATCACTCAGCAGAGTGCCATTCATGGTTCACCTTCTTTGTCCTAACTGAGTAGACAGAGACATAACTAGTGAAACTGCAGAATGATCTGACAAGTGGGCCTCAACATGTGTGATATGTTGCACAAGCTCCTTCAATCTCTGATCAACCAGAAAAAATCTATTCTAGACTGATGTCCATATTTTTTGTTATTATAAGTGAATCCTTTCCTAACTAACATCTTCTCTCTCCTTATATCACAAACTCCAAGCTGCTTCATGGAGATTTTGATTTGAGATAATATCTTATTATTCATGGTTGAACCACTATTGACCGAGTGGTCTAGCATGTAATCTAAAATCACATTAAAATCACCAGTTGGAATGATGGGATTAAGGAGATTTAGCAGCTTTGTCAACAGTTCTCTAAATGGCCCTACATTATCAATATTCGTCCCGTAGTAGCCAAGTAACCTAAAATTTTGATGGTTGATCCGAAGTTTCACAATTACCCGTCTGCCTGCTCTATCTCCTATACTTTCTTCTATATTGAAATGTGGGTTTCTTTATATCAATATAGCCACCCCCTTTATAATAGAATGGTGGCTAGTGCAGACTATTTTCTGCACCCGTCTCCTAGAGCCAAACAATTCTAGACATTCACGTTCAGTTAGATGAGTTTCCTGTAAAATGATAATGTGTGCTGAGGCATCCTTTAAGCACTGCAAAATCCTTCCCCTCCTTCCTTTCATTCTCAGGCCATTATAAACATTACAGGATAATCTGGACTAGATACTCCAGTCTCCAACCATTCTCTACTGGGTAAAACAATTAACCCTAATCCTGAAGTAGGATCTTCTATCAATGTTCTAGAGGGCTTTTTAGTTATTGGAGACACTTCTTTTTGGGTTTTTTCCGTGAATGCATCCCACCCAGTGACCATGCATCTAATTCTACCTAAAGCCCTATCCCTTCCTGCCCTCCCACAGGAGAACCCTCATTTCTTTATCATGGTATAAGGCCTATGGGGCCCTCCAAGTCGAAACTACAAATAAAAAAGGTAACATGAAGTGGTTTTAATTACACCACCTAGATCATGGATCTGTCATACAAATCCTTAATGGAAAAAAATGCAGCACAGGAGAAGAAAAGAATCAAGAGCTCCTGGACAGTACAAAGAGAGATAACACACTCAGGGGGTAAACCTACCCTGTTAACCTTTTAAGCTCAGCTGGTGTTGACTTCTAAAATATTCTTTATGAATTTGTCCACTTCCTCACGTCTTCTAAAATTATGCATTTTCTTCTTATACATCACTCTGAGAAAAGCGGGGAATCTTAGCTGTGCTATAGTTACTAGTTATTTTAGTGACTCCAACCTTTTCCCTAGTTCCCATTGCTTATTTGTGGTAATCTGTAAGCATGGGCGGATAATCCGTTCCGCTCGTGGATTTCGCGGATTTTCGGTAAATTCGCAATCCGTGAGATTCGCGAATTTCCCGCAAAATCCGCGAGCGGAACGGATTGGGTCAAAAGTTCAACCTGACTTTTGTAACTCTTTTAGAATAGCGCTGGCAAGCTGCCAGAGCCATTCTAAAATAGTTACAAAAGTCAGCTTCAACAGGAAGCTCTAATAGATAAAGTAAAGCAGATGCTGCTCAAATTCAGTTACACAACCATTAATCACCCCAAACTTGGGGTGATTAATGATTGTGTAACTTAATTTGACCTTCAACTGGAGCACCTGCTTTACTTTATCTATTAGTGCTTCCTGTTGAAGCTATTTCGAGCTATTTTAGAATGGCGCTGGCAGCTTGCCGGTGCCATTCTAAGTGGGGCTGAGGGCAGAAGGGCACAAAAGTGGGACAGAGGGCAGAAGGGGACAAAAAAAGAGTGGGGCAAAGGGCAGAAGGGCACAGAAACGAGTGGTACAGAGGGCAGATGGGCATAAAAAATGAGAGGGTGGCAGTGATTAAGCAGGCAAAAAAAAACCCCCCCGCAAAATTGCAAAGAGCCTCGCGAACACCCGCGAACACGCAAAGCGCCTCCCGAACACCTGCGTACACGCAAAAATATAAAATCCGCAAATTCGTGCGAATTTAGCGGACTGCCAATTCGCAAATCCGCAAATTCACGAATTGCGAATTCGCAAAATTCACCCATGCTTAGTAATCTGAGAGTTAGCTAATCTAATCTCAAAACCTATCGCATCAACCCTAAGACATTTCATTTTCAGAGCTTTTAATAAAATATCTTCATTATGTTGTAGGTCTAAAAATGAACCAGAATTTCCCTGGGCTTCATTCTATTAGGATTTAACCTATAGGGGTCCGTATGTATCCTCTGAATATCATTGATGATGTCTTGCTCTTAGAGTTCAACCTGGATCCTTACCTTAATCAGTCTTGCAACAAAGGATTTCAGATTATCACCTTGTGCCCTTTCTGGAATTTTCAAAAGACAAAGGTCATTCCTCCTCTGATTATTCTTCAAATAGTTGAACTTTTCTTGCATACCTTCTTTGCTTTCTTTCAAAAGTCTAATACCTTAACTGAATGTTCCAACTCCTTGGTCCTCTCTGCTAGATCATCAAACTTATTTTCCAGATTGTCACAAGCCATGCATTTGTCTTTCTGATTTAATTCCGAAGTCTCAGATCTGCTCCTGATTTCCATAGTTACAATCTGAATCAGAGCACCGACCGACTGGTTTGATGCCTGGGCTAATACCACCTGAGCTACAAGGATCACTGGGCCTAAAGGCTCCTGTCCTTACAACATGTCACCCCAGGGGAGTACACTTGCAGCAGTTGTCCCCACATCAGGTTTCCCTGCCACTGACCCAGATATTTAAGAGAGATTTACCACTGGGTCTTCTGTAGCTAGCAAGTGAAATCTGTTAAAGCTTATAAAATCTACTTCCCCTCCAGTTGCCATTTTACTCTTGGGTGGTGATATACCTGAGTCTGTGGATTGCCCTCCCTGAATCTCCCTTTGCCTTTCCTCTTGTCCCTTTCTTTGTCAGTATCAGAGTCTTGGAAATGACTTTGAAGAAAGTCCAGTGTGATGGGGTGATCTTAAGCCTCTACTTCTGCTTCTGGTTCCCACACTGTTTCTTCCCCCTCCCCGACAAGTTAACTTCTCCCTGGGTGTTGGTTTTTTAGGAGACTGTTGGGCAGGTAGCAAGGGACTGACCTTCCTGACAGACTTCGCTGGCTAACCTGCAATGTCATTTGGTCTGGGCTGAAAGGAACCTGAGGGAGCACCTATTTTGCAGTATTTCTTGAAGCATATCCTAATTGTTTTGTAGTGCTATCCTGCTTTATTTGGTCAAACGATACAGGCGCTACACCCACCCCCACTAAGCCCTCCATATCCAATTCACCCCCCTTGCTGCTTACAACCCGATGCAGGGCTATTCTGCTGTGTGGTATCCATGTGCCTCCTCTCCTCCTGACCCTCGTAGACGGCAACAAGCCCAATCCAACCAGGTAAGCAGCTGCCCCTGCTCTACTCCCTCCAGCTGCATCCCCAGAAGTAAATCCTCGAAGCGGCTCTGCTTGTCCTGTGGAACTCATACACGGTTTAGCCCAGCGGGGTTCCTTTCTTGGAATATCAGTATAAGCCATGATCTGCAGTCAAATGGCCGGGGATAAAGAGAAGCCAATCCCTCCTTGCTTTGCTACTTCTTTTCTCAGTTAGGTAAGCTAATTTAGGGTTTTACACAACACAACCTTGGGGTATGTTTGTATGCTCGACTTGGGAGCACCCGCCGCCAGCCGCTAGCCATCCACCATGTTCTCCTCCTGGAAAAAAGCTACAAACAAAGACAGATTGTTCAATATCTATGAGTTCAGGCATGAGATTATTGAGACGAAGGGCTAACACTTTAGCAAAAATGTTACAATCAATAATTTTCAGAGGGATGGGGCGATAACATTTATATTGTTATGTAATGGTCCTTTTTATGGAATGAGGCAAATCATAGCTTTTGTAATGGAACCCTAGGAGTTCTCTCGTGAGAGAAAATTATTGATTTTTTAAAATAATTCAGGGAACAGTAATTGGGAAAATTGATCAAATTCAACTGTGAAACTGTCTGGATGCATATCCCACTTTTATGCACTCAGTTTTACAGTTTTAGTAGCAGGATGTAACCAGTGCAAGTCTTTTTATCCCACTGATCACAGTTGATCCAAAAACAAGCATCTCACCCCCTTCCTTCTCCAGTAACAAGAATCAACAGCTGCAAGTGTATCAGCACTCTGTTCCTGTCTGAAGAGGAACAGCTGCAGATGTTATTATCCTGGTTGGGAAGGGTCTAGTGTAACTTGTATTTTGTCGTTCACAGGCCCTCTTCTGGCGTTTGGCAAGCCAGGTGGGGTAAGGCATTATTGGACTACTGAACAAAGTTCTCTGGGTGGTGGTGCAACTCCAACATGACTCACATCATCCATAAGAAAAAGATTGGCTGCACAGCCTCAACAGACACGTCATCCTCTGTCATAGAACACCTGTTATTCAAGATCCATGTCACAGTCAACTCCACCCCAAGTGGGATTCTCATCTACAGACCACCAGAACTGTGCACCAGCTTCACTTACTCCTTCAGTTACACTGTTGCACCACTCACCCGCAACACTAGCAATTACAACCTACTTGAAGAACTGAACTTTCATCTGTAAAACCATGTCAACCCCATCTCAAAAAACACTCATGAAAGGCATTGGAAACATGGGCATCACTCATTGAATAAAGGAACCTACCCATATCACTGTATACCTTCTGGATTCTATTTTCACCCCCTTCATTACCATCAAAGTTGAAGAGTCAGCACCAATGTCCTGTACCGCCCAACTCCCTCATCAAGTTCAGTATCCCTGTCCTCGTCCAATGCACGTGCACCACCACCAGACCAGCCCACAGACACTGGAAAAGCATCACTGAACTGGAACACCTCTCTCAACACTCATATACCTGAACACAGCAACAGCCTTCCCAAAGCCATTGAGAATTTCAACAATTGGATCACCTCCAACGCTGACTCCCTAGCCCCCCTCAAACACTGCAACACAGCAAGAACTAGACCCCGGGCCATTTGGTTCATGGAGGTACCCAGACTAATGAAACTCAACTACAAACAACAGGAGCGCAAATGTATAATAAGCCAGGAACATATTCATATCTGCCCTGAGACACTTCCATCAAATGATGCGGAACACCAAGCATGCTGAACTGACGGACCTCATTGTTGCCAGTACCAACAGAAGAAAATAAATATTTGCCATTGTAAAGTATTTTTGTCTTACCTGTGGCCAAATTCATCTTGATCCCCCTCTCTCAGGACCTCTGCAAATATCTCTCTCAATTCTACACCTATAACATCACTTCCATTTACAGCAACTTCAATCTGCAAAGATGTCCAACTGATCTAGTCAAACGCCTTTTTATGTTTTCCAAAAACCATTGCTAACCACATTGTCCCATCATCACCCCTGAAAGAACTGTTGCCACCATAAAGTTTATCCATTTAGGGTCGCCATCAGACTCTGGACCCCACAATGCTCACACCCATTCTGGATGCCTCCACGCCTTCTGTGACTTTCCCAGACATTCGGAAAGGCACAACTGTACTCCCACTGCTGAAGAAACCCTTCGTGGACCAGTTAACACTTGCCAACTAAAGACCAATCTCCTTGCTACCATTCCATGCCAAGCTCATAGAGAAAATCCTAAACAGAAGCCTCACCAAATACTTCATCACCACTCAGTCTGGTTTCAAACAGAACCACAGCATGGAAGCTGTCATCATCATTGCCAAAGATGACACCTGCATGACTTTGGACAGAGAAGAAATGGTGGCCCTCATCCTCCTGGACCTCTCTGCAACATTTGATATGGTCACCCAAACCATCCTTATCCAAAGCCTACATGACATCTGAATCCAAGGAGATGCACTCTGATCAATCCGCTTCTTTTGGACTTGAAGGGCCCTGTCAGTCAGCCTGGCACCGGAAACCTCAGACATCCATATTGAACTCCTACGTGGAGATCCACAAGGATCCTCCCTGAGCCTGACTTTCTTCAATGCATACATAATCTCTCTAGCAAGCAACATCCTCTTTTGCAACATCAATGTTCTCTCCTATGCTGATGACACAAAACTCCTTTTCTCACTCATTGACAAGATGCCCGTATTTCAATCAAATTCAATTCATGTAAAACTGACAACACCCACTGGATGAAGATAAACTGTCTAAAATTGAAAATCGACAAGACCAAAATTGTGATCTTCTGAAAGAGCACTTCATTGTGGGACTTCAGAGGCCATGCAGCTCTAGGACCGACACCCACCCCTGACACCTATGACAAGAGCCTCAGGATTGTCATCGACAGCAAACTCGACATGATCACCCAAGTCAACGCAATCACTGCCTGATGCTTCCATACACTGAAGATGTTCGAATGATTTTTAAAATGGTTCCCATTCAGCACCTGGAAAATCATCACACAGGCCCTGAACACAAGCAAGCTGGACTACGAGAACACCCAATATGTCAGGATCAGCTATACACTCACCAGAAGGTTGCAAAACTTTCAAAACTTGGCGGCTGTATTCCTTTCACTCTTAGCCTGTCAAGCTGTACTCACATCACACAATATTTGAAAGAGCTTCCCAGGCTCCCCAAACATAAACAAGCACAATTCAAACTCCTTACCCACACTTTCAAGACACTACATCACACTGGTCAATAATTGCATCTGCTTTCACAAACCTTCCAGACACCTCTGCTTGTCCAGACTCCTACTTGCATACATCCCACACAAACAAAAATAAACGGATCTGGTGATTGAGCCTGGTAATGGTAATGGTAATGGTAATGGTAATGGTATGGATCTTATATTGCGCAACTAAACCCAGAGGCATCAGGGCGCCTAAAAAAATAATATCATAAAAATGGACAGATAACAAGCACTACGGATAGGCCTTGGTGAACAGCCACGTTTTTAGGGCTTTCCGAAAGTTCTGGACCGTTGGCTGTGTTTTAATTGCAGAAGGCAGACTGTTCCACAATTTAGGGGCTACAGCTGAAAAAGCCCTCCCACCCCATTTGGTTTTATGAACGCGGGGAACCACCAGCAGATTCTTGGTTGAGGATCGGAGAGCTCTCTCCGGAGCGTAAGGATGCAGCAGTTTCCTCACGCCCTCAGCCCCCTTACCAGTGAGTGCCTCGTAGGTCAGACAGAGGGTCTTAAAGGCAATTCTAGACTCAATGGGGAGCCAGTGTAAGGATTTCCTGGCCGCCGTGGCGGAGGATAGTCTAGGAGCGTCCAGCACAAATTTGGCCGCCGCGTTCTGTACTGTCTGAAGGCACTGCAAGAGACCTTTATTCGCTCCAGCATAAAGGGCATTACAGTAATCAAGCCGCGAGGCCACTAATGCAACGACGACCTGCTTATGAGCCTGCGGAGAGAGGTAGTGCTTGATTTTGCGGAGTACTTTAATGATGCCCCAACAGGTAGCTACTGTTCTATTTACCTGCAGTGTCATTGAGAGGTCCCGGTCCATGATTACTCCCAGGTTCTTAGCAGACTCTGTAGGAGTATGACAGGTTCCCAACGAAGGAGGCCACCATTCGGCCGTCCAGATGTTGACATTGCCACCAGAACTTCTGTCTTCTCCCCATTCAGTTTGAGTGAGTTGTTAATCATCCACTCAGCGACGGCCTCCATACAGCATCTAAAGAGATGTATAGGGGCGTGCACCGACTGAGGGAGGGACACCAAGATCTGTGTGTCATCAGCATAGGAGACTATCTCCATCCCATATGATCTCACCAACCTGGCAAGTGGGGCCACGTAGATGTTAAATAGGGTCAGACTTAAGGCCGACCCATAGCCTTCTCCTACATTGCTCCTAAAGTGTGAAATGGTCTGCCCCATACATAACAGCCTTGTCATCACTTCTTGAATTCTGCAAGAAGCTAAAGGCCGGCTTTTCTTAGAAGTCCCACTAGGCCCTTGGCTTGGCTAGGTTCAACCTTGCACAGTGCCAGGATACCCTGCCAGGTGATAGTGCGCTTTACAAATCCACATCACATAACATAACATAAAATGACTAGCTCTACTACACATGTGCCAGGCAGGAGATGTTACAGGCCATGCTCACACAGACACAATACATATCTGACATGCTGCTCTAGCGTCACACTATATTGATAAGGGGGTTTTACCCAATTACAGTCACGGGGACCTGGGTGGACAATTGGTGATAAGAAGGGGTCCCAGTGGCAAAGGAACAATAAACACACAAATAAAGTAGAATCAAACAGAAAGAAACTTTGTCCACATTGTTTTATTCACAATGGGAAAGCATATCGAATATACAATGATTCAAAACAATAAATTAGTGGTTTTCACAGTGCCCCAAAGTAGTGGAAAGGAGAAGGGGGTGTGGCAGTGTAAGGAGGTAGTGAAAGAAGGAAAGGAGATTTTTAAATGCTAGTGTAATCAACAAATATAGCTCATTTGTCTATGTTACAAAATGTGTACAAAGAACAGGACCGTTAGGTTCATACAACTGATTCAGGCAAACATCATACTCCACGTAGTTCAATAAATGAAAACAATCTGGAGTGGAGTTGATATAGAAAGGCAAGTAGTTGTCGACGTTTCGACCCTCATAATTGCAGACAGTAATATTCTTGCTGTGGGGTCTTCATCAGGACAAAGAGGGTGGGACACTTAACCTATTTGATGTAAAAATATATATTTTAGAACCGGGAAAATGTATCCCTAGGTCTAGCAAGAACAAGAAGCACATCAGCACATGGAGTGGTGAATTCACAAAATCCCGCCCAAATTTACTAGGACATACAATGGGAGAACAAAACGTTGCTGGGGGGCACCTCCCAAAATTCTTAATCGGGGATAATTATCGGAGTTGTTTACCATCTGTAAGTTTTGTTCCTGGTAACACTTTCCCCGTGTTGTGGTTCTGTCTGGAAATGTACCTGTTTTTGTGGTTGGCCACGACCTCCATTCCATGCATTTGTGTTCTGTTGAGATCCACGCTGTTGGCCGCGTTGCCAGGTGTTGCCTCTGCCTCGAGGGGGGCGCCATGTCCCCTGGCGTTGCCCTAAAAAAGGGTTGTTTTGATACTGGTACTGCTGCTGATACCCAGAGTCCGGGTAGTTTTGCTGGAAGCTGGGGCCCGGTTGTTCTTGCTCGCCCTCCTAATGGCCAAATATCATTACATTTGACAGAATTCGCATCCTCGTTGATACTCAGGACTACGACAGGCTTTCCGAGCAATATAATCGATGCAATTTTATACTATGGTGAGTCATCCTTCACCTACCGCCAAACCATGTGACGTATTTACCTTCTTGTTCTTTTGATGATTACATCGTCCCAATTGAACTTTTTAACCCCTTAGATCTACAAGATCGACCTTTAAAACAGACGTCATCGGGTCCTGACAAAACCACCTCCGTGGTAAGCTCAATAGTCGATGATTGTATGATCAGTCTTGTACTAGCCTAGATGCCATTAATAGTGGAATCTAGTTCCAAACCCCATGAAATTCCATGTCTCGACCGGCATTCTTCTTCAATAATGTGTTGTCCATGTCCATTGATGAAGGCCAGCCTATCCCCAACTGCTCTTGACTTCAGTGATTTAAATACTTTTTAAATAATTGTGACGTTTCAACGCAACGTTTTGTTCTCCCATTGTATGTCCTAGTAAATTTGGGCGGGATTTTGTGAATTCCCCACTCCATGTGCTGATGTGCTTCTTGTTCTTGCTAGACCTAGGGATACATTTTCCCGGTTCTAAAATATATATTTTTACATCAAATAGGTTAAGTGTCCCACCCTCTTTGTCCTGATGAAGACCCCACAGCAAGAATATTACTGTCTGCAATTATGAGGGTCGAAACGTCGACAACTACTTGCCTTTCTATATCAACTCCACTCCAGATTGTTTTCATTTATTGAACTACGTGGAGTATGATGTTTGCCTGAATCAGTTGTATGAACCTAACGGTCCTGTTCTTTGTACACATTTTGTAACATAGACAAATGAGCTATATTTGTTGATTACACTAGCATTTAAAAATCTCCTTTCCTTCTTTCACTACCTCCTTACACTGCCACACCCCCCTTCTCCTTTCCACTACTTTGGGGCACTGTGAAAACCACTAATTTATTGTTTTGAATCATTGTATATTCGATATGCTTTCCCATTGTGAATAAAACAATGTGGACAAAGTTTCTTTCTGTTTGATTCTACTTTATTTGTGTGTTTATTGTTCCTTTGCCACTGGGACCCCTTCTTATCACCAACTAGCGTCACACTAAGCAGTATGCCAGATAATGGAAAAAATAGAAAAAGAAAACATACCTAGTGGTCGCCGGTCGCCAGCTGCCGCCTCTCCTCCAACGCAGGAACCAGGAATCACACTCCCCTAGCCAATCAAAATACTGCATTATAACAGCGTTGTGATGGGTCTGAGTGTCCGGGTACGGGGCTCACAGCGTGACTGGGAGGCTGTGCATGTTCTCCACCCAGGCTGTGCATTACAGCCGATGGAGAACATGCAAAGTGTGCATAGCGGTTTAGCCGGCCGTCTTGGGCTGACCAAACTGCCATGCACCTTTAAGGTGCAGCAATCACTCCTCCCTCTGGGTCACTGGAGCCCAGCCTGCCACACACTAACCTGGCTGCAGTGTAACTGCAAGCACAATGCTAACAATAAAATGATAATAGTGTTCCGTTATTATCATGTTATTTTCCACTGCACTGCTCTTTAAGCAGTAGGGCAACACTGCTCTGCCTTAGTGGAGGAGCAGCCACAGAGCCCTGTGACCCTAGGCACTAGCTTCATGACTCAATAAGCACATATTAAAAGTCAAGGGTAATGGAGGCATATGTCAACAAGGCGAACAAGAGTCAACAGATTCAAATGAGTGTTCATCATATGTGCACAGAAAGGTAAGGGTAACCTCTCACGGATGCTCCCCCCGGAGACTTCCAGCAGGGCCACTAACATCAGCATTCTGGAAGCCTAATGCGAAGTCCGAACCCGGCAAGTACTGATACATGAGAAACCAGCACAATTGGGTACACAGGGAAAATGCACATACAATAGAGAGCCCTCACTGGAGGTCCCAGTAAGGGTGACCCCCAGCTCACCAAGGTGCAAATACTGTCAACCATTTGGACTTCTTCTAAAGAGAGTTAGGCAGATGAGGTTGTGGCTTCTGTAGGCAGTTTAAGACCAGCGCCCACTCCCACAACCGACTGAGCAACTCCCAGTAAATGTGGTGAAGGGCACTATGTAGTGGTATCAGAGCACAGTCCAGGTGGCTGGCTGTTCATGTCCCCCCACCCCCCATTTGGTGGACAGGAAGACATATGGCTGGTGAAAGGTTCAGTATGATGCCTACAAATAATGAAGGAGCTAGACCAGGGTCAGTATTATGGAAATGGTGCATAGGATCAGCTCACTAGTTGAAGACGGGCAAGCTGTTTTGAGGTGCTGGTCTTCCTTTGATTGTGGAAGCAGCAACTGGCCTGACATTCAAGGGGGACTAGATCCCCCGGTTGGCAAAAGCAGGGAATGACTGCATGACCAGCAACAGGGGTATGCCTAGGTGGTCCTTGGGGTACCCTTGCCCATGGTATCCAGCGCTCACCAGCTTTTAATTGTCAACAACAGCACTTATGAGTCTGCTTCATGGGGGTAATGCTGGTTTGAATTGTTTATTAGCTCAATATTCATTAAAACGTCTAATTCCTGCAACCCATGCTATTTGTATAGCTTTAGAGGTCGTTAATTATCACAACATTTAACTCCTAATGGACAATCTTTCACTGCGAGTTGGCCAGAGGCCCAAGTTTTCACAGTTCTTGACTGACAGAGGTGTGTGCGACCCCTTCCAGTGGCCAAGCTGCTGCCAACACAGAAGGCCCCTAAGCAGGAAGCGCCTTTCGGAATTGGCCCCAGTAAGGAGGACAAAAATAACAAGGCCAAAAACGTCTGAGATGGCTTCAGGGCGCCCATGGAACTTCGAGGAAAGACACAAGCCTGAGGACCCAACCAACAGGAGATGACTTGAGATTCTGGAAGGAGCCAAGGAAAAAGTGAAGAGATGGACGGGCTGGAAGATTCCTGGAGGAGCCAAATAAAGTCTGGAGCACTAGAATGGCTGGAAGATTCCTGGAGGAGCCAAGAAAAGGCTGGAGCACTAGAAAACACCACAGGATACCTGGAGTGTTGCAACTCAAAGAGATAATGGGAAACCCTTCCTTATATATGACTGGGAATTACATCACCATGATGGATTGGGAATGGCCTAATGGAAGGAACGGACAAGGTGCCATGTAGCAGCAGACAGTATTACCTGTCCCATAAATATTCTCCAGAGGATTCTAAGAAGAAGAAGAAGGAGAAACATGACAATGCGGTGGTTGTCTCCCAAAGTAGCCCCAATGAGAGGGCCGCCATCCAAGAGAGCACCTGCAGACTGGCCACCTTGAGGTAAGTAGGTTTAGGGCCTGCGGTAGCCCACCAGTACCTCCACAGTCCCTCCGGCTCCCTGAGAGCCTGCACTCCACCCACTGCTGGAAGCCAACCTTGGGTGGGGTGCAACTGGAATAGTCTGAATTGTTGCACTTGTAAGAGTGTGATGGTTAGTAGTTGTGCTTGTTCTGTCATTGATGGTGCTGGCTAGGGTGACCTTAACAAAGGCCCTCACACTTATGTTTGTTTTTTTTTTTTTTTTACAAATTAAGCACTGCCTCTGGAGCTCCAGGATCCTCGTGTGGGTTGAAAGAATTAGAGAGATACAACACAAGTTTCTGAATAAATGGGTAAACTATCACAGGGCAAGGAACCAAAGAGATAGAAAAGATACCTCATGAAATTAAATGAAGGGAAGGAAGCGTAAAGGGCAAAGAGAGTCCAGATGATGAAAGAGGCAATTAAACGAATAGGGGAGAGGCAATGATACAGCAAAAAAAACACAGAGATCCGAGTGACTTAGGGGAAGAAAGAACCAAAACAGGACATATTTTGGAAAAAGAATGTTGGAAGGGCAGGGAATAAAAGAGAGATCCAAGAGAGGCAGTGAAAAAGTAAATAAAAGAGAAGTCCGGGAGCACAAAAGAGAATCTTAAGAAGAAAGTACAAAATAAATAACCGGAGGACTCCAGGCAGGAAAAGAGAGACCCGGGAGATCACTAAATACAACAGATATTAAAGAGCGACCAAATGTGAAATCTACAGAGACAATGGAGCAAAAGAGAGAACTAACGGAGGTTAGGAGATAAAACCCTGACCAGACAAGAGACTAAAGTAGATCAGCTAGAGAAGCGGTGGGGAAGTCAAAGGCAGCCCCAAGGAAACCCTGGTACACATGACAAGGTAACGAGAGGCTGAGACACTAGAGAGTGAACCACGAGCGGTCCTGGAAACTAAGAGCGAGTCAGCAAGGTCAGTAAATATAAGAGAAAACATGGAGCAGAATGCAAAAAAAGAGAATCAAGCACAGTAAGGTTAAAAGGAAGAGCAAAGAGGGCGAGACAATGACAGAGAAATAACACAGCCCAGAGAATAAGAGGGAGCCAAAAAGGCCGTGGCTGAAATGGGCAGGGGCTGCCGGCTCCTTGGGGAGGCTTGGAGGGGTCTCTACAGGTAATATACTTGGGAAGATTGCGTGTAGTGGTGTCCACGGTAGCACTGCCGCTGCCGCGTGCGGCCTGTGACGTCAGACCATTTTATTCTGCTCTGCTTCCATCTGTCACGAGTTCTAAACTCGCACCAGAAACACCTGTCCCTGTGAAACCAAACCTGTGACGCCAAAGGAAATAGAGGGTGAGGGAAGTCTTAGGTTAAAACAGTGCAGCAGTTCCTGGAGTATTTACGGTAAATCCTACACCCTGGGTGTGTCAGGGCTCAGTCCTCACCACATCTGAAACACAATTCACGATACTCACGCTGACTCACGCGCCAGCCCGGAGTTGCAGCAATGTGTCCAAGAAGAGGGGAGGATGGATTTTAAAATAACACAGTTGTTTCCTGCATGGGTTTTATATAAAGACTAACACATGCCCTATGGATTTCGGACTGCCAGTCTGTCACCAGGAACAGAAGACAGAGAGCTAGGAGAAGAGGCCAGCATAACAGCCAGGAAGAAGACAAACGCGAAAAACGCAAACCTAGAGGGGAGCACGCCAACGTCAACATGAGCGCCTCCGATCCTTCCAAAGAGACCCCCCCTTCTTTCAACCCTGGATATCCGCAAGTGTATGGAGCAGGACCCATGCCTGGTGTCAATGCGGGGTATACCAGCCCGCCCTACAACTCAGGTTACCCCTACGGGCACAGCGCGGTGGTGACGACCCAGCCAACGGTGATTGTGGCCCCGGCGCGGGCCTACAAGACGGACTACCTGGGCTACTCGATATGCACAATGATCTTCTGCTGCCTGCCCATCGGAATCGCAGCTCTTGTCTTCTCCATCAAAGTAAGAGTGTAAACAATGATATCTTCCAGTGCTTAAAGTGGGATGAAAAAGGTGGAGCAGGGATCTCTAAAGGGGCGTGGCACAAAAGAATAGCAACTTGAAGGCGTGACCTATGTAATTAAAGACGTAACTTAAAAATTGTAAACTAAAAGGCTGTGCTTCACACAGAGTGTAACCTGTACAATATTTTGGTGCCTTCTGTGAGTTTTCTGTTATTGCATCCAAACATGTCACATAGCAGCAAACACATGATATACCTGAAACAAGCCAAATTGATCAGCTGTACCAAATAAACAACGATTACTTGGTTGTGAATGACTCCAATTCGTATATTGGTGAACATTACACTATAGCCTAAAAAACCCAACAGAATCACAAATCCTCCTAGGGAATGCAAGGTGGTGTAAAACCTGAATTGTGCACAGGGATTGTAAAGCTGACGTGCAATGCATTGAGGTTTTTACAGACATGGGTGAGATATTGATCAGTGTTTTGTATGTATCTATGTATCTATTATGTTATGTTACTGAGTATTTGATATAGCACACGACTCGTCCCCGAAAGGGCATCTCGGCACTGAGGTCTTAAAACTTTAGAGCGAACATTTAAAACAGCCTGGTTTTAAGCAGTTGTTTTAAGCCACAAAGTCAGTGTAAGCCCTGATGACAAACGGTGTTTATTCTAGTGGTGTGGGGCCACAGAGGTAAAGGCTCGTCCTCCAAAGGATGTGCAGATACATCGAGGGCAAAGAAGGAGCTTGATCTAAGATTTCTGTCCGGACCACAGGGTGCCAATTTGTCCTGAAGGTATTTGGGCCCCTTACGGTGCTTCTATAGCACAAACCTGCCAAAAGGCAGTGCAGCCGTGTACAGGGTTAAAGAGGCACTGAGTAAACGGAGAGGATGCTTAGTGCCTTGAGATGTAAAGAGGTGAGTCTTGAACACTTTCCTAAATTAGAGAAGATAGTGGTCCTAATAGATACAGTC
This sequence comes from Lissotriton vulgaris, assembly GCF_964263255.1. Lineage (NCBI taxonomy): Eukaryota > Metazoa > Chordata > Amphibia > Caudata > Salamandridae > Lissotriton > Lissotriton vulgaris. Next base: position 209,576,463 of record NC_141695.1, read on the forward strand.
AATCAATCAATCAATCAAACAATCAGGGATTCTTTAAGCACGCTACTCACCCGTCGGGGTCTCAAGGCGCTGGGTAGGGGGGAGAACAGCTCCGGTTAGTCGAAGAGCCAGATCTTGAGGGTCTTCTTGAAGATGTGCAGGGTGGGGGCGCATCTGATGTTGATTGGGAGCTTGTTTCAGGTCTTGGCCACAAAGTTTGGAGAAAGTTCTACCGCCGTTCTTGCTCTGCAGATGCGCGGGGGTTCGACGAAGTCGAGGTACCTCTTGGGCACGTGGAAGGAGATTCTGTCATTGAGATTTTGGGGTCCGGTGTTGTGGAGGCATTTGTAGGCGTGGGTGAGTATCTTGAAAGTTGCTCTCTTCTCAACGGGGAGCCAGTGGAGGTTGCACAGGTGTTGGGCGATGTGTTCGTGTCGAGGGATGAAGATGACGAGTCTGGCTGCAGTGTTCCGTATGGTTTGAAGTTTGCGGAGCAGAGGCTTTTTGATCCCGGTGTGGAGGGCATTTCTGTAGTCCAGTCTGCTGGTTATGAGTGCGTATGTGATCGTCTTCCTTGATTCGGGGGGATCTATTTGAAGGTCTTTCAAAGGATGCGGAGGGTGTCGTAGCAGGTAGAGGCGACAGCGTTGACCTGTCGGGTCATGGAGAGGGAGGAGTTGAGTACGATACAGAGGTTCAAGGCGTGGTCCGTGGGGGGCAGAGGACTGCCAAGGGCAGTGGGCCAGCAGGTGTTGTCCCATGCATAGGTACCGTAACCAAAACTGGGTCTGGGCTCACGGGCAATAAGGACAAGCCTCACTATAACTGAAAAACCAAAAACGAGCACCAATATTGCCACTTATTTTTTAGGGGGGTTATTAATGACCACTCGGTGTACTGAGTTAAACAGTAAACCTCAGGACGCTTTTTTTAGTCCAGAATAAATCAATTTTAATCTTCAAAATTCAGAACAAACATATTTCAAAAAGATTTCATAAAATTCGAAAGCATTTCAGAATTTAGAATAATTTCTTTTTTTAATTTAGAATCCTAATGCTGTAGAAAGGACCTCCTTTCTACAGCATTAGGATTCTAATTAAAAAAGAAATTATTCTAAATTCTAAAAATTGTTCCTTTGCTGTGTGATTTGAACTTTGAATTGTAAATAATTTGTACCAACTGATGTATAGCTTTCTCTATGTTTTTTGTTTTTGTACAGGTTGTATAGTGTAGTGAATGACTGCGTCTTTGTATGAGAGATATTTGAGTGATATAGGCAATGCTTTCGAATTTTATGAAATTTTTTTGAAGTATGTTTGTGCTGAATTTTGAAGATTAAAATTGATTTATTCTGGACTAAAAAAAGCGTCCCGAGGTTTACTGTTTAACTCAGTAGACCGAGTGGTCATTAATAACCCCCCTAAAAAATAAGTGGCAATATTGGTGTTCGTTTTTGGTTTTTCAGTCCCATGCATAGGGGCAGGGTCCCAGGATGAGGACCGCTGTCTACTCCGAGTTGAGCGTCAGGCAGATGTTGCTCATCCAGGATGTGACATCCTTCAATCCTTCCTGGAAGTTGAGTCTGGTTGTGATAGGGTCTTTGGTGAGGGAGAAGAAAAGCTAGGTATTGTCAGCGTAGGATACTATGGTGAGTCCACATTGTCTGACGATGATAGCAATGCGGGCCATGTAGATGTTGTTCTAGTTTCTGTGTGCATAGCTGGAAAGCATCTGCTGTCGGGTTTATTTGTTTTTATTTGTTTTTACACTTCTTAGTCAACGGTTTGATTCTGTCCCAGCTGTGGCTGTGCTGAAAACCACCAGAGATGGTGAGACTTGTCTGCAGATAAGTGGGGTGCTAGTCGCAATGGCTTTGTAATTGATGCAGCTGGTTTTGAAGATTGTGTGGTTCGACAAGGGAAGCTAATAGGCTCCCATCAGGCTGGGGGAGATGTGGTTATATTTCTTCAGGTCCTGGATGAGATGTGCTGTGACGTGTAGGATGGTTTTAAGGGGTGACATTGTGGAGGCTGAAAGACCAAGTAGTAGGGCATTACCACCATCCAGATGCAAGGGTACGAGAACCTGAATAGCAATTCTTAAATCAGCTGCAGGAAGAAACAGTTTCAAATTTAAAGAGAGAGATGGAACCAGGTGGTCTTTGTTTTTTTTTATTTGTTCCTTCAAGGAGAGGTTGGGGTCCAGGGTGAATCTAAGTGACTTGTCATTCATTGAAAAGATAGGATTCGAAGCCAATGGAAGGGCACTGGTAGAGCCATTTGGACCGCAGCCTAGAACGGATAGAAGCTAACATCATCAGCTAGGCAGTTTATCTGCAGCTTACATGCAACATCTTGTTATGTTATGTTATGTTATGTTATGTTATAACAAATTTATAAAGCGCACGTAGACCAAGGTTTCATGGCGCAATTCTGAACTGGTCGCATACTGAGACAGGGCTTACTCGTGTGCTTGTTTAAATAGCCAAGTTTTAAGAAGTTTCCTGAACTTGACTCACCACCAGAGCTCTTGCAGCAACAAATAGATTGACAAAATATAAATTAGTTTACCTAAAACATCCAGAAGGGGATAATGCACTTACTTCATCAGCTTTGCAATAGGGGCACCTTTTCATACATTTTTGCTTTACTCCAATGTTCTGCAATTTAAGATTTTCAATTTTTTTAGATAATATTTAAAACATCACATTTTCACACGATTCACTGCGGGCATTGAAGGTCTCTTGTAGGCGCGCAGAGCGGGCTTGGCGTAAAGCCTATAACAGCACGAAGAAAGTCCTATACCTGTCTACTGTGAAAGTGTATCACCGGGCGGTATGTAGAACTCGTGCCGCATTTTATGCTGCACAATTCAGGACTAGTTCGAACCCGTCTAAGGCTATTTTTAAGGTATTGAAAGACCTTACTGCCAAAAAGGTAACAACGACGTTCCAGAGCTCCGTCGAGCACTGTGAAAAATTGGCAGAGTTCTTCCTGGAAAAGGTGAATGCCATTTATCGGGGCTTTCCTCCGGCCAATCCCTCGGCTACGCCATCTCCTAAGCTGCTACCATCTGAGGGATTGCATTCCCTGCCTATTTTAACATCTGATAGTCTAGACATTTTGGCCCGACAAGTGAAGTCGGGGTCCCCAGAGGATCCACTCTGCCCAGATGTGTTCAAAGACCTAGCGGCACATGTTATCTCACCGCTATGTTCTTTGATCAACTCGTCATTAACATCTGGTGAAGTTCCACTGAAGTGGAAGCGAGCCTTGGTTCGGCCTATCCTGAAGAAACCCAGCCTGGACGGCAGCAAGCCCGAGAGCTATCGGCCTATTTCACTCTTGCCGTGGCCGGCTAAGGTTATGGAGGCGCATGTAAATGCTGTCCTCTCGGAACATCTTTGCCGTGCAGACATCCTCGACGCTACGCAGAATGGGTTTAGAGCTGGTCATAGCACGGAGACGACTCTGCTCTATATGGTGGAGCATCTTCGCTCCGTGCTTGACGCGGGACAAACGGCAGCGCTTGTGCTATTAGATCTGAGCGCTGCCTTTGACACCGTCTCGCACCCGATCCTTCTGCGGCGCCTAGAGGAGGCCGGTGTCACCGGCATCGCTCTCCAGTGGTTCCGGTCGTTTCTAGCCAACCGGGCCTTTAGCGTGACCGTCCCGCCTTTCCAGTCCAAATTCCATCCGTTGAACCTGGGGGTCCCCCAAGGCTCCTCGCTGAGCCCTACGTTGTTTAATCTGTACGTAAGGCCGCTAGCTGAGGTTGTCAGGCAATGGGGTATGATGATGGTGTCATACGCCGATGACACCCAGCTAGCGGTTACGATCAGCGGGGATGCCGAAGTCGACGCCCCCAGGTTCCAACAAGGGCTGCGGGCGGTCGCCAGCTGGATGACGTCCAACTGTCTCCAGCTGAACGCTAGTAAGACCGAGGTCATGGTTTTTGGCAGACAGCCGGATCTTTGGGGAGAGAGGTGGTGGCCTGGGGATTTGGGTCCTGCTCCCATCCCAGTCGCCGAGCTTAAGAACCTCGGGGTCTGGCTGGACCCTTCCCTTACGTTTGTATGCCATACCAAACGCACAGCAGCATGTTGCTTTGGCATCCTGCGCAGGCTCCGTCCAGTGCTCAAGTTCTTCAATGCCCCCACCAGGCAACTCATGATCCAAGCCACTGTCATCTCCAGGCTGGATTATGCGAGTTCCCTACTGGTGGGTCTGAATCAGGCAGAGATCGGGCGCTTACAAAGGATACAGAACGCCGCAGCTAGAGCGGTGGTAGGCCTCCCAAGATTCTGTCCTACCTCCAGTACCCTGCGGTCTCTGCATTGGCTCCCGGTGGCCCAGCGGATCCAGTTTAAGGTCCTCTGTGTCGCCTATAAAATTCTGAAGGGGTCCCCAGCCACGATCCTCATGGCCCTCCTCGCCCACTACATTCCAGCTCGTCTCTTAAGATCTGCGGACCTAGAACTGGCTGTTGTGCCGCGCTTCAAGCGGAGCAGAGCTGGAGGACGTTCGTTCCGAGTGCGCGCGGCGGTCCTGTGGAACTCCCTGCCCCCGGCGATTCGTGCTTTGAGAGATCTGCTCTCCTTTCGCCGTGCGGTGAAAACCTTTTTATTCCCTTACTTTGTTTACACTGTTTGTCTTTTGTTTTAGTTGTGTTGTGCAGCTGCCTTGTCGGGCGCCAGGACGCTCCTTAGCTGGAGCATCTGTGCGCCAAATACAAAACGCATAACATAACATAACATAACATAACATAGGTGTAGTAATCAAATTATTGACGACTCTTGGGCTAGATTCAAAACCAGACATGTATGTTCACATACCATTAGAGAACCATGGGGGCTCAGTATTTCTCTAGATGTTTTTTAATTGAATATGGTGGGCTTTGAGTTTTCTCATGGTTGACCCAGTACATGGTGCCATAGGACAAATTTAGGTATATGTGCCACATCTAGAAAAAACAGCAAAAATCTGGTTGGAGGCCTGGACTGAGCTGCTTGGCATAACCCCTCTCTACCATGTGGGAGGACTCTGTCTTCCTATTGGAACAGGTGTGCCCTTTCCTGGTCCTCTTGCTCTGTTGCTATTTTTGTGCTTGTAAGACATTCACATACATTGTTACTTCCTATAAAGTCTGACCTGCTGTTATTGTAGGAGTAATGACTTGTATCAGAAAAGCTTCCTCAAGCCCAGCCTTCACAGATATATTAGGGGTGGGCCAGTGCATTGCTAAGCCTTAAGCTGCCCGTGGCGGCACCTGGACTTGCCGCCTGCTGTGGCTGTATCTGATAGCGGGTGGGGCTGCAGAGTCCTGCGATGGCCGCAGGTAAGAGCAGGATTGGAGGCCACTGCCCCCAAAACTCCTGCTTCCTGGGGTGGACACCCCCCCTTGCTACGCCACTACGGTGGGCAGTACGCTTGAAGTCTCACTTCATAGGATTGCGCCGAGTCTCATAAAGACTCTGTGAGATGATTCCATGCAGTTCTGCGAGCGGGAGGCAATCATTTGGTAAAATCAGTGTGAACTGCATCATGCAGTGCACCAGATGGTGCAGTTTCTTTCTGCTGCTCAAGTAGATTTTCTACTCAAGCTGCAGCTTTCTCACTGTGAAGGGTTGTGACGTGCGACAAGCGCCCGTATTGAGAAAATTTCACTGGGTGGTGTTCTAGCACCTGAAAATCACACTAGGGGATTCAAATTCTCGCTCGCCAACTTAACAATGGCAAACCACGCATGACAAAAAACTCGACCACGCAGCAGTTGGGGGAGTTTTGTTGGAACTCCGTGTTATAAGCGTGACATGGAGAGCCAATACTCTGTGAACTCTGCCGGTGGAGTGGAGTTCATCACCCACCCCTGAAATATATGTAATTTGACCACACAGATTCCAACTTAATCATTGTGATGGTTTAATTTGCTATCAGTACCTACCTTGTTTTCATTTAACATTGCGCTTCATACTACACTTCTTTCAACTGTAAATACCAAACCACTATTACCCTATTTGTTGTACTCAGTTTACAACTTTGAAAAGATGGAAAGCTGAGTCTGCCTTTTCTGAATTTAATCCGGCCACAGAAAATGTCAGCCGTGAGCATTACTTCACCGAACCGCTTTGCCTTGCATTTCAATGATATATTTTAATCACCTTTTACTTTAAGGATACTTGTGGAAAGTCGCCAACCTCACGCACTATAAACACATTGAATTGACCATTATAAAACAGAAACCTAATAGAATTGGAGGGGATTGGAGTTTTTCAGATTTTTAAAAAACTGTCAAAATTAAATCAAACACACTTCAGCTGCACAAGGTGATGCTCTTCAGTCAGATAGAGAGCGAGTGGGTGGAGGAGGGGAGAGCTAATAGTAGAAAAGTATTAAGGGCAGGCCCTCATTATTGATAGCCCTGTAATTAATGTGATATGTATTACACCAGATAAAATCTGACTCCCCTGTGGTAGAATTTACTGGTGTTATAAAGATCCCCCTGTTTAATATTTGCAGATTCAACCTGACAATACTTATCACAAAATTGATTTTTGCAAAATATGGGGTAACAGGAGTAACCACACATATCGTAATTAACCGGGTCGCTCATGATGAGGGGCCCGATTCACAGAACTAATTTGAGTCAAAATCCTAAACTTACTACCATTTTGGTATTCACAGAAGGCACTTACTCATTTCGGTATTCACAAAAGTCTTTTAGGAGTCCCTAAGTTAGGAGTCCTAAGTTTACTACTCCTAAACTGAGAGAAATCCTAACTTTAGGACTTTCGGTATTCGCAAAAGGCATTTAGGAGTCCTAAAGTCAGGAGTCCTAACTTTACTACTCCTAAACTGGGAAAAAATCCTAACTTTAAGACTTTCCGTATTCACAGAAGGCATTTAGGAGTCCTAAAGTTAGGACTAACTTTACTGCACCTAAACGGAGAAATATCCTATCTTTAAGACTTTTGGTATTCACAGAAGGCATTTAGGAGTCCTAAAGTTAGGACTCCTAAACTTTAAAAAAAACACACTTAACAATTAAAACATTTAAAAGGACCCCCTCCTGGCTACCCTCCCACCAACCCACTACATTTCAGTTCTGTTTGACAGATCATAAAAACCGAGCAATTCCAACTGCCACATCTAAATAACGCATTTCAGACAATAACTCAACAGCTTTATTCCTATGGAGAGCATCATATTTCAAAAACAGAGGTCTTAAAAATTTGATCAGATTTGCAAAATAAAAGACGCATGTCCATAAGAATATGCGTAGGGGTACATTTAACTTTCAAGGGGTAGGGGCAGAGTTCACTATTATTCTGCAAACTAATCCTGTGTGGGCGGGATGAGTAGATTGGATTGCATCCCAACCTAAGCCTTAATATTTCATTTCTCAATCTTACGTCTGGTAACCGTGATAAGTAAGATAAAACACTATCCTAGCAAACGAGAAGCGAATGGCTGATCTCTTCCTTAGATACAGTAGGTCAATCTATTCAGACACCGTAGCAACAGATTCTCTCAGTGCTCGTGTGCCTGGAAAGGGGAGAAAAGATGTAACTGTACGACTATTTAAATGGAGGTTCCTAAGTGTGATTATTCTGGTTCTTACAGCCTTTGCCCACATCCTTTCACTGCTTTGGATCTCTTCCCAACACAATTTGGAGACTTTAACCACCTCCTCACCCTCCAACAATCTCTTAAAGTATCTTAGTGCCCGAGTCGAGGCCGCCATGTTCCAAAAGACCAGATTGCACTCTCTCCTTATGCACTGAACCATGGTATCTTGGGGGAGTGATAGAAGTCTTTTAAGCACTACCCCTTCAGTATTTTGCACCAGGCGCTATATGAATTACATTTAGTGGCATTTAATTTCACCCTAACCTTGGGGAGAATTGCAATCTTTGGAGGAGAGTTCATGTGTGAGACAAAAGCTCCTGCTTTGGTGTGATACTTATTACACAATGCTAAAGTGTCCCATTTTCAATAGTATGAATTATTTTTTCTGAAACCTGGTGGAATATATGTTACTGTAGAGGTTCATAATTACTATTCAGTAGGTAAGAGGATTTCTGATTGCTACTAGAACTGTGAAAGTACATGAAAAGTGGCTGAATGCATGTATAAAAGCCACAGCCCCCGGTGTGTTCTTTCTAAATGTATAGTAATTTCTGTCTTCCAGACACGAAACGCCAATAACAGAGGGGATGCTACAAAGGCTCACGCGAACTCCGGCACAGCACTGATTCTCAACAATATTGCTCTTGGGATTGGCATCGCCATTACGCTCGCCTGGGTGGCAGGTGTAATATATTACAACATCAGACTGCAAAGCAACAATGTGAATTTTGGCTGACCCAGAGCACAAAACATTAACTGTCCACATCGACCTTCCCAGGAACCATTGTCTGCAGCTATTTATAGGTTTTTAATGTCCATGCAGACACTGCACAGGGATTGTTTCTTACACAATGATTGCGGCTGTCCTTCCACGTCGACATGCGAGCTATGGAGTCTCTCTTGGTGCATTAACAAGCATAGCCTATGTATGGTCAGACGCTGAGGTACATGTGAAATCACCATTCAGAAGCCTTTCTAGGATGTGGAGATTTATGTTTACATTAGTTTATTAGTGTAATCCTTGTACAAGAATAGTTACAAACAATACCTTCAGTGATTGTAAGGTAATGTGTTCTGTTACTTTAAGTACTTGAAAAATGCACATGGTGCACATGAGATAAAAGGCAAGCTTAATACATAACAAGGTATTGTTAGGGGTAATATATGAAAGATACACTGTGGACTAGACTTACTAAACTTTCATGCAACGCAAGGGAGCAAGAGAACTTTCTGCGCTGCATTGCTTAAAAGGGAGAGAGGGGAAATGTGCCATATTTACGAAGACATGGTAGATTTATGCACTCTCCTCGCCCTGGCGCACATGTAGCAACACACTTATGTGATAGAGTAAGGGTTCCTGTGTTCAGGGCCGGACTGGCGTAGAGGGCACCGGGCAATCCCCCAGTGCGCCACATGGATGGGGGCCGGGTTTGGGCCTCTGGGGGCCGTTTTTGCAGCATAGCTGCAAAATTGTCCCTGTAACAAAATCGGCAGAAAACCGGCCCTGGCAAAGAGCTCGGCGGCACTCCAACCCCCCCCGCATGGTGGGGGGGAGGGGGCGGCCGAGCACTTTGCCTGAGCCGGTTTTGTTTCCCAGTCCGGCTCTGCCTGTGTTGTGGTCGGAATAGTCTTTTGTGCAGGAAGAGATGCCTTCCTGCACAAAAACTATCCTTTGTGGTTTAATACTCTTTGCATGTGTTCTGTATTGCAGCATTTATGCAAAGAGTATGTAACAAGGAGCAATACAGATGTTTCTTCTGGCTACGCCAGCCTCGGTTAGGTGCAGCATTTTGTGCAAACCCAGGTTTACAGACTTTAGGTTTCCATATAAATACATGGACGAATGCACAGGAATGGCCATGCCCCACCCATGTAGCGCCTCCCTGACTCAAAGTAACCCAAGTCAGCATCAAAGCGTGACATTTCCGCTCTTACCTACTCCATAACGTTTCAGCTCTCACACCATCCAAAAATAGAAAACGGACGAACCGTGTCTAGTCCTACTGAAGGAGATGCCAGACTGAGCTCAACAGTGGCTTGGCCATGGATGTCCCACTGGTTGTTGGTTTCAAGATTTGAGAGTATGGAGGACTCCATCGTGCATGGTAATAACCAGTCTGATGGGAACACTTCCTCCTTGGTGTCTCCTGCTGTCCTTGGGCGACAGAACTCATCTGGTGAATGATGCAACAAGGGAGCTCAGACATTAAGCAGACATTGTAAAACAAAGGAACAACCTGGAATGCCTATGGTTTTTGATTGTTAAAGATAGAGGATTAAGTAAAGAATACAGTCTTTTTCTCTGCCCTGATAGGTCCCTTTAAATGTAAACAAGTGCAGAGGAGAGAGCTTGCCTTGGTGTAAAAGTACTATCAATGTTCACAGCTGTGAAGTCCCAGAGGTTGAAAATAGCCCTCACTTTTCACTGCTGTCATCTGTATTTACTACATCCTCACGCAGGATATATTAATATTTTCTAGTTTGCGATCAAATTCTGAAAATGTGTATATTTTATCTTGTATTCATAAAGTTATTCCTGAAGAGTAATGTTTGTCGAAGAATAACGTTTTGTATATTTATATTTTCTTTTTTATAAATTGTAGTTGGTGTGCATTATTGGAGTGAAATAAACTAAAACACCAAACATTGTGAGTTGTACATTTCATATAAAACAGAAATTAAAGTTTAAGAGAAAATAAAAGTCTGCAGAAGAGAAGATTGCTGTACTTTGGATATCAATTCAGTACATCGTCTGATGCCCTCCAACACTCTTGTGACAATACCTAGTTCATTGAATAGTGTAGTCTGCTAGCTACAAGAGTCATCACTTTACCAGCACAGGACTCCTCACCGACAGATGCTGATCACTAATAAACTGCAAAATCCATGCCTAGGAACCGTAGTTAAGACACTATCAGCAACCAGGTCATGATGGCAGGATACAAGTCCAACGTTCTCTTCCTGTTGTTGGAATACCCTAGGTTTCGTGCGGGTGGAGCACTCTAATGGGCAGGGGCGGCTCTAGGCACATGGTGGCCCTGGGCAGGGAGCGTAGGTAGGGGGCCCCAGAAGAGGGGGTCGGGCGGGGCGGAGCGCGGAGGCCAGTGATGAGGGGGGGGGGTCAGGGTGTTTCGAAGTGGAACAGAGCCGGAGGCCGCCAAATCCCTGCCAGGGGCCGCCACGCAAATATGTATCCATCCTCAGAGGATTATTATATTAAGGATATATATTGGTGTGGTGGCCCTGTGCAGGTGCACAGCTTGCACATGCCTAAGGCCGCCCCTATAATGGCGTTTGGACCTTCTGTTCCCCAGTTTAAAGGTAATGGAAAAATGTTTAGGAGTGTTATCTCATTTACAATAAATGAACGTGCATTCCTTTTGTTGTTTTTCATGTGTTCCTTTGATTTTGATGGATAGTTCAATATTCTGACAGAGATGAAATATACCACTTGATATGCCAACAGCCAACACATGTGTGCCTCCTGTGGCTATTGAGCCTGGGGCTTTCTCAAGTTTCTTTGATATAATTAGTCATTGTTCAAATTGTGGATATCCGCAACCCGAGGATGAGCCACAGGCAGGGATTTGACCAAGGACTAGATGTAACAATAAAATTAAGACGAAATTAGAACAGTGACTAATCATATCAAAGACTATCGCTCTCTGATAATCACAGCTCTAGAAAAAGGTATTTTAACAAATAGGTCATGAAGTCAAAGGATTGTACTATGTATTTATAACAGAATTGCTTCATTCAGTGTTAACATGCATTGCACGAATAGACTGTCCGAATCAATGTTGAAGTGCAATTGAGTGACATTGTGCAAGGTGCTCAAAAGGTGAGGAATATATACAGTGCAAACAATTTCCTATATACAAATATATATACACAGGTGTTTTTTGGATGGCCATACACTGATTTGAAGCCAAAGATTCATATTTTTCCTACTGGAATCCTGGTGGTACTGGTCCTATGAAAAGCGTTGACGTTTCGACCCTGAGGGGCCCCAGTGGGTGGTCATGGGGGGTCTTTCTCAAGACAGAAGAGTAGGTGGGCTGAACTGTCTGAAATGAAATAATGAGCCATGTATCAGAGAGACTGCGTGGGCACTGAAGAGTCGCCCAAATACAAGGGGAGTATGAATACTCACATTTTAAGGAAGGCCGAGAAACCTCAGCCTTAACCTGCAGGGCACGATGGCCGGGGTATCTGTGGGAGAGTAGTGTCTGGGTCAGGGCCTCGCATAATGAATGCAAATGGAAAATCACACATGGACGTGAATTCCTCACGTCACTAGGAAGCATTCACAAATAAGTGACTAGAAGGTACGGTACAGGAGGCTAAAGTGCTTGGTGTGAGAAGCGTGAGTGTACACTTCTACTATATGCAATACTTGTGCATTCACATTTAAGTAAGGTGAGAAGCGTCAGGAATCACTTTTACTCTATGCAATGGCCTGAGTTGGACTAGGGTATAGTGCACGTGTGCTTTCACATTTAATTAATATGTGGTTATGTACTCCACTGTGTGTGCCCGCAGCGGCACGGGTGTCACGGGTGTCATATACATGCATGGTGGAGAGGAGTGTCTGGATTGGTGTGGCCGCTTGTGTTGTAATTACACTGGATATTTTATATCGTCATAATGTTTTGGACACAGGCGTGGTGCCATGAAGGCTGAGTGTAGGTCTGGTAAACGCCTGAATGCTAGCTTGACCGAGTTGAAAAGTGTAGTGCGGGGAAGTGAGCGGCACAGCCATGTGCCGATATGCATTACCACAGTGAAATTGGTGGGGAAACTGGCCACAGTGAATCTAGCGGGGAAAGCATTAGAATAATGTCATAGCTTACCCGTCATCTCTGTCAATCCGATTTGGAACAGGCGGTTGTGCAAAGTCCCATCCGTCTTGCTGCGAGTTGTTGATGTTATTGACTCGTCCGAGCTGTACTGTTAAATCGAGTACAGAGACGCTGCCGCTGAGATGCGTGCACATCAGGAGCTGGGGGCGGTTGCTAGGCAACGGCGTGGCCTTGTCTACTGTAACACGCAGCGGGCGTTAGGTGACCTGTGTGGAATGCACGGCCTAATCGCATGGATAATGATTGGACTGCGGGCTGCGGGTAATGTCAGCCGGCAAGATCATGAAACAGGAATCTACGATACTGACATGGCATTCGTTCAAGGAAAGTGTGACATATCGCCAGTGAATTGCGCGATTTAAGTGAGGATTATATGGTGATTTAAACATTTAAAAACCATTTGAACCATAATCAACTAGTCATGAGGATCGTATCATTGGAGTTGGATGGGAAATTTGAAGATTCGTTTACCAAGCCGCTAGTGTAAACATACAGTAAGTGGGCACAGTCTGGCAGATTAGACAAAAACAAAGATGGCCAGTGCAGGGAAAGGAATCAGGCTAAGAACATGAGCATAATACATTGCACATTTTAGTTGAATAACAATCATGTGATTTGGTCAGTGAAGTTGCAGTATAAGGACACTTATTCAAAAACAGTTATGTGTATACCGCGAGAGACTAGGACTGGCATGGGTAATGATTGTTCAGTGACTACCCTGCCAAGTCTAATAGAGAAGTCATGAGCTGTGGTTCAGTCTTAGAATCAGCGAATTAATTCATAGACCACTTCCTACAACCATTGGTCCCACATAAAAAGTCCTTTGTGCGGACTCTATGCACATTATACAACTGCTAGAAAATCTGCCCTACTATAAGTCTACACAATTCATGGTAAGACTGGATGTCAGTTCACTCTACACCGCCATACCTCAGAGTAAGGCGATAGAAGTCATCCGTGCGACATTAGACAGATGTCCAGCACCACACTGGATCCCCACTGGCTTCCTGATTAACCTTCTAGAAATCTCCATGAAAAAGAATTGCTTTGCTTTCCGGCAACAATTCTACTTTCAGTGTAAGGGAGTAGCCATGGGCGCAACATATGCACCAAGCCTGGTGAATATCTACATGGACAGCTATGAGGAAGAACATCTGTAAACACATGAGAACCCTTTCATCGACCCCATAGCTGTCTGGAAGCGAGGGAGAACATTATACATAACTTTGAAAAGCCAATCTATGAGTAATATGATATAAAATGAAGAAGTCAAATAACACAACATGTTCAAACAGCACGAAGGAAGAAAAGAAGAAGGAGAAAAAAGAGGAGTAAATGACAAATGAGAAAAGCTCTAGTTCTCCTCGATCTTTCTGCTGCCTTTGACAGAGTCGACCACAACCTCCTGGCAGACCTGTCAAGGCTGCAGGACTGCTGGGCCCGCACTCAAATGGATTACTTCATTTTTAGGAGATGAATCCCAGTTCTTCATCCCACTCCATTCACGTTTCAAAGGTCCTTCTAGTTTGTGGAGTCCCCCCAGGATCCTTCCTATCCCCCCACCTCTTCAACATATACACCCGCCCCTATGTTAACACGCTGAAAAACAAGAACAGTGAGATTTATAATTATGCAGACGACATGCTATTTGCTTTCAAACTAATTAATACCCTGAATCTAAAGAGCATTTTCAATCCACGATGCTGTTCATCCGTGATTCGATGAACAGCAACCATTTGAAAATAAAAGCAGAAAAAACTTAAGTCATTATCACTAAAAATACACTTGAACACTCGACTCACTCTTTCTGGCTACCCGAGCTGGAAAATCCCCCTTCCCAAAGAAAATCTATAAAAAGTCTCGGGATAACCATTGATGTCGATCTATTCATGAAGCCATAAATTGGCTCAGTAATCTCTTCTTCCTTATTACTGCTCTGCAAAACCAAAAATCTCCAAATTCCTCTACTTTGAGGCCCTTGTCCAGAGAGTCATCACCCTTGTCCTCTCAGGGATTGATTACGGCACAGGAGCAGCTTCTCCCGGGAAGCAGCACTAGGGCAGGGTGGGGGGTAGAGGGGAACGAGAAGGGAGTTTTAAAAAGGAAAAAACACTTACCTGCAGGCTGGTCAAATCTACAGAGACCATGGAGCGAAAGAGAGAACGAACGAGGTTAGGAGATAAAAACCCGACCAGACAAGAGACTAAAGTTGGTCAGGTAGGGAGGCCATGGGTGAGGGGGGGGGGTCAAAGAGAGCCCCAAGAGAAGCTGAGGTACATATGACGGGATAAGGAGAGGGTGAGACACTAGAGAGTTCAGAGTTCAGAATACGGCTGCTCGTACATTACTTAACCATACCTAAATTCAATCATATTTCCGGGGCCATTAGGAGTCTTCATTGGCTTCAGGTTAAGCAGCGCATTGAATTTAAGGCTCCTTGCTTAGTCCACAAAACCTTGAATGGCAGCGGTCCTATGGCGTACCGCAGTTTATTCCAATGTTACTGTCCTGGACTGGACGTTCACTACAGTCTGCCAATCAGGTCTTGGTTAAAATCCCGAAATGGAGGAAGGCCAGATGGGGTGGGAGATGCCTCTCATACCTGGCTCCCAAACTCTGGAATAGCATGCCTTCGGATATCAGATTTCAACCAGTTCTTTACAAATTTCATGGCCTATTAAAAACCTAGCTTTTCCAGGTATGGATCGTGTACCTGTATACTTGCCTTTCCTTCCTATGCTTCTCCAGCACCAAGACGCCTCGGCAATCGAGCGCTATATAAAACCCCAACTTACTTACTTAGAGTTCACAAGTTGACCTCGCAGCCAACTATACAGTTAAAGTAAGTTTTCATTATCCATCTCTGTGATCCACAACGTTCTTTAACCCAAATATAAACTTTAGGGTTTTTAACTAGGGAGGTCCTTCTTGGCCTTTCAATTGTTTCTTAAAAAAGGTATATTCTTATAAATAGCACTATAGATTGGGCACAATAATTAGATAATGACTCGGCTCTCACTAAAACTGTTTTTAAGTTGTGTAGATACCAATGGCTTTTTTGTCAATATAGGTTCAAAAATATGACTATGCTCATTAAAATATGGATATATTTACTTAAAGAACCCCATTTGATCAGACATCTTTCAGGATGGATGGGACGTGTAGCATAAAGATACACTGCGTTAAGGTATTTAAAACATCTATGCATAAAAGTTACAATGTAAATATTAAAATGTGTACCCAAGTTAGACTTCGGTAGTCACTTTCCTTCGCAATCCCTTTCTAAAATGGTTAGATTAATAATACTCTATATACATCATACTGTCGGATCTCTTGAATAATTTTGGTGACAATATATGTTCTCCCTGGAATTTAGACAAATTCGATCCAAGTCCTCTTTCTTGTATATTGTACATTTCAAATTGTCTGGTGTATTATAAATGTTTCTCTGTGCTTAAATTGTATGGTTTATCTATCTGTGCACGTACTTTTGTATTTATACACATACTTATATATACTTTTGTATCTTTTTTAAATGTAGCCCTGAAGAAGTCCGGTTTCGGACGAAACGCGTTGGCTATTTTTATCTGCGAATTTTGAATAATAAAAGAAAGAATAAAACGAAGAAAATTGACTTGGAATTTTCTTGGGAGAACTATTGGATTCCATCTTTGTCACAAAACAAATGTTTACCAAGCACTAATATCGTGTTCATTATATTGTTTTTGGTGTGCGAGGTCAACTTGTGAAGTTTGATGTATAAAACAAATACCTGTTTGTTTTATGTTGGGATCTAGGGGGTTGTATCCCAGACCATTTGCACCCATACTACACAAACAGTAGGAACTTGACTCTCTGTGCGGCCCTCAAAGCCCCATCCCCTTCTTTGCTTGACAATTACTTACTTAGAGTGAATGAGCCACAAGCGGTCCTGGAATCTCAGAGCCAGTCAGCAAGGACACTGAAAATGAGAGAAAACATCGAGCAGAATGCGATTAAAAAAGAATCAAATATTTGCTAGCATTCGCGCCAAGAATTTTCAATTCTATTAAGGACACGGAGGCGAGGATTATGCTTCTCTATCTCCTCCAACGTCGAAGAATGAACCAGTCTTCAAGCGAAAGCTCATGTCAACCATCTTCGTCTAGTCAGACTTCTTGTCTGATCCTGAAAACAAAAGGAAATGAGACAACCGTAACCACTGTATAAACCAAATGTCATAACAGTGAACATGGGTGGGTAAGCTTTTAACTGTCAACAAAAGCAGGGTGGGATAATCCTCGCCTCCGTGTCCTTAATAGAATTGAAAATTCTTGGTGCGAATGCTAGCAAATTTTTGATTCTTTTACAGGACCCGAGGCTTCAGATTATGCTAGTTTAACGCTCATTAAAAAACCCCAGTATTAACATCATCCACCGGCTTATAATAAAATGTCTTAAAGTTGACTCAGAGGACCAATCTGCACAACGCATAATGTCCTGAATGTTAGAACCCAACATGTATGATTTTGACGAAATAGTGCTCCTTACAGAATGAGCACCAAACATTTCGGTGTCAATACCAGCCTCTTGCATTGCAAATCGAAGCCATCTGGCAATAGTAGCAGCTGTCACTGGTTTAAATGGTTTCTGCAGTGCAATCAACAACTGAGAACAACCTTGTGGTCTCAAGACCTTTGTACATTCCTCATACGTCTTTAATTGTACCACACATAATTTTTCATTTTCTGGGAAAGCATTGTAATCAATATGACGAGACAATGTTTTGGTACGTCCGGTAATATTGAAAGAAACCCCTTCAGGGGTAAATACTCTACCTGTAACGTCGAGTGCTCTCACATCCGATGAACGTCTACACGACGACAGGCACAGTAACATAGACAACTTTGCCACGAGCTGTTTCCGAGATAGGAGAGTATTAACAGGCCAACGGTTGAACAATGATATAACTACGGAAATGTCCCACAGACCTGAATACTTGGGCTTAGGTGGGTTAGCAACCCTGATTCCTTTAAGGAGTTTGCATACCACCGGGTGCATGCCCACCAGTTTGCCATCCACCAGTACATGCCCCGCTGAAATGGCCGGCCGGTAATTATTGACCGATCGATAAGCCAGACCATCCGCTGCTTTGTCTGATAAGAAATTCAACACGTGGAGTAACTCTGACCCCACGGGATCCAAATGTCGTTCCAAGCACCGATCCACCCAGCTCTACCAGGCTGAGGAATATCTTTTCCTGGTGGAGGGTGCCCTGGCGTGTCTGATAAATTCAGAAGCCTTGTCCGAAACTCCTGGCAGTTGCCACTGTTCCCTGAAAGCCTCCATGCCATCAGCGTGAGATGCCCCTCCAGAATCATGGGAAGCCGCTCCTGAAGAGGGCCCAGCAACAACAATTTCGATTCTGGGAGCAACCTGGGGAGGTTGCAGCTCCACTGTAACAACTTTGGAAACCACAGCTGAGATGTTCATTACGGTGTCACCAGGACTATCTCTGCCCGTTGTCTGATCACCTGTGTCATCACCCTGGGGATCAGTAAGAATGGGGGAAAAGCATACTGAATCGCGACCGACCAATCGGTCGCCTGTGCTATTGGATCCGGCCTCCAACTGAAAAACTGGGGCATCTGGCACGTGAGTCTGGAAGCGAAGAGGTCCATCTGGAAGGGACCCCTAACTGTCTGAAGGCACTGAAAGACTTTGGGAAGCAACTTCCAGTCGCTGTAGTCCCTGAGGTGTCTGGAGTTCCAATCCGCCACTTGATTGGACTGACCCGGGATGTACTCCGCCATCACTGATATCTGATGGGTGAGGCAGTAATGCCAAAAGTCTTTGGCTATTTCTACAAGAAGAGATGACCTCGTGCCACCCAACTTGTTGGTATACCTCACTGTGGACACATTGTCCATGCGGTGGAGGTTGCAACAAGAGGTCTGCCTCAGAGACAGTGTCCGAATTGCAAAAGACACAGCGAGCAGTTCTAAGCAGTTTATGTGCAAGGACAACTCTTGCGGAAACCATCTGCCACCCGTGGAGATGTCTCCGCAGTGTGTGCCCCAGCCCCAACGGCTGGCGTCTGACTCGATAATCACCTTGGGTTGAGAGCTGAAGATTGCTCTGCCGTTCCAGGCACCTACATGACCTAGCCACCTCTGTAATTCGGTCCTGACTTCCTGAGACAGTGGGATTGAGTCCGCATAGGACAGTCCCTTCTGAAGGTGTCTGATCTTCAGGCGCTAAAGAGTCTGTAGTGAAGAGGTCCCGGGAATATTGCCTGAATTGATGAGGCCAAAATCCCTACCACTCAGGCAATGGCCATGAGCGTGACCATCTGTCTGCTCAACAGTGCCAGGATCTCTTTCTTTAGGTCCTTCAATTTCGCTTTGAGAAGGCAAAGCTGAGCCGGCCGCGAATCGATCGTGAACCCGAAGAAATCTATCAACTGAGTCGGGGTAACTACCAACTTCTTCAGGTTGATTACAAACCCTAAGCTCTGAAGCAGCGTTGTCGCGAGACTGAGATGCTGCAGGAGTGTTGCCTGACTATGTGCCATGATCAGGATGTCGTCTAAATAAATTCTTAGACGTATCCCTCGCTCCCGTAGATGGGTGACCACTGGTTTCATCACCTTGGTGAAACACCAAGGAGCTGAGGAGAGCCCGAAAGGAAGAGCCAAATATTCATACCACTGGCCGTTCCACCTGAATTGGAGGAATCTGTGATGTTGCGGGAAGATTGGGATGGAGAGGTAGGTGTCCTTGAGGTCCAGCCTGACCAACCAATCTCCTTCCTGTAACAAGTCCGTTAGAAGATGGATCCCCTCCATCTTGAAATGATTGTATGTGAGAAAGTGATTGAATTCCTTGAGGTTCAGAACAAGCCTGTTCCCACCCCCTTTCTTCTGTACAATAAAT
This sequence comes from Lissotriton vulgaris, assembly GCF_964263255.1. Taxonomy (NCBI): domain Eukaryota; kingdom Metazoa; phylum Chordata; class Amphibia; order Caudata; family Salamandridae; genus Lissotriton; species Lissotriton vulgaris. Next base: position 209,595,846 of record NC_141695.1, read on the forward strand.
ATGTTGCTGCAGAAGCCGTGAGGCCCCTCGCTGCATGGTGCTATCGCGTGCTTCTGCAGCAATCTTGCAATCTTCTCGTTTATAAAATTGCAATCTCGTAGGGAAAAATGGAGATCTGCGGGGAGATTTTACTGAAACGAATGAGAGTACAACTCTAACTGAAAACCCTGAACGGTTTGTAACACCCAGGCATCTTGAGTTAGGACCTGCCACTGTCACAGACAGTGTTGAGTACGACCCCCCAAAGGAAGAAGAGAACGGTCTACAACACTCACCTGTGAATTGTTGGGCCTTGAAGTTCGCCCTGTTGTTGCGGGTCTGAAAACGCCCTCTGTTAAACTCCTGCGGGACAGGTAGAAGGTACCTCCATGCGTGGAGTCCCAGTCGCTTCTCCCGCGACCAAAGTCGCCTCTTTGGGAACCTTGTTGAAATCCTCGGCCCACGCCCACCTCGTCCGGCCCGATTAAAATCACCCTGCTGGAAGACCCTCTTTATTCCAGTCTGCGCCTTATCAAGGGATGTAAACGTGCCCACGTACTTTGAAACGTCTTTGACAAAGCGCTCTCCAAAGAGCTGCCCACCCGCCAAGGGTCGCGGTTCAGTGTCCACCAGCTCCGGGAGGTTGCTGTCCATTCTAATTAGTAGTGACTTGCGTCTCTCCGACGAGATCGCACAATTGGCATTGCCAATGAGGCATATGGCCCGTTGGGTACAGGCTGCAAGGATATCCGGGTCTATCGGAGTAGAGCTCTCCTTGTCCGCCAAGGCCATCGCTAGTATTTTGGCCAAAAGGCCCACAACATTCAAAATTTTATCTTGGCAGCCACGCCAAGTGCGGTCAATGCCACGTTTGGGATCCTTTGAAAATTTCTTTAAAAATTTCAGGAGACTTGCATCAATTTCGGTTGTCTCTGCCACCTTGTCCGGCTGCTCAGGGCGCGGACATTGCGCACCTCCCTGGGAAAACCTTTCCTCAGATTCTCGTGTAGGTAGGCAGAAACAGCGGGAGGCGGTACCCAGTCAGATGACCGGGGATGCATAATCTCGGAAGGGTCGAATGTGAACGGGGTGACCAGAGGATCCACCGCTGACGGAAGAGTAGCCTTCGCCTTTTTTGGGGGAGGAGGCTCCTCTGAGGTGTCCGTGTCAGTGTTGGTTGTGGTAGTATCTGTGTCAGTATGGACCTTAAGCTTAGCTTTGGCCTTGACCCCCACATAGGAATGATCTTCTGCCCCACTGGGGGGCAACGCAGAAAGAGCCTGGGCATTTGGCCATTGCCTGGGGGTAGTCGTGCCCTGACCAGAAGTAGAAGCCTCCGATTTTCTTTTCTGTGGCTTTTTATCATAGCTGTGTCTTCTGGCGAAACCCTCTAGTTGCTTTCTGATAGGGTGCAGAGCCGTCGCGAGGGCTTGTACAGTTTGCGGGACCGTGGTCTCCATAGCCTTGTAACGGCAGACTGGACCGAGGCGTCCAAAGCCTCCACGAGGTTATCCTCTAAAACAGCCTCCTGCTGTCCGTCGTACACCTCCTCCTCATCATCATTCTCATCTGGGTATTGGACCCAATCTTCCATATTCAAAAGGGTGAAGGGAAGCAATGTCGATATATGTATGTGATAGCAAAAGAATTGCTGACACTCTCCTTCACAGCCACCAGGAGGGGTAAGGGGGGGTCAGCCCACTAGCACACAAAACACTGTACCTATAAACCCCCTCAGCAAAGCTGTAATCTGAAGGTCAGAGACCTGGGCCAAATATATAACAATACACTGAGCGTGTGCACACTCTTTCTTGGCCTGAATTTTCTAACCTGCACCAGGCGATCCCAAGCGCAACGGTAACCAACCTGAAAATGCGTGTATTTGAAAGTCTGGGATTCGCGCCGAGGTGCGCCGCCCAAATCGCCCATAAAAGGAGCCCAGAACATGCCCAATTCAGCGCGTTTAGGCGTGCACGTTGGCCGAGAGCCATCCAGCGTTGACAGCGTCACAAGGGCGATTAGGAAAGCCCAGGCACCTGCGCATGAAGCGCGCGACCAGAGAAAGGGAAAAATACCGGGAATGAGAGCTCAGCGTTGTTAGATCTGGGGGTCTCCAATTGGCAGAGGTAAGTACCTTAGACCAAGTAGGGACCCTTGCTTCTAGTCAGGGTGAAGGAATACACACAGTAGATAACCCCTGCTCCCCCTATAGGTAGCTTGGCGCGAGCAGGCAGGCTTATCCCCAAGGCAATGTGTATAATAGATGCACTTAACACAATGATTCCCCATCCACCACAAACTGAGACCACACAGGTAAGTATATTTATAAAAATATATCTTTATCTAGTTTCAGCAAGAAAAATAAAACAGTTGCACGATGATAGCTTTTAATCAAAATGTTGCTCTTAATCTTAAGGGTTGCACTTATGTCAGGAAGTTCTTATCAAAAGAATAGTCTCTAGTCTCTGTAACCAGTGTATATACCAAAAATATAATACTACCGATTGTTTCCTCTATTCAGCTCTTCAATTGAAGTATTAAAGCAATGCCAACATGTGATTCCCCTCACTGATGAGCCCTTCGATATACTGGGCCCGAGCAAGGCTAGCGGCCTCACCATTGATGATACAGGTACCGCCGTGCCGAACAGAACGGACTCCCTCCCAGCCCCGGCCGGTCCCAGCAGCCCTCCGCCCGCTCTCAGGTCCTCGGGGAGCGGTGGGGAGCTAGCTCGGCGCTCCTGCACAGGGACAACAGGCCAGGGGCAGAGAGGACTCCCTCGGCGAGGTCGGGTCAGTCTCCCCCGGCTTCGGTACTCACAGCACGGCTCTCGGTGGTTGCTTCTGGGGTCCCGGTCCAGCGGACCAATCCTGTCGCAGCCTTCACGACGAGCCTCCTCAGTCAGCGAATGGCAGTGCGGCTCCCCGGACAGGCCCTTCCTGACACACCCACAACCGGCTAATCGGGACGCAGCCTCAGTGATGACGCGGCGGCGCTAGGCCAATCCTAGCGCAGCGATCACAGAGGGGGCTTATTCTTCTGGGACAATGGGAGCACGGCGGCTTCGATCATCGCTACCGCAGCTCCGGTCAAGGACGGCAACTTTGGAGGGTGTTTCTGGCCCCGGGACGTGGTGGTGATTTGGCGGCAAGAGATTTTCCGGGCCACAGGTCGCAGCAAGACCGTTTTCAGCCAGCAGATCGCCGGGGGCAATTCTGTACGCAGGGAGGCACCACGGGCCCCTTCTCACCCCTGAATTTTTGCCGATGAGCACAACAATCTTTTCTCACAGCTGGCCAGCGGTAACACGCGTTGGGGTAAAACACCACACGATCTCCTCTGCAGTTTGGCAATCCTTAGGAACCTTTTAACCCTGGGTTCCAGAACAGGAGGCCAGCTCTTCTCAGGCCCTTGGAGATTCAGTTAGGAGACACAGCACACAGCAAAGTCTCTGGAGATCAAGTAAGCAGGGTCACAGCAAACAGCAAAGTACCTCTTCTCCTCAGCTTCAGTTGGTCAGCAGAACAGGTCAGCCCTTAGAGCACACAGCAAGGCATTCTTCCTTCAGTTCTCCAGCAGTCCTTCTTCCAGCAGAGGTTCCTCTTGATTGTAGAATCTGCTTTTCTGTTGTCAGGGGTCCTCCTCTTATACCCCTAAAAGTCTTTGAAGTTCTTTGAAGTCTTTGTGCAAGTGGACCCTGAGCCCAGTCTAAACCAGTTCTGGGTGTTGCTGGAGCACTGGGGTTTTCCTGGCTTCCTTCTTTCTTTCAGTATCAGGGACAGAGGTGACAGTCGCCCAGCGGGAGGTGGAGCCAGCATTGTGGTCAGGCAGGCACTTCCCTAGTCACTCCCAGGTGCTATCTCCTCCCACTTCTCTGGCAGTAGATGCAGCCTTTCATCCACGGGCTGACTCAGACAACCTCCTGGGGGCTCTGCAGCCCCTGTCACCCTCAAACCAGACAGTCAATCCACAAACAGTCCCAGGCACACAGAAAGGTTAGACAAGAGAACAGCCACTTTCTAAAAGTACTATTCTCAAACACAGAATTTAAAAACAACCTTTCCTAAAAGATGTGTTGTTAAATTCTGGGTTCAGGGATATCAATCACTTATGTCTCATCTTGATCCTATGGGAAGATAGGCTGGTATCCATTGGGACCAGCCTCTCCCATGTTAATCTATGGAGCAAGATAACCTTGCAGCAGTGAGCACACAAAATGGCTGCTGCTTACTACCAGAGCATGTTACCTGCACTAGTACATGCTCTACCTTACCCATGCACTGCACCCTGCCCAGGGGGGTACCTTGAGCCTTCCATAGGGGTGACTGATGTGCACAGACAGGGAAGGGTTAGGCCCAGCCAGTTGGGACACTGGCCAGGCGGGCAAGGCAGTCCACTGACTGCACACAGGCCCTGCGCTGGCAGGCCCGAGACACCATTTTAGGGCTACTTATGTGGGTGGCGCAATCTGCGCTGCAGGCCCACTAGCAGCATCTGTCATCACCAGCCCTGGCACACACAGTGCACTTTACTAGGGACTTCATGGTGATACAAAATATGCCAATCAGGTATACCCAATCAATATGACAATTTACATAGGGAGCACTTACACTCTGGCACTGATCAGCAGTGGCAGAGTGTCAAAAGCATCTAAACCAGCAAAAACGAAATCCAGCACAGCATCAAAAATACAGGAGGCGGAGGCAAAAAGATGGGGGAAAAACCACGCCAAGGGTGTCAGGTCTAAGCGGTAGGAAGCGGTACCGCTGTGCCCAGCCAGAGGCCTTAATAAACGCGACTGACAGCGCCGCGAAATCGGAACGGGCACCAGATTAAGAAATAGCGATTGTGGCTGAAGAACGCACCCAGGCGGAGCACACGCCCCAGAATGCACAATTCCCTCGAGGACACTAGTAAGTGCTATATCTAGGTTACAAGAACATTCCGATAAGGGAAATACAAGTAAAACATGCAAATCATTGACAATAAAACCAATTGAGGGAACATGAAGAGTGCACTTATCTCTTGCTGTGAGCAGCAAAGAAAAAAGATGATGGGACCACGCAGAGGGTTCTTATGGACTATGGAGACGTGGCTAATATGTATGCATCATGGGCAATGTAGTTGTTTATACTGTTCGTAAAAGAAAATATGCATTTTTATTGGCTGCTGTGTTTTTTGCAGTAAAGATAGAGAAGCATAATCTAAAGCCTCTGGTCCTGTAATAGATCCAAAGAGAGCTGAGGTGAAAAGGAAGAGCACAGAGGGGCGAGACAATGGCAAAGAAACAACGTAGCCCTGAGAATACGAAAAAGCCAAAAAGACCGTGTCTGAAATGGTCAGGGACTACCGGTGTTGTATAATATGTGATATCCCCACGGGATCCTGTATCCCCTCTCTTCGGAAAACTCAGGACGTCCTGCCCATTGGACATTTCAGACGAAGCCCCCAGCCGCCCGCCCACCTCAGGAGAGGCGATCCTCGGCTCCAGCAGGCAGAAAGAGCAGCTCGCCGAGCAGAGCTGCTGTTGTAAATGCACATTTCTACTCTGAAGCCGAGGAGCCTCATATAGGGTTAAAAGACACAGTATGACGATTCCCTCATGACAAATTGTTAACGTAACTCACCAAATCTGTTGATTGCAGTGTAGATACAAATAAAAAGAAATCGTAATGATTGGAAGTGGCAATCCTAAAACAGATTGATTAAAATAGGTCGCGTGACCTGAAAGACTTGGTGACATCTTTTATATTTTCGAAAGAGTTGGTGGCATGTTTTATATTTTCGTATTATTCTTTTCTATGAACCCTGGTTGCAGAGTTGTTTTCCTTCTAACCTGTATTTAGGACAATCTTATTACTCATTTAAAAGAAGCAGCAAAGGAAATACCACGTTAGTACTGTGAAATGCGTGTATCTTTCTCCATTTATAAAACTCTCTGGGGGACATTAATTTTTTAATTAATCAACTTAAGGGTTTTACATCAGTGTAGCACAGCGCTAGGTTGTATAGTGTCATTTGTGTAGTAGCGCGCACTAGTGTATGCATGTCACGTAGGTCACATGACGTGCCGCGCCCGCGCAAGGCTACGCAGGCTGGGTGAGTGTTTGGCGCGCAGTACCGTTAATCGGCAGTTGAGGCGCGGCGCTCTTCCAGGGTAGACGTGTTTAAATAAAGACGGTTAAACACTACCAGATTGCAGCGTCATCATTGCTGGGTAATCGATAACATTACAATGGCGACGAGGGTGGGATTGACTATCCCTACCCCGCAGTGAACCGACGACAGCCAAGCAACCACCCTGAAGAGCGCGGCAGGGCCGAACAACTTTAAGCTCCTCCAGAGTTCGGAACAGCGGGAAGCTGAGGAAGGCACGTGGAGCAGTGAGCCACGAGGTAGCGTCCACCGGCCAAGGAACGAGCTGGATACCTTGATAAAGAGCGAGGGGGCTGATACAGGTGGTCCCCAGAACTACGCATACAAAGCAGAACGAGATAGTGCGCCAGGAAGCCCCAAGGGCCAAACGAGCCACCGGCCCGAGATCAAGAGCAAAAGGATGAGCATCCAAACAGGATATGCGACAGCGCCGGTGCAATTCCTGCCCAGGCCGGGAGAGCCGCTGATGAAGTGGGAGGATTGGAGAGAGTACATCGACAGCTTTATTGGCGTGCTAGAGGACGAGAGCGAAGAGACGTTCAAACCATCAAGGAAAAAACGCATCCTGCTGCTGAACCTAGGCCCGGAAGGTTTGAGAGTGTACAAAAGCCTGGTGCCGAAGCAAAGGAACAGCACGGACGGCGATGTATACGCTCACGCAATCGAGGACCTGAACAAACACTTTAGACCGGCGGTGTGTGTGTCCGTGGACAGGTTCAATTTTCAACAAAGGAAGCAGCGGCCAGGAGAGACGGTAGAGGAGTATGTGGCGGCACTAAAACGGCTGGCGGCCGCGTGCAAGTACGACAACTGGGAGGAGGAGTTCATAAAGGACCAAGTGATAATGCACACCACGTGCACCTCCGTGCAAGACAAGTTGTGGGCCAGTGGAGAAACCACCCTGAAGGATGTGATGGTCATCGTCAAAAGAGCAGAGCTGGCGAGGAGGTGTGCGGATGCTACAAAGAAGGAGACGGCGACCAGCACCATGGTGAATAAGATTGATGAAGACGAGGCCCGTAAGGACCACTCGACAATAAGGACGACAGAAAAGAGTGGCGCCAAGTGGAGCAGTAATGGCGGACCTCCAGGAAGGCACGCGGGCAACAACCGGAAACAGTGCTACAGGTGCGGAAACTGGACGCACGAGGCGCATGATAAGAAATGTCCGGCGTTCTGGGCCAAATGAATGTACTGTGGTATAATCGGACACTTCGAGAAGGTGTGCAGAAAAAAAGCCTCCAAGAACACGGTGAGACTCATCAGCCAGGACAGCGACACGCAGGAAGACACACCGGAGGAGGAAATAGCCACGGTGCTGGGCATATATGACCAGGTACTGGGAGCGGATGGACAAGTCATGAATGTATATGGGAAAAGATCTACGAAGCCGGTGTTGGAGATGACCATAGGAGGAGTTGCGATTAGCGTAATAGCAGACACCGGTTCGCCGTATACCATCGTCCAGAGGGCCGTGTGGGAGGAGAAGTTCGCACCACGACTAGGCCCCGAACTGGAGAGGTTAGATATCCGCCCAGTCACATACAACGGGGACCGCATACCAATGGCGGGATTCCGGCCACTGAAGTTCGAATTCCGAGGCCGATCGGCCTGCTGCAAGCTCTACATAGCGGAAAAGGGACCATCCGTGCTGGGGTGGCTGGACCAGGGTGACCTGGGCATCAAGTTGGATCCCGGGGGTGTGGAGCAGATCTTATTAACTGAACATGAATTGGGGCCTGACCAAGACAAATGGAGGAAGACATTCCCCAAGGTATTCGGAGGCACGGTGGGAAAACTCGAGAAATTTGCACATAGGATCATACTGAAGGACAAGGCAGTACCCGTGGCCCACCGAGCCAGAAACATCCCCATCGCAGTGCGAGAGGCGGTGCGAGAGGAGCTCCAAGAGCTGGAGAAGAAAGGGATCATTCAGCCCATCACATGCGCGGAATGGCTAGCGCCACTGGTGGTGGTTAAGAAGCCCAACGGGAAGGTCCGGCTGTGCGTGGACCTCAGGGAGCTAAACAAGAACATTGTAGTAGAAAGATTTCCACTGCCAGGAATAGAAGAGATGCTGGCCAGAACCCGGGGCATCAAATGGTATTCCACCATCGACTTGACCTCCGCCTACCACCAAATTGCCCTGCATCCGGACAGCCGCCACCTCACGTCGTTTATCACCCCATTTGGGTGTTACCAGTTTCTCCGCATGCCATTCGGGCTGGCGTCCGCAGCTGCAGTGTTCCAAAAATTGATGCACCAGCTTTTCCAAAATAGCACGGGCGTCCAGTACTTTCAGGACGACATCCTGATAATGGGGCGAGACAAACTGGACCATGACGCCAAACTGGGAAAGGTGTTGCGGATTTTGGAAGGGAATGGTCTCACCGCGGAATGGTCTAAGTGTCGCATCGGAATGTCGTCAGTGACATATCTGGGACATGAAATAGGCGTGGATGGAGTGACCCCCAAGGCTGAAAACGTCCAGGCGATCCGCGAGGCACCCCCTCCAATCAGCAAAGATGAAGTAAGATCATTCCTCGGCATGGCCGAGTACTATGGGAAATTCGTGCAACATTTCGCCTCCAGGACCCACCATATGAGGCAACTTACGAAGGAAAACACAGAGTTCCGATGGTCAGCAGAAACACAGAGTGAGTTCGAGGATGTCAAGAAGGCAATCACAGAAGCCATTCCCCTTCAGGGGTATGACCCCCAAGGCAGAACGGTCTTGACCACGGATGCCAGCGACAAAGGCCTGGGAGCAGTCCTGATCCAGGACAGAGGGCAAGGACAGATGGAAACAATATGCTTTGCCTCGCGCACGCTGTCGGACACTGAGAAAAGGTACAGCGTCATTGAGAAGGAGATGCTGGCAGTAGTGTGGGCCACTGCGAGGTTCAGACAATTTCTGTGGGGCACACGGTTCTTATTGAGAACGGACCACAAACCCCTGCTAAAGGTGCTGACGTCAATTGGGCACGCCGAAGCCACACCAAGAATATCAAAGATGTCGTTGAAGCTACTAGAGTTCCGGTATGACGTGGAGCATGTACCAGGGAACAGGAATTGCGTAGCAGACTACCTAAGCAGAGCTGCTGCAATGGAATCCAGTGGTGAGAACATGGCAGGAACAGAGGAGTGGGTGGCACTCACAGCGGACCAGGGGGTTTCCATCAGCCTCACAGAATGGGAACAGGCATATAATGAGGATGCAGTGTTAAAGGAGATGAAGAAGTTCGTGACGCAAGGATGGCCCGAGAAGAAAGCACTCGTAAGGGAACTCAGACCCTACTATGAAGTCAGAGAAGAGCTATCGATAGGCGACAAGGGAGTGTTTGTACACCGGGGCGAGAGAGTGATACCACCCGCCGACCTTGTCGACCGGTTACTGGACACACTCCACGAGGGACACCTTGGAATCTGCAAATTGAAGCTGAGAGCCAGGCAAGACTACTGGTGGCCGGGAATGGACTTGAAGGCAGAAAGACATGTCAGGAACTGCACCAGGTGTCAAGGAGCGGATAAGACCCTAAAACTCCTCCGACCTGAACTGGGCAAGTTTGATATACCAAAGAACCCGTGGGAAGAACTGAGCGTGGATATCCTGGGTCCTGTTCTAGACATACAAGGAGTGCAAAAGTACGTGTGTGTCATGGTGGACAGGTACTCGAAATGGCCAGAGATAATGATAAGAGAGACCATGGACACAGACGCAATTATCAAGTTCCTAGCAGACACGTTCGTGAGGGAAGGCATCCCCAAGACGGTGCTTAGCGACAACGGGCCCCAGTTTAAATCAGAGAAGTGGAACAGATTCATGAAAAGGAATGGCATAGGAGCAAAGCACACAGCGATATATCACCCAGCCGGAAACGGCTTAGTGGAACGGTTCAACAGGGTGGTCATGGGGTCAATCCAAGCTGCCATAGCCGATGACAAGGACTGGGAGGCAGAAATTTGGCACATGATCTGGGCGTACAGGATAACGCCTACCAGTACAGGATACAGCCCGTTCCAAATACTCAGAGGCAGAGAACCTTTCACACAGGACAATCGAGTGTGGAAGGAGAAAACAGTCACCAGCGAATGGTCGCCCGCTGTGGTGCGAGCCAACCTTGAGAAAGCCCAAGCAACCTACACTAAACATTATGATCGCAGACAGAATGTACGGGACACTGGATTAGAGGAAGGAGAGTGGGTGCGAGTGAGGTTGGCCAATGCGCAGAGGAAAGGAGAGAGCAAGTACAGCAAGCCCATGCAAGTGAAAGAAGTAAGGGGCAGGGCGGCCCTACTGAGTGATGGCAACGTCTGGTCGCAAGACCGCATGGCAAGGTGTAACAAAGTCTTGAATTGGAATCAGAGGACCACGGACTGGGAGGAAGAAGGAACAGAGTTGGGAGAGCAGGAGGCTCCGGAAGGAGCGCTTGAGGAGGATGGAGAAGACGCACAAGAACTAGAGACAAGGGAGCACGAGCAGGAGCGGATGGCCCGAGGAACTCGGAGAGAAGGAGGAGCAGGCGCGGCCGCGCAGGAGTCAGAAGGAAGTAACGAATGTGAGAACAGCAACACCCCGGTAAGACTGACCCGCAGTGGTAGGGTGGTGGTTAAACCAGCAAAGTACAGAGACTATGAACTGAACTGTGGACAATGAGGAACTGTCTCCATGTTGGGTAAAAAAGGGAGATATGTAGTAGCGCGCACTAGTGTATGCACGTCACGTAGGTCACGTGACGTGCCGCGCCCGCGCAAGGCTACGCAGGCTGGGTAAGTGTTTGGCGCGCAGTACCGTTAATCGGCAGTTGAGGCGCGGCGCTCTTCCAGGGTAGACGTGTTTAAATAAAGACGGTTAAACACTACCAGATTGCAGCGTCATCATTGCTGGGTAATCGATAACATTACGATTTGTACAATCATTTTTATTAGTTTATTTTAATAAGGGCTTTTGTAAAGTGCTACTTGACACCAGACCCTACCTAAGTGTACTTTGGGTGTGGGCACAAACAAAATTAACGGTCCTAAGGGTGGGCACTTTCATGAGATGCATGTAGATTCAGTGGCATAACAAAGGCCCCCTGCAGCGCAGGTAGGGGCGAGCTCCAGTGGGGGCCCTTAAAGCAGTACCTTACCTGTGAGCTCCTGAGTAAGTGTTTAAGGGGGCCTCCGATCCACTTTGCATTGTGAGGCCTCAAGTTTGGGTCTGCTACTGGCTCTGTGCTGTGTACACATCATGAGTTTTTACCATATTTCTTGTGGCAGAAACTTCTTTTAGGTATTATGAAAACAAATGTCGTTTTTAGTTCAGGAGACCACATTTCCTGTGTTTACAGACTAACGTTCAGTCCCAGACAGCCCAGTATTACTTTGAAGTGGGCGTCTTCACAGCAATGTAATATTTAAGTATTTATATAGACCGCACTAGCTTAATTCACTCCTGTGTAGTATTTGTGTAATAGGTGTAAACACCTCATTAGTCATTGCTTCATCGGTCTCTTGTGATGCAAGGAAGAGCCCACTAGGAACCTTATTTCCTGCAACCAGCTAAGTTATCCTACTAACACAGGTTTGAATATTTTTCTCACGGGCTCCATAGAGGACATTCTTCTTACATCTTATTTATTATTCTTTTGGAGTTTTATATAGCGCTAGCCAGATCCGGAGGTATCAGAGCGCTTTACAACATTTGTCAATAACAGTCCAGTATACAAAGAGTGTCTGAGAAAACACAGTGATTCCAAGGTGGTTCATTAATCAGTATAAGTCCAGTAGCATTCAATGCCGAGTTGTAAAGTTTGTGGTAAAAGTAGGGGGGAGTACTGTGCGGGACAGGAGGATGGTGTTGTAAGGAGTGATCTATTCGTAGTCACTGGGTCCTCTGTCTTGAGGCAGAATATTCATATAGGTCAGTTGTCACTTTGTGAGGTCTCGATTGAGGAAGAACGCTTTGAGCTGGCTCTTGAATGCTTTGAAGGAGGGGTTAGTCCTGATATGTATAGAGATGGCCCTCCAAATTCTGCGTGCATTTCCGGAGAAGGACCTAGATAAGGTCTTTTGTTTGCAGGTTTTCGGGGGGGTGAGTAGCAGAGAGTTGGTGCTTCTGAGGTTTCTTGTCTGTCCCGCTTTTTGAATTTGGCAGCTAGATAGGTGTGTTTGCCAGTGTGCAGAGCTTTGTGTGTGAGACAAGCAGTTCTGAAGTTGGCCCGCATTTCTATTGGGAGCCACTTAAGCTCTTTTAGAGCAGGGGAGATGTGTTTGTACTTCTTTACTCCCGTCATCATTCTGGCTGCTGCATTTAGTGTTGTTCTGAGAGGAGCAAGGTGTAGTTTAGCCGTGCCTGTGAGGGTGGCGATCCCATAGTCTAATCTGGATAGAACGAGGGATTGCGTGACTTGTTTAAGGTCAGTTGGTGGGATGAAGAGCTTGAGTTTGTTCAGTAGTTTTAAGTTGAATAAGGCACAACTTGCAGTGTTTTTGATGTGTTTGATCATATCCAGGTTGGGGTCTAGAGTGATACCCAATGACTTCACTGAGTCTGCTGGGATGAGGATACAGTCGAGAGCATCAATAGACTTTATCCATTCCATGATTTGGGGGGTCTGTTCTTTGTTGACTATGAGGAGGATTTCCGTTTTGTCTTGGTTTAGTTTCAGATGGATTAGGGACAGCCACTTTTGGACTTCTATTAGGGTGTTGTTTAGTCTTTGCATGTCTGCTATGAGGAGGTTTCTAGGTAGATCTGGGTGTCGTCGGCATAGAGGTGGAAGGGAATATTGGCATTTTTGAGGATGATGGTTAGTGGCACCATGTAAATGTTGAACAGTGCGGGTGAAAGAACTGAGCCTTGGGGAACACCTCTGATTATAGGGTGCAGGTCGGACGTGAAGTTTCCGATTTTTATTCTTTGGGAGCGGTTTTGCAAGAAGGAGGTGAACCATTGTGAGACCACCCCTTTTGCTCCTAACCTTTCTTGAAGAACTTTGATGAGTAGTTTGTGGTTGACTTTGTTGAAGGCCGCCGAAAAGTCAAGGAATATGAGTAGACAGCAGCAGTCCTTGTCCAGTGATTTGTGCACATCATCTATGACATTCAAGATGGCAGTCTCTGTGCTGCATCCTTTAATGAAGCCTGATTGGTGAGGGTCGAGGAGGTTGTTGTTGTCCATGTGGTGGGTGAGTTGACGGAGAACACATTTTTCTAGTAATTTTGCTTGGGAAGGAAGATTGAAGACAGGCCTGTAGTTGTTGAGATCATTAGGGTCGGCACCTTCTTTTTTTTATTAATGGTGTTACTTCACCTATTTTGAGGCAGTCAAGTATGATTCCTGTTTCCAGGGAGCTGCTTATAATCTCAGTCCAGAGAGAGGCTATGGAGTGTTTGAATTGTTTTGCCAGTTGAGCGGGGAGGGGGTCCTCCAGATGTGATGAGGGCTTGGATCCGGTAGTTAGTTCAATAATTTCCGTTTCAATGGTGGGTACAAAGGTTAGCCAGTTGCTGGTTGATTGGCTGGGTTGGTTTATGTCTTCTTTGATGAGTAGCGGGCCTTCCTTTGAGGGACAAGAGTGGTCCATAAGTAAGAGCTCAATCTTTAGTATTTTTTCGTTGAAGAAATTGGCAAATTTGTTGCATAGGTCTTTGGAGGCTGGAATTGTAGAAGGTGATGGTTTGGATGTTTGCTGTCTGATAATGTTGAAGAGTTCTTTGGGGCGGTTTTTCGCATAATTCAGTGTGTCGCAAAAGAAGGAGGATTTTTCATGTGCGATGTGCTTATTGTATTTCCTACGTTCCTTTTTGAGTAGCTCGAGGTGGGTTGTCGAGTGGTTGTTGTGCCAAAGTCTTTCAGCCACTCTTCGTCGCCTTCTTTCCAGGTTTAGTTCAGTGTTGAACCACTATCTTGATGGTAGGGTCTTGCTTTTTTTCTGTTTCGGGGGGCTATTTTGTCCAGCATGTCAGTCAGAGCCTCATTGTATTGTGAGGTAAGTTCTACTGTGGACCTTTCTCCTACATTGGAGGGGAAGAGTGTACTCAGTCTTTCTTCTAGTTCTTCCAAGGGGATCTGTCTCAGGTTTCTCGTCCAGTGAAAGTGACCATTCGCTCGAGGTGTTCGATGTGTTTTTTGATTGATGTGGAAGAGGATGAGATGGTGGTCTGACCAGTCGACAGGGAGGGTGCGTCGAGGGTGACTGCATCTTCATGGGCTATGATGGCATCCAGGATCGAGCCTTTGACGTGGGTTAGTTCAGTGCAGTATTGGGTCAAGTTGTTATTGTGAAGGAACTCATTTAAGGTGTGTATTTGAGGGTTGTTGGTCTCATTCCAGTGAAGGTTTAGGTCTCCTAGTATTAGGTTGTTCGCGTTTGAAGGTGAGCAGTGTGAGATCAGGTCAGCCAACCGAATATGGTATTGGTTCCTGGTGGGCGGTAGATGAAGTGACAGTGAAGCATTTTGTTATCCGACGTTTTGATGGTGGCTGTAAGGTACTCCAGTTTGTGGTATTACAAGAAGTTGGTTTCTGTTATAGAGATGTTCCTTTTATGTATGATTGCGGTCCCTCCACCTCGCTGGTTATTCCTGTCCTTCTTGATGATAGAGAACCCCGGGGGAACGAGCATATCGAAGATAGGGGGAGAGGATTCGTTCAACATAGTTTCTGTGATGAACACGCAGCAGCGGTGCGTCCATTGGGGCGTAGGGGCGTAGCCCCACTAAGCTCCATGGACGCACCGCATCGTCACTAAAATTATTTGTATTTTACTAAAAGAAAAAAATTCGCGAGCGCTACCACTGGTCGGGAATCCGGGAGACACCTGATGTTTCCGGAGTGCGCTGGGGGGGCGGGGTGCTGGGCCTGCTGCAGCTTGAGTGACAGTCCACTCAGCTGCAGCAGTACTGCGCAAGTAAATTTCAGGCTAGCACCTAGCGCAAGCATGCGCAGATGCAGCCCCTGCTGAAGATCCCCATGAGAGAGTACCAGGGGGCGGGCCGCAGCCCCCGGGGTTTCAGAGGGAGAAAGGGCGAGCAGTCATGGTGCCCCCCCTAGCGCCAGGATTGGCTGGTCCCGTGTGCAGGCCAATCACTGTCTCACTTCGGGATGCCCGCCGCTGTGACGTCTAGTAGCCTGGAGTGCGTAGGCAGCAGACCGTGTGTGACTCCCGCCTCACCGTCACCGGCGTCACGGTGCAGGTAAGGCACAGTGTGCATTCAAAGCTTATATTTTACAGCAGGGCAAGCTCTCTGGGCCGCGGTGCACCGTCACTGCCAGAGAGCACCCTGGTCCGACTCCTGTGTAATGCTTACGTAACGTTGTATATTTTTAGAAATAGTTTCACAATGAATCTCCCAATGTTTGCGCTGGTGCACACATCTGTCTGTGACAAACTGGAGCCACCTTTAAATTCGGCATTGTGTGGCACCACACCTGCACCAATATGGTGTGTAAACGAATTCGCCGTTTTTCACCAAAAGTGAATGTTGGTTGCAGTTTGTTTTTCTGAATCCTCCCCGGGACCCCAAAGTTGACTCCCTGTTATTATCCAAAACCTTGTGATTGACAGCATGTCAGTAAAACAGGCCGCAACATTATCTATGAGAAAAGGACGGCTGAGGAGGGTGTGAGAAAAGTACCGCACACGCGGCCAGAGGAGGTAAAAGTACTCACCGCAAACGTGGCGAGCAGGGGTAAAAGTACTCACCGCACACAACGAAGTACCTACCCATCACACTTGGGAGAAGTACTTGTGGTGCGAGATAAAGAAAGCAGTACTCACCAGTCACCACACATATAGAGAGCAGAGTAGTACTCGCCACATACATTGAGAGAAGTTCTACTCACAACGCAAACGGAGAGAAGTACTCACCACACAAGAGAAGTACCCACCGCATTTGGAAGACGTGGTAGGGGTGGTTGGAGGGCTGCCACTCACATGGTGTGTCAGTAACAAGAGCTTATACCCTGTGCGCGGTCTGTTTCTTGTCTCTTTCCATATTGTGTACTGTAAATACTTCACCTGCCAGCCTGGGGTTTCAGGACAAACACCCATGCCCTCCGTCCTAGCTACACCGAGCAGAGAGGGGAGAGCACAGACTCTGAATGGGGTGGGCTGCGCGGCCGCCTTGTGGGAAAGGATGAGGTTTCAAGGTTATGTTTGTGTTTGAATATAATTTTTAGGGTAAGTTAAGTATAAGATTTACAGTGTGCAGCGCGCACAACGTTTTATTTATACTGCAAAAGTTTATGAATTAAAGCAACTTCTGAAACTGATCTTTTGAAACCATACTGCACAGGAAATCTGGCATAATTTATTTAATACTGATTTAATTGTCCTTAATTGCACCGCTCCGTCTGTTTATGTGCCGGTCCTGTTTCTAGCTACAGCTTACAGCAGTGGTGGTTTTAGCTGTTACTGGTGGCGCGCAGCTTGCCCCCACTGTTAGTGGTCTGGCCTGCACATTATGCTAAGCGACCTGTTGGCTTACGTTGTATTTACAGACCAGTGCGATAAAAGGCAGTTTGAATACTGTAAGGAATGCATCAAAAAAAGGATTGGTTCAATGTCATTTGCGAAACCATGCATCCAACTGCATTGTCACGCACATCAGACTTGGAAACGAATGTCCAATTCAAATTGACATGGTTTGCGTTCAGAAGTCCTCGGTGTTCTGCAGGTTTTTTCAAGGGAAATATCGTTGCTTATATTTCCGAGTGTTAATACAAAGAATGACACGAGCGGCGAGCACCCATGAGTATTGGGTAAATATGCACGCACGAGCTGTGATGGTATTGAAAATGATTTGTCCTTTTTTTTTTCTGCAACTACTCTACTTCTGCAGTTTCACATACTGGTGTTTTTCATTGCCTCACATCACGATTCACTTCATGCTGAGGAGTGCACTACATCATGCTCACTCATGCAACCAGGCAGACGCATTCTGAACACTTCTCATCTGCAGAATGGATTTGCATTTGTGTTTGGACGTCTGCGGGCTATTGGTGAATCTTTCAGCTATTGATCGCTTTATTTGTGTGTGTTGGTTGCTACTGTCTTTCAGCTGGAAAGTAAATAGCAGCCGCAGCTTGCATCAATTATCTGCGCAGATTGTTTACTCTCCATAGAGCACAGGGTTATGGGAACAGCTTTGAACTTCCCTTTAATCTACATCAGTGGTTCCCAAACTTTTGACGCCTGTGGACCTCCATTAAGTCACCACTGAAAGCCGGGGACCCCCAAGCAATTTGTAGGATTTAAATTTCAAACATTAATTTGAGCAAAGTAAACACACATGTGCACACATATTTACAAGCCCCTATCTTCAAGGGAATGTCACTTTTTGTGATGTTTCCATGGCAATAGGGGCTTCTCCTTATTTACAAGGCAGCGTCGAGGCACTTACCGTGGCTTAATGCTGCCTTGCAAATAACGCCTCCTTTCATGCAATACTTAGCGTGAAAGAGGTGGGCAGTGGGTGTTGCGGTGGGCGTTCCACTGCAACTCCCAGTGATTTTTACGCTGCCCCCTATTTACAAGGGCAGCGTAAATAGGAGACCGTGCCAAAATGAAAACCAGGAAACACCTGGTTTTAACTTGGGGAAACAAGGAGAAATGCTTTATTTCTCCTCAATTTTGCTTTTTTTCACGTGTGCTGCCTTATGCAGTACACATGGAAAAAGCAAAACGCCTTGGTTTGTTTATGTTCAGGAAGGCGACCCTTCCTGCACATAAACAATCTTTAAAAAAATTACATTTTGTAACTTCCATGTGTGCTGCATTAAGCAGAACACATAGAAGTGACAAAACAGCATTTCAAGATTGTTTATGTGCAGGAAGGAGGACCTTACTGTACATAAACTATCTTCCCCTGCACGCAGATGCCCTTGCACTATGGTGCAAGGGTGCCTGCATTGGCGCTACCCTGCTAAATGTAGCACCAGCACAGGGGGGAAAACGCAGGGCTGCACCATATTCTTGTGTAAATATGGTGCAGCCGTGCATTTCAGAAGTGGCGGAGCATGTCAAGCCAAGAAGGCTAACGACACACGCTCCTCCACTTCTGTTGTAAATATCCCTCATAATATTTTATATTGAAAGAATTGGCAAAAAACAAAATAATTTAAACGGAAGATTGGTGCTGCATCCCAGTGACTAACTTTTAAATGGCTGGTTTTATTTTACAGTACGAGGCTCCTGCTCCTGCCAGGGCCAAACTGGAAACCAAAAGCAGCCCTAGAAATATTTTTCAGACCAGTCCCCATACGGTGTATACCAAGTGCAGTAAGTGAGCCTGGCGACTGCCGAGGGGGCTTTGTAAGGCTCTCCCCTAAAATATTTTGGGAAACAATGGTGCAGTCTACAACACATTTATCATTATGTATTTAATTGTATTATCGTTTAAAGAATAGTAAATGAAAACCTTACTATGCACCAGGGTATGACAATCTGGGAAGATTGCACATGAAATAAAAACATTTTTAAATGCATGGTACACGTTCTTTGCAGTAGGCATGTTAACCTTCTGTGCTACATTAGATAAGTTAAAGCTCCCACTGGACAAAACTCTCATCTCTCTCCTGCAGGTACATTAAACACTGATGTTATCTTGACACTTTTATTGTTGCTTGAAAACTGCTAATGATAAAGGAAACTTTCCAGTGCTTTTAAGACTACTGCCTGCGGACCCACTGGAAATGTGTCAAGGACCCCTGGGGGTCTGCGGACCACAGTTTGGGAAACACTGATCTACATTATACCTCTGGCTGTGTGTGTGAATGCGTGTATGCATGTGAGTGTAGATTCTGTTTTCTATTTTTATATATTTGTATGTGCCTGTATGCATATGCGTTATGTAACTCAACTGTAAGGCAATGTTTCCCGTTTTCCTTGCCCGGCCTCTTTTCATTCATTTTCCTAATTTCCAATCCTTGCCCTGGCCTCTTTTCTTTAGTTTTCCTTGCCGTCTGTTCTTCTGTTTGCCTTGCCCTCTGTTCTCCCGCCGATTTCCTTGCCCTCTGTTCCGTGTGTGGTTCATTTGTCTTGAGCCACAGAAACAAATTATTCCACCATAATTTGAAAACCATCGGACATTCCAAACCTTAAATCAAATAATCAATTAAGGCCTCACTTCATCTGAAAAGCTAAATTAAACAGCTGTGATTAACGGTTGCAGGACATCAATTCCCTCACTCAGCTTGGTGGAAGCCTGTGAGGAAATAGCGCGCAATGCAATTAGGGTACTTAAAGGCACAGTGGCCTCC
Organism: Lissotriton vulgaris; assembly: GCF_964263255.1. Classification (NCBI taxonomy): domain Eukaryota; kingdom Metazoa; phylum Chordata; class Amphibia; order Caudata; family Salamandridae; genus Lissotriton; species Lissotriton vulgaris. The sequence continues at coordinate 209,615,230 of NC_141695.1, forward strand.
ATAAGTGGCCTAAAGAAATTATGGGAGTGGATGGGGATGGTGACTTTTTTCCTTCTAGTGACCTCTAAATGATGTCTTCAGAGTCTGGTCACGCCTTTATACTCAGTGAACCTTGTTGGGGCTTTGTGTGTGTGTGTGGGGGGGGGTGGGGGGGGGGGTTCTGTGTGTGTGTGTTGGGCTCTCTGAAGGATGCTCTTGTACTATGGCCGGTGCTAGTGTCAACAATGGGACCCTGCGGATGGAAGCAACCACATACCACATTGTTATTTGTTTATGCTGAAACTGTTTTAATGGGATACTTCTTAATGCAGAACACAGCTGAGTTAATTTAAGTAACTGATTATGATGCCTTTGCATATCATTAGGGACCTAGTGGCCACAGCTCCAGCTGCCACCAATGCAGCTCTACTTTATCATTTATCTACTGTCACAGAGGAGTGAGGATATAGACACTGTCTATATCCTCACTCCTCTGTGACAGGTCTCTTTCCTTTGTGCTCCCAGGTCTGTCACCTCCCTCCCATTATTTCTAATTTGCTTTGTCCCAATTCAGAATTCTGTCTGTTCCTGGCCCCTTCTAACCCTGCCCTTCTCCCTCTCCCCTCTACCATAGCTCTTGTCTGTCTATTCTTCAGCCCTTATCAGCTCTGTCTCCACTTTACCTATACACTTTTCTTTATCAGCTGTTTTTTTTGCTCTCCTCTCCATACAAACTCCCAGCTCTGTCTAGTCATAAACAAAAAGCAGAGGCCCACAGACACCTTGTGGATGATTTTCTGACTTGGTTCCATATACCCATCACAGGTACTAGGTCTGTCTTATGACATTGACCAGGGTGACACACTGCTCATGAAGGATAAAGGGACTGAGGCTTAATGACAATGCTCATGTCCGTGAATAGAATAAATAAATACAAATAGTTTTTTTAAACCTATTTTTAAGCTCGTTACTAAACTAAGATGCAATCTTGTACAGGGCAAATATCCTAAACCAAATCAGCGCTGGCTATTTTGCCAACGTGGGCATAGTGTGACAAGAAAACGTATGTATTCATGGATTTTGAGTAGCATTACGAATTTCAAATGCAGTTTGAGTAGGTTGCAGTGATACTGAATAAGCAGGTACCTATGTTAGGACAACTATTAATGTAATAACTGCACTTTTACAATTGCTTTATTAACCTTCCTGCTTTCTCAAATTTGCTTGAAAATGCATGATTTTTCTTCTTTTTTTTCAAAATTTTCTTGGGGGGGGTAATCCCCCCAAACCCCCCATTTGGGGTTCAGGCTCGCTCGCTGCGCTCGCTCGCTACGGTGCTGTATGCAAATCACTTTGCGCCCCACCACTTTCAAATCTCACCCACCGCCCCTGTGAACACGATGTCTATGTCATGTGTAAGGATGGTTTCTGCCAGTTCGGTTGCGTGTTTGTTCGCAGATCTGAAGTTTATGAGCATGCAGTTAGCCACATTCTTGTTGTTGAGTTCCTCATTTGGGGGAGCCCTAGGAATATTGGTGAGGTGCGCTAGAGGTCTCGCTATTTTTGTACTTGTAACTTCTCTACCAAATCCAGTGATTACTGGGATCACAGAACTAGGGGTGATCGTTGGTGCTGCTTTATAGGATTTGGCGAGATCCCACGCCTCTTGCATGGACATTACAGCGCTATGTGGTTGGTTTCTAAGGGTGGTTGTCTTCCATCTGAGTCATAGATTTTTGTGGTGATATCTGTGTTTATTGGGAGTGCCATAGAGTGAGAGGGGTGGGCCCTTGGTGGAGGGGATGTTGTGGTTGGATAAGATTTTGTTAATATTCTGTGTAACCATTTCTAGTTGGTATTCTAGGCAAGCCAGTCTTTGGGTTGTGCTCAAGGCGGGAGGGGTGGGGGGGTTTGGTCTCTGTGTGACCAGGGTCCGACCATTTGTGGTTGGGGGTGTTTTTTTGTGTTCGGTATTGATAGCATATCTGTGTGGGTGCTGTTCCCTGTGTTTCCTGTATCTGTATGGTTTATGGGGGTAGTTACAGGTATCGGTTGTGGTGGAGTGTTTAGGAGATTGTGCGGTGAGTTCGCTGGGTTTAGTGCAGGAGGTGGGTCCAGGGTTGTTATCAGCGGGTTGACTTCATTAGTTACTAGTTGGGGGTGACGGGAGAGGGTGACACTGGAGGGGGCCTGAAGTGTGTCATCTTAGGTGGGCCTTGTGTGTGGGTGTGTCTAAACAGGAAGAATATTGCGGGCTCGGGGAGCCGTTGAGGGGGATAGTGGGGCTGGGGGGCGGTAAATTGGCGTGGAGATTGAGTGGGTGGATAGGTTAGATGGATTTCTCCGTATGTATGGCTTGAGGATAGGGTTTCTTTTGCGCTAGATTGGGATAGATGGGTGAGGGCAAGACGTAGCCTGGGGAAGAGTGAGTCGAAGGCCTCCAGGTTGTCATTGTGTTGGGCACCAACATCTTCAGTGAATAGACCACATAATTTGAATCTGTGGTCTAGCTGGAATGGGACATAAAAGGCAAGCACTGGCAGACTGATGTCTCAGGACCCTTGGCATTACCAGCTAGGTAGATGCCACAATATGAAGTGGAACGAAAACTAAAGTGTTGCCTCACCTAAAAATGGGAGGCCCTTCATACTAATCATAGAGCGCTTCAGGGGAGCATTGTGGTGCTAACATGTACAGGTGCACATCTATTAAAAATGTTCTTTCATTGTGGATAGTCACACGTCTGGGATCTAGACCCAATGAGCAGTGGAGAACTTGAGATCGACCACAGGATTCTGGTCATCACATGTTTATTACAGATGCAGGGGGGGCATTCACAAGGATAGACATTATGAACCACCAGTTTGAACACCAAAGGCTAATGTAACCATGTGTGAAATGTGCGAATTTGGGGTCCGCAAATTCGTGCGAAATGGCGAACAAATCGTGGAGTTCGAGCGAAAATCCACAAACTCGCGGATTTGCATAATGTGACCATGACCACGTGTGTCTGTAACTTTGACACAGCGCCGAAAGCCTCCGAGGTTCCTCGAGTGAGCTGACATCATAGTGAGGAAAGGGTTGGAAGGAGTTGCATACCCTACTGTGTGTGGGGTGGGGCCCCTAAAGGCCTGGATAGCTGCCCACTGCACCCGCAGAGAATCCACCGACAACCCCAGAAGAGCCCCATCCTGAAGGAACTGCATCACCAAAAAGAGGTCAGCAAGCGTGGGGTCAACAACCTTACCAGCACACCAGAATGAAAACACCCGCCATTGCCTAGCATAGGACAGCAGAGTGGAGGACCTACGCGACGCCTGCAAAGTAACCGCCAACTGGGCAGGAACCCCCAACCCAGCTAAGCCCTGCCGCTCAACAGCCAGGCCGTCAGGTGCAACCTCTGCAGAGAATTCAGGGGAAGGGCCGGAAACTCCAAAGGGGACGGAACCACTGGAAGGACCCACTCCCGGCCGCAACACAACTCGGTCAGGAGAGGAAACCAATTTGCCCAAGGCCAATAGGGAGCCAGCAACAACACCTGAGCACAATCCCGCCGGACCCGCACCAGAAAGGACCGAAGCAGTGGAAAGGGAGGGAAGGCATACAGCAGACCCTGAGGCCAAGGACAGATCAAGCCGTCGACCCCCAGAGACCCGGGACACCTGCCCAGAGAACAGAACCGGACCACCTTGGCATTCCCCATATCCGCAAACAGGTCCACCACAGGAAGGCCCCAACAACCCACCAACTGGAGGAACACACCGAGAAGGAGAGAGACACCGAGGGCACTTGGAGGGAACAGGAGAAACCTCAGGAGAGGAAGAAGAGGAAGAAGACACCACATTGTTCCTCTCAAACGCCTGCTTGCGACCCATGGTAGAAGCACAAAGGAGCAGAAAACCCCTCGCTGCAATATGAAGGGAAAAAATCACAACCAGGAACCAATGACAGCCCCGCCTGAAAAACCGCCAAAAACAGGCCCTACCCCCGTTACAACAAGAAAAACGTAAAAAATAAAAATAAAAACGGGCTGCAACCCGTCCTACCAGGTCTTCCAGAAGAGTGCAGTCCGGGAGGAGGCATCCATGACAGCCCGACCCGGAAACACAGCCCCAGGCACAGGAGGACCGCCCAACAATGCTGCGGCTTCCTGAGTCACGGCTCCGCCCCCAAACCACAAGGGAGACGAGGAGAGGAGACACAGCCAGGAGAACGCTGCCGTGGACACCGTCACCGCAGAGAACCAACACGAAGACTCCCCGGCACCTCGACAGTGAGGAACTGAAGGTAAGTCCCACTAGGTAGACAGAAAAAAACAGTTGGAGGTGGGGGCAGGCAGAGTTTTTATGCTGGCGGTGGGTCTGGGTGGGAGGCTAGGCCTCACTTGTATTGAAGGAAGGCGAGGGAGGGACGGTAGGTAATTTTTGTGACAGGAGCATCGTGCCAGAATGAATCCTGCCTGCATATTTATCCACGATGATGCCACCGGTTGTGCCATACCTCTACTCAACTGGAGTACTTTCTGCTGGCTAAACAGTAAATGCTACCTCGTTGGGTAAATGCATAGTGCTTTTGCTACACTACAGCTGCGTAAAGGCTCAGAAGAGTTGTCTTCAGTGACCACGTATGTCTGTAACTTTGACAACGCGCCGACAGGCGCTGAGGTCCCTCGAGTGAGCTGTCCTCGATAGTGAGGAAAGGGCGGGAAGAAGTTGCATACCGTAGTGTCTGTGGGGCAGGGCCAAACGGGCGGGGCTTCTATGCGAGTGCACATGCTTCTTGTTTATAAAGAGTCAGAGACGTATCAGAGCACCAGATGAGGAGAAAGCAGCCTCCTGTTCACAGCAAGAACACGGGGATTGCGCTATAGAAACTCGTGGGTGCAAAGACCTCCATCAAGGATTACATCTAATTGTAGACAGTAGATATGGGGAGGAAGCACACCTGCCTAGCCTAGACCGTGCTCACTGGTTGTTTGGGCTGATTATAATGCGTGACTGAATTTGACCTTCAACTCGGGCACCTACTTTATTTATATCTGTAAGTGCTTCCTGTTGAGGTTTAATTTTGGTGACAGGAGCATCGTGCCAGAATGAATCCTGCCTACATATTTATCCACGAAGATGCCACCGTGTTGATACCTCTACTGGAAAAAAAAGAAAAAATCTGCCCGCGAGCGGATTTGCGTTTTTTTCGGCAATTTCGCGGATCGTAAAATTGCGGAAAATCCGTAAAATCCTCGAGCGGAACGGATTTTGTGGCCACCCTTAGGCTAAAGCTTAAACACTACAGCACTGTATCATGGTCTGTGTCATCAGCATAGTAGCCCTACAGTTCTAACAATCACGAAGAACGTTTGCAGGAGATGCGTGAAGGGGTGGTGAGCAATTGACCTGTTTGCCTAAATATTTTGCTTGCAATAGAGAGAATGTGTTGTGTTGCAGTTCAAGACCCTTTCCCCTCTTGACAAGTCACACATCCAAGGCACCAGCAGTAAAGGCATAGAGCACTTCAAAACAGTGGTGTAACAATAGCACCCACAGCCCCCTCGGTGGGGAGGGCCCTAGGTTCCTGGATGTCCCCTCTAGCACTGTGCACAGGTGGGCCTAAGAGTTCCAGACTGGGTCCAGAGCATGCGGGCCCCTCCATGCACTTTGCAGGGTGGTCTCATCAAGTTTCGTTACGCCACTGAGTAGACCATGGGGTAAGAGATTATCAAGGAAGATAACATTCCAAAGCCATGAAAAACTAAGTCCCTGATGTTTATTTTAAGACAGCAAGTCAAAATGCTGCTAGTAATTTAGAACCATTTTTCCTTTACGAAGTTAATGAAGATTTTAAAAAACTGGAGTGGTCTGTCTAAGGTGCTGAGTGTCTATCTATCTATCTATCTATCTATCTATCTATCTATCTATCTATCTATCTATCTATCTATCTATCTATCTATCTATCTATCTATCTATCTATCTATCTAGCTATCTATCTAGCTATCTATCTATCTATCTATCTATCTATCTATCTATCTATCTATCTATCTATCTATCTATCTATCTATCTATCTATCTATCTATCATCTATCTATCTATCTATCTATCTATCTATCATCTATCTATCTATCTATCTATCTATCTATCTATTTATCTGTCTGTCTATATAGTCAGTACGACACGGAACACTGGATCAAACTCCGAAGGATGGGAGGCTCACTATGCCAATTGTGCCAGCACTTTGATGCACAATGTATCAAGCTCGGAAGGGTGGGAGGCTAGTTAGTCACGTCATCCCTCCTGCAGACAAACTAGTTGTAAGCATGCCGAAGAGTGCCAGAACACACTAACACTGTACCTCGGAAAGAAGGGGGTCTGACTAACCCCTGGTGCCAGCACTCTGATGCACACTCTATCAAGCTCAGAAGGATAAGATGCTGACTTGGCCCGTCGTGCCAACACTCTGATGCACACTCTGTCGAGCTCATGAGGATAAGTTGCAGACTAGGCCCCTTGTGCCAGCACTCAGCACACTCTATTGAGCTCAGAAGGATAAGATGCAGACTTGGCCCCTCTTGCCAGCCCTATGATGCATTCCATCGAGCTCAGAAGGATTAGATGCTGACTAGGCCCCTCATGCCAGCCGTCTGATGCAAACTGTATCAACCTTGGAAGGACGGAGGCCGACAGACCCATCGTGCCAGCACTTGGATGCATGCCATATCCCACTCAGAAGGATAAATTGCTGACAAAGGCCCCTTGTACCAGCACTCTGATGCGTACTATAACCACCTTGGAAGGATAAAATGCTAACTAGACCCCTTGTGCCAGCAATCTGATGCACACTCTATCCAGCTTGAAAGGGTAAGATGCTGTTCAGACCCCTTGTGCCAGCACTCTGATGTGTACTATATCCAGCTCGGAAGGATAAGATGCTGACTAGGCCCCTTGTGCCAGCACTCTGATGCACACTCTATCGAGCTCAGGAGGATAAGATGCTGACTAGACCCCTTGTGCCAGCACTCTGAGGAAAACTGTATCAACCTTGGAAGGACAAAGTACTTACCAGGGCCATCGTGCCAGCACTCTGAGGCATACTATATCCAGCTCTGAAGGATGAGATGCTGACTAGGCCCCTTGTGCCAGCACTCTGATGCATACTATATTCAGCTTGAAAGGACAAGATCCTGATTAGGCCCATAATGCCAGCACTCTGATGCATACTATATCCAGCATGGAAGGATATGATGTTGATCGGGCACCTCATGCCAGTAGTGTGATGCATAGTATATCCAGCTCAGAAGGATAAGATGCTGACTAAGCCCTTTGTGACTGCACTCTGATGCATACTATATCCAGCTCGTAAGGATACGATGCTTACTAGGCCCTTTGTGCCACCACTTGGATGCACACTCTTATGAGGATAAGTTGCTAACTAGGCCCCTAGTACCACTATTCTGATGCACTATATCGAGCTCAGAAGGATAAGATGCTGACTACGTCCCTCGTGACAGCACTCCGATGCAAACTGTATCAACCTTGAAAGGACGGAGGGCTGACTAGGCCCATCATGCCAGCACTTTGATGCATGCTATATATTACACTCGGAAGGATACGATGCTGACTAGGCCCCTCGTGCCAGCACTGTGATGCATATTATATTCAGCTTGAAAGGACAAGATCCTGATTAGGCCCATAATGCCAGCACTCTGATGCATACTATATCCAGCATGGAAGGATATGATGTTGATCGGGCACCTCATGCCAGTAGTGTGATGCATAGTATATCGAGCTCAGAAGGATAAGATGCTGACTAAGCCCTTTGTGACAGCACTCTGATGCATACTATATCCAGCTCGTAAGGATGCGATGCTTACTAGGCCCTTTGTGCCACCACTTGGATGCACACTCTTATGAGGATAAGTTGCTAACTAGGCCCCTAGTACTACTACTCTGATGCACTCTATCGAGCTCAGAAGGATAAGATGCTGACTACGTCCCTCGTGACAGCACTCCGATGCAAACTGTATCAACCTTGAAAGGACGGAGGGCTGACTCGGCCCATCATGCCAGCACTCTGATGAATACTATATCCAGAGCCGAAGGATAAGATGCTGACTAAGCTCTTCGTCCCAGCACTCTGGTGTGTAGTATATCAAGCTCAGAAGTACAAGATTCTGACAAGACACTTCGTGCCAGCACACTAAGGTGAACTAGATTCAGCTAAGAAGGATGAGATGCTGATTAGGCTCCTCATCCCAGCAATCTGAAGCACACTGTGTCAACCTTGGAAGGACGGAGGGCTGACTAGGTCCTTCGTGCCATCACTCTGATGCCTACTATATCCAGCTCAGAAGGGTAAAATGCTGACTAGGCCCTTTGTGCCAGCACTCTGATGTGTACTATATTCAGCGTGGAAAGATAAGATTCTGACTAGGCCCCTCGTGCAGGCACTCTGATACAGACTCTATTGTGCCTTGGAAGGAAAGAGGGCTGATTAGGCCTGGCGTACCAGCACTCTGATGTATTCTATAACCAGCTCCAAAGGATACGCTGCTGACTAGGCCCCTCAGGCTAGCACTCAGATGCGTACTATGGGGCAGATTTACGACTTCTTGCGCATCTCTGCTAATCAGCAGAGATGTGCCAGAAGAGTTGCGAAGCATCTGCCCACCCACGCACCACTACTCATGCGTCACATTTATAAGGTGGCGCTCGGATGGGCAGATGCGTGACACATCCCCGACGGAAATTTGACGCATTGCTGGAGTTGCGTCGCAAGAGCGAAGTAGCTCCAGCAAGGCTCGGGGGTGCCCTATCTGTAACATGCTGCGTCAATCCTTACGCCTGCTTCAAGCAGGCGCAGGGTTTTGACGCAACATGGCCCTAAAAGTAACTGAGTGAAATCTTGTAGATTTTACTCAGCCACTTTTAGGAGGCGTTCCTGCACCGGAACGCCCCCCACCGCGCCAGAACGCCTACATGTGGCGCAGGGCTCTACAACGTGACACATCCTCCAGATGTGTCACGTTGTAAATACCCCGCAGCATGGTGCTGGCTTTGCGCCGCTGCTGTGTCACAAAAGTCGGCATAAAAGAGGCTGCAAGGGGCTTGTAAATCTGCCCCTATATTACTATAGCCAGCTCGGAAGGATAAGATGCTGACTAGGGCCCTCGTGGCAGCACACTGATCTACACTGAATCAAACTCAGAAGGATAAGATGCTGATTATGCCCCTTGTCCCAGCAGTCTGAAGCACACTGTGTCAACCTTGGAAAGATGGGGGGCTGACTAGGCCCTTCGTTCCAGCACTCTGTTTGTAGTTATTTGCCTCTCTATGTTGTATCTAACACTTAGGATATATTGAGGTTGTTCCTCTCTCTTAAATAGCCCACGCCCCTTATGTCTATTTATCTGGACGTCCAGCACTCTCGTGGTCCCTTCCAGCCCGCGGAGGGTCCCAGACCACGACCCGGGATCGCTCTTGTTCCGAATTATCTACTGCCGGATATAGGTGTTTCACCTCCGGACCCAAGCTTTTATGCTACAGGACCCAGGGCCATTGTTTGTCCTCCGGCGTAGGTAAGCTTCAGCTTTTATCCTCCCCCGTCTCCAGGAACCAGGGAACCTGGATCCCGAGATTCAGACCTCAGTTAACCTTACTCATGATTTTTTTAGGTTCTGGCTGTGTCTTCTAATATTTCAAACTGACCGGTGGACGTGTGTTTCATCTTGCTTGAACCCAGGTTGACCTCGTTTAGATGCCCCCCCCCCCTTCCCTTTCCTGGTTCTACTGTTTCCTATTTTCTATCTTTATCATTCTGGTTTTTCAGATTGTTTGGGTGTGTACTTTCTTTTATACAGTTTAGCCCATTGGGTGACTTAGTATTCACATTTTTTGCTTTTTAAAATGTGCACGTTTTCATTGGTTTTTATCCATTTATTATTCTTCACTAGTCATGAATCTGTGCTTCCTTCCTTTGCGTTGTGCTGTCTAAAAGTTGTGCGCAGCCATGGCACACAGCGTTCAATGTTGTATCAATACTGTGTCTTTATTTGCTTCCTAGGCGCTTCCTTCCTTGTTTGTGCTCAAATATTATGCCATGAAGAAGGTGAGAAGGTGAGATCCACATCAGGGTCACCCACCGAAAATCGCGTCAGCACTGGAATTTCTATGTTTATCTGTCTCCCCCCAACATTTACAACTATGTCAATTCAATTCAATAATCTTTATTTCGTTGCTTTGCAACATAAAAGATATACAATAATACCATAATAAAAATACATTATACAATACCAAAGAACCAGTAACCAATACTACGCGTCATCATTTTAGGACAATCTATTATGGTTTAGAATTATCACGAAGTTAAATAAGTAGTTTAAAATAGAGACATTTTCAATCTAATGAAATTTACAGCCAGAAGAAATCTACTGATTCCAAACACGGTTACTTGGCTGGTATCCGTTTTTAAAATTCTACCAGCTTCCTTATGGGAGCTAGAGCCAATAATGTGACATAATGGCACTATTATTTTTCCCTTGCTTTACCATAACTAGGACAAAAAAACAATATATGTTAAACGTCTTCCCTTATATTATTGGAACATAAAGTGCAGTAATCACTGTTTATCTTCCCCAGCTTTTCTCTGTTGCCTTAGTTCTCAGTGTTCCGTATCTATATTTTAGGTACAGGGTTTTGGCCAACGGCGGCTGAACCTCATCAAGAAATGGTTCAAAACAAGCCACATTTTTAACCATTAAAAAAATTTCGGTTAAAGGGCCATGCGTTATAACGTATGCAGAATCGTGGCTCACTTAGGACCAAAAGGACAATTCAACAATTTTCTTAGAGGCCATAATTAAGGGCTCCAGCTCACTCCAAAAGTGGGTTAGACCTAGTTTGGTTAACCACGCTCTTACGTGCTTGAACAAATAAATTTGGTTACCACTATCTAGGTCCAGTACTTCTTTCAACCCATTTTTGTAGTCAATCAGTTCGGGGGTTGTCCATAGTCTAACCCATAATAATAATGGACTCAACATTGCATGGTGGTCAGTATGCTTGATGTTTAGATCTAGAAATATTGGTACCAATGGGGTGTTAATGGGAACTTTTAATAATCCCCTAATAAACTTGTTCTCCAGTGTTTCAAAGGTCTTCCTGCAAACTGGTCCCCATAGTTCAGCCCCGTACAGAACATCGGATTGGACCTTATACCTAAAAATCTCTATTGCTGGGGTAACTGCCTTGTTCACACATTTATTATGTCTTTTTAGTATTGGGAGACAATTTTGTTTGAACACTATTTTTGATTTTTTTAGCTGAGGTCTCCATCCTATTGACGAATCTAATAATACCCCTAAATATGTAAAGCTCTGTTCATAGTCAAGCTTATGACCATTTAACATTAGATTTTTTTTTTTACTTTTGTGCGGGTTTAGTGCCATATATTTGTTTTTTTTATGTTGATTTCTAACCCTTTTAAAGTACAATATTGCTGGAACCTATCTAATAAAATCTGAAGGCCCCGAGGAGTTTGTGAGATGAGGATCGTATCGTCCGCGAAAAGGAGGGACGGTGCACGTTCCCCTCCCAATCGAGGCGAATCATTATCACAATTCTCCATATAAGCCGCAATATCATTGACAAAAAGGGAAAAAAGTGTGGGAGCCAGTACGCATCCCTGGCGTACTCCCCTTTTTATTGGGATTGGGTCTGTAAGTTCCCCATTTGGGCCCCACCTGACCTTAGCATAGTTCTCCTGGTGCAGGCCCATCACCAGTTTTAATAGTTCCCCAGGAAGTCCCTGCCTTTCCAAGGACTTCCAAAGTAAGTCACAAGGTATTAGGTCAAATGCTGCTCGTAAATCTACAAAGGTCACATACAAGTGGCCCTTGCAGATGATGACATATTTCCAGTACAAGCAGCATAACCTTAATACCTGATCTATGGTCCCAGTTTTTTCCCTAAACCCCGCCTGATATTTTGATAAAACTAGTTCTTCATCTAACCACGTGTTTATACGATTTAATATATGCCTGGCATATATCTTTTGAGTTATATCTAAAAGACTAATGGGGCGATAATTAGCTGGATCGCCTCTATCCCCCTTTTCAAAAATAGTAATAATTTCTGCACCATCCCAAGTATCTGGGATTTGGTCACCAGCCGCAATAGCATTCAATAGATGGTTTAAATATGGTGCCCAAACATCAGTGTTATGCAAATAAAGGTCGCCTGGGATTTTATCGAGTCCAGGAGCCTTCCCTTGTTTGACTGAAGCAATTGCTAGCTCAGTTTCGTGTAAGTCAAAGACTACCAGTGGGTGTGGATTTGCTGGCTGAATGGAAGTCGGTTCTTCCAGAGAAGTAAACTCGGTAATTTTAGCTGCGTACAACATTGTAAAATGTTTTACCCACATGGCCTCATCTAAGAAGACCTCTCTAGAGCCTTTCTCACGTTTGTTCCCCTTAGCCACTAATTCCCAGAAGTGCCTCTGGTCCTTGGTTTTAGCTGCTTGTAGCATGCTAGACCATAATTCCTCGTCTCAAGAGGATTTTGCTTTTACCAATATTGTGTTATATGATTTCCTTTTGTCTTTAATTTCTACAGGACTTTTTCTTTTGATTGCCTCGATCAAAGCAGTTTTGGCAACACAGCATTCTTTGTTGTACCAAGGTTTCCAGACTGGTTTTGCATTTACTATGCCATTTCCTTTTTTTGGTCTTTTTGTTAGAAGGTCTAGCAATTGACTAAAGAGGAATTTATGTAATTTGATAAATTCCCCAGATTCACATCCGAGTGGACAATACGATTCAAATGTATTTGCAAGAGTACATTAAATATTAGATAGAAGGTCCTCTCTTTCCAGTATATATGCCCATTTGACAGCCCTTCGATTATTGCTAACTATGATGTTATCTAGTATTGGTAACTGTACTTGTCTGTCGCCTCCCTCTATATTTCCCGGCCCCTTTAGTAAGTTTTTAAGAAAACTAGTTTCAAGGGGATAATGGTCACTGTCAAATCTCTCCTTGACTTTTAAATCAATTGTTTATGGCCACAAGTCAAAAGAAATGATAACATAATCTAGGTTGCTTTTGTAATCTCGCCTCTTGAAAGTGGGTGCTTTCGGGCTATCAGATGGCATGCGCCCATTACAAGCCCTCAGACCATGGCTTGTAAGCAGCCTAGTGATCTGAAGGGCTAATGTGGTCCCACCGACGGTTCCATTATCAATCAGGAGAGGTATCCTATTAGCCACATCCTCATCTTCATACAAATTGACCATGCCCATGATCGGTTCAAAATTACAGTTCATGTCCCCACATAAGATTACACTTGCATCTGGCTCTAGGGTGTCCATAAAAGTCTCCAGTTTTTCAATGCATGGCAACACCTTATGAGATGGATGAGGACTGTTTTGCACATTTATAAGGTTGATCACCCTTTTATCCTCTGTAGTTATTTCCAGACCTAGTATATCTAGGGAATCAGTATTTAGGATTATTATACCGATATTAATAGATACACTGATCCATATTAGTAGGCCTCCTGAGGCTCGTCCTCTTAATGAAGGCACAGCCTCTATTTGATATGATTTATATCCCACTCTATAGACCTGGTCCGTAGCCCATGTCTCCTGCAGCATACAGATATCAAAGGTGTTCATGTAACTATTCCAATCAGGGTCACATATTTTTGCGCGCACCCCTGCTACATTCCATGAAACTAATGTAGTCAAAGAGGGCCCCTCATTTGACCCACAGTTGCCAGCTAGTGTGGGTGAGGACGGGCTACTATTAACCCCAGAGCCAGTTGCAGTAACAATGTTTTCTGCCCTCTGGGATCTACTTCCTTCTTCCTCCTTGTCTCAATCAGTATAATAATTGTTTGCACCACCTCTATCTTCCTCCCTGTTCATTAAACTTCAGTCGCATTCGTCCAGACCGCTGAATACATCAAACCTGTTCGATATTTCCAATTGCGTGAATGGTAGTAAGTGAGCCATTCTTCTGTATTCACTTGTATTGTGTCTGGGGGGTATGGTGTTCCACCCGGATAAAACAGGGGCTGGTGCTGGTTGGTACATATGAACAGGGTTTCTAGCAAGCTCCATGTTAGAAAAATGATTGTCAAAGAGGGCATTACTAGTTACCGGTTGGTGTGGGAATACTATAGATCTTGGGTAAAAATAAGTCAGTGGGCGCGGTGTAATACAGTTATTCACATTACCGTGTGGCCAGGACAGTATGTATTGGACTGCATTTTTGTCTCTGAAATTCACCACAACCACATCTCCCCCTATGTCCTTTGGTCTTCCACCTAACCAAGGCAAACGTCGGACATGGACTATTTCGCCATTAATATTACTGGCTATTGGTCTGTGAGAAGATAGCCAGTGCATTATTTTGTTCTTGAGTTGGAAGAAACCTTCCCGCTTATTTCCAGACAGTTCTGGTACCCCGATGAGTACCACCACATAAGGTACAGCTTCTGGCGGGAGTTCAGTGGGTGGTCTCCTGCCTTGGGCCCCTCTTGTGTGTCTAGCTTCTTCCACCTCCAATCTTGGCAGCCCATTTGATGAGTTACCCAATTCCCTTACTAAATTATTATTAACAGGAATATCAGGAATACGATTCGAGGTTGTAGCTAATCTTGATGTTGGTATTTTTGTCTGGTTTGTTTTGGAATTAGGGGGATGTTTAGGTGCAGATAATGTACTTGTAGGCTGATTTATGGTAGCAGCTGGTGTAGCTATTTTCGAATTATTACAAGGAGTGGTGGTAGAAGATGTTGCCACAACAACGTCTGATGAGAGGATATGCGCCGATGTGGATGCTTGACTAGGGATTGATGCTGTTATTGGACCTTTATTTTCTAAGGTCCTGGTAGAGTTTCCATGTGTGGCCAGATCTGCCTCTATTTTCCCTAGTCTTAACTCCACTCCTTTTAATCTTTCACTTATAGCTAATGTGTAACTCCTCACAATGAGTTCTATACTATCTAGTAAGTTACTAGTGGGGATTGATGGGGATCCTTCAGCATTTGGAGCATATTCAGTATTGCACTCAGTGACCAAGTGTGGAGTCGATAATAGGAGTGCTGGAGAGTCTAACACTATTTCTGCAGCTTCCTAAGCAACTATAGTTCCCGTGGCTTTAGTGCTGATAGAATTAGACTTCTTCCCGAACTCGGAATGGCTCAACTTTGGCTTGGTAGGGTCCAATCTTTTGCGTCTCTTTTTGGTTGGCGGAGGGCCATGGGTTTAATATGGCAAGGGCCTCATTGTTTTTCCTCTTACTACCTTTCCTGGCCTGGGTGTTGGTGAAATCATAACTTTTGATGCATTAGGTGTGCTAGAGGGATCAAGAGAGATAGTAGCTGATTCAGTTTGGGTTGAAACGATAGAAGGTGCTAAGCACTCCCTTAGCAGTAAAGGCACACTGTCCCCAGTTGATGTAGCGTCCATAGTATCGGCGCAAAAATCATTGTCTATTGTGACAACAGGAATAGGCTCAGAAAGAGCCCTGTTCTTGATTCGTTCAATGGAACGATGGCGGTCAGCCCGGCGTTCTGCTAAGGATAAGTCTTTTGTGCCTTCGAAGGCAGCTTTAGTAAAATAGTTGCCTAGGGTACCGTTCAACAGGCCCCCTACTTTATCTGGGGCAATAGCAGAGGGTGAACTGAGCACGATAGTAGACATTGGCAACAGTGGCAATAGTACCAAGGTACAAGGAGTTTACACAACTTACTTAAATAGAGACCCACGACCAGGGGGTCTGGCCCCGTCCAGTCTCCTCAGGCCTCTGAAGGCCTAAGAGGGCCCGCCCTTTGCCCGGGCTTTGCCCCGGGCGTCCCGCTCGCGTCCCGCGAGACAGTGATGACGCTGATTGTATGCGCCTCCTGGCGCTTCCCTGTGACGCGGACCCAAGTAGGGCTTCTGGGTGATGTGGTCCTGCCCCTCGCCAGTCTCCACTTGGCGGCTCCCGCTAATGGTGGTAAAAAGCGGTGGAGCAGCGGGAGACTGGCGGGCGGGTCCGCGAAGGGCTGCAAGGGACACAGTAGGTAATGTCAAAGAGCGGCAACAGCATGGCAAACGGCAGCACAGGCAGTAAAAGGAACCCACATACAGTTGTGATGACGCCGATTTTATGTGCCTCCTGGCGCTTCCCTGTGACGCGGACCCCAGTAGGGCTTCTGGTTGATGTGGTCCTGCCCCTCGCCGGTCTCCACTCGGCGGCTCCCGCTAATGGTGGTAAAAAGCGGTGGAGCGGCGGGAGACTGGCGGGCGGGTCCGCGAAGGGCTGCAAGGGACACAGTAGGTAATGTCAAAGAGCGGCAACAGCACGGCAAACGGCAGCACAGGCAGTCACAAAAGTCGGCATAAAAGAGGCTGCAAAGGGCTTGTAAATCTGCCCCTATATTACTATAGCCAGCTCGGAAGGATAAGATGCTGACTAGGGCCCTCGTGGCAGCACACCGATCTACACTGAATAAAACTCAGAAGGATAAGATGCTGATTATGCCCCTTGTCCCAGCAGTCTGAAGCACACTTTGTCAACCTTGGAAAGATGGGGGGCTGACTAGGCCCTTCGTTCCAGCACTCTGTTTGTAGTTATTTGCCTCTCTATGTTGTATCTAACACTTAGGATATATTGAGGTTGTTCCTCTCTCTTAAATAGCCCACGCCCCTTATGTCTATTTATCTGGACGTCTAGCACTCTCGTGGTCCCTTCCAGCCCGCGGAGGGTCCCCGACCACGACCCGGGATCGCTCTTGTTCCGGATTATCTGCTGCCGGATATAGGTGTTTCACCTCCGGACACAAGCTTTTATGCTACAGGACCCAGGGCCATTGTTTGTCCTTCGGCGTAGGTAAGCTTCAGCTTTCATCCTCCCCCGTCTCCAGGAACCAGGGAACCTGGATCCCGAGATTCAGACCTCAGTTAACCTTACTCATGTTATTTTTAGGTTCTGGCTGTGTCTTCTAATATTTCAAACTGACCGGAGGACGTGTGTTTCATCTTGCTTGAACCCAGGTTGACCTCGTTTAGATGCCCCCACCCCCTTCCCTTTCCTGGTTCTACTGTTTCCTATTTTCTATCTTTATCGTTCTGGTTTTTCAGATTGTTTGGGTGTGTCCCCATCTCTCCTCTCTCTCTTGGCCAGTGGCGGCTGGTGACATTTGAAGGTTGTGGGGCGTGGATGTCCGTCCAGGTCCGTCCGAGTTGAGTGCCCGGTGGTGGGAGGAGGGGGGGGGGCGGGGGGCTCGGGAAGGTTCAACAGACTTCTGCCAAACAGAAACAATGCCTGATGCCTCCTTTCGGCAGCCAAAGCTCAACTCCGCACGCGCACAAATCTATAAATTAAACCACCCAAGCCACATTCGGGAATTTCTGAAAGTACTGTACACGCGCGCTACTCTAAGACTTCTGCAGTCACCACCACAGTCGATCTTTCCCATTCGCACCTCCTCTCAATTAAAGCCTGGCTAGCGCGAGTATGTAGTAGCGCAGAGGAAGTAAATCATGCATGCTTGCCATTGAGGCTGTAATTTCCCCCATGCAGGCATGCAACCACAACGTTTAGACAAAGGCAGTTTTACAGAGTAATTCATATTTCCTCATTACTTTGAGTTTCACACTAAGCGTCGCTTATATCTTGGTAAACAAAATGCTGCCGGATTTCATTCCATCATTTGCACCTCCACCGCTCCTTAATGGGTTTTAATTCATCTCCAGATATGAGAGAAAAAAAAGACTCCGCCTTTCAGCCAAGCCTCAGACACCTATTCAAACAGAGACAGGCATGGCTTGCAAAACAAATCTAAGCCTCGAAAGCTTCCGGGTGTGGAAACCAGTTAGTTATAAACCTGGCTTGTGTTTGACAGCTAAGGATGTGGTCATGTTGTCTCTTATTCGGATGTTTGCTACACGGGGTCTGACTACGTCACACCATTGAAAATCTGTCATTCTGTTTCTGTGACTCCGGTGAAAGAGCGAGGTGAAGAGCTCAACTTAACCTCCTTTTTCTATTTGGCTCAAGGCCCCAAGAAAGAAAAGTGCAGATACCATGTCTATTAAAAACATAATTGAAACTGTGGTATGCCACATCAATACTGTTGTTCCGAGTGTTGGCAGCGCCACTACATTAATGTTATGACGGTTCCCTCAAGAGGAACCCAACGTTTTATAATTCTCTTTTTTGGCTCAAATTTAATCCATCGCCTCGTAAGCATTTTTTAGGCGGAAAGAATATTATTACAGCCTTGACAGGAAAGGATAGTATTAAAATGTCTCTTTAGTAATGTGTCACGGACTTCCAAAAAAAAAAACAAGAAACAGTTTCTATTCCCATGAGGTGCACGCTGTCAGAATGCACAATGCAATCAGCGTGACGCTGGTTGCATTATGAAGCCAATCTAGCGTCTATGTCTAACTGGATCCAAAAGAATCAACAAACTTAGATTGGCTTTTTTTTTAAATGGAGAACCATCCATATAAACGTTTAAAGCCAGAACTACTTCCAATTACCGGCGAATAAAACCGGCAAAGTCCATAACGACGAAACTAGGAAGTGCATGAAGGCGTGTGTTGATTGCACCTGCGAAGACAGCGATAGCGTCATGACGGAGGTTTTACACTGCTCCACTGATCGAGTTCCTCGTGACCTCCCAGTAGACTTCTGGCCTCCGTCCTTCTCAGAGACGGTGTCTGCGGCACAATCAGCGCGCAATTTAGGCGTCACTTTTGGGCCTAACCTGCAGTTGGATCTACATGTGAATAAGATCTCTTCAACATGTATGATGCTGATTCGTATGCTGCGCAAGGTCCTTCCTCTCCTCCCTGCGCAAGCCAGACCAGAAGTAGTGCGTTGTACCATCCTAAGTCGACTTGACTATTGTAACGCACTACTTCTGGAGGCCCCGGTAACACTCTTGGGCAAGTTGCAAAGGGTGCAAAATATCGCTGCTAAACTCGCCCTTTCTCGCCCCTACCACAGTTCTTCTACGGCAGCACTGCGAGAACTTCATTGGCTGCCAGTTCATCTACGGGTGCGCTACAAAGCAGCGTGTATTGTGTTTAGGGCTATTCATGATCTGGGCCCTACTCCTTTGCGGCGTATGTTTGCCTGGTATTGTCCATCTAGAGCTTTACGCTCCTCGTCATCCAGGCTACTGGTAGTCCCACGTTTCCAGAGAGTGAGGATGGGGGGCCGCTCTTTTAGAGTAGCGGCAGCCAAACTCTGGAACTCTCTGCCTATTTCCTTGAGAAGCCTTGGAGATCTCTTATCTTTTAGAAAGGCTCTAAAAACTCATCTGTTTCCCAGGATAGGCTGAGCTACAGTTTTCATTGAGTACGGGTCAAAGCGCCAGGATGCCCTTGGTGGTGACAGGTTGCGCTATATAAGTATGCCACAATAACAATAACAAAAGAAACTGTATTCGCCCTGCTAGCGAATTACACATCAGGCTGCTCAATCGAGTTCAGTCTGTCTAAGTGCAAATGTGTTTTTTGAGCAAATCGTTTCACGGATAAATGAGAGTAATCGTGTAACATGCCTGACAAGGAACAGTGAAAGTACTAGGTTGAATAAAGGAATTATTTAGACGGCGGATGCCCCATACATTGTATTATTACTAATTCATTACCGCCTACCTCACTTGTAGTGCGGCAACCGGCAGACCATGGTAGGCCAGGGAGGGTAGGAAGCCTGGAATGCGCGCGATTTTTGCCAAGTGACAACTCTGCAATTGGCTCCTGTTGAATTGATGAAGCACACACCAATTAAGTAGAAAGTGGATTTAATGCAATAGCAGAGCAGGTACACAGCCAGACAGGTTAGCAGTCAGGAGTAACTGACTACATTAGAATACAACACATAGGAACGCTCTGAGTAGAATGTGGAATGAACATAGTTAAAGCAACATACCAGAATTACACAACATAACACATCCCCCTTTGAACATTATAGAAAATAAAGTTATAACTTGTGCCCGACACCACCCCCCATCTAAACAAAAAAAAAAAACATTACAAAGGAAAATTTTCAGAAATGTAATCTGCTAACCATACGGGAGGCTTTTTCTCACGCCTAGGGTTTCTGAAAACATGAACCTCACCCTCACACGCAGAACTTGAAGAAGTAGAAGCACCCAAATCAGACGAAATCTGGCCAGAAATGTCTGAAACAGGACAACCGGAAGTGTTAGACGTCTGGAAGGCATCGGAAGATTTAGGACAAAACAAATCCTCTAAGTCAAACAAATCAGAAGACTCCTGAGAAGAAGCTTGACAAGAAGGGACAACCTGAGGAGGAGGACATTTGGCAATCCTTTTGAGGTTCCAAACACGTCCATCAGAAAGACGAACAGAATTGTTTAAAACTTCGACAATTTGCATAGGTTCATAAAAACTACTTTCCTCCTTGGAAGGCTTACCAGGTTTCTTGACCCTTACCCATTGACCAACAACCAAGCTAACATCTTTCACCTTATGCTTTGTTTCATACAACATTTTGCTTTTAAGATGCGAAGCTTGGCTCCTTTCCTTAACAACATCTTCAGACCAATTGACCATATTGGACTTAAACAACCATCCTGGAGTAAACTTGGTACGTGGATTCCTGCCACGCATAAGTACAAAAGGAGGAAAACCTGTAGCTTCACATATTGAGGTTCTGTAAGACCAAACCATCTTTAAAACTTGAACTTCCCACTCCTTACTCTTACCAGACATTTGAATTGTACTTTTAATGACACGGTTAAAGCGCTCAACCATTCCATTACTGTTTGGGTTATATAGAGCAGTGGTCTTGTGCTTGATACCTAATGTATCAAAATACTCTTTTGCCTTATTAGAGGTAAATTGGACACCATTGTCACTAAGTAAAACTGAAGGAATACCTTCCAACGTGAAGGATGCTTAAAACTTCATTTAAAGTATTGTGGAATTCCTTTCAGGTAGCCTATGTACAAGATATGGAAGGTGCAGGCATTTTGGAGCAAAAGTGGGTTGATGAGTACGTGAAAGATGAAGAGTTATCCTTAGTAAAATCCCATCCTCGTCGCCAGTTGTTGAATTGATGAAGCACACACCAATTAAGTAGAAAGTGGATTTAATGCAATAGCAGAGCAGGTACACAGCCAGACAGGTTAGCAGTCAGGAGTAACTGACTACATTAGAATACAACACATAGGAACGCTCTGAGTAGAATGTGGAATGAACATAGTTAAAGCAACATACCAGAATTACACAACATAACAGCTCCTCTTGTAGAATTCGGAAGGCTAGTAATCTGTTGTAGCTCCCGTGGTGGCAGAGCAGCTCAGGCCGGCACTTCAGTCCGAGGCAGGTGCACCGAGAGCTTGAAAGGCCCGGGCAGCAAAATGCTCAGTTCAGGGCGAGCGCCATCAGTAAAACCACTAACCGCTCTTTTTCTAGAAGAAGGGGGAGCGCGTGCCATCACTCTCCTCGTGACTCTGGTTTTCGTCTTGAAGCTGTCCACGCCAGGGCGTGGTGACGTCCCAACAGCGCCGGCCAATCACTAACTACATCGAGCAGGGCTAATACTGCCCATAATGAGACCCGGCTCCCCCGGGTCTCTGCCTGTTTGAGTGCAAGGAGAGGAGGAGGAGGGAAGGGGCTACTGCGTGTGTGCGCATGCGTGGGCAAGTCAAAAAAATGACTTGTTCAATATGCGCACACACTGCTGCTGCCCCCTGCCCTCCCTGCCACGCTGCTGCTATCTGCCAGCCCATCACCTGCCACTCACTGCCGGCGCAGGACCGCCCCCCACACCTCCGCGATGAGCGACGTCACTATAGTTAGTGACTCTGATCAACCTCAAGCAGGAAATGCATTATGATGACTCACTCGGTAATTGTATGTATGCAGTGACGGTCGTCCATGTGGGGCAACGCCCCCATGCCCCCAATGGACGAACCGCCACTGCTCTTGGCACTGGTGTCCTCACAGGTGTACTTTCTTTTATACAGTTTAGCCCATTGGGTGGCTTAGTATTCACATTTTTTGCTTTTTATACTGTGCACGTTTCCTTGGTTTTTATCCATTTATTATTCTTCACTAGTCATGAATCTGTGCTTCCTTCCTTTGCGTTGTGCTGTCCAAAAGTCGTGCACAGCCATGGCACACAGCGTTCAATGTTGTATCAATAATGTGTCTTTAGTTGCTTCCTAGGCTCTTCCTTCCTTGTTTGTGCTCAAATATTGTGCCATGAAGAAGGTGAGATCCACATCAGGGTCACCCACCGAAAATCGCGTCAGCACTGGAATTTCTATGTTTATCTGTCTCCCCCCAACATTTACAACTATGTCAAAAAGAAATTGATTTTGATTAATGACTCGTATCACCTATTGTTCCTATCTATGAAATAACCCTGTATTCGACCATTGTGGAACTCGCCGTGTCATTAACTGTGACGATCAATGAGGGTTTGTGGCTCTTTGTTTATATTTGTATCTAGAATGTTTTGAACTCTTATTTTTTAGGGCATATGTGTAAGTGTGGGTATGCACTGGTCTGTATGAACGATAGTGTGTGTGGTGTTTGTTGTGATTGGGTCATTTATAGTTTATTATATATCAATTTTCAAACATTTGTGTTTTCTGTTATTTATTGAACAAATGTAATAATTTTGTATATAACATACTTATGTTCTGTAGTGTGGAAGGCCAGTTTTCATGTACGCATGTGTATAACTCAGTGATGATTATATCCAACAGGCAGAGAGATTTTGTCTTGATTGTATTTCGCTGTTTCCTGTCCCACCTACACTTCAGTAGGGCTGCCTCCAGCATAAACACACAATGACACCTGACATTATTCCTTTTCACCCCAGAATTCTTGGAGCCTTAGCACCAGATGTGGGGGTAGCATAGAAAATGGCTCCATTATGAAAGGCCGGCACCAGGTATAACTATTAGAACCTCGGATCATCTTTTTAGTACGTTTCTGAACCTGTGGAAGACTTCAGAAGGATTACTTGGACCTCCGGAGTACTGCGCTGCTGCTTGAGGCCTACCTTGATCCCCAGAGGACTGCCATGCAGTTATAACTGCTGGTTGAGACCTGAGTTGCTTACCAGAAGATTGGCCTGCTTCAAGAGCCCAACCTTTCTTCTATAAGAGAACTGGACCATCTCCTTGAAAGGAGGACTACCAAATGTGACTATGCAGGCTAATTGGCTGGCTCCTGTGTGAGCTACAAGGGCACAACAAACTTTAGAGACCTCGAAGCCTGCACCTGGTCAATCTGCTGGAGTGAGTCCTAACAGCCTCCAAATGCTGCCCCCATCCTGCACCTTTGGAAGTGCTGCTCCCACCCACCCTTAAATCTTTGGACTTCAAAAAACTTTCACCAAAAAGTGCCAGAAGAACCAACAGAAGGCTAGAACCTACCTGCCAGTCAATACCCCCAAGGTGCATTGCCAGTAGGTTTGATTTTGCAGCAGCTCCCGCTAAGTTCTTCACCACAGCCGCAAATTCTGTTCACAAATCCTGTTCACTTGGACCTCTCAGTGATGGCATCTGGTCTTGTGGAGTCCTCTTTGGCTACATCTTGTAGCTCTGTCCCGCTGGAGGATTTCAACTCCCAAAAAGTTGTCTAAACTGAAATGAAAAAGTCTTCCTAGGGCTCTATGTCGATCAGCTTCCCATCAACAATGACAAACTCCTCAGCTGGTAATTCAGCTTTTTCTGCTCAGAGCTTTTTCCTGCCATTGCCATTTGCATCACCAAGACTTCGTCCAACACCCAACATTGATAACAAATCCACTTTGAGCACAACCTGCTGCCTTGCCCCACTGAACTCAATCAATCAATCAATCATCGCATTTATATAGCGCACTACTCACCCGGAGGGTCTCAAGGCGCTTTTGCTTCTTTTGTTCTTCAAACATTTTTCTTAAATTTATTAAAATGTATCTAGTTTTTCTAAATTAGGTTGGGATTTTTCTTGTGTTGCGTTTCACTTTGTTACTGTTTGTATGCTGCATAAATACTTTACACATTGCCTCTAAGTTAAGCCTGATTGCAATTGTGCCAAGCCACCAGAGGGTTAAAACAGATTAATTTAGTAACTTTTAAGGTGCACTCTGACAGGTATGGGTACTGTTGCTTCAGACGGGCTCACCTCTCTTACCGTCAACCAACAACCCAATTTCCCACAACAGCCTTATAACTTTCATCTTGTAGATACGTCACACTAAGATTTTAGATGTGGTCAGTCTCACCAGCAAAAGTGAAACACTCTCTTTTACAGTAAACCAAAACTTCAGAGAAAGGAGTGTCCCTCGTCTGGTCGGAGCTGCAATACCTGAAGGGCACCCAGTACGGGGCTCTTTGGTTGGGATCTTTTGTACCTGCCGGTGGGTGCAGCGGGGGTAAGAGGCCTAGTGCATGTATATATGAGGGGGAAGTAGGTGAGTTAAAACAGGTCAGTCAGTCCTAACAGTTATTTATTCAGAAGGTAGACTGCCTGAATAAACATGTGCAGAGATTGGCAGTGAGCTAGAGGCAATGTATCTAGCTATCTGTGACCTACTCTCAGTGGATCGACATGTTTCTTGCCTTAAATATCAGTAGGATCAGGGCACCTCTTCAGGATCAAAAATGAATGCTATCTACACAACGTGGTAGAGTACAACTTACATACCACGTATTCAGGTCCATAAAAGAAACTGTTGTCTAGTGATTACTTGCAAGAGTGTCCGGCGGTCAAAATGGACACCAATTTGGGTCCAGCGTCCTTGTACGCACAGTCTACGACCTACCCTGCCGCTGGATACCGAGATGGCCTTAGTTGCAGGGGGCCTAGGGAGCGATGCGCCCGCTCCACCACCATATGCGCTGAGAAGGATTCCCCTCCGAAGGTAGTGGTTAGTAGGCGCTTTATATAGTCCTCCATGCATCCAGTGTTGGTGCTTTCTGGTATGCCAATAATTCGGATGTTGTTTTGTGACGGCTCAGAGCCTCTAAATCTTCATTTTTGGCAGCAATGACTTTCAGTACTTTATCCATCTGCAACATTTGCTTCTACATTTGGGATTTGGCATCCTCATTATCCAATATCCAGTGTTCTGCCTCTTATTTGCCCATCATGTTAGTCGACTTTCTGCACGCTAAAATCTAGTCTGTTGTTCATAGTGTCCATTTTCCCCGAAAGGTCACTGAGGCTATGTTTCATAGCCAGGAGCAACGTTTTAAAATCATCTTCCAGGGTCGGCGAGGAGGTATGAGACTGGTCCGTTCTGGTCTGCCCAGAGTCGGCTGAGGTGGATCTAGTAGAGGCTTTTTTGCTTTCAAAGGTGAGCCAGGGTTGGCGGCCACCAGGCTTCCCCATTATGATTGTGGTGTTCGGGTTACTATTCTTCCTCCTTTTCTTTTGTCGTTTCTTTTGCTCCCCCCTTCTTCCTTTCCTTCCTTTTTCCCACTTTCGTCGCGTTCTAATCTAGGACCCCGATCAATACTGTGACCTTATGCCCCAATACGGCTATAATCCCTTTATACCCCCATAAAGGCATAAACGATCAAGAGTCAGAAACTCGTCTCTGGCCTAACACGATCAGAGCCACATTTCAGAATCGCTTCCTCTGCAGCTCATTAGAGCAAATGACACAGCAGAAGCCACTATCTAAGATTCCTAGATTACACTCCGAGTTCTTCAACAAGATAAAACTCAGCAACCTGGGAAAGCCCCGCTTGCTATGTTTTGATTACTAATAGCACTCTAATGAGCACTCAGAGACGATCACTTCCTTTCAGGTATAAAAATTACCAACGTTGCCTTAAGCAAACGCTGCCTCAACGACATCGATGATAGCGATGGTGTGGTGAACACAGGAGCAGAACAGCTGTCCCTTACAGAGCCCAGCAGATGCAAGCTTCCCACGGACGCTGCCCCTCCTCCTCCTCGACGCGCTGAGAGAGACGCTGTCTTTTCTCCTGCGGAGAAAATCCAGCTCCGGCGTTTCCAGCCCACTCTTGCGAGTGACTGGGATATCAAGTCCTGGAAGGAGATACAAGACCTCCAACATTCTATTCCAGAGGTATGGTGTTGACTAAACCCTTAGAGAGAATTCTTGAAGCAAACCTTGGCAAAACCAACTTAACTAAAACCGCTACTTACTTACTCCCTCTTAAGTATTAGGCTTAGGTCAGGTACACTGGGGTAGGCGTAGTTAGAAGCACCAGTTGAGTACGTTAGCCTAATGTATATATGAATGCATATATTTTATTCATTTTAACCATTGTATGGCTAAGAAACCATTTCAATGCTTTTACAGTATTATTTCGCAATACTCATTTTACTGTCTGACTAGCTTGGGTGGAAAACCAGTAAAGCCCCAACTGCTCGAAAATCCTGAAAATTATTTATTAAAAATAATTCAAACACTCCTAAAAAGAGCTGGGATGGAAATAAACAATCCACTCCCAAGGAAAAAGTTTTCCAGTCTAGAGGAAGGTCTCCTCGACGGAGGGAAAGAACTCCGACTCAAGAACACCAGTCTCCCCAGAGGGAGCCCTTTGAGAAAAGATATAACCTTAGAAATAGAGATAATTTGAAGAAGCCTGATAGATATCAAAGTTTTGATACACGTCCCTCTCGATCTTTTTCGCAGAAATCGAGAAGAAGAGGACGGTCAGACCCAGGAGATCACACCTTGTGCAAAGACAAGGAACCTGCTCAAAGTAAAAAATCTCAATTTCCAAAAAAGAAGGTAGCCAGTATTAGAGTAATCGAACATGCCGAGAATACTGAGGACACAGTTGAAAAATGGGGAGTGGGCACAGACAATGCTAGACAGTGCAGCAGAAATCACCATAGCTAGAAAGATCCTGATGAGTCATCTGGAGACAGTGGACACGAATTAATACATTCAAGTAGAAACTGCCGACATCAGAGTTAGCGAGTCACCACGCCATGTAGTGTAGTTCCTATTTTCCCAATAGGCCCTGCGCATTGGAATAACATAAACAGTAGTATGGACGTAGAAGTGTGGATCTTCCAGGTCTCCACTGACTATGCTAAACTTAATTGGGTTTGTTACCAACTAGCTGAGAGGTCACTAGAAACTTTCTTGACTGAATAGGAAGTGATCAGCTTCCCTGGTACAGACAAGAAGGGATTCAGTTTTCCAACAACCGCATAAACATGACAACTTTGCTCCTTAGAATAAGAGTCAATCTCTAGAGTCGTGTGAAACAATAGACAGTTATTTTACTCAGTCAGTTTTGTGCAGATTACTTTCACCAAAGTGCAGAGAATAGAGAGACGGCATTTTCAATAAAAGGTAATATTTATTGAACAGTCTTTCTTCTCGTACAAGAGAAATGAATTGCCACAATTGCAAGACTTGTTATTATAAAAAGTGCGTACAGTAAAATGAGTATTGCGAAATAATACTGTAAAAGCATTGATATGGTTTCTTAGCCATACAATGGTTAAAATGAATAAAATATATACATTCATATATACATTAGGCTAACATACTCAACTGGTGCTTCTAACTACGCCTACCCCAGTGTACCTGACCTAAGCTTAATACTTGGGAGGGAGTAAGTAAGTAGCAGTTTTAGTCAAGTTGGTTTTGCCAAGGTTTGCTTCAAGAATTCTCTCTAAGGGTTTAGTCAACACCATACCTCTGGAATAGAATGTTGGAGGTCTAGTATCTCCTTCCAGGACTCGATATCCCAGTCACTCGCAATAGTGGGCAGGAAACGCCGGAGCTGGATTTTCTCGGCAGGAGAAAAGACAGCGTCTCTCTCAGCGCGTCGAGGAGGAGGAGGGGCAGCGTCTGTGGGCAGCTTGCATCTGCTGGGCTCTGTAAGGGATAGCTGTTCTGCTCCTGTGTTCACCACACCATCGCTATCATCGATGTCGTTGAGGCAGCGTTTGCTTAAGGCAACGTTGGTAATATTTATACCTGAAAGGTGCCTTGTTTGATGTAAGTTTTTGGACATAAGACGTCAATAAAGATGTCACTAGGAAGTGATCGTCTCTCAGTGCTCATTAGAGTTCTGTTACTAATCAAAACATAGCAAGCGGGACTTTCCCAGGTTGCTGAGTTTTATCTTGTTGAAGAACTCGGAGTGCAATCTAGGAATCTTAGATAGTGGCTTCTGCTGTGTAATTTGCTTTAATGAGCTGCAGAGGAAGCGATTCTGAAATGTGGCTCTGATCGTGTTAGGCCAGAGACTAGTTTCTGAAATATCACTCTTGATCGTTTATGCCATTATGGGGGTATAAAGGGATTATAGCCGTATAAGGGCATAAGGTCACAGTATAGATCGGGGTCCTAGATTAGAACGCAACACTTTCTCCTCATTTTTTTTGTTTCAGACCTGTTCAATTTCCCGCATTATTCTCGTAATCTGTGACGAGTAGCAGGTCGGTTCGAGGTGGCCAGTGAAAAGCCGGGTATAAATAGATCCAGTTCAGGGAGGAAGGGATCTTGCAGTGAAACACCCAGGGATTTTTACGTGGCATAGCAGGTTGATCCTGTGAGGCTCGTGTGCCAGGATTATCAGTGATGCATGAGCATGCCACGTTTAGGTATGGCAGCTGGGTCTTGAAGCAGGGAGGAGGCCGTTTAAAACCTGCAATACTGTAATGTCTGTGTGGTCCTGTGACTCAGGAAGATGCCCCCTCAACAGACCCCGCCAATCTGGTGGCTCAGCCCCCGTGGAGCTAGCCTGCAAAGTACCAGTACAGTACCTCAGACGCTAGAGCAGAAGTAGTCGTCGTACTGTCGGTCTATTCTCTGTCAGATCACCAGTTGGGTGGACACGTCAAATCCCACACTCCGGACGGGCCCATCCGATCCCTCATGTATCCTCGAGGGGTTTCCAGGCAGTCTTCGATGGTCGCCGCCTGTCACCACTGGTGCAGTCAGGAGCAGGCCCCAGTCAGGCGAGACAAATGTGCACACATCAAATGCAGGCCGTTACACCCGGGGCTGAGGAACCGGAATCGATTTTCGGTTATGCCAACACTTATAATCGATATCTTAAGATTAGCATGATGTATCTAAATGATTTAGCATACCCACGCAAACATTAGCATAAATTCGTATTGCAGTATTTTAGATTTCTAGCTTGCACCGCTTTCTGCGTTTTACACTCACTTGACTCGACCGACGCCATTTTGTGGCCTCGCTCGAAGTCTTACATTAGCAGACTCCATTCAATCCTTGCACCAAAGTCGTTCTCCTGAGAAATAGCCCAACTGTTGCAGAACTGCTGTTTCAGCTCGTTAGGCCCGTCAAGGTTGTAGGTAGCAGGAGAAGGCCTGATAAGCACATTCCGGGAGGGGTGCGGGCGGACTGTCTCGGGGCTGGCAGAAGGGAGTCACCCGTCCGACCTTGCTAATCTAGGATGAGCTAAACCAAGAGCGCTTTGTCTGCCATATATGGCCTTTCCTTTTCGCACCAACTTGTACCAACTTGTATTTTTACATCTTGGGCAATGATTCTACAAATGCAACTGTATATACGTGATGTTCTGACATTGTGCCAGCAGTCTTCTTGGCGGACCTCGTGGGGTTAGGTCGCAAGGAGCTTCTCTGGCAGAGTTTGTTTGTTATAATAAATGCTTGGACCTTCTACACTGCCAACTGACTGGTTATTGGTAATGGGGACGGGATTGGTTGTGACTATAACTATAATTGGGAGGTGGTAAATAATTTTCGGTGCTTCAGGGCCCAGTTCAGCAGCAGCGATTGCCAGCCACACAGCAGTATTGAAGGGGCAGGCAGGCACAGGATGGAGACACCATGTCAGGCACAGGCATGCCAGCAGAATGCGCCCTACATCTCGTTAGAGACCCCCTCTGGTCCCCGCACAAGTCACTCTCAGCATAGTGAAGGTGGCGGTAGCCCGTCTGGGGCGCTCCGCCTGTGCCCGTCAACGTTCACCTTTCCCCACGATAGCAGGAAGCCGCAGGCACAGCCGGAGGTCACGTAGGGGGTCCCCGGGCTGAAAGGGGTCCATTTATTCCCTAGCAGTACCAGTCACACGCGCCAGGAGCAGCAGGAAAATGGTGCCAATGCCTGCGTCTCGCATCGCCTTCTTACCGCCACAGATGCAGGGGGTCCATCCGCATTCAAATATCCCCAGGGCCCACCGCCATGTGGGATCCCCGAGGCTCCATTAGTGTCGCACTCTGCTCTATGAAACCGGGTCAGTGGTGCCTCAGTCTCCCGCAGCCAGCATTCCGTTCCAGCAGTGCCTCCGTGTACTTGACAGGTGTGATTTTTACACCATGTCTCCACAGGTCTTGAGGGCTAAATCCGCTGCTTTGCTGCACAATTTGCAATGATAGTATAGGATAAATTTCGTATTTAGGTCGCCAAGCCTCCAGAGCCTCACATGTGTGCGGCCATCTTAGATGTGTGCTACCTAGCTCCCCCCAGTTGCCCTGAAGGTCTGTGCTCGACAGGGGAGGGAGGTTCTTGCACCGGCCAGTGCCGATTCTCCTCAGAGCTGCCATCATCCTCCCCAGATCGGATCCCCAAGTACGGAGGGGGGCATCCCTGCGGCCCTTGGAGACGACCGTTGCCCCTGAGTCACCCGCCCAGGCCAGTCCAGAGCCAGAGCATTAGGTTGCTGTTGCGGCCGAAGATTGTTTGTGAGGGAGTCTGGAGCGGGGGCACGAAACGGAGCAGAGGGTGTATGAGGCATCTCGCGCTTCTGCCCCCGCGGTGCGATGGACGATCTATGGGGCCGCAACATCATGCACACTACCCGATCTGTCTCCTCTGCCTGAGGGTGAGGAGCCAAAGGTGACCCGCTATGCAGCGGTCATATTCCCCTGCTGAGAGGGGACACAGTCAATCCGCTCATGAGGCAGCCGCCCTAGCTCCCGGGGGGCAGTACGTGATTGGAGCTCCTGGCTGGTTACCTGCCCTGGGGCTGGACTTAAATTGGAGCCAACATGGACATCTGGCGGTGAACAGTAAGAATTGAGACCTACTGGCCGAAGAGTAACCGGGGCCTCCATCTACAATGTTGATGAGCACGGCCTGGAACCACGCGTCGCTGAGAGGTGCCGTCTAATTTTCCGTCAGCTTGGGGTGCTACCTGCCAAAACCGACAGGCCGGGTGGGGAACCCCACTGCAGGTGGCGCAAGTAACTCTTGCGTCCCTGCCCTCCGTTGACCCCTCTCTGGTGGAGACAGCATGGCCACAGGTCGCAGCGGGTGCAGTGCCAGGCTGGTGAAGCTAGACAAGTATGCGTGGCAGAAGAGCCAAGAGGAAGACCATAGCACCGCCACGACCCAGAGTGAAAGCCAATAACCCGCAAACAAAGACATTTTCGCGGCGATAACCACCGTACAGACTTCCCTCGAGACTCGGATTGACATGGTTGCCACAGAGGTTGCCCTGATCAGGGAAGATATGCGGAAAATGACGGACCGAGTCGGCTCTGTTGAAAACATCACAAAAGACCTGGTGAGTGACTCGACCCTCCTCAAGAAACAGGTGACTGAACTTCAAACTTGGAGGCGCTGGCTTTGCAGCTAGATGACTATGAAGGTCCTAATGAGGTGGAAAACGTTCGGATTCTTGGGGTTCCAGGATGAGCGGAGGGGCAAGCTGCCAACCTTTTTGTTGAAGAGCTGATACTACAACAACTTCACCCGCGGGGTCTGTCCAAGTGTTTCTCAATTTAACGTGCTCCTCATTTGCCTGGGGTTGGGCTGAAGCCTGGAGCCCCCCGGCCACTTCTCGATTGAGTATTTAACTTTCGGGACCGAGATGTTATACTCCAAACTGCACAGGCGCCCCCACGCTGACAATTGAACACAGTGAAGTGTCCTTTTTTCCAGATTTCACCATGAGAGTAAAAAAAGCAACGTTGTGGCTTCCTGGGCGTGAAGCAGGCACTCAGGGACCAGGAAATCAAATAAGCCATGTTGTTTCCAGCAAAACTCTGGGTTGAATCTGATGGCAAGCTCTGGTTCTTCACAAGACCCAAGGATGCCTGGGACTGGCTCTACGGCTGGCGCACATTAGGCAAGTGCCCACACATATCTGCCCTTGCGGCTGGAGTGGCCGCTGACCGACGACATCAACGGCAGTCCCCTCCTCATACTGACTCAGAGACGCAGGGCCCAATGGGATGAAGATGAACAATGGACAAGTAAGAGGGACCAACTGCTGGCACTCTGACTTTCACGCTGCAGGTTGGGAGAAGGTGTGTACTTTGGGCGGTGCATATTCCTGCATGATCCAATCAAACTGAACTCTTTCTGTATAATCCTATGTTGCCCTGGTATATTTAGATGTATCGGATATGCTTCTTGCTGTGTAACTCAACATTCGATTTAAGTATGTTCCGCCCTCGGGGTTTAATGACCGGGGCTCTTTTTTAGGTTTATAGATCGTTGCTCTAGGGAGTGGGGATGTTCACATACCCAAAGTTGATGAGGGAGGGCGACAGGCACTCTGCAAGTTGGGGGTGGCAGGTGGTTTTATGCCCGTTGTGCAGGGAAGCAGGGTGGGGGGATGGGGTCTACATGGGGAGGGGGTGGGGATTTGTTTTTGTTTTTATTGTTTCTTTTTTCATTGTCACTCTTGGTTCTCCTGCAAATCAATTGGTCCCACTGTCCCTTGTGACTACAAACTCCACTCGAGAGGTTTCTGTCCACCGTCAAGTTCTGGTTGTGGGGTCGAGGGGTGCTCCGAGGTCCATTGGTTACTGGTTTACTCAAGATGATTTCCTATCCCAACAAAATAGCTATATGGCTTCAGGTGTAGCTCTTAACCTCTTGACCTGGAATTTTATTGGCCTGGGGGACAAAATTAAGAGGAGTATAGTGTTGGAATATATGAAACTGCATGCTCTAGACATCGTGATGCTCCAGGAGATGCACTTGGTTGGGAACTCCTGTGGGGCCCTGAAAAGATTTGGGTATTTAATGAACGCTCACTTAGGATTTTCCTCAGGCTCGAGGGAAGTAGGGATCCTCTGCCACAGCAGCTGGCCCTAAATGCTACACAACATCTGGACGGACGTGCAGGGTGGATACTCAGCTGTCACAGGCACCTGGGACGGACAAGTCCTCAACATTGTCTCTGTTTATGCCCTCCCTGGATTACAGCGCTCAACATTACGAGATGTAGGAACTCTACTACTGAAATAGCCTTACAAGTACTCATACTGGGGGAGACTTTAATTTAACTATGGGTGGCTCTAGGGATCGTCTCCCGCCACACGATGATCCGCCACGGAGCTCCCACCTTAATGAGTTTACAAATGCCTTAGGCATTGTGGACGTCTGGAGATGGCTTAACCTGCTCAATACTCACTTCACGTTTCAATCGGGGGCTGACAACAGCCAGTCTCGAATAGATTACATGTTCACACGTGCAATCACTGACCCAGTCCTGAGGCGGAAGCCGGGAGCTGGAGGTACTGTAATCAAACCTTGGCAAAATCGAATTTTAAAACTTTGTGTGGTGTCACTCTCTACTTGCACTGTAAACTTCTTTTAAAATACTGCCAAAGACTTCTTGTAGCACACAGCGGTGCATACGCTGTTGTGCCTTCCTCAATAACAAAGCGGCCGCCATTAGAGCAGGCGCGCTCTTCGGACACGCCCACTAGAGGCCACGCCCCTTCGACTACTTAAACGCTGATCTTCAGCGCAACGACCGATCACTGACCCAGTCCTGAGGCGGATGCCGGGAGCTGGAGGTACTGTAATCAAACCTTGGCAAAATCGAATTTTAAAACTTTGTGTGGTGTCTCTCTCTACTTGCACTGTAAACTTCTTTTAAAATACTGCCAAAGACTTCTTGTAGCACACAGCGGTGCATACGCTGTTGTGCCTTCCTCAATAACAAAGCGGCCGCCATTAGAGCAGGCGCGCTCGCCGGACACGCCCACTAGAGGCCACGCCCCTTCGACTACTTAAACGCTGATCTTCAGCGCAACGACCGATCACTGACCCAGTCCTGAGGCGGAAGCCGGGAGCTGGAGGTACTGTAATCAAACCTTGGCAAAATCGAATTTTAAAACTTTGTGTGGTGTCACTCTCTACTTGCACTGTAAACTTC
This sequence comes from Lissotriton vulgaris, assembly GCF_964263255.1. Classification (NCBI taxonomy): domain Eukaryota; kingdom Metazoa; phylum Chordata; class Amphibia; order Caudata; family Salamandridae; genus Lissotriton; species Lissotriton vulgaris. Next base: position 209,649,281 of record NC_141695.1, read on the forward strand.
TTTTAAAATACTGCCAAAGACTTCTTGTAGCACACAGCGGTGCATACGCTGTTGTGCCTTCCTCAATAACAAAGCGGCCGCCATTAGAGCAGGCGCGCTCGCCGGACACGCCCACTAGAGGCCACGCCCACTAGAGGCCACGCCCCTTCGACTACTTAAACGCTGATCTTCAGCGCAATGACCGATCACTGACCCAGTCCTGAGGCGGAAGCCGGGAGCTGGAGGTACTGTAATCAAACCTTGGCAAAATCGAATTTTAAAACTTTGTGTGGTGTCACTCTCTACTTGCACTGTAAACTTCTTTTAAAATACTGCCAAAGACTTCTTGTAGCACACAGCGGTGCATACGCTGTTGTGCCTTCCTCAATAACAAAGCGGCCGCCATTAGAGCAGGCGCGCTCGCCGGACACGCCCACTAGAGGCCACGCCCCTTCGACTACTTAAACGCTGATCTTCAGCGCAACGACCGATCACTGACCCAGTCCTGAGGCGGAAGCCGGGAGCTGGAGGTACTGTAATCAAACCTTGGCAAAATCGAATTTTAAAACTTTGTGTGGTGTCACTCTCTACTTGCACTGTAAACTTCTTTTAAAATACTGCCAAAGGCTTCTTGTAGCACACAGCGGTGCATACGCTGTTGTGCCTTCCTCAATAACAAAGCGGCCGCCATTAGAGCAGGCGCGCTCGCCGGACACGCCCACTAGAGGCCACGCCCTCTCGCCCTACAAATGTGCATGCACAGGAAGCGCAGCGGACGAGCGCAGCGGGAGCGCCGTTTGCGCGCCGAAGGCGCGCCTAAGGTAAGCCCGTCTGTGCCCGTCCGTGCCACGGCCTGGCCCAGGGCCAGTCACGCTGCCCAACCTACGGTACGTAAAAATCAATTACTTACCTATACCCGAGCTGATCTACTCGCTCTAAACCACAATAAAAATCACTGTCTTAACATTCTCAATGCCGAGACATGGTTAGGACCCGCATGTTGCCACCATTGCAGAACTCTCCTCACCCCGGAAAAACAGTCACTTAACATGAACAACGCTACCTCGCTTCGAGGAGCCTTGATCAATGCGAGGTCCATTTGCAAAAATGGGGAGCATATTCTTGACCTCATTACGGAGAACGACATTGACATGCTCTTCATAACCGAAACATGGTTGAAACCATGGTGCAACCCGATCATAGCCCAAACTGTCCCCCAAGGATACCTCATTCAGAGGATCGACAGACAAGAACTCAGAGGAGGTGGCCTAGCCATCATCCATCGAGATTCACTAAAATGTACGACCATCGAACTCTCAGACGTAAAAGGGGCAGAAAGTATGGGTTTCTGCATCCAACTAAATGAGGAAAATACCTTTGCGGGAGCCCTCATCTACCGCCCCCCAGGACCCCAAAACGGCTTCTTCGAAAGTTTTGAAGATGCTCTCAGCACTTTAACCCTAAAATACTCAAATTTCACAGTTCTGGGTGACCTAAATTTCCACCTAGACAAACCCAACGACCCCAATACCATATGGCTCAAGGACTTAACCAATATCCTAGGTCTGGAAATACTGACCAAAATGCCCAGGCACAAAGCAGGCCATATACTAGACTGCATTTGCACCAATACCAAAACCCTAACGGTCGAAAACCCGCTGATCCAAACATGGACCGACCACTGGTTAATTCCGTTCAATCTAACCACCAACAAGAAAATGTCTAATACCGCCAACCTAAAAATCGAAGTCCCGATGCAAAAAGACTGGAAAAAGCTTGCCAGCTCACCAAATCTCCTGCTCACTGCAGAGAAATCTAAACCATCGCTATCTGGAAACACAGAATCCGACTACAAAATATTTTGCAACTGGATCTCCGAGTGATGCGGTCCGGCCAACTCAGAGAAAGTAATGAAAAAGCAGAATAGAAAATCCGCACCCTGGTTCTCCCCCGAGCTAAAAATCAAACGTACAGAGATCAGAGCTCTCGAAAAGAAATGGCGCCAAAACTATGATCCAAAGGAAGCCCTTGCCTACAGAATCGCTAGGAAACTATATCACTCTATGATAAAAAACGCCAAAAAAGACCATTTCCTTCAAAGAATCAATCGGTCCAACAATAACCAGAAACAGATCTTTAAAATTGTTGATGAGTTCATGAACCCCAGAATCCTCAGGCAAGAAATACCACCCTCACTGGCTCTCTGTAACGATATAGCTGACTATTTCGAACAGAAAATACTTAAACTTATCACAGACTTCCCGGACCCTCCTGAACCCCCCCCCTACGACGCAATGTGACCATCCGACAACAAACCCCAGCTGAAAAATTTTACTCACATCAGTCTCGAAGAATCCCGACAAGCAATTCTCTCCAGTAAATCAGGTTCCCCGTTTGACCCATGCCCCCCAATGCTGCTCCACACTCTGGTGGACACGGTAAATCCAACCATAAATTCCATCATAAACTCCTCTTTGGCCACTGCATCCATTCCGGCTGAATGGAAGCTCGCTGCAGTCAAACCTCTGCAGAAAAAAACCCTTCCTGACCCCACTACGCTTTCCAACCTTCGCCCCATCTTGTTGCTCCCACTACTGTTTAAACTGACCGAAGCTGCAGTAAATAAACAGTTGACTAAACATCTAGAGGAAAACCACCTATTTCATCCTAACCAGGCTGGTTTCAGGGCCAAACACTCCACAGAGTCAGCCCTCCTACATACTGTAGAGACCCTCAAGATGGCATTGGACCAAGGGAAAAAGGCCGTCCTGATCCTGCTCGACCTGTCGGCGGCCTTTGACACGGTCTCACACCCCGTGTTGATAGGCCGCCTGACAGAGTCAGGGCTAGCAGGAACCGCCCTCGAATGGCTTAAAAACTTCCTAAACCATAGGAGGCAAGTCACCATGCTAGGAAACTACTGCTCGGATGAAAAAACCATAAAAACAGGGGTACCACAAGGCTCAAGCCTAAGCCCGGTTTTGTTCAACCTTTATATGACCCCCCTGATTGAACTCATCACATCCTTTAACATCAGCACGATATCTTACGCTGACGACACCCAGCTCATCCTAGTACTGGATAACAACTCTTCTAGAGCGGAGGAAAATTTAAGAAACTGTCTGACGGCTACCTTTGAATGGATGCGAACGCACCACCTTAAATGTAATTCAGGTAAAACTGAAATCCTCCCTTTTGGCCCAAACAACCTTTTCTCCCCCACCAATTGGTGGCCCCAAGACGCCGAAATTCCACCAAACACCATCACGTCGGCCCGCAACCTCGGGATAAGGTTTGATGAAGCCTTATCCTTTAAGCAACAAGCAGGTACAGTGGCAGGGTCCTGCTTCAATATCATCAAAGGTCTTAGAAGGTTCTTCGACCTCCTTCCCTTAACAGCTAGAAAGACTGTGGCAGTAGCCCTCATCACATCCCGCTTAGACTACTGCAATAGCATCTATGCAGGCTCAAACAGAGCCGTCCTGCACAAGCTGCAGATGGTTCAAAACGCCGCCGCCCGCCTGGTGCTAAGACTACCCAGGAAATCATCCGCCTCAAAAGCACTCAAAACCCTGCACTGGTTACCCATCCACAAAAGAGTGCTTTTTAAAATCCTGCTCATCACGTTCAGAGCCTACCACCAGTCGGGACCGACATACCTGTCCCAAAGGTTTGGAAGATACACTCCCTCACGGTCACTCAGATCATCCAACCTAAACCTACTCGCAGTTCCCAAATTTAGACTAACCACAAAAGGTGGAAAATCCATCGGAGTACTTGGAGCCAAAGCCTGGAACAAGCTCCCACCACAAATGCGCTTGATCCATTCCGAAAAACTGTTTCGCAAAACGCTCAAAACATGGATCTTCAAAACCGAAGACTCACTCTGCTTGGCGTTAATCTAACCCTACACCCTATTCATAGACCAGGATCTATGAATATGATCTACCTTAAGCAGCATCCCCCCTTCTTCTTTTTCGGGACAGTGATGTCTAGCGCCAAGATGCTCCCTGGAGTGTAAGTGTGCTCTATAAAAGCCTATTCACATTCACATTCACAAGACATTCATGCTTTTACTACATCCTCTGTTTAGCACGTGGCATCTCTTATCACTCGCCTATTCTCATGACTTTCGGATTGAAGCAGACTAAGTACCGCAATACCCTTTCTGTGAACCCCTGGGCGCTAAAGATACCTCATATTAGGGAGGCGCTACTTAAGGTGGTGTCAAGGGCTGTGCACTATCATTAAAAATGGGACACAGGTCTGAGCATTCCAAGAGAGTGGTCGAGCTAGAAAGAGATATCCTAGGCAGGGAGGAGGCCATTGCGCGTGCCCCAGATCCTGAAGCACAACATACCTTAAACATGATACTACAGGACTACAGGCAACTTCTCTCAGAAAATGCCACAACGCGCTCCCTGGCTACCCGTCACAGGATTTATGAGCAAGGTGAATGCACAGGTAAACTCCTGGCATGGCAGGAATGGAGGGAGCAAGCCTTGAGACGGGTCCATGCAATATCTAGCCTCAACGGTACACTCCTCACTGATCCCCTACAAATTGCCAATATACTGGTGGCGTCTCAGGGATTTAGATACCTGGGGATCTTCGGGACCCCCAATACTAACCTATTCTATGAACATAATTTATTGGGGCCCCTTCAACGTCTCCAATCGGATGTCCTACACTGGCTGTCTCCCGCTTACCCTACTGTGGCGCACCACTCTTTAAGATGCTCGCGCTCTTGCGCTTCCTGTATGCACTCCAGAACACCCCCACTACTGTCACTGACTTCTATTTCTCCAGAATAGATAGTGTTGTGCAAGGACTACTATGAGAAAACCGTCCACCTCGAATAGCCATGATAAAACTCACTACGGGATGGTTAGGGGGTAGCATAGCACTGCCAGACATGCAACTATACTACCAGGCTTCACAATGAATAGATGGGTGTTTGAGGAACACGATGATCCAGATTGCCGTACCGATCACTGGCTCCTGGGGCGGCTACAATAAGGCACTATACTCCAATCCCCGTAAGCTAAACTTGACGGGCCATACAGCCCGCACGGTGGAGGTCTGGAATGGAGTCACAAAGAAATTGGGCTGGCACAACCGATTGACTAAAGCGACACCACTTTGGGAGCCCAACATGTTGGGGCAGCTCAGTAAATGCCCTGGTTTTGATAAATGGGACACAATTGTTATATCCACAGTTGCGGACATGTGGGTGAAGGGAAAACTAGCTATGTCGCTAAACTTCAGGCTAAGTATCAGTTGGCACACACTGAAACCTTCAGATACCTCCAGATTAGTCATGCCATCTCTGCGGCCATGCCTAAGGGGCTCCCCCTGCCTGAGTCTTCCCCCCTAGAGGACAGGTTGATACTTGACCCGATGAGCCAAAAAGCCATATCCCTCACTTATAAAAAGTTGGTAAATAATCGGACCGACCCGATGCAGCGATTACGTGAGGGCTGGGAGTCAGACCTGGGAAGCATAGCCGATGAAGACTGGCGCGATGCGCTGGCCTCCCCCAAAGTAGTGGCCAGCCCTATGAGATTACGTCTCATCCAGCTGAAAATCCTCCACCGAGTTTATTTTGACGCTAAACTCCTTTTCAAACTGGGTAGGAGATCTGACCCCCTTTGTCTACGACATCGCAATCAGACTGGCACCTTCTTTCACATACTATGGGACTGCCCACAAATGAAGCATTACTGGGATAATGTCACAAATCAAATGGAAAGGACATGCGGCAAGCACCTAGAGCTATATCCCCAGCACTGTGTCCTCAATATATGGGAGTCTACTGACCTCTCCAGGCACAGCAGGGGTGGGCATCGATGGGTTGGGCCATTGCAAAACGAAATATCGCACAGAAATGTGGGGTGTATATGGTCTCAAATATGCGCGAATGGGCCAAAGACATGGATAGAGCAATGATTGCAGAGAAGGCTGTGTTCAAGAGAAGAGGGTGACCCAGGAAATGGGACCGCACTTGGGGTAGATGGAACAAATATAGAGGAGATATCTGCTTCTCTCCTACTATAGAACTACAGCATGAAAGACAGTTTCTGACAGCTCAACTAATGGATAATGATGAGCCTCACCTCTACATCCCTATGGTTGTTATATCCTTGTGTCCCCATTACTTTTGTTTTTTATTGATGTGTATACCACTTTTGCTTCACGATTCGTCGCCTAGGTGGTTGGACAATACTCTGATTTAGCGAATTGACGGAACCTGTGATCATTGTCATGTTACTGTAATGAATGTAGAGTCATGTATTATGGGCCCGACTGTTGCTTTGACATTGCTCTGTACTGATATCATTGTGTTGAAAAATAAAAATTGTTTAAAAAATAAAAATAAAAAAATAGAGCACCTGTGCTCAACGGACTAACTGGAGCATTTTAATAAGCGTATAAAACAACTTGCACCAAGATTGTTGGCATTATAAAATGAGGCCATGCAGGTCGGCACTTTACCCCCCATGCTCTGAAAAAACATTTTCAGCTTGCTGCTGAAACCTGATAAAGATCCTGGTAATTGTGCTGTAGTGTAGTTCCTAGTTTCCCACTAGGCCCTGCGCATTGGAATAACATAAACAGTAGTATCGACGTGGAACTGCTTATATTCCAGGCCTCCACTGACTATGCTAAACTTAATTGGGTTGTGTTACCAACTAGCTCAGAGGTCACTGGAAACTTTCTTCTCTGTATAGGAAGTGATCAGCTTCCCTGGCACAGACAAGAAGGGATTCAGTTTTCCAACAACCGTGCAACATGACAACTTTGCTCCTCAGATCAAGAGTCAATCTCTAGGGTCGTGTGAAACAATAGACATGTATTTCACTCAGTCAGTCTAGTGCAGTTTACTTTCACGAGATGTAGAGAATAGAGAGACGGGCGTTTGTCAATAAAGGGTTAACATTTATTGCATAGTCTTTCTTCTCGTACAAGAGAAATGTATTACCACAATTGCAAAGCTTGTTATGATAAAAAGTACGTACAGTAAGATAAGTATTGCGAAATAATACTGTAAAATCATTGATATGGTTTCTTAGCCATACAATGGTTAAAAGTAATAAAACATATATACAGTCATATATACATTAAGGGTAAAATACTCAACTGGTGCTTCTAACTAAGCCTACCCCAGTGTGCCTGACCTAAGCCTAACACGTGGAAGGGGAGTAAGTAAGTAGCTTTAAGTTAAGTTGGTTTTGCCAAGGTTTGTTTCAAGAATTCTCGTTTAAGGGTTTAGTCAGCACCATACCTCTGAATAGAATGATGGAGGATTGGTTTCTCCTTCAGGGGAAGCTCGATATCCCTGTCACCCGCGAGGGTAAACCGGAAGCGCCGGAGCTGGATTTCTCTGCACGAGAAAGGCAGCGGCTCTTCTTCAGCGCGTCGAGAGGAGGAGGCTGGGGACAGCGTCCGCGGGCAGCTGGATCTGCTAGGCTCTTCGCAGAGGGACGTCTGTTCGGCTCCTAAGCGTACTGTACCATCGTTCGCGCTTTAGCAGCGATAATGGTATCAGTCGCTTCACCACCACAGGGACAGCAGGCTGCAGCGACAGAGTGCTACAGTGCTCGGCAACAGCAACGGTATGCACAACAGGGTGCACAACAGCTCTCGACCACACTTGCTTAAGGCAACGTTGATAGTATTTATACCTGACAGGTGCCGGGTTTGACGCAAGTTTGCTGGACATAAGACGTCAATTAAAGATATCACTAGGAAGTGATAGCTATCAGTTGCTCATTAGAGTTCTATTACTAATCAAAACATAGCAAGGGGGATTTCCCAGTTTGCTGAGTTTTTATCTTGTTGAAGAACTCGGAGTGTTAATCTAGGAATATCAGATAGTGACTTCTGCTCTGTCATTGCACTAATTGGTCGCAAAGGAAGTGGCAGAGAGAGATATCCTTGAACGTGGCTCTGTTCGTGTGAGGTCAGAGATGACTTTCTGAATATCGCACTTGAACGGTTATGCCAATATAGGGAATAAAATGGATTTATAGCCGAATAGGGGCATAAGGTCACAGTATCGATCAGGACCCTAGATAAACACGCAACACCCACTCCACGGGTTAATGTCCATCAAAATTACTAAAACTAAAGCAATTAGATGTATGTGTAACATTGCCCACCCCAAAATACATAAATGCATTCGAAATAGGCGTACTTGTAATACATGAATTTTAGGTGCTGTACGTTATTTAAAGCATAGAAATCATTCAAAAATTATGGCATGTGAAATCAATGAACGATTATGCAAAAAAATTACACATGAAGTATCTCTGACAGAAGAAGGGCGAGATAAATCATCACATATAAATGCATTTGCAAAATGTGTGCTAGAGGCTAATGTAAGTTGTTATGTCTCTAGGTGTGTGTAAAAAATAGAAGTATGAACTTCTGTTCTTTAAGAATAGATTTTACCTCAAGCAAAGATTTGTTCGTGCCAAAAAAAGGTCAATATTTGAAAAATATCCAATCCAAAGAGAATTAATGCTTGAACGGGGAAACAGAGTTCCAACGCTGCTAGCAGTCTTTGTTGACTAGAAGTGAAGGCCGAATTCAGAGTTTCAAGGGAACGCTGTGTGTCGGAAAGCTTCTCAAAGTTATTGTTTCTGTATAGGTGGGAACATCATATCAGACAGGCTCGCAAAGAATTGGTCTACAAATTCAGGTGACAGTTCAACCAAATTTGATAGTGCTGTAACTTGGCAGGTGTGAGAATGATTGCTGTCATCGTAGTCAGGAGCAGCAATGCTCACAGAGGGCCGTACCTGGGTGATGTTGCTTTTGTCACTCGCTCCACTGTTACCACTTGGTTGTAGCACAGGAGTCTCCACAAATGCCGTCATCAGGATTCGTAGCCGCTGGGGACAACACAATGCGTGAGCCGTTATTGGACTGAGCAAAGTATCGACGTCCATTGGTACTGCTGATGGAAGTGAAAGACAGATGTCCAACACGCATTCATCGCCGCAAAGCATACATCGTAGCACAGGTAAAATGCAATTTTGCCATACAGGTCTGAATGAAAGGAACCAGGTCATGTTTAGATCTCTCAGCCTGGCCATTCCGAGGACGTTAGTTATCCTGTCCCGGTAGCACATTGCTAGGATTGTCTCTTCCATTCCCATGGGAGCTATGTCTGAGCTGAGGCTTGCCATAACGAAGTATGAGGGTCAAAAATAAAATCCCTGCTACAAGTCCCAAAAATAATGGTATGCCGCCAAAAACATAGTGCACGAAATTAGGAACGATTCCCAAAATTGCTTGAAAAGGCGTTAGCAGTCCAGTAAAGACTGTCTTGAATATGCCTGGGATGCTTGTGGCACTAGACATGTTAAGGAGTTGGCTTAGCATTTGTACAAAATGCACGGGGCAATTTGTTGATAAAAGGTCATGAACTTCAGTAGCTGTCCTTGCAACTAGAAGATCATATGTCTCTTTTGATGACGTTATAGGCACTGTTGTCTGTAAAAGTACAGATTTAACTTTGCTTAAAGTATCAATTCGTATAGAATAGAGATTCAGACGAGGCCAGATGGGAGTCACTGAGTCTGCAGCCCCACTCGGAAACAATGCTTGCATACAGCATTTGACCATGGATGTTACTTCTACTAGATAACTTTCCCTGGCACGAGGCCACAACATCTGTGATCCGTTCTAAGAATGTAACTCCCGTTCGAAAGTTGCATAAAGAAGGGCTCTATCTGAGTTGCAGGTGTGACTAGCTGGTGGCATGAAAGGTTGTTAGAATTTCCATCACATGCTCCATGTAAATTAATACCCTGACACAAAAGTATACCGCTTAGTGAATGTTTACAGTTATTACCACTAAGAAATACATTTTTGTTGCTGTCACTATAGCAAGAATGAGTGTATGGTAATTTCCATTCAGATTTTACATATCCTTTACCCAATTGTTCATACTGGGCAGCAGGTATGTACTCAAGGCACTTTTTAAATCGGAAAGTTGTTATCGGAATTGTGATAATTCGGTGTATTATCCATTCAATGACAGGACTCTCTGACATTGTCAATGGTAATCTCTCGAGTTTTTCGATGCTCAGGATTGTATAGTCTGCTCCTTTCTGTGCCAAACTGATCTGTTTATCAGTAAGGTTAAAACTGGAAAATAATGACGTTGTGTTGATTAAACGCCAAGGCACATAGCCTGAACGAAGATTTTGCAGCGTCCAGCCTAATTCTATAATAGAGCGTAATTGAGACTGGCCATGTTGTAACATAAGCAAATCTCTGTCTATCACATCAAAGGCAGAGGATACAATATTGTCCAACGAATATATTCTGGAAGACAGAGTCATTAACCCATTGTCTACTACAGAAAGTGATTTCTCCAAATTAATACGATCAATTTCTCGTATTTTTTCAGCAGTTTCAATTTGTTTGACTTTCCAAGCCTCGTTGTAAGCAGCATAGATACTGGTCGCTATGAAACGCTTTTGACGCTGTTTGCGTGGTCCAAGAATGAAATCGCGCAAATCAGCACCTTCTTTTAGTAAAGATAAGTGTTGCTTAATTTCAGCCAGTATGGACGAAGTTAGCCATTCGAGGCAGAGTTTCCCTACACTGTATGTTGTTATAATCCCTGGATGTTGTCTCTGGGAATATCTCGAGTCTAATCTGGTCATTTTTAACCCCTGTGTTTTATTCAGGAATCTATCTTGACAGCTGTTTGTGTCAGTAGGCCAGATTAACCACTTTTTCCAATCAGGATGTGTTCTGTTCGAATTAAAAATTTGTGTTACGTCTAACTCAATATCTGCAGTTGCATTTTCAGGTATTGGCTTTGGTATAGACGGTGTTTTAAGGTCTTTGATCTTAGCTAGGCCAAGACAAGATGTTTGGTGTATTGTGTCATTTAAAAACAACATTTGTTCTGGTATCATGCAGGTTCTAAATAGTGCTTCAATGCCTTGCACCTGCCAATCTTTTGTACCCCAAATTGTTTTCGTTTCAATATTATTTTTCCAATAATCAAAACCAAATGTCATCATCTTGTCATAAAATGCTTCTGAATATATCAATTTGGAATTTGTCAGCATTGTTTTCATTCCTGTTTTCTCTAACAGTTTATAATAAAACGTTTCTGCATCACTGGTGTTAAACCCTGAGAAGTATTTGAATTTCTCAAAAAATGCTTTAGAACTGCTTTTAGGTGGTGTTGCACAATGTTCCCATTGATTATACATAAAAACATTTCTAGGCTGTGCAGATTTATGCAAGTAATGATCCCCATAGTGGGTGTAACAGAATAACTGCTCATAACTAGATGAACCTTGTAAATAATCATGATCTGTGAATCTAGCTGACATTACTAAATCAGACATCATGTCATTAATACTGTTAAAGTCCCAATCATCAGAGAATGTACTAGGTGTCACAAAGTCACTTAAGGAAACCTTTAGTTGATGAGGATACTTCAGGATTTCGACCGGACCATAGATTTCATAGTCTGTTTTCTCCCATACTACCCCACCAGGTATTGGAATTGCTGTGACATTTACTGTTGACAGTTCTCTTTTCTTCACGTGAGATGATCTGTGTGGTTTCAGGACTAGGTTGATGTTCTGACTTGCTGTGTCCATTGTAATATATTTTCCCTCAATGAATTTTCCCAAACACAGTACCATGATGAGCCAAAGCAGGAGGAAAAATACACCTAGACCGAACCAGAACTCTAGCCAAGGGGAAACAAGGTAGATTTTCTTCAATTGATGAAAGAGTTCCGTTGCTTTTTCTTTAAAAGTCTTTTTTGTTTCTGGCATCACTTCGGGGTCGTTTAAATCTTCAGAGAAGTTGTCGAAGTTGATGAAATAACCAGAGGCAGTTCTGTCAATTGATGGGATTGTTCTTTCAATCTGTCTCTCGGTAGCACTTTCTGATGCCACATTAGTGTAGACTGGTGTTGTATCTTGACGAACTGTTTCAATCTGTGTTTCAAGAGGCACGAGTTCCATGGCATTATTGCATAGCCCTTCATTGTGCACTGCAGGCTGATCGAATGTGATTAGTCTTTCAGTTTGAACCTCTTGGATTGTTGCAAGTTTGGGTATTCTGTTGTTTCTTGGGAGTCCACTGGGCCTACTGTTGATTATAGGCCACATGCTTGTGGTTTTACCAGATCGATAGACACGACTCTGTTCTCCTTTTTACCAGCAAGGGGCGGTAGCACAACTGATCTTGTTCCGGTGACTGCTAAGACAGGTACTGCTTTTCTGTAAGAAGGCCCAAATTCCTTCTTAACCGCGATCTTTTCTCTGACTAGATCCCCAATCTTTGGAATCCAGACAGGCCTTGTTGGGGCTGTTGCTGGTGGTGCCTCGTCAGTGGTAAGTGGCTGTTGCTTTAACTTTGTGTTGCTTAAGGATTTTCTTGTTTCGTTCAGTTCCTGTAAAACAGCCAAACGATCCTTTACATCAAAGTGCGTTGTTTCTTCTTGTACCACTGACATCTGACTATCGAGGTCCTGAACTCGCATTCTAATTCCGAACAATAGTTCGTATGGGCTGAAACCTTTTAGAGAATTTCTTGGCATGTTGTTAAGACTAGTCTGGACACTTATTAAATGTTTGACCCACCCAGCGCCTGAACCTAATACCTTCGCTGTTATAGATTGCTTTATGTCCCGTTTTTTTCTACCACACTGTTCCCTTCGGGGTGCGACGGACAAGAATACCGCAACCCAATTCCCATGCTAGCCATGGCCTCCTTATAAGCTCGAGAGCTGAAAGCAGGACCCTGGTCAGAATGGAACGTGGTAATTGCGTATGTGCCGATAAAGACTCGCAAATCTTTTATAACCGTTCTAGCGTCAGCCGAGCGCTGGGGGCCTCATTTTTTTAAGTGCTTTTCGTCTTAATGGTGTACACTGGGACGCGCTTCTCTTCTTTGATTGCGCAGATAGACCGCCTTATGCTGTCTAGCAAGGATCCTGAAACTACACTGGCCTGTTCATTACTGTGATCTCTGTTGCAGTCTTCACAATTTTGAGCAAAACATTGGATATCTATACTCATTCCTGGCCACCAGTACTCTGATTGTAATTCTTTCAGAGAGGCTTTGATTGTTTGGTGTCTCAGACCCAACCCCATGTGTGCTTCCAGTAATAGGAAGCCCCTCCTGCTCCTGTTTGGAATTACTCTGTCCCCCACTCCAGGGATTCGAGCAAAAGGAACGGAGTTTGCATCGATTATGTATGCATACTTGAGTGGATACTTCACGGGTAGTGCTGCACAGTCGCCTTTTACGGTCGTTTTTACTGCCAGCATGGTTTCCCCGTCTATGTATTTATCTGTACGCTTTTTTGTGGCTACGGAAGCCGGTTTAGTTGCTTCCGCGGTGGCTGTATTAGCCAATGAATTCCCTGCAACGTGAACGCCATCACGTTGAAGACTCTGTGCGTGAATCACGTGAGTCTTTTGTAGTTCTTTACTTAAAAGGGCTACCTCGTTCCAGAGCAATTTATGCTTTATTGTGGCACCTGTGTCATCTTTGTAGTCGTTTTCAATCCAACTCTGCAGTTTGTTATTGTAAGAGTTGACGCAAAAATGAGAATCGCACACTATAAGTGTCGGGAATTCGCGTTCTGCATTTTCCAGCGCCATCTTTAAACATCTAATTTCAGTTCTCTGAACCGAACAGTTTCTTACAGATTCAGTTTTTGTTACTTTCGGTCTGATTTTACCGCACAGCCAACGACATTTAATGATCGCACACGCTGCATTGTAGGATTTGCTCTCTACGTTGAAATGCTGTACAAAGCTATCTGTATAGATTATACAGGCATATTGTGGGAGAGGCAGAATTTCGATTGGCAGAGGATATTCTTCTTCATATTCTAAATCATTCAGTTCTTCAAATTGCGGGGCGAAATAGTATTTCACATCTTCCGCTCCTAGAGAATCTATACACTGTATCCATTTCGGATCCAGTGACACTGTAGGCAGGTTTACTGGGCTGAATAGCGCTTCGAAGGCGGATTCCGCTGTGAGGATGTTAATCCTTTTGCCGTGTGCTAGTTCTCGTTCATTTGCTAATGCGATTTGCACTGTGTTCACAGTTCTTTCTGTGTGACTGAATGTTTTTTCTGCTTGTGTGTACAAGTGAGATTTAATTGAAATTGGTACCTTTTCTCCCTCATTAGAGGTTAGGTATGTGAATCCGCATCTTCCTGGTATGACTCGGATTACAAGATCACGTGTGTTGTCACGTGTGTCTAATTTCGTTTTTGCTAACATGTCTGTTTGCAGTGATCTCAAAATTTCTGTGTGTTTTTGAGTCCAATTGATTTGTTTAAAATCAGGTTTAATTAGTTCGTAGAGAGGTTTAACCCTCTCTGCGTAATTTCGAATGTAAGTTCTTCCGAAATTCAGAAAACCTAGAATGGATTGTAAATTCTTCAGCGTTTTTGGAGCCTGGAGTACAGCGCACTTCTCTAAGAAGTTGTCCGCTAGGCTTTTCCCTTCACTTGATAATTCGTACCCTAAAAACAGTACTGTCAGATGGGCAATTCGAGACTTTTTAAAGTTGAATTTGTAACCCTCTGCTGCGAACCCAAGTATAATGGTGTTCACTCTTTTCAAGTGAGTATCCAAGTCGTCATCTGTGAGATAGATATCATCTATGTAAGATAATGCCTCATCATCATAGATTTGTAGTAACTCTGTTACCCTAGCTGAGAATAGTCCTGGGCTGTTCTTGAACCCCTGTGGGAGTCGACAGAATTTTTTCTGCGACCCAAATGCGGAGAAAGCGGTCAAATATCTGCTTTCTGGTGCAATGTTTTGACAAAAGAAACCATTAGATATGTCTAATGTCGTTTTATATTTTTTCCTAACTATATTATTCATTAGGGCTGCACTATGCGAGTTTTGTACAGCAAAAGTTTTACAACATGTATTAAGATGTCTGTAGTCCAAAACTAGACGATATGAATTGTCTGGCTTGGAGACAGGATTCAAAGGATTGTTCATTTGAGAGGTGCATGTTTCAATCACCCCCTGGTACTCAAGTTGATCTAAGATCTCCCTGACCTGTTTTTTAGCTTCTTGCTTTATTGGATACTGCCGTTGGGCAGTCGGTTCACTTTTTAATTGGATTTTGTGAGGAGGAGAATCCTCATCCCATCCTACATGATTTTTATACAAAGCCGGAGCCTGGGCTACTGCCCATATCCTTGCATATGTATATTTTTTGTGAATCGGAATGTGATTCGAGAAGGCAGGCATAATCACTTCTTCGCCACGAGGGCACTCCCTGACAAACTCCGGGGGCCAATCTTTTTCAGCTAACAGAATATCATAGCCTTTTGAGAGCTTATCCCAAAATAGACCCTTAATTTTCCTAGTCTTATCACCCTCCATACGCAATGTTATTTCGTATATTTTATGGGGCTCGCTAAGTCTGGTGTCGGCAGTTTCAACCTGAATGTATTCATTCGTGTCCACTTTCTCCAGATGACTCATCAAGATCTTGCGCGCTATACTGATTTCTGCTGCACTGTCCAACATTGTCAATGCCCACTCCCCGTTTTTCAACTGTGTCCTCAGTATTCTCGGCATGGTTGATTACTCTAATACTGGCTACCTTCTTTTACTGAAATTGAGATTTTTTACTCTGAGCAGGTTCCTTGTCTTTGGACTTGGTGTGCTCTCCTGGGTCTGACCGTCCTCTTCTTTCCGAATTCTGTGGAGAAGATCGAGAGGGACGTGTATCAATACTTTGAAATCTATCAGGTTTTTTCAGATTATCCCTATTTCTAAGATTATATCTTTTCTCAGAGGGCTCCCTCTGGGGAGACTGGCGTTCTCGAGTCGGAGTTCTTTCCCTCCGTCGAGGAGACCTTCCTCTGGACTGGAAAACTTTTTCCTTGGGAGTGGATTGTTTATTTCCATCCCAGCTCTTTTTAGGAGTGTTAAAATTATTTTTAATAAATAATTTTTCAGGACTTTCGAGCACTTGGGGTTTTACTGGTTTCCCACCCAAGCTGTCTCTACCTAATTCTTCATAGCATTTTTCTATGATTTTTGCACGCTCAACAGGATCTTTTATATCTGTTTCCCTTACCTTCTGGCGAATCGCCACAGATGCTGCTTCTCCTTTTATGTTGGCTAATAATATAGCCGAGACCTGCTTGAAGTCTTTCAGTAATTTCATACCTAGATTTAAAGCGGGCTCTGGACCGAATTCATTTTGAATCTGTTTTAGCACTTCTGGTATAACCGCCATAGACGGAACACCGTGTGTTTTTGTATAAATGGAAGCAAAGACTGTACCCCAAGTGTCACAGTCCTCCACGTGTGGTGCGATTCCCATAGGAAGGCAGATGGTCAAGATTCTGTGTTTCTCAATAGGGGTAGTATCAGGAAATACTGCCTCTATTTGAGTGATTTTCTGTGCTAACCAGAAAGGAATTTGTTCCCGTTTTACGGGTGTTTTACCAAGACATGACTGTATGTTCTGTGGTGTTATTTTATTCGTGTTCCCCTGGTGAGGGGTCAGCTGGTGTGAATTAACAGCTGGCTGGACTGTTGCAGTCCGCATTACATATTGGACTAATTGCCTATGTATTTTTATTAGTGTTTTGAGCTGTGCTAACAGCTCTTCCTTAGA
The DNA here is from genome assembly GCF_964263255.1 of Lissotriton vulgaris. Lineage (NCBI taxonomy): Eukaryota > Metazoa > Chordata > Amphibia > Caudata > Salamandridae > Lissotriton > Lissotriton vulgaris. Next base: position 209,665,925 of record NC_141695.1, read on the forward strand.
CATTCTTGCAATGTCAGGATGTGGTGTGTAGCTGGCTAGAACCGGCCACGTTGCTCCTGGTCTACCTAGAGGACCGAGCCTAGTTATGTGATCATTGTGTTTTAGGGCGCCATTAAACCAGAGCAGGTGCTCTTGAAATTTAAGTGGAATTTCAATCCCCTCGAAAGGAGCGTACTCTTCCGGAGGTTTCTCTATTTTGTAATAGTGAAACTCTTGTGTTGTAGCGTTTGCCGCTGGAAAGTTTATCCATGAATAGAATACCTCTGTCTGCCGATACTCGTGAGCCTCTATCACGAAAATTACTGTACCACCTTGAGGTGTCAGTCCGTTTTCTATAAGTTTTAAAGTTATAGATCTTCTTAAGTTGACCGGGATGATTATAGCATCCGGGTCTGCTTGTTCGGGACCTTGCTGAGTCGCATCTACTGCGGCCCCAGAGGTTCCGTTGTTTTCTACCGACATTTGTTGAAATGCAAGGTTTGCAGAGTAGGTCTCCAAGGAGACAAAGATTAGGTGCACAATATTTTGGAACACTGTATCCTTCAACGTTGAATAAACCAGAGCTTTACATAGGAATCTCTTCCTACTAAGGTCAAGCGGATTTTAACCTTTCACCCACTCCAGACGTCTATTGGAGTATTTACGGGAGAAAGGGGTCTGTGTGAAATATGCACGACTGAGTTACTCTACTGTCTTGCGTTAGTTTATCGCCTTACCAAACGTTTGGGCGCCATGTAGTGTAGTTCCTAGTTTCCCACTAGGCCCTGCGCATTGGAATAACATAAACAGTAGTATCGACGTGGAACTGCTTATATTCCAGGCCTCCACTGACTATGCTAAACTTAATTGGGTTGTGTTACCAACTAGCTCAGAGGTCACTGGAAACTTTCTTCTCTGTATAGGAAGTGATCAGCTTCCCTGGCACAGACAAGAAGGGATTCAGTTTTCCAACAACCGTGCAACATGACAACTTTGCTCCTCAGATCAAGAGTCAATCTCTAGGGTCGTGTGAAACAATAGACATGTATTTCACTCAGTCAGTCTAGTGCAGTTTACTTTCACGAGATGTAGAGAATAGAGAGACGGGCGTTTGTCAATAAAGGGTTAACATTTATTGCATAGTCTTTCTTCTCGTACAAGAGAAATGTATTACCACAATTGGAAAGCGTGTTATGATAAAAAGTACGTACAGTAAGATAAGTATTGCGAAATAATACTGTAAAATCATTGATATGGTTTCTTAGCCATACAATGGTTAAAAGTAATAAAACATATATACAGTCATATATACAATAGGCTAAAATACTCAACTGGTGCTTCTAACTAAGCCTACCCCAGTGTGCCTGACCTAAGCCTAACACGTGGAAGGGGAGTAAGTAAGTAGCTTTAAGTTAAGTTGGTTTTGCCAAGGTTTGTTTCAAGAATTCTCGTTTAAGGGTTTAGTCAGCACCATACCTCTGAATAGAATGATGGAGGATTGGTTTCTCCTTCAGGGGAAGCTCGATATCCCTGTCACCCGCGAGGGTAAACCGGAAGCGCCGGAGCTGGATTTCTCTGCACGAGAAAGGCAGCGGCTCTTCTTCAGCGCGTCGAGAGGAGGAGGCGGGGGACAGCGTCCGCGGGCAGCTGGATCTGCTAGGCTCTTCGCAGAGGGACGTCTGTTCGGCTCCTAAGCGTACTGTACCATCGTTCGCGCTTTAGCAGCGATAATGGTATCAGTAGCTTCACCACCACAGGGACAGCAGGCTGCAGCGACAGAGTGCTACAGTGCTCGGCAACAGCAACGGTATGCACAACAGGGTGCACAACAGCTCTCGACCACACTTGCTTAAGGCAACGTTGGTAGTATTTATACCTGACAGGTGCCGGGTTTGACGCAAGTTTGCTGGACATAAGACGTCAATTAAAGATATCACTAGGAAGTGATAGCTATCAGTTGCTCATTAGAGTTCTATTACTAATCAAAAAATAGCAAGGGGATTTCCCAGTTTGCTGAGTTTTTATCTTGTTGAAGAAATCGGAGTGTTAATCTAGGAATATCAGATAGTGACTTCTGCTCTGTCATTGCACTAATTGGTCGCAAAGGAAGTGGCAGAGAGAGATATCCTTGAACGTGGCTCTGTTCGTGTGAGGTCAGAGATGACTTTCTGAATATCGCACTTGAACGGTTATGCCAATATAGGGAATAAAATGGATTTATAGCCGAATAGGGGCATAAGGTCACAGTATCGATCAGGACCCTAGATAAACACGCAACAGTGCGTCATGCCGCCCACTATCGCTGTTAACTTTATATAATAGAATCCTGCCCAAGGTGCAGGCAACCTGATTAGACTTGCTAATGGAACAGCTCGTCTCTTCGGCACAGTCTGGGTTTGTTCCACACCAGTCCACCTCCTTGAATCTCCGTACTGTTTTTGTTGTGCTTAATAAAATTTCTCCCGCTGTCCCGGCTGTAGTGGCATTTCTTGAGCAGAAAAGGCCTTTGACTCCCTCAAGTCGCCTTTTCTCCGGGCTGTGCTCGGCAAACTGGGCATTCCTCCTAGTTCATATAACTAATTATGCTACTATATTGCAATCGGACAGCCCGCATTAGAGTGAACAGTGCTATATCAGATGCGTTCCCAATTCTGCGCGTTACTCGACAATGGTGCCCATTATTCCCTCTTTGGTCCGGGCGATGCAGGAGCGCCACTTGCATCGCGGGTGCCAACTCACCCATGGGCCTCTACTAATATCACTGTATGCGGATGACATTTTACTGTTTATCTGCAACCCCCACCTCAATCTCCCCATACTTATGCAGAAGATAGCCAGATTCAGTGACTTTTCTGGCCTCTGTATAAATTGGGCCAAATCAGAGTTCCCGTTAATGGCTGCATGCCTCCTCTCTTCGCTGAGCTCCCCTTTAAATGGGCGCCTGATGAAACTAAATACTTAGGAATCCACAACCATAGAGAAAAGGAGCAGATACTACAATGAAATTACGGGCAAGCTCAGTCAGATCTCAATGGATAAAACTCCCTTTGCCAATAGGTGGGCGAGTTGCAATAATAAAAAAAATGGTCATCCTGGCTTGCTTTTTATACCTCTTCACTAACATTCCTATTCCCTAAACACAGCACTTTTTCAACACTTTTTGTGAATAATATGGGCCGGAACCCATCCCTGTATTTGTTGTGATACACTTACACTCCCTTATGAACCCGGGGGCCTAGGTGTCCCTGACCTACATGTATATTATCTAGCAGCTCAATGCCATTACACATACTGTTGGTGCCATTCTGATGCTTGAATACCCTAGCTATGCCTTGAATGAGCTATTCTTGACAGAATCATGCACACCCAGATATGGTACCATATGCATAGCACATTGAGAGGAAGGCCCCTCTATTCTAACAACATACCGTTGCATGACAACAGTTGGCTCCAGCTCAGTAGGGAGAAACTAGTCCAAAGCATCCTTCACAGGTATCAACCTACACACTATGGGGGACTTGATCCCCGATGGGCATGTTACACCTCTTTTGGAGGGAACATGGGATAGGGATATTCCATACATGGACCAATTTATTTTCAGGAGACTGGGCAACACGTTACCATCGCTCCTCCCTTACTATCCCCTCCCTCTTGATGATTTTGCCCCACTGACTCTGACAATCTCAACTACTGAGGGAAGACGTATGATTTTAGACTATATAGATCCTGTTTCGAACTAAAACCCGCAACAAGAGTGTATGAGGTTTGGATAACAGAACTCAGGATGAAAATCACGGACAAAATATGGGCATACTGCTGCACACAGACGCAGCACATTTCTGTCAACGCCACAAATTGTTACACTTTACATTTTTACATTGATATTATATATCCCCATCTGATATTGCTAAGTTTGACAATACCAGATATGATGCCTGTGCTAAGTACCATGATGCGGGAGCTGACTTCGCATACCTCGCCTGGACCTGTTCCATAATACTTGCTTACTGGGCGCCAGTGTTCTAACAGATCTCAGCTATGACTGGTGCAGTCATTGCACCTTGTCCACTAATGGCATTATTGGGACAAACCCTCGAGGTGCCACGCAGTGCCGGTAGGTTGGTGTCTATGGCAACGCTACTTCTAAATGAGAGGTAGCACTGCGATGGGGTAGTGCTCTTCCCCCCACAGCTTTGGGACGGCTTGAGAGTATGTGTCACTGTGAGAAAGTAGGCGAGGATTATGCACATATGCAACCCCTAAACTCACGTCCCAAAGACTTCTGGGCCCCCTTCCGGGTCTACCTGTCATCTATAGAGAGTGATGAGTCGGAATGAAATACAGCTCAGCATTCACATCAGTTTATACATGTCTCTGCACTATCTGATGCCTAGATTGTCCCGATGAAGAGTGCCCACCAGCTGAAGCATAGTTAATACTGTGAAATATTTGTAATTGGAATGTTACATGTCCAAATAGGATGGGGGATAGTCAAACTTTATTTTTTCATCTATCATTTGACAAGTGCGATGTGCATACATTGTTGATGTGAAATTGAAATGTTCAATAAAGAAATTTAAAAAAAGGGTGTGCGAGTCTGCCACCCAACCTCCAAACTCAACTCAACTCTATGCTACTCCACTGTACAACATTGTACTCTAGTCCATCCCAGTGAACACCACAGTAGTTTACTGTATGGCACTCTACTCCACTCTGACACTCTATGTTCCTCCACTCTACCACAGAATACTCCACTGTATACCACTGTACTATAGTGTTTGTCACTGTAGAGACATGTTGTCCACTGTATGCCATTCTACCACACTCTACTTAAATCCCTCTACACCACTCTCCACCAATTTATTCTATGCTTCTCAATGACATACTACTCCACTATACTCCACTACTCCACTCTGTGCCATTCCAATCTAAGACATTCTATGCAACTCCTCTGCACCACTGTAGTGTAGTTCCTATATTCCCAATAGGCTATGCGCATTGGAATAACATAAACGATAGTTTAGACGTAGGACTTAGGTCGACTAGGTCTCTATTAAATATGTTAGACTTAATTATTAATGCTAGCTAGCTCAGAGGTCACTAGAAACTTTCTTGAATTCACAAGAAGGGATTCGTTTCTGACAACCGCATACACATGACAACTTTGCTCCCCTAAGAATAAGGAGTATATCTCCAGAGTCGCGGAAGCAACAATAGATAGCTATTTTACTCAGTCATTTGTGCATGCTTAGTTTCACCAGAAGCGCAGAGAAACAGAGAGACGAGCGTTTTCAATAAAAGAGGTTATTTAATGAGCAGTCTTCTTTCTCATGCAAGAGAAGTGAATTGCTACAATCGCAATACTTGTCATAAAGTAAAGTGCGTACAGTAAAGAGAGAATTATAAAATTATACTGTAAAAGCATGGTATGGTTTCTAAGCCATGCGGTATTTAAAATGAATAAAATGCATACAATGATAAAATAATGACAAAACGTACTCAACTGGTGCTTCTAAGACACGCCTACCCCGGTGTACCTAACCTAAGCCTAGTACATGGGAAGAAGTACAGGAGAATCAGTTTAAAGTTAAATAGTTTCTGCCAAGGATCTAAACCAAGAATTCTCTAAGGGTCCAATCAGCTCCGTACCTGGTTTAGAATGCAGGAGGTCTTGTATCTCTCTCTCAGGACTCGATCTCCCAGCATCCCGCAAGGGTAGCAGGGAAACACTGGAGCTGGATTTCTCAGCAAGAGAAAAGACAGCGTCTCTCTCAATGCGTCAGCGGGAGGGTTGGCTTCCTTCGGCAAGTGCTACAGCAGGGAGTCGGGCAAGTAGATAGTCGATCTGCCCCAAACCACCAAGTGTTTTGCTAGGGCAGATGCTAGCTTGCTCTCCGTGGCTTTTCTGCCCTAAATTGCTGTAAAGAGGAACTGGACTACAGTGGAAAACATAGTCAAGAGTATCTCACTGAGGTCCAATGCTGACTGGGGGCCCTTCTAAATAACTGAAAACGCATGCTCCTAATCCTACCTGTTACCACTGTCCAGGAGCTCCAGCTTGCCCTATCCTTTTAGTTGGGTACACCTTGATAGGTGTTAGGAAATCTCAGACTCACATGCCCCTAACATTATTGAAAAGCTAAGCCTCCAAATGCACATTACAAGTACAAATAATACAGCAGTGCTACCAGGTATTTTTGACTCTCTTTAGCTTCATCTAAAAACAAAAGTGATGTTGAACACATAGGGCTTAGCCCATTCCCATTGCAAGAAGAATAACTTTGTGAGTGAACCTCAAACTAGCCTGTCACAAATACGGAGATGGCTTATCTCATGGTAGAAAGTAAGATGCCACTACTTAAATGTCTTAACTGTATCGCTTTTGGAGCTCCTTACTGTCCAGCCTTTCTCAATAACTACAACGGATAATGCACATTGAAGTAAAGGTTGCACTCCACTCCTGACTGAATCTACATACCTCCAAGTGCACAACGCCTGTGACCAACTAGTAGTGGACCCGCTCTCCCCCAGAAGGCCTGGCTACTTGCCTCTGGCTACTCCATCTACTTACACCCCGAGTGGGATGGATATGCTCAGACATGAGTCCCGTGCTCTCCAAGCCAATGGAATCAAGCTATCCTGGCTTATAAGGGCTGAAAGCCCAAAACCAGTCCTAGGATGCTTGTTTCCGGTCCAGGAGGACCTGGGTTGGCAGTTCGGGCTGGACTGTTCCCATGGGGCATAGGGTCAAGACTGATTTGCATATGGCTGGGTTCAAAATGGAATGGCATGGTGAGCAAAAAAAACAATGGATTTAGGCCCAGATCTCTGTACTGGGGTGACTTTATGGCATTGTTCTGCATTCTGTCCATCAACTCTTGTTTTTACTCCATTTCCAGGCTTTATTCTGCTACCTTCATATAGTGTCTTCTGCAGATTTCAATGGGATTACGAAAGGCAGTTACTACAAGGGCTACAATCAGTTATTGCCCTGTCCGGCCTATAGCTGTACTACCTGCATCTGGAGTATAAACATTCAGCAGGCATAGGTGCTTATGTGATTGAAAGGTTGTACAGAATGTTAAATACATCATTGAAAAGATGGGTTGGCAGTCACCATTGTCCTCTGCTAAAATGACTTAGGTGTGCATGTTGCACAGCTGTTGGGCATACTTCTTAGATTTGCTTGGAGGGCAAAAGTCAGACCACTAGAACTTTGACCCTAGTGACAATACAGGAAGAGACATCACAGGGCCTTTGACAAAATGACATCACGTCTTTGCTACTCAACTAAACGGCTATCATCTTAGACCTCAGAAGCATGTATGGCTGAGTGGACCTACAGGGAATCGAATGTGTGACAATGGGATCAAAGACATTTCTGAGATAAAGAATGGGGCTGGCACAGCAGTCAGAAAAATACACAGAAGTCCATTTTCATCCTGCATCTGCACTAGGACAGCTGCACCTCTTCAGTCAAAGTTCTGAAAAACACGAACGGTGAATAATTAGCAAAAGAATACACAAACTTGTTCAAATGGCGGCGGTTAAAAGTCTAGTGAGCCCCTGAGTGTTTTCATCCACTGGGCTCTGATCTGTATTTACAGATTTCTATTTCTCAGCCATTTGATCGGGAGAGGTGAGGCACAGAATAACTCATTTTACTATTTACTTCAATAGAAAACAGGCAAGCTCTCTGTGTGTATGCACGTGTGCTGTTTTTGTGCGGAAGAGGGCACATTTTCTTACCATTTGGAATTGCTGTCATGTCTTAACAAAACAAGGGCAGCCAATGTGCCCTGCACACAGAGGCGCAACTAGGGCCAAATTTCCGGGGGTGGAGGTGGGGTGGGGGGGGGGGGCTGATTATTCCATCAATAGGCAGAGTGGAGATGCAGAGGCTCTAAGAAGTAGTGAAAAAGCTGTCTCAGCCCAGGCCGCCACACAAGAGGTGTGGGGGACTGAAGCCCTTTGAGCTTAATGGGTGTTGCGCACCTGCCTGCTTGTCAGTGTCTGAGAGGCAGGTTTGGACCAGAACCCATCACATTGTCCCAGAGAGAGCTGAAGACAGCAGGAAAATGTTTTTCTTTAAATTACAAAAGTATAGCACATCGCAAATGTACTCAGCGTAATGGGACGTGGGAAGGTGAGATTTTGAGGTGGAGCCCGCGCCCCACTCAAGATGATGTCGCGCCCCACAGATTGAAGAACTCTGCCATAAGGGAACCGGATGTAAAATCTTGTGTAATGATGTAAAAAATCTGAAAAGATAGTGTAGTGTGCTATCAAACTAAAGGCAACCTCAACTTGTGAATTGTTAAAGGGTAGGCTATGAAACATAGGGAATACCAGATATTACAGCAATGTGTAAACCATAATATTTGCTATCCCCATAGTGAACAATGTTGGAAAGCAAAAGGAAGGGTGCTATTTGGCATAGAAATACTGTGCTCGCCCATCCAACATAAGACCATGTCCAATTGAATCCTGGTAAGCTCTAACCTAGGAAACATTGGGGATACCAGATATTATAACCGGTATAGGCCATTATATTTGGTATCCCCTAATGAAACCGGATATTCAATCTTGTGGAATGATGTAAATACTGTGAAAAGACACTGTACTCTGCTATCAAATAAAAGACAACTTCAAGTGGTCAATGGCTAATGGGTAATCCACGAAATGTAGGGGGATACAAGATATTACAGCAATGCGTGAGCCATAATATATGGTATACCCATAAGCGATGTTGGAAAGCAAAAGGAAGGTCGCTATTTGGCATAGAAATGCTGTGCTCTCCCATCCAACATTGTATGCATGAAGCATTACATGAACATGGACAAAGAAATGTTCAGCTCTGAACGTGGAAGCCTCGCCTCCCTGCTCGGCTGACTGCATACTACGGATTTACTCCGGGTCCCGACCGTGATTTATACAGGTCTGCTCATATCGAATAATTGACTAATCCCTACATCGGAGACGCCCCCTGCTCGGCGCTCCGCTTGTCAAGTACCTGACAGGTCTGCCTAAATTGGAACTTTAACTGCTCCCCACACAACAGAGGCGCGCCTTTGAGCGCTCCATTTTTCATAATTACTGCCAGAAATCATCTACCATAGATACGACCATCATTTGGCGTTCTGGATTTCGAGCTCCCTCCAGCACTACAATTGAGACAACCATGTCCTGAAGATGGTCCCAACTAATCAAGGACCGAAACGCCGTCGACCCCACAGCGCGACTACAGACGCAATTTCTACAGTGGCTCTATTTAAATTGTGAATTGAGTTACAAAGTCACTTTTATTGTATCACTCACTGAGCCACCCACTCTGCATTATTTGTCGTTTCACTTGCGCCGTTCACGCTGTTCACCCTGTCACTTGTGTTGCCACTTACCACGTGTACATATTTGAGCACCAAGTCCATTTCAGGTTGTCATATGAATTTTTTTACTCTGTGCTGCCCAAATTGTACAAATATGACAATGCTTCCCAGAACCTTTTTAGAAATACAAGATTAATTTCTATCAATTTGATATCTGATTGAGTGTCTCCTTTGTACATGTTCATGTAATGCTTCGTGCATACAAAGGTAATTGTCTAATGAATATTACCTGTTGGGATATTGTATTTTTCTACTCCCATCCAACATAACACCATGTCAAATTGAACACTGGTAAGTTCTAACCCAAGAAACACAGGGGATATCAAATATTATAGGCAATAGAGGTCATTATATTTGGTATCCCCTAACCGAACCGAAAGTAAAATCTTGTGGAATGAAAAAAAAATCTGAAAAGATACTGTAGTCTGCTATCAAATAAAAGATAACTTCAACTGGTGGATAGCTAAAGGGTAGAATATGAAATATAGGGTATACAAAATATTACAGCAATGAGTGAGCGATAATATTTGGTATCCCCTTATTAAACGTTGGTGAAAGACAAAAGAACGGTCACTATTTCTCATAGAAATAGTGTGCTCATCCAGCCAACATAAGACCATGTCAAATTGAATCCTGGTATGTTATAACCCTTAGAAACACAGGGGATATCAGTTTTATAGGTAGGTAGAGGTCATTATATTTGGTATCCCCTAAGGGAACTGGATGTCAAATCTTGTGGAATGATGTAAAAAATCTGAAAAAGATACTGTAGTTTGTTATCAAATAAAAGACAACTTCAAGTGGTCAATGGCTAAAGGGTAATCCATGAAACGTAGGAGATACAAGATATTACAGCAATGCATGAAATATAGTATTTTGTATCCCCATAGTAAACGATGGTTGAAAGCAAAAGGAAGGTAACTATTTGGCATAGAAATACTGTGCTCACCCATCCAACATAAGACCATGTCCAATTGAATCCTGGTAAGGTCTAACGCAAAACAAACCTGGGATACCAGATATTATGGCCAGTATAGACCATTTATTTGTAACCACTTAATGAAACCGTATGTAAAATCTTGTGGAATGATAAAAGGCAACTTCAACTGGTCAATGGCTAAAGGGTAACCTATGAAACATAGGGGATACGAGATTTGACAGCAATGCGTGAGCAATATTATTTGGTATCGGGGCGTGGCTTGGATGGCAAGGAGGCAGCAGACCTAAGTCCGGAGCTCCCGACCCCCCAAATCAAAGAACGGCGAGCAGAAGAAGCAAATGCCAACGAGCGCTTAAGGGAAACAGACGGAGAGGTGTATGAACATAAGGGGCACCAACCACAGGCGACCACAACCTGCAGCGTCCGCAGGGAAGGCAGATACAGCCAAGAAAGAAACTTAGGAGACGAGAGAATATAAGCGCAAGATGGCGGCTAGCTCCTGAGAGACGACCCGAGACCACAACAGACGCAAACATCCAAGTAAGAGCGAGCCGGGCAGGGGCCGGAAATCAGCCTCGCGTTGTTCTGTTCGAGTAGCTGCTCCCCCCCCAACCCTAAAAAGCCGCCTAACTAACACTAACCGAGAGCGCAGGGGGAAGAGGGGGCATAGCGCGAACAACCGGAGCAGCCATATTGGTCAGGTCGGAAGCTGCGGCGGCCATCTTAGTACAGGCGAGAGGAGCGAGTCGCCGACCAACGCCGAGCAGCGCAGCGCCAAAGCCACAGAAGAAGCGCATACAAGCAGGCGCGCACCACACCAGGCAAATCACTTAAGACCGAACCAACACCAGCGCGGGCGCAGAGAGGAAGGGAGAACAGCCCGAACACCAGGGAACGGCCATTTTGGTTAGGACGGAAAGCGGTGAGCGGCCATCTTAGGCTCAGGCGGAAGAAGCGGAACGCCGACCAGCGCGAAAGAGGCACTGAAATAAACGCACAGAGGCACCTCCCTCGGCGGAACGTTAAAGACCAGGCCAACAGTAACGTAAACACAAGGGGGAAAAAGGGGGGCACAACGTGAACAACAGCGAGAGACGTGCCGCAACGAACGGCACAGGCACCAACAGGGATAACGCGCTGCACCGAGGGAACTCCGGAAGGTGGAACACAGAGCTAGCGAGACACGGCGAGCGAGGAGAGCCAAGAGGCCCACCTACCGTCCGAGAGACTGTGCACAAGGGAGAAGCCACTATACAGTAGAAAGTGGTAACACCCGCCTACAAACAGAAGGCAAGGAGTTAAAAGGGCGACACCGCAAGAGGCTGGCAGAGTCTAGGACCAAGACCAGAGTGGTCAAGTGGCCACCCCGATTCAGAGACTGTAACTTAACAACCGCGTCTATCCCAGGCAAGAAAGAGGACGGAAGACTAAAAAAGGGACTAACAAACCAACACCCAACAGAAGTGAGACCTCAAACACACCAGGTCAGAAGAGGCTTCGACGTAATGGCAGGGAAAGAAGGCACCCAAATTACAAATGCACAAAAGAAGAACAAAAACGACCTAACTGCATCACCCTCGAAAGAACGAGGAGATCAAGGCAGCGAAACAACCACTCTGGATACACTATTGAGGAAGATAACAGAGGGTAACGATCTAGCAAAAGCAACAAAGAAAATAGTGGACAACATCCAAATGGAACTAATAGCGATAAGAGCCGAGCAAAGCAAAGCCAATGGCAGAATAGACGAGGCAGAGAAAAGAATCAGCCAGCTAGAAGACCGCGCCAATATAACACACAAAGACCTTGGCTTAGTCATAAAGAGAACAACATTCAAGGCGCTGCAACCAGCCCTCACATCGGCAAAAGAGACAATGTCAGACTTGGGGGGGGGGGATTGTGAGGACCCTTGCTGTCGCACACCTGTTTTTCTACAGGCGGGGAAGGGGGGAGGGGTGGGCGGGGGGAGGCCAGATGGGGCGGGAGGGACAGGTGGACATGAAGACTAACGAGATAACAGACATTTGTGCAACGTATAATTCCTTTTTCCTTCCTTGCTATACCCATTCCTTACTCTTATCCTACTCCAGCTTACTCAAACCCCGGGGGAGGGCACTCAGGTCTCACAAAGGAACAAGGGCTGGACTCTTGGAGTCAGGTCAGGAAGAAGACAGAAACACAAGCGGATACAAAAAACCCCCATGACAGATCAAACAGCAGTCAGTCTAGCCACGAACCTAAAGGTGGTATCCATGAACGTTAAAGGCCTGAACCATCCAATCAAACGCAGGAAAATACTAGAACACCTGGCAAAACTTAAAGGGGACGTATACACGCTACAAGAGACCAAACTCTCAGAGGAGGAAGCTAAGCTGCTCAAGGCAAGATGGATAGGAGACATCATATGCTCGCCAGCAAAGGGGAAGAAACGAGGTGTTATAACTATCCTAAGCAAGAAAGCCAATCTCACCATCCAAAAGACACGGACGAAGACGGTCGCCTGCTGATAGCAAGCGTCCAGAGAGGAAACGACCGAGTACACGTGGCGAACATTTACGGACCAAACTCTGATGACAAAGAGTTCTGGCAGATGGTGGATAGCAAGCTCAGCGACCTACCGCAGGAAGACCTCCTGATCGCAGCAGGCAACATGAACAAGACGATGGACCAAGCTACGGACAGACACCCAAGCAGGCCAAGCCACAACTCCCCAAGCAAGAACACCCTCAAAGACCTATGCATAAAGCACCACCTAGCAGACCCATGGAGGCTACAACACCCTGCAGCGCGTGAATACACCTTCTACTCTCACCCGCACAACTCTTACAGCAGGATCGATTATATATTGATGTCCAACAACCACACACACCTAATCGACAACACAGAGATAGCCCCAATAACCGTCTCTGACCACGCGCATATATCCCTCGCCCTGAATGGCAAACACAACGACAGCCTGACGAGAAGATGGAGACTGAACGACGACATCCTACAGAACAAAGAGAATGTGAAAGAAATAGAGGGCGCACTAAAGGACTACCTTGAGGACAACGACAATGGTGAAGTAGGGAAAAGCACCGTCTGGGACGCACTCAAAGCGACACTAAGAGGCAAACTGATAAACATCAAATCAAGAATGAACAGAAGCAGGAACAAGAAAATCTCAGAGATAGAAGGTGAAATAGCAGCACTGGAAAGAGGCCACTGCGCAAACATAACGGACAAAAACACACTCACCACGCTCACAAAAAAAAAATACGAACTGAACAGAATCCTGAGTGAACGAGCAGGTTCGTGGCTAACAAAATTCAAATCTGTGAATCTGTGCAGAGCCAACAAAGCAGGGAAACAGCTGGCGTCCTACCTCAAAGCGAAGCAAAGGCAACACACAATAGCAGCAATAACTGATAAAACAAACAAATCGCAAACAACAAACAAAGGAATACTAGAGGTCTTCAGACAGTTCTACCAAGAACTATACTCCGAGGATAAGAACCTGAACAGAGATGGAAGCTGCGCTCTCCTAAAAGACATCAACCTGCCGGAACTCAAAGAGGAGGAGAGAACACCTCTAGAAGCAGACATAACGGAAGAAGAGATTGAAGCGGCAATCAGCCAACTGAAACGGAACAAAGCGCCAGGACCGGACGGATACTCCACTGTATTCTATAAAACGTTCTGCCAAAAAATCAAAAAAATACTATCCGAAACATACTCCACCTGCATACACAACGGCGAGATGACGAACACTATGCGGGAGGCCAACATCACAATAATACCCAAGGAGGGGAAAGACCCTCAATACCCGCAAAACTACAGACCCATCTCGCTCATAAATGCCGACTGCAAAATCTATGCGAAAGTGCTGGCGAACAGATTGAACAGAATCCTACCGAATATCATCCACAACTCACAAGTGGGATAGATCAAACACAGACTATCGCAGGACAACACAAGGCTGCTATGCCACCTAATCAACCACACAACACAAAGCAATGAGCAAGCAGTCATGATAGCACTGGATGCGGAAAAGGCCTTCGACAGGGTCTTGTGGCCCTTCCTCAGGAACTGCATGGCAAAGTTCGGCCTAGGGAAAAAATACATAGCAATGGTGATGGCCCTGTACAACAAACCCAGAGCAAAAATAGTGGTGAATGGAAGCACATCTGAAACGCTCTTATTAGGAAGAGGAACTAGGCAAGGATGCCCGCTGTCACCGGGCCTCTTCCTACTGGCACTCGAATCACTACTAGCAAAAATAAGAGACAATGAGGGAATCACCGGTGTTAAGATCAGAGAGAAAACAGTGAAACTGGCAGCATACGCGGACGATATCCTCATCACAACCACAAACCCGTCAACGTCAATCAAAGCACTCATGGACACAATAGGAGAGTACGCAGAGGCATCCGGGTACAAACTCAACAAGGACAAATCGGAATGCAAACCAATGAACATCCATACCACAAGATCAGTACTCGGAGACTCAGGCCTAGCCTGGCAAACAAAACCACTCAAGTACCTAGGGCTACAGTTTGGAAGAGACCTAACATCCACAATACAACACAACGAGGACTCATTGCTAAAAAAAGTAAAAGAAAGACTAGAGCTGTAGTCGCCAAAATACATCAGCTGGTGGAGAAGGATAGAGACGATAAAAATGATAATAACACCTGCAATAAACTACACGCTAAACATGGTACCGATCCCAATGAGAGAGAGCTTCCACAAAAAACTGGACAGCATGATCAACACCTTCCTATGGAGAAACAAGAGACCAAGAATCGGCCTACCCAAACTGAGACTAGCGAAAGAACTCGGAGGCCTCAACCTGGCAAACTTTAAAATCTACCAAACAGCATGCTTAGCGAAACAAGGGATGGTATGGATTGACGAAACACAACAGTATAAGCCAGTCTGGCTAGAGCTGGAGAAAGACCTCCTGGGAGGCCTACACCCGACAGCGATACTAACGGCAAATAAACACCCCCTAGGGTCGAACATAATACTGAAACACACCAGAGAAGCATTGATGAAAATAGACAGGCGAATGATACAGAAGCTGAGAGGTACAACATGGGAATCCATCTGGTTCAATACAAAAATAACATATCAAGGGGCAACAATGAACAATGACACATGGATTAAGAAGGGAGTCACACTCCCCAAACAGATGGAAACCAAGGGGAAACAGCTGACTTTCTCAAACATCCAACAACTATATGACCTCCCCAACAGAGAGCTATACACCTTTCTAAAGATCAGAACCGCGATAACTAGAGCTAACCTACACAGAGGGGAGCCAGGCATCGTCAAATATGTGGAAACACTAAACTCGGCAGGCCACCAAACTGCGAGGATCTATAAACTACTAAGCCCTACCACCCTGTCGCTAAACAAGAAAACGACAAAATCATGGGAGACACATCTAGGCAGACAGTTAAACGAAAAAGAACAGGCTCAAATGTGGGGCGCAGCTACAAAAAACAAAATTACCCCACAGCTGGCGCAAACGAAATACTGGCTCCTCCACAGAGCCTACTGGACTCCCTACAGGCTCCACAAAGCTGGGATTGCAGAATCGAGTGACTGCTGGAACTGTCAGAAGGAGGAGGGCACCCTCGAGCACCTCATCTTTGAATGCGTGAAAGTCAAGAAGCTCTGGGCCCAGATAAACACATTCATAAACGACATGCTCAAAACAGACCTAACAATCAACTATGCCAGCTTGGCGACAGGGCATTTAACAATGAACCTAAACAACAGAGATGAGAGAGACCTACTAGACCTGTTGCTCACAGCGGCCCTAAAGATAATCCTAACGAACTGGAAGAACACGGCGAAAGCAAACTTCAAAACATGGATCAACTGGGTCACCTTCCTAAGAGGAGCAGACAATATCACAGGCAATTTCTCGAAAGAACACACCGCCAAGGAGCTCATGTGGGAGCCACTCGACGAACACTTAAAGACAACAAAATGACACCAGCTACCCCCCCCTCTCTTTCTTTTCTTCTCTCCCCTTCAACAAGCCAAGAAATGTAGATAACACAAATGTACTGTATACAACTGCCAATGTATATGCCACTTTTATTTTTTCAATAAAAAAAAACTTTCAAATCAAAAAAAAAATATATATATATATATATTATTTGGTATCCTCATAGAAAAACTATCTTGGAAAGGAAAGGGAAGGTTGCTATTTGCCATAGAAACACAGTGCTCATCCATCCAACGGAAGGCCATGACAAATTAAATACTGGTAATATCTCACCCCAGAAACACTGGGGATACCAGATATTATAGCTGTTATATGTCATTATATTTGGTATCCCCTAAGAAAACCAGATGTAAATGTGTGTGGAATAAGTTAGAAAATGAGGAAAGATACTGTAGTCTGTTATCAAATTAAAGGCAATTTGAAGTTGTCAATAGCTAAAGGTTAACCCATGAAATGTAGGGCAATTGAGATAATACACCAATGCGTGAACCGTAATATTTGGTATCCCCATTGTAACGGATGTTGAGAAGCAAAACGAAGGGTCCTATTTGGCATAAAAATACTGTGCTCACCTACCTAACATAATACAATGTCAAATTGAATCCTGGTACGTTCGTACCAGAGAAACACTGGGGATTCCAAATATTATAGCTGGAATAGCCCATTATATATTGTATCCCCTAAAGGAACCGGATGTAAAATGTTGTGGAATGATGTATAACATGGCAAAAAAGCTTCTGTAGTCTGCTATTAAACAAATGGCAACCTTAACTGGTCAATGGCTGAATGGTAGCCCATGAAATGTAGGGGATCCGAGATATCACAGCAATGCGTCAGCCATAATATTTGGTATCCCCATAATAAACGATGTTGGAAAGCTAAAGGAAGGGTGCTATTTTGCATAGAATTACTATGCTCACCCATCCAACATTTGAAATATTTTGCTCACCTGTCCAATACAATACCATGTCAAATTAAATCCTGGTAAGTTCTAACCCAAGAAACACAGTGGATACCAAATATTATAGCTGGTATAGCCCATTATATATGGTATCCCCTAAAGGAACCAGATGTAAAATGTTGAGGAATGATGTAGAAAATGTTGAAAGCTACTGTAGTCTGCTATCAAATAAAAGACAAGCTCAACTGGTGAATGGCTGAATGGTAGCCCATGAAATGTAGGGAATACGAGATATTACAACAATTCGTGAGCCATAATATTTGGTATCCCCATAGTAACCAAATTTGGAAAGCAAAAGGAAGGGTGCTGTTTGGTATAGAAATACTGTGCTTACCCACTCAACATAAGACCATGTCAAATTGAATCCTGTAACGTTTTAACACAAGAAACACAGGGGATACCAAATATTATAGCTGATATAGCCCATTATATAGCGTATCCAATAAAGGAACCAAAGTAAAAATGTTGTGGAGTGATGTATAAAATGGTAAATGCTACTGTATTCTGCTTTCAAATAAATGTCAACCTCAACTGCTCAATGGCTGAATGGTAGCCCATGAAATGTAGGGGATGTGAGATATTACAGCATTGTGTGAGCCATAATATTCGGTATCCCCATAGTAACCGATGTTTGGAAGCAAAAGGAAGGGTGCTATTTGGCATAGAAATACAGTGCATTCCAACCCAACATAAAACCATGTCAAATTGAATCCTGGTAAGTTTTAACCTGAGAAACACTGGGGATACCAAATATTAGAGCCGGTATAGTCCATTACATGTGGTATCTTCTAAGGACTCCTAATGTAAAAGAATGTGGAATCATGTAGAAAATGTGACAAGATACTGTAGTCTACTGTCAAATAAATGGCTACTTCAACTGGTCATAGGCTGAAGGGGAGGCAATGAAATATAGGGGATACAAGATATTACAGCAATACGTGAGCCCTAATATCTGGTATCCCCATAGCAACCGATGTTCGAAAGAAAAAGGAAGGGTGCTATTTGGCATAGAAATACTGAGCTTACCCACCCAACCTAAGACTATGTCAAATTGAATCCTGGTAAGTTCTAACCCGAGAGACACCGGGGATACCAATTATTAGAGCCGGTATAGTACATTACATGTGGTATCTTCTAAGGAATCTTAATGTAAAATAATGTGGAATTATGTAAAAATGTGGGGGATAAGAGATATTACAGCAATGCGTGAGCCATAATATTTGGTATCCCATAGTAACCCATGTTGGAAAGCAAAAGGAAGGGTGCTATTTGGCATAGAATTACTATGCTCACCCATCCGACATTTGACCATGTTAAATTGAATCCTGGTAAGTTCTAACCCAAGAAACACAGGGGATACCAAATATTATAGCTGGTATAGCTCATTATATATGGTATCCCCTAAAGGAAACGTATGTAAAATGTTGTGGAATGATGTATAAAATGGTAAAAGCTACTGTAGTCTGCTATGAAATACATGTCAACATCATCTGGTCAATGGCTGAATGGTAGCCCATGAAATGTAGCGGATACTAGAAATTACAGCAATCCGTGAGCCGTAATATTTGGTATGCCCATAGTACCCAATGTATGAAAGCAAAATGAAGGGTGCTATTTGGCATAGAAATACTGTGCTCACCCACTCAACATAAGACCATGTCAAATTGAATCCCGGTAAGGTCTAACCTGAGAAACACAGGGGATACCAAAAATTATAGCTGGTATGGCCCATTATATTGGGTATCCCCTAAAGTAATCAGAGTAAAAAGGTTGTTGAATGATGTATAAAATGGTAAAAGCTACTGTAGTCTGCTATCAAATAAATGTCAACCTCAACCGGTCAATGGCTGAATGGAAGTCCATGAAATGTAGAGAATACTAGATATTACAGCAATCCGTGAGCCATAATATTTGGTATTTCCATAGGAACCAATGTTGGAAAGCAAATGGAAGAATGCTATTTTGTATAGAAATACTGTGCTCACCCACTCAACATGAGACCATGTCAAATTGAATCCTGGTAAGTTCTAACCCGAGAAACACCAGGGATACCAAATATTAGAGTCGGTATAGTCCATTACATGTGGTATCTTCTAAGGAATACTAATGTAAAATGTTGTGGAATTATGTAGAAAATGTGACAAAATACTGTAGTCTACTGCCAAATAAATGGCTACTTCAACTGGTCAAAGGCTGAAGTGTAGGCCATGAGACTGAGGGGATACGAGATATACAGCAATACGTGAGCCATAATATTTGGTATCCCCATAATAAACGATGTTGGAAAGCAAAAGGAAGGGTGCTATTAGTTTAGAAATAGGGTTCTATTTTGCACAGATATACTGTGCTCACCCATCCAACATAAGGCAATGTAAAATTGAATCCTGGTAACTTCTAACCCGAGAAATGCTGGGGATACCAAATATTATACGCCTTATAGGCAATTATATTTTGTATCCCCTAATGGTACCAGAGGCAAAATCTTGTGGAACGATGTACAAAATGTGAAAAGATACTGTAGTCTGCTATCAAACAAAAGGCAATTTCAACTATTCAATGGCTCATGGGTAACCCATTAAACATAGGGGATACGAGATATTACAGCAATGCGTGAGCCATAATATTTGGTATCCCCATAGTAAATGATGTTGCAAAGCTAAAGAAAAGGTGTTGTTTGGCATAGAAATACCTTGCTCCCGCATCCAACATAAGGCAAAGTCAAATTGAATCCTGATAACTTCTAACACAAGAAACGCTGGGGATACCAAATATTATAGGCCGTATAGGCTATTATAATTGGTATTCCCTAAGGGTACCGGAGGGAAAATCTTGTGGAATGATGTAGAAATTGTCAAAAGATACTGTAGTCTGCTATCAAACAAAAGGCAATTTCAGCTAGTAAATGGCTAAAGGGTAACCCATGACACATAGGGGATACAAGATATTACTGAAATGCGTGAGCCATAATATTCAGTATCCCCATAGTAAATGATGTTGTAAAGCAAAAGGAAGGGTGCTTTTTGGTATAGAAATACTGCGCTCCTCCATCCAACATAAGGCAATGTAAAATTAAACCCTGGTAACTTCTAACCCGAAAACACTGGGGATAGCAAATATTACAGGATGTAAAGGCTATTATAGTTTGTATCTCCTAAGGGTACGGATGCAAAATCTTGTGGAATGTGGTAGGATAATGAGAAACAATACTGTAGTCTGCTATCAAACAAAAGGCAATTTCAACTAGCCAATGGCTATAGGCAAACCCATGAAAGATAGGGGTTACAAGATATTACAGCAATGCGTGAGCCATAATATTTGGTATCCCCATAGTAAAGGATGTTGGAAAGCAAAAGGAAAGGTGCTATTTGGTATAAAATACTGTGCTCCTCCATCCAAAATAAGGCAATGTGAAATTGAATCCTGGTAACTGCTAACCCGAGAAACGTTGAGGATATCAAATATTATAGGCCGTATAGGCTATTTCATTATATTTTGTATCCTCTAAGGGTACCGGATGTGAAAAGATACTGTAGTCAGCTATCAAATAAAAGGCAATTGGTCAATGGCTATAGGGTAACCAATGAAACATAGGGGATATGAGGTATTACAGCAAAGCGTGAGCCATAATATTTAGTATTCCCGTGATAGAGGATGTTGGAAAGTATAAGAAAGGGTGCTATTGGTTTAGAAATACCTTTATCTCGCATCCAACATAAGGTAAAGTCAAATTGAATCCTGGTAACTTCTAACCTGAGAAACACTGGGGATACCAAATATTATTGGATGTAAAGGTTATTATAGTTTGTATACCCTAAGGGTACGGATGCAAAATCTTGTGAAATTATGTAGGAAAATGTAAAAAGGTAGTGTAGTCTGCTATCAAATAAAAGGCAATTTCAACTAGTCAATGGGTAAAGGGTAACCAATGAATCATAGGGGATACGAGAAATTACAGCAATGACTGAGCCATAACATTTGGTATCCCCTTAGTAAATGATATTAGAAAGCAAAAGGGAGGGTGCTATTTGGCATACCAATACTGTGCTCCCCCATCCAAATTGAATTCTGTTAACTTCTAACCTGAGAAACACTGGGGATACCAAATATTATAGACCGGATAGGCTATTATATTTGGTATCCCGTAAGGGTACTGGATGCAGAATCTTGTGGAATGATGTACAAAATATGAAAAGATACTGTAGTTTGCTTTCAAATAAAAGTACATTGCAACTGGTCAATGGCTAAAGGGTAACCAGTGAAACATAGGGGATACAAGATATTACAGCACCGCAGGAACCATAATATTTGGTATCCCCCATAGTAAGTGATGTTGGAAAGCAAGATGAAGGGTGCTATTTGGTATAGAAATACTGTACTCCTCCATCCAACATGAGGCCATGTGAAAATGAATCCTTGTAACTCCTAACCCGAGAAACGCTCAGGATACCAAATATTATATGGCATATAGGTTAATATATTTGGTATCCCCTAAGGGTACCGGATGCAAAATCTTGTGGAATGATGTACAATATGTGAAAAGATACTGTAGTTTGCTTTCAAATAAAAGTACATTTCAACTGGTCAATTGCTAAAGGGTAACCTGTGAAACATAGGGATTACGAGATATTACAGCAATGCAGGAACCATAATATTTGGTATCCCCATAGTAGGTGATGTTGGAAAGTAAAAGGAAGGGTGCTATTTGGTATAGAAACACTGTACTCCTCCAAGCAACATGAGGCCAAGTGAAATTGAATCCTTGTAACTTCTAACCCCAGAAACGCTTGGGATACGAAATATTATAGGCCATATAGGCTATTATATTTGATATCCCCTAAGGGTTCAGGATGCAAAATCTTTTTTTTTTTGATTGTTCTTTCACAGCAAAAACAGCGAATAATACAGAGTATTCAATTCACAGTTCCATAATTTTCAGAAAAAGAAATCAAAGCAAAGCTATTAAATTCAGATAACAATTCATTCCTCATAGTAATCCCTAAACGCCCTCCAAATTTTTATGCCCAGTCTTTTTTTCCTTAGTCCTTTGATAGAGAAGAGACTCCACTCCAAATTATATAAACTGAGCATTCTGGCACACCACTGGTGGAAGCCCGGTGGTTTTTCTTGTAGCCACTCCGTGGCTATGCACAGACGTGCGACAATCATTGCGAAAAATATAAAATGTCGATGCAGAAAGTGATTCCGGTATCCTGTCCTTTGGAATTTTACCCATTAACATCATTGCCGGAGTGATAACAATGGTTATTCTAAGCACCGCGGACAGAAACTGTTCAAGGTCTCCAATATAACCATGAAGTTTATCACAGTTGTAAAAAATGTGTGTCATTCCAGCATCATTTTCCCCACACCCCGAAAACACTTGCCTTCGTTTCCCCCCACCCCTTTTTGCCATTCTTTTAGAAGTGTAATATAAATCATATAAAGTTTTGAAAAACTGGGCTTTCAAATTTGCGGACATTAATGCCTCCTTAGATAATATTAGAAGATCTTCCACTTCTATCTCTAAGTCTCCTAGTGACTCTCTCCATTTTAACTTTACATTTTCTAGGTCATCATTCTTAACAGACAGTAACAATTGATAAACCACTCCAATTTTAACAGACCTCCTAATTCCTTCAATGACTTTATTTGGTTCCAGCGTCCCACTTCGCCGATTTAAATAATCACGAATTTGTAAGTATTTAAAAAAAAAACTCCTGGGCAGCAAAAACTGATCTTTCACCTCCTCAAAAGATTTAAAAATCCCTTGCTCATTAATCATGTCTCCCAGTGTCCTAATCCCTTTCCGCTGCCATTGTATCAAGAAAAATGCCAGGTAAGACTCTGTAAGCACTAAAGGGCGTATAATATGATACTTTCCCTATCCCCATTGTTTTCGTAAACCATTTCCAAACCTTAACAGCCCCCAACACAACCTTGAACCTAGTTTGTTTGTAGTAACTCCTATCAATCTCTTTAACTATGGATTGTTTTGCACATGTTCCTAACTGAATGTCATAAATATTTGGAACGTTAGCTGAATCGGTTCCTGTCTCTCCAGTGATCAAAACCCTCATCCTTAGAAGAAAACAAGTAATATAATACAAATAAAAATCTGGGACCCCCAGTCCTCCTCTCAAGTACTGTTGAGTCATAAATTTCATAGCCCTTCTGGGTCTACCTCCTGGGCTCCAAAGAAATTTCCCACATCTTGCCTGTAATGCCTGTATTTTATCTTTTGAAACTTCTAACGGTATAGACCTAAATAAGTACAGGACTTTGGGCAGCACGTTCATTTTTAAAACATTTGAGCGGCCAATAATAGTTAGATATTTTATATAGGTATTAGATCGGTTTTGCGAGGGTCTACGTGCGGTGGCCAATTGGATGAATCAGAACTATCTCCAATTGAACACTAAGAAGACAGAGGTCATGGTTGTGGGAAAGCAGGCAGGATGGTGGAATGATAACTGGTGGCCTCCTGAATTAGGAATGACCCCTTCTCCTGTAATGGAGATAAAAAACCTTGGGGTCTGGCTGGACCCTACTCTCAGTTTCACCTGCCATACCAAGAGGATGGCAGCCTCTTGCTTTGGCATTATTAGGGGCCTTAGACCTGTACTTAAATTCTTGATGCCCCTACCAGACAGCTAGTGGTCCAAGCCTCAGTACTATCTAGGATAGATTATGCCAGTGCGTTGCTAGCAGGAATAAACCAGGCTGAACTCACGCGGCTGCAGCGAGTGCAGAATGCCGCAGCCAGAGCGGTGGTGGGCTTGCCCAGGCGTTGTCCGGTTTCGAGAACACTGCAAGCACTCCACTGGCTGCCTGTTGGTTGGAGGATCGAGTTCAAGGTGCTTTGCCTGGCTTTTAAAATCTTAAAAGGCACGGCCCCCCCAATCCTGACGAACCTCCTGACCCCTTACGTCCCCTCCCGTTCCTTGCGATCGATGGGTCAGAACCTGTCTGTTGTCCCACGTTTCTTGTTGAGTAGGACAGGTGGCCGCTCCTTTTGAGTAGTGGCCGCAAAGTTGTGGAACTCTCTTAATGTTGAAATTCGGGCACTGGATGATCTACTCCAGTTTAGACGAACTATTAAAACCTTTCTTTTTAATAAAAATCTTTGATTGAGTCTCTTTTATGCTGTGTTGTGTATACCTTCTTTTGGCGCCAGGACGCCCTTTTGCTGGGGAAGCTGTGCGCGGTACAAAAACAGTTAACATAACATAACATAACATATAACCTCTCCCATCTATCCAAAGACTGCCGAATTTTGGCCATAACCATGTTCCAGTTGGCTTCCACTAATTCAGTCATGTTTGCTCTTAATAAAATGCCTAAGTACGTTGCTTCCTTTACTACCCTACAATCCTGCCAAATTACAGTCTCAGAACAAAGAATTTGAGTTTTCGCCTCATTCAGTTTATATCCAGCTACCTTCCCGAAAACCTTCGCCAGCCGCTCAATTTAATTTATTGCAGTAGCGGGATTTGTAGTTGTCACCGCGATGTCATCGGCGTACGCAAAAAACGAAAAATAATATTCTTCAACTTTATAGGGTGGGATCAAAACATTGCAACTTAATTGCTCTTTAAAAGTATGAATATTAAAGGGCAAACAAAAGAGGGGAACAGGGGCATCCTTGACGTGTACCGCGGGTGATTTTAACAGTGTCCAAAAGTACGCCCATAGCGGAAATCTTAGCCATAGGATGTAAATATAAAGATTGTATTGCATAAATAAATTTCGGACCAAACCCCATTTTACTCATTAACTTCCACAAGTAACCTCACTGTACTCGATCAAAAGCTTTTTCCGCGTTAAACAGAATTAGCGCAAGATCATTCCTTTTTTCAGCAGCTATATCAAATAAAGAGATAACTTTGTTTACATGTTCTACTGTCCCTCTTTTTGGTATAAAACCATGTTGGTGATGTGAAACTAAAGAGGTCATGCAGTCAGTTAAACGATTGGCTAATATTTTGAAATAGATTTTATTATCCACATTTAATAATGATATCGGCTGATAAGATCCTACTAGCTCTGGTCACTTATTCTTCTTACAAAAAACTGCTATAGTTGCTTCCGCCCACGATCTTGGAGGGGTCCCTAGCTGAGCAGCCTGCATAACTTCTAATAACTCCTCTTTAATATCGTTATAAAATAGTGTGTAAACCTCA
The DNA here is from genome assembly GCF_964263255.1 of Lissotriton vulgaris. Taxonomy (NCBI): domain Eukaryota; kingdom Metazoa; phylum Chordata; class Amphibia; order Caudata; family Salamandridae; genus Lissotriton; species Lissotriton vulgaris. Next base: position 209,691,372 of record NC_141695.1, read on the forward strand.
CTAGGTATCCTATCAGGCCCAGCTGCTTTTCCATTTGCAAGACTTTTCACAGCTATTTCCACCTCTTCCTCCGTGATAGTACCTTCCAACCGTTGTGCCATTATTGAGTAGTCTTTTTAAACCCTCCTCTAGCATGACCATCCAAACTAGTTCACCATCATCCACCCCTTGCTGTTGATCATATAATTCTGAATAAAACTGCTGAAAGATCTTAAGTATTTCTTGTGGATCCGAGTGAGCCACCCCCGCAGAATCCGTCATTTGTGCAATATTTTTGGCTGATTCTTTCATTCGCAGCAGTACCACCAATTTTTTCCCTATTACCTCACCATACTCATGCTTTTCCATCCTAGATGTTAAAAACCTCCTTGCATTATCTGCACTCCAGAATCCTAGTACTTTCGCTCTATCCTTTGCGACTGTGTCCTCCAATTTACTTACATCGTTCAACCCACCTGCTATACCCTGCATCAATAGTATTTCAGACTGAGTTAATTGCTGATATAATCTATCCAGCTCCTGTCTCGCCTTCCTTTGATTCATAAATGAAAAACTAATACATTTCCCCCAAAACCCCGCTTTGAAAGTATCCCAAATAATGGCCTGCGTAGTAGAACCCTTATTTTCCTGAAAGAATAATTTAATCCACTGCCTCAAATGGGCCCTAAAATCGCAATTTGTCACCAACTTCCTATCAAATGTGAAACTGAGCTGTCTAGGTTTGAATAGATCCACACCAATCTCAAGTACGATTGGAGAGTGATCTGATGAAATCCTTGGGTACACAGTAATTGTGGCACCTTCCAATACAGAGGTCGGGGTGAAAAAATAATTGAGTCTGACCAATTTTTTGTGGGGGTAAGAATAAAATGTATACCCATAATCTGATGATCTTCTATACCCCCACACATCCACCAAGCCTTGATCCTGCACTAAATTCTGTAGTGCTTTATATACTTTTGGTTTATGGCCCCTATACTGAGCGAACCCATCTCTCAATGAACTACTGGTCAGATTAATATTCATATCTCCGCAAATCAGAATGGGTCGGGGCCAAGTGGGTAATTCCAAATTCACTTCATTGAGAACTTCCGGGTCGTCTAAATTTGCACCATAGATATTACATAATGTCAACTTTTTACCATCAACACAAAATTCTGCAATTGCCCATCTTCCTTTTTTATCAGCTAACGTCCTTCCTGATGTTACATTATTACCCTTACGCATAATGGCTACTCGACGTATCAGGCTAGACTGTCCCGTAGTGATCACTAATGAGAATCCAAGTTCTTTTAAAACATCTCTTTTTAACCATGGTATGTGAGTTTCCTGCAAACATACCAGATGTGATGCAATATATCTCAACTCAGCTGCAACCTTCTGTCTTTTTATAATATTATTTAGCCCTGATACATTTAGTGAGCAGATTTTTAATCGTTTAGATACCATTTGTCACAATCTGTAATATACAAGAACTTATCCAAAACCATCACAGACATTTTACAAAAGTACGGAATCAAACTATCCCAATATATTGGAGTGTTAAAATCAACAAAAACTATAGGTTCCTCCATACCATACTTTTTATGCAGTTTGCTGCGTTCATGAACATTTTTTCCCCCTTATTCCCCCCGCTCCCCCCTTGTGCACCCCCCGTCAACCCCCCCAGAGACCCCCCCATACGTCCCCCCCAACCCTTTATTGAGACGTTAGGACTTATGGTCCTGGAGATGCGAGTTAGCCCCCATCTACATGCCTTTGCCCATGGGCATGTTATCTACTCAAAGCAAATTTCCCCCCAAAAAAAAACAATGTTTAAACCGCTGTCATCCGAGAAGGGGCAGTGCAAAAGGAGAAAAGAATAGCGAAAAATAGGTGTATTACTGGTCTTAAAACATAAGCATAAACATCTATACACTTCAGTCAGCAATTGGAGCATATCATATCAGAGATATATATAGTTAAACCAGTTAAACCAATTACACCAGTTACATAGTATCTATAAAGGCTTTAGCAGCAACAGCCGTCATAAAGTAATGGGTACGTTCTCTGTACACAACTTTCATTTTAGCTGGGAACATCAAGTAAGCTTGGGCCCCCTTAGATTGGAAGTCTGGAATTAATTGTCTAAACTGCCATCTCAAATCAACAGAACAGAACGAAGGAGCCACATCCAAGAGCACTAATTTTCTTATCTGGTCGCGCTTTAATGAAGATTTCCTCATGCGCCAAAAAGCTATTAAATGCCACTAACATAGCTCTTGGTTTTGAATCGCGGTGATTTGTTCTGATATTAAAAGGGAACCGGTGTGCCCTCTCTACCTCTCGATTCCAATCCCATCTTGTAGACTCAGGGAATGATTTCTTCAAAAGCTCTATCATAAAGCCTCGGGGGTCTGACCCCTCCTTCCCCTCTGGAATTTGTAAAAACCTCAAATTGTTTCTGCGTGAGCGATTTTCGAAATCAGTAAGCTTCCAATTAATATCGTCTTTATTTGCAGGTTGCGCCTCCAAAGCTTTCTTCTGTTGCAACAGCTCATCCTCTAAAGTAGATATGCGAAATTCAGCTTCATTTGCTCTCTCCACAAGTTCAGAGTGTGATTTAGTCAGGCGCCTGACAGAATTTTGCAACTTTTTACACGAATTCTGAACTCTTAGGCTATCCTGTCTATGCTCATCATAGTCTGATATATTAGCTCAAGTGAGATTTCTTCAGCTTGCTCCTCTACAGTGATATCACTGCCCCTTCTTTTAGCTCCTTCTGATTTATCTCCATCTTGAGTTAACCGTAATCTACGAGCTGTTCCAGCGTCATAAAAATCTAAACCCTGATCTTCCGTTTTTAAACTACTATGAAGGCTATGCAAGCTCCCTTCTTCCATACTCATATGTGTAGCATACTGCTGCGCTAGATCCTGGGCTGACGACACTGAGTGTTCAGATAGAGAGTACAAATCGATAGAGTCTGTACTCTCGATTTTATTATTATTAGCCAGGGTAGTAGTTAGGTTCACATTTGGAGTTATTGCTGTTTCTAACTCTTTTCCCGGTGCAGTCTCTCTATCCCCCTCAGTCTCTTCTTCTTCTTCTTCAATCAAGTAAGTGCCAGTTAGTGTCTCAAAAGCTAACCTATTTGCAATATTTAATCCATTTGTATTTACACTCTCTTGTCTCATTTCTTCCGTAGAGCCTGCAACAGCCTCCTGCCTCAGCCCATCTTCAACCCGCTCAATCAATGCCTCCACAGATTCAATAGCGACAAGATCTTTAGCAGAATCTTTAACCAAAGCAGATTTAGTAGACTTAGCAGCTTCCTTTTTTTTCATCGTAAGAAATAGCTCTGGTATACCTTTAACGGTCTTTACTGCCTCCAACTCAGCGTTCTCCATCGCTCGAGATACAGTCTTTTCTGCTCTGTCCAACTCCTTAGCTCGTGACTCCCCACGGGCTGTATTTTTCATTGCACTTAGTGCTGGGGGTGGGGCTGGAGCAGAAACTGGAGTGAAGCCTGTCGAAGCGGCTGCCGTTAGGATGCAAAATCTAGTGGAATTATGTGAAAAGATACAGTAGTCTGCTGTCAAATAAAAGGCAAATTCGACTGGCTAATGGCTAAAAATTAACCCATGAAACATAGGGGATTGGAGTTATTAGGCCAATGTGTGAGCCATAATATTTGGTATCCCCATAGTAAATGATTTTGGAAAGCAAAAGGAAGGGTTCTATTTAGCATGGAAATACTGTGCTCTCCCATCAAACATAAGGCAATGTCAAATTGAATCCTGGTAACTTCTACCCCGGGAAACACTGGGTATACCAAATATTATAGGCCGTATAGGCTGTTATATTTGGTATCCCCTAAAGGTACAAATCTTGTGGAATGTTGTACAACATGTAAAAATATTTTGTAGTCTGCTATCAAACAAAAGGCAATTTCAACGGGTCAATAGCTAAAGGGTAATCCATGAAACAAAGGGGATACAAGATATTACAGCAATGCATGAGCCATAATATTTGATATCCCTATAGTAAACGATGTCGGAAAGTAAAAGGAAGGCTGCAATTTGGTATAGAGATACTGTACTCCCCTATCCAATAGAAGGCAAAGTCAAATTGAATACCGGTAACTTCTAATCCAAGAAACACTTAAGATTCCAAATATTGTAGCCGGTAAAGGCCATTATAATTGGTATCCCCTTAGGGAACCGGATGTAAAATCTTGTGGAAGATGTAAAAAATGTGAGAAGTGTTTTTAGTCTGCTATGAAACAAAAGGCAACTTCAATTGGTCAATGACTAAAGAGTAACACTTGGAACCAAGGTGATACAAGATATTACAGCAATGCGTGATCCATAATATTTGGTATCCCCATTGTAAACAATGTTGGACAGTAAAAAGAAAGGTGCTATTTGGCATAGAAATACTGTGCTCAACCATCCATCATAAGACCACGCCAAATTGAATCCTGGTGAGTTTTAACTCAAGAAACACAGGGGATACCAAATATTATAGCTGATATAGGCCATTATAATTGGTATCCCCTCAGGGAACCGGATGTAAAATCTTGTGGAATGATGTAAAAAATGTGAGAAGCGTTTTCTAGTCTATTATGAAACAAAAGGCAACTTCAATTGGTCAATGGCTAAAGGGTAACCCGTGGAACAAAGGTGATACAAGATATTACAGCAATGCGTGATCCATAATATTTGGTATCTCCAGAGTAAACAATTTTGGAAAGCAAAAGGACAGGTGGTATTTGGCATAGAAATACTGTAATCATCCAGCCAGCATAAGACCATGTCAAATTGAATCCTGGTAAGTTCTAAACCAAGAAACACAGGGGATACCAAATATTATAGGCCATAATGTCCATTTTATTTAGTATCCCCTCAAGGAACCAGATGTGAAATCTTTTGGAATGATGTACAAAATGTGAAAAGATTCTGTAGTCTGCTATAAAAATAAAAGGTAAATTTAACTGGTCAATGGCCAAAGGATAACCCATGAAATGTAGGATATGGAAGATATTGCAACAATGAGTGAGATATAATATTTGGTATCCCCATAGTAAACAAGGTTGGAAAGCAAAAGGAGGGGTTCTATTTGGCATAGAAATACTTTACCCCATCATCCAACATAAGACCATTTCAAATCGAATCCTGGTAAGTTCCAGAGAAGCAAAGGGGATACCAAATATTTAAGGCACATAGATACTGTAGGCTGCTATCAAATAAAATGCCATTTCAACTGGTCAATGGCTAAAGGGTGATTCATTAAACGAGATATAGTAGATCAATGCATGAACCATATAATTTGGTATTTTTATAGAAAGAGATATTAGAAAACTCAAAGTAGGCTACCAGTTGGCAAGTAAATACTGTGCTCACAAGCCAGCCAGCATAAGACCATTTCCAATGGAATCTTGTTGTGATTTTACCCTAAAAACATAGGGATTACTAAAGATTATAGTCTGTATGGGCCTATTTGGATCCCCAAAGTGAAATTAATGTGAAAGCGTGTGAAAAGCATTAAAAACTTCAAACGTACTAATAGATGCTGTAATCTGCTGTCAAATAAAAAGCAATTTCAACTTGTCAATTGTTAAAAGGTAAACCTTGAAAGGTAGGAGATGCCACACATTATAGTAAAGCATGAGCCGTAATAATTGGTATACATATAGAAAGTGACTCTGGAATACACTGCTGCGATATGGCTGACAAACACTGTGTTCACCATGCCATCATAAGCACATCAAATTGTATCTTTGTAAGCTTTAATTCTAATAACATATGGACTAGCAAATATTACAGCCCGTATTGGCCATTATATTTGGTAGTCCCCAAAGGGCCGGGATATGAAAGCTTGTGGAATGCATTTAAGGATGCTTTAAGATAATTCCATCTGCTGTCATATAAAAGGCAATTTTAACTTGTCAATGGTCAAAAAATAACGCTTGACAAGTAAGGGATAGCAGATATTACATCACTGCATGTTCCATAATATTTAATATCCCCATTGAAAGAGACAGTGGAAAACATAAACAAGGGTATGATGTGTCAGAAAAGCACTGTGTTTTCCACATCACTATAAGACCATATCAAATAGTATCCTGTTACGTTTTAACCCAAGAAACATGAGACACAATATAATATAGCCCGTATGGGCCATTATATCAGGTATGGCTTAATGGACCCAGAAGTGAAAGCTTGTGGAATGGTATCAAAAGTGCTAAAAGATATTGTGATCTCCTATCAAATAAAAAGCCATTTCAGCTAGTAAATAGCTTAAAGTTAAGCCTTGCATTATAGGGGAGACAAGATATAGCAATAAATGAGCCATGATATTTGGTGTCCCAGTAGAAGAAGATATTGTAAAACAAAGAAGGATGTGAATTGGCTGGAAAATACTGAAGTCACCTGGCCAACATAAAGCAGTTTCAATCTTATCAAGGTAAGAGTTAACTCTGTAAACGTAGGTGATACAAAATATTATAGCAACGTACAGGTACATGGTATCCTTCACAAGAACTACATGTGAGGGTGCACTAAAAATGTCAAATGTAGATAGACCTACTGTGATCCCCAGCCAAATAAAATGACATTTGAAATGGCCAATGCCTAAAAGGTAACCCCTGAGAGGAAATTACTAGGAAGTACTGCGCTCAACAGGTGAAGAGCATGTCAAATTATTTTCTGGTGAGTGTTAACACTTGGTATATAGGGGCTACTAAATATAGCCTGCATGGGCCATTATTTTTGGGACACTGTTCACTTAGCCTATATGGACTCATCGTCTTAACTACTAATTTGGAATTTTTGCGAAATATAAAATACACAATGCTATAGTGCAAGGCAAGCATGTGCTCTAACCAGTAGCAAACCAGACTTGCTGACATTAACTAACTCGGCACCATAAGCAAACCAAACAGATGATGCATCCAACCCAGACTTGGGATTTTTTACTAATTTCATGTTTTTTTTTTTAATTTGTAAATGTTTCCCTCAAATGTGTATGCACTTCTCTTGGCTCTTTAAGAAGTAATGATGCACAGGTGTACAAGTGTACTTACTGTAGCTATTCTGTGTTTGACTGGGGCTTATCCTGCAGGTGCCTGGGAAGTACTGATTCTCCTCAAGCTATTGACTATTGCACTGTTGATGCCCACACAGAATATTTAGTGTCCTTCTCATTTAGCCACATCAGCACTTTGCTTCCAATTATTTTTCAGTTGTACTGTCAATTATAACAGAGAACATTTTCCAGTGCCAGAATGCAACATGGTGTAAATTAAAAAGTGTAGACTGCTATCTCACAAGGCATTCAGCTCCTTGATAATCAGGTTACACTAGAAAAAATATATAATGTGCTTATGTTTGCTATTTTGGAATAGCCAAGAGCTGGTAGGTGAAAACAAGTTTGTGTAAAATGCTTAGTCCACATTTGTAACAATCATGCCTCCATTTCCTTAAATAAGTATTGAAAAATTAGACACTTTTAAATGATTTATTCACATACTTGCTCTTTTCGGTTTATGTCAAAAGAAAACATACAGAATTGTATGCATTTGCTTTGTAGGTTTCACCAAACAGCACATGTGCTGCGAATTTGAGATATTTTGTTTTCTAAGAGTGAGCTTAGAGCCTGCTCATTGCTTACCATTTGTTGGCTTCATTGTCACTCTCATTTGTTTGCTTTTTATTCGTAAGATGCTGTAAGCTTCCTTTCTTTTTACCTATTTGTCCCTCCACAAGAGCATGCACACATTACTTGTATTCTTCCACTGATAATATTCTTTAAACATAACTTTTTCTTTGTGTTTAAGCACTATAGCAGAGTACATCTTGTTCAGCTGGCTCCTTCGTGTACTTCTCCCCCTGAGGGTTCCTCCCTCATACATGATGTTCCTGTCCCTCCTTCCACTATTGTCCATGTTGTTGCTTGCCCCATCCATCCAACTTCCTTTTGTTGTTGTCCGTAATTTTACTTACAACACCCATTGTCCCACCTCTTACTTTTGCTCATGTTGTAGCGTCCTCCACGCACACTCCTTCTGTCCTTCCATTGTTGCCAGTGGTGTTTCTCACTTGCCCCCACCCTCCCTCCTTCAGTTGTTGTCCGTGTTATTGCTTGTTTCTACCTGCCCACCCAACTTCCATTATTGAACTTGTTGCTTGACCCTTGCTCTCCTTCCTTCCGTTGTTGCCCAGGTTTTTGCTTGCAACATCCATACTCTATCCTCAGTCCATTGTTGCCAATGTTGTTGCTTGTTTCCACCCACCCTCCCTTTTTGCATGGTTGCACCACTTATTGTTGCTCCCTAGTTTGCTGGCATGTTCTGCTGAACTCAACCACTGCTATTGGAAACTGAGCTACTGAATATTAATATTACAAATTAGGTTTGCTGAAAACTTCACCCTTAATAGGGAACACGGCTGGCTCCTCTAGTATTTTTCCTATATATTTTGTAAAAATTGGTTAATTGAATTTTGGAATAAAATTCTAGATATAACTGAATCAGTGTATGAGTTTTCCTTTCTCTTTGACATCCACTTAAAACCCTGGCCAAATGTGATTCTCGCCTTCTCTGCCTTAATTAATATTAAGTATATATGCCACTGGAACCACTGTTGCTTAAAATACTTAATCACCCTGGTTCCTTAGTGAGTAGGGTTCCCTTGTTTTCCTTTTTCGTTTATCTCATGCCAGCAGGTAGGCCCAGTGTGCCCTGTCCACTGGCAGTGATGCCTTCCAGGGGGAAGTCAGGAGGATTTTGAAAAAAACAAACACAGCACTGCCAAATGAGGCCAGGGGTCTGAAACGCTGCATGGTCTGAGAGGTGCCAAGCTCTACTATAAATACATCAAAAGTGCACTACCATACAGTGCTGTTCTACTATCTTATGTATAATCAATATTTACCCACTCTAAGACCTTGGTAACAAAGGTGTTTCGTTCACAAGAACTTTGTCAGGGCGTGCTAACTGTGTCCGATAAACACAGACTTCAAATCTTGTCCATCTTGTTCGTTATCCAATTCGCATGTAAACGGCTACTGTGCCAGAAAAAATTATGTGCTGTGTCGGAAACAAGAAAATCTGTTCGAGTGTTCACAGATTTGTAGTCTGTGTTTATCGGACACAGTTAGCACGCCCTGACGAAGTTCTTTTGAACGAAACGCGTTTGTTACCAAGGTCTTAGAGTGGGTAAATATTGACTATACATAAGATAGTAGAACAGCACTGTATGGTAGTGCACTTTTGATGTATTTATAGTAGAGCTTGGAAATATTTACCAGAGTGTTCTAGAGGATTAGAGAATTTTGTGCAAAGTAAACCTGCCTTTGTCTTATTATTGTGAATATTAGGTCTGGAGGATTAATACTTGTATATATTATTATATAAATGTTTTAAAATGTTTTTACAGCCCTGAAGAAGTTTTTTTGAACGAAACGCGTTGGTTGCCCGATGAAATTTGAATAAAAAAGATCAAAAAAGCAAACAATTACATGATGGACACTTTTCTTTGAATCCATTGATATTTGTGTTATTGATGTATGGTGGCGCAACCCACAGTGGATAGAAATATTATTATAAAGTTGTGTAAATGTGTACACAATGAAAGGCCACCATTCTTTGTAATTATGTTTTCATCATTTTAAAATTTAGTAACACAATACACACAAATAAACTCCACACCATGCAACACAATTACCCTTAGCACCACACATTTCCATGACACACAATTCAAAACTACATATTTTCATTCCACACCACATAATTCAACAACAAACCATATATTTCAACTCAACCACGCAATTACACAACACACCACATACATCCAAACAATGCCCCAGAGGTCCAAACTATGCCACAAAATTAAACAGCACACCACATAATTAAAATCCACAACATTTCACCTCACAACACCAAATGCCATTCCACACAATTACAGTCTGTGACATACAATTACACTCAAGAGTGACTGATAGTGAATTCAAAACCCAAAAACACTTAGAATGAGTGCAGAAACCAGAAAAGAAAGACAAACCTGTTAGTAAAAGGCCAAACTCTATTTGTAAAAAGAACCCTCACTCACCCTAGTGGTGACATGCTTCATCATAGGGTTCCCACGAGGGAGACCGAATGTCCCCCCCAGTGTGCTTCAACGCCTGCAATTGCAGCGGAGCAGGTTGTTAGTGAAACAAACAGTGTGTGCTCAGTGATGTGTGTGCTCTAATTGTAAAAGATCCCAGCAGTACCTTTAAATAATTTTATTCGTAGGTTAGCTGGTCACATTAAAAACAAGTGAGGACTATGTAGTGATTTTATTAGAAACCACTGTGTCCTAAAAAAAGGTCAACATGTTTCTGCTGTTTACTTGCCATGTTCAGCTCAGCTTTCATCAGGACCAATAAGTGAAAAATCCACGGGTGGTCCGTGCTCGCTAAGGCACGTCCAAACCCTGAAGATATTTCTGTGAACAAACAAATATAAAAACACTTTTTAGGTTTCTATAACAGACTCACGGTTTTTACCGTCCTGCAATGATCCCAGAAAATCATCAGGAGTCCATTCTGTAAAGAGATGACATAAAAACAGTACAAACATTCAATGCCACGTTTTATATTCATTCAATCTGCCTCCATTAATACTCGAAAGCAAACTATCCTATTGTTTTGTCTCTCGATCTCATCTCATAATTAGAGAATATCTGGCATTATTTCAAACGAGTCCTATTTCTTCTTACAGAATAGTCTATCGATAGGAATTGTTGAGACTAATCTTTAGTTCCAATTTACGCTAAGTTTATGATTTTATAACTAGCGTTGCTTATTGCATAAAAAGAATATTGGATTGGCATCCAACCCCTGTTTATTAAAGCATCCTCAGCGGGACCGCAAATTTGTCTCCCAAACCTCGGAATGGGACAAATTGGGAGAAAAGAAAAAAAGTTGCATCCGAGCCATCCTGCATGGCACAATGTTAAAGGAATACCTCATGAAGAATACAGCCCCCAAATGGCTATTAGTTACAAATGCTCCAAGGATCTTTCTTGAAGATGCAACATTTAGAAAAGAATGGGCCCAAATAGCCTGGCACTGTACCAGGGATTGGGCGATACTGATAATAAAAACAGCTCTCAGATTATCTGAAGCCCTACAAATTGAGATCCAACAAACAGAAAGCCATTTTAAAGCAACCCTGACAGGGTACAAGAAGAAACTTGAGGATCTCAACAAAGAAATGAATGAATATAAAGAGGGTCTTGCACAATCGAAAGCCCAGAAATTTCAAAAAGATTTGACACGTTGGTCATATGTTAAAGTATACCCCTATACTAGCCCTGACTATACCCCATCTACGAAGACAGATTACAACTCTGATGCTTCTGGGGATTCTAACACGAGTGGTCCCAGCACGGGAAGCACTGGCAAAAGATATAGAGGTCGGAATAGAGGCAGGGGAATTTATAGTCGTGGACAACAGGCTTATCAGCAACAAGGCGGAACTGGTTATCAGAACGCTTTTCATCCACCATTACCGTTCCCATCCATGATGGGATGGAACCCTGCTTATGGACCTCCACAACCACAGTTTTACCATCCCCAAATGTTCCAAAAGCCTTTTTTAGGAAGAGGCCGGGGGAGGAGAGGGAGATGGAAAGGGTCGAACCAAGTACAATGGGAAACAACCGAATCAGTAGGCGACAATACAAGAAGCAAAACCTCGGAGCAGAGGGCCGGACCGAGCAACCAAAAACCTTAATCTCTAATCTATCAACAACGGTCCTGACTGAGTCATAAACTAGAATTTTGGAAAAGGGGTTGGGGTTTGTCCCCACTCCTGGATTTGACAAATTTAAATTAAGATGTGAACTAACTGAATTTTTTTCTCAAATTGCGATTAAAAAAGTTTTTTGAGAAACAGACAATGCAACCCACCCAGTTGTCACGAGGCGACACTAATTTTAGACCAAAATCTACCTTTACCCCCCGACTGCACACTATTTCACCTGAAGTACTGGCCTTTGAGCAGACAGTTATTAATGACATTGAAACCTTGGTGACACCTACACCATTTAAGAATTTAACTGCGGAGGAGTACCAGGCAATACGTTCTTTACAAGACAACACCAACATAGTGATTAAGAGTGCGGACAAAGGGGGAGGAATAGTCATACTAGATCAAAAAGACTATGATCAAGAATGTCGCCGACTCTTGAGTAACCGAACAAATTACATACCTCTGAGAGAGGATCCATCAATCAGCTTAAAAACAGAGATAATTGAGTTGGTAATGGAGGCTGAAAGTGAGGGTAAAATAAGTAAACATGAGGCCGATTTTTTTACATTAACGGAGGGTAAGATACCATACTTTTACACCCTCCCCAAAACCCACAAAGGCATTCATCCTCCTCCAGGGAGGCCTATTGTTCGGGTTTGGGTTGCCTTTTGGACCCGTTATCAAAATATTGTGATTTTTTCTTGCGGCCAATTGTTGAAAATACCAGCACATACATAAAAGATACCAAAAGTCTACTGGCTATGCTACAGACCATCACTATGCAAGAGGAACCCTGCTTCGGGATCTCAAGAGCAATTGTGGGAAGGCCTCTTACTAAAGTCCAAGAGAATTTACTTTTCATTCTGATTCTTTTGGCAAGGAGGGAGATCTGTGTAAAATGGATAACTCCGGTTTCCCCTACTCATAATGAATGGTTGGCCTCAATCTTGAAAGTGTTTAATTTAGATAAAAATAAGAGGCATACTTCTAAAAAATATAGATTCTGGGACCTGTGGGAGGAATACCATAAGCGGTGAACTAAAGAATGTGGTATATATAATGTGTATTCGAAACTTGAAGGCAACATTCCTGGCTCTCCAAAATACCTCCTTTGTTCACGGTCCAATGATTACGCTATCGCAACAATGATGAGAAAGGCTTGTAAGAGTAGCTATGATGGCTAGCTCAACCCACTATGAACAACCAAGCCATCTCCCTATAAGTATGGACGTAAGGGGTTTCCTCTCTCAAGGGCGCCGCGAATATCGAGAAGGATCCCTGAAAACTCCTGACTTTTAAATAGTTGCGTAATGAGGACTAAAAAAAAAAAAAAAAAAAAAAAAAGAGGAACCCTGCTTTCTGGCCACGCTAGACATAGAGAGTCTTTATACCTCTATACCTCAAGATGCGACAATTGAGGTGGTTGCTGAAACTTTGGAGCAAACTGAGTGGCAATATGAAACATCTCGTTCCTTTGTGATAGACTGCGCGGCACTGGCGCTCAAGAGGAACTTTTTTCAATATGAGGAAGATCTTTACCTACAAGCCACTGGTACATCAATGGGGAGCACATTTGCCCCCAGTGTGGCGGGGTTGTATGTGTTCAATTTCGAACGCAAGAACATCTTACCATCAACGAACCCCTATTTTTCCAACATCATTTTATGGCAAAGATTTATAGATGATGTTTTGCTGATTTGGAAGGGTGATGAAGATTCATTAATTTCCTTTTTTGCCTGGCTAAATCATCAGGATACACACCTCAAGTTCACACATGAATTTGACAGAACCAAAATTGTGTTTCTAGATGTGACTATTACTCCAAGACCTTCTATAAACCTACTGCAAAAAACAACCTTTTACATTATTCAAGCTTCCACCCACAACCTCTTAGAGAGAACCTTCCGTTTGGTCAATACCTCCGTGTTAGGAGGAATTGTAGTGAGGTTTCTGATTACAAAGAACAGGCACAGGACCTGACAAAAAAATTACGAACGAGGGGCTATCCAAATCACCTCCTAACTAAAAGCTATAAGAGGGCACGTAATCAGAACCGAGAGGCCCTTTTGGAGGACTTGCCTAAAGAACCTGTAACAGAGACACCTTTGACATGCGTTACGACTTACAATACAGCATCCAACATGGTGAGTCGTAGCATCAAGAAACACTGGAGAATCTTGACATCCAACAATTGCGCATGGGAAAAACCACTGTTCTCTTATAAGAGAGCCAGGAGTCTTAAGGACTCTCTTGTTCATACACGCCCGAAACGACAACAAAATATAACAAGGAGTGTACTAGATGCCTGGGGTTTACCACCTGTGACCGGGCATTATCCCTGTGGGAGTTGCAGTGTGTGTCCACTCACCTCGATGTCTAAAACACTCAACCTTGAACCAGGGAAAACATGACAGCAAAGACAACACACGAATTGCAATACTTGCAATGTCGTGTATTTGATCACATGTCCCTGTGGGCTAAAATACATCGGGATGACCAAAAGAATGATAAAACTCCGAATCTGTGAACACCGGAGTAGCATTAGATGTGGTAAGAGTAACACCAAACTCACCACACATTTCATGGAGCACAAACACTCTCCAAAGGACATCCATTGGACTGTGATAGAACACCTGGATCAAGGAACAGAAACAACACTTTTTGAAAAGGAGCAGAGGTGGGTTTACTGCCTCTCAAGCCATGTGACTGGCCTTAATGATGAAATTCCCTGGGGGTCGGTCTTGAGAAGATGAATTAGAGTTCCATGCCCCCTCATGGTCTCTATTGATGTACATTACACAATGGTTAGCACTGAGCGAAGAAGTCACATACAGTTTCCATATGCTATATTGGGGGCAATACGAATTCTGTTGTTCAAGTATATCTTGTAATTATTTATGACCAGCAATCTTAACGTCAGATCGCGCCAAGTGAACGATCTGCCTAAACACCTTCATGAAAGGACCCCTCTCGCTTCTCGTTTTGTTTGTTTCCCCGTTTTTTGGTTCCTTAATTTAAAGAATTTTAAAAATTGGGATTACGCTCACTGTGTGTATTCAGGTCTTTATAACTAAACGTTGTGTCATCCTGTGTCAACACAACTCGTTGTCAATAAAGTTCGAGTGAGCGATTAGGTTAACACTCTAGTGTTTCAGATCCAGTATACACTGCGGAGGACGCCACTTTTGTCAGCTGACCTAGATTTGGAATACGTAGTACGTAATCACATGGCCGCCCTTGATAATGGCGGGGTTTGGAGCCGTACACTACCTTCGGATAGCAGCAGTTACCGGAGTAGGTGTTTGGTGGCGAGCTGCGGTGTATTTAGTAAGTTTCCTGAGCCGGTTATTTCACTTTAATCAATTGCACGTATATTAAGGAAACGATTTTTGCCTACGATCCCGAAACTGTATGTCCGTTTCTGTTTGCGTTTTTAGATCACACGCAGCGTGAAAACTATGCCCTGCTGCTAATCCATGGGGGAGACCAAATTCCCGGTAGTCTGTAAGTACTGGGTAAAATTATGATACTCCTCTTGACAAACTATATCAGATTCTTCCTTTTGTCTGAATTTTAAATTTGCGGTCCCGCTGAGGACGCTTTAACAAACAGGGGTTGGATGCCAATCCAGTTATAAAATCATAAACTTAGCGTAAATTGGAACTAAAGATTAGTCTCAACAATTCCTATCGATAGACTATTCTGTAAGAAGAAATAGGACTCGTTTGAAATAATGCCAGATATTCTCTAATTATGAGATGAGATCGAGAGACAAAACAATAGGGTAGTTTGCTTTCGAGTATTAATGGAGGCAGATTGAATGAATATAAAACGTGACATTGAATGTTTGTACTGTTTTTTATGTCATCTCTTTACAGAATGGACTCCTGATGATTTTCTGGGAGCATTGTAGGACGGTAAAAAAACGTGAGTCTGTTATAGAAACCTAAAAAGTGTTTTTATATTTGTTTTATCACATAAATATCCTCAGGGTTTGGACGTGCCTTAGCGAGCACGGACCACCCGTGGCTTTTTCACTTATTGGTCCTGATGAAAACTGAGCTGAACATGGCAAGTAAACAGCAGAAACATGTTGACCTTTTTTTAGGACACAGTGGTTTCTAATAAAATCACTACATGGTCCTCACTTGTTTTTAATGTGACCAGCTAACCTACGAATAAAATTATTTAAAGGTACTGTTGGGATCTTTTACAATTAGAGCACACATATCACTGAGCACACACTGTTTGTTTCACTAACAACCTGCTCCGCTGCAATTGCAGGCGTTGAAGCACACTGGGGGGACATTCGGTCTCCCTCGTGGGAACCCTATGATGAAGCATGTCACCACTAGGGTGAGTGAGGGTTCTTTTTACAAATAGAGTTTGGCCTTTTACTAATAGGTTTGTCTTTCTTTTCTGGTTTCTGCACTCATTCTAAGTGTTTTTGGGTTTTGAATTCACTATCAGTCACTCTTTAGTTGTTGCAATATAATTAATAGGGGTAGAAGAGTGACCTCTTAATACCCTCACTCTCCTGTTGTTTAGACATAAAATTACACTCCACATAATTTCAGTAAACTTAATCCCATATAATTATCCACATATTTCAACTGCCCACCATTCCACTACAAAAATCCACTACACACCACACAATTCCATCACATGCAATTCCACAACTAAGAATGCCAATCCAAACCACATAATTCCACTCCACACCACATACATCAAATCCACGCCTATCCAAAACACAAGGATCAATGAATCAATCAATCAGAGTACCTGTAAAGCACGCAACTTACCCGTGAGGGTCCCAAGGTGCTGAGGGGGGGGAGGAGGGGGTGGGTGATGCTACTGCTCAAAGAGCCAGGTCTTAAGGAGTCTTCAGAAGGTGAGTAGGTCTTGGGTCTGCCGTATGTGGGTGGGGTTCCAGGTCTTGGCGGGGAGGTAGGAGAAGGATCTGCTGCCAGAGGTCATTTGTTCGATGCAGGGGACAGCGACGAGGGCGAGGCTGGCGGAGCAGAGCTGGCGGGTAGGGGTGTGGAAGCGGAGTCTGCTGTTCAGATAGGCTGGTCCAGCATTGTGGAATGCTTTGTGTGCGCAGGTGAGGAGCTTGAAGGTGATCCTCTTGCCGATGGGGAGCCAGTGTAGGTCTTTCAAGTGGGGGTGATGTGGCTGCGGTGGAGGACGTTGACGATCAGTCGGGCGGAGGTGGTTTTGGATGCGTTGTAGTTGTCGTAGGGGTTTGCCTGGGATTCCTGCGTAGAGTGCGTTGCCGTAGTCCAGTCTGCTGCTGACGAGGGCCTGTGTCACTGTTCTTCTTGTTTCGGGTGGGATCCACTTGTAGATCCTGCGGAGCATGCAGAAGGTGTTGTAGCAGGAGGAGGAGACGGCGTTGACCTGCTTAGACATGGAGAGGGAGGAGTCGAGGATGAATCCTAGATTGCGTGCATGGCCGGTGGGTGTTGGTGCTGTTCCCAGTGTGGTCGGCCACCAGGAGTTGTCCCACGCTGAGGGGGTGGGTCCCAGGATGAGGACCTCCGTCTTGTCCGAGTTCAGCTTCAGACCGCTGCTCCTCATCCAGTCGGCGACGGCCTTCATTCCCTCGTGGAGGTTGGTTTTGGCGATGTGTGGGTCCTTGATGAGGGAGAGGATGAGCTGGGTGTCGTCAGTGTAGGAGACGATGTTGAGGACGTGCTGGCGGGCCACTTGTGCGAGGGGGGCCATGTAGATGTTGAACAGCGTTGGGCTGAGGGATGAGCCCTGGGGACGCCGCAGATGATATCGGTGGCTTCGGATCAGAAGGGTGGGAGGCGGTCCCTCTGGGTTCTGCTGGAGAGGAAGGACGTGGTCCAGTCAAGAGCCTTCTCTTGGATTCCGGCTTCTAGGAGGCGTATCTTTAGAGTGCGATGGCAGACCCTGTTGAAGGCGGCTGACAGGTCCAGGAGGATGAGTGCTGATGTGTTGCCGTTGTCTAGTTGGTGCTGGATGTCGTCTGTGGTGGTGATGAGGGCTGTCTCAGTGCTGTGGTTTCGTCTGAATCCGGACTGGGATGGGTCCAAGATGTTGTCTTCCAGGTGGCTGGCCAGTTGCATGTTAACGATTTTCTTGATGACCTTTGCCGGGAACGGGAGCAGGGAAATGGACTGAAAGTTCTTGCGGTCCACCTGAGGCGTAGCTAGAGCTTGTGGCGCCCAGGGCTATCCCTCAGATTGCCGCCCCTTGGGGGGGGCGTGGGCAAAAAGGACGGCAAGCACTTGAATGAATATCCGAGAGACACATAGTATTGCCGCTAATAGTTACCTCGATCATCCAAGTTACATGCACATACATGACACGGTCAAAGGCTACGCAGTTGAATACACCGGTGACTGGCAGTACAAATGAGAACACACAGACTGCATGATCTATCTGTGGACTCAGAAAAACCGCATGTGACATCCATCAGAGAGCTGCGTGAACAATTACCTGGTAATCCCCTCAGCACAATGCAAACATGCACATACATGACACTGTTCAGGGATCCATCATCATCTATAGCTGACATTAAATGACCATATATCATAGTCCCCCCATTAAAGCAGTAGGGACCTGCACAAACGTGATGTGCTCTGGGGACCCAAAACCAACTTAACAGTGCTGAAGCCTGTGATTCTTTATCTTTCAAAAACGCAAATTAATTTTTCACAGGGAATTACTCACTGTGTGCCCTTAGAACTAAACACAGCACAAAGGGGTCAGTCAGCTCCACCTTGCCAATATGTGTATATTGTACCTCTTCATTGAATAACAAGGGCGCAAACAGGCCATAGGTGTATCTCACACCTCTTTATTCAATAACACTGGTGCAGACAGGCTATCCATGTATCTCATACCTCTTCATTGAATAAGAAGGGCGCAGACAAGCCACCCAGGTATCTCATACCTCTTCATTGAATAACAAACACGCTCACAGGCCACCCATGTCCCTCATAACTCTTCAATGAATAGCAAGGGCGCAGACCGGCCACTAGTGTCTCTCATACCTCTTCACTGAATAACAAGCATTTGCAATGCAATAGGTCTCGCATTTGCGAGAGTTTAACTTATTGCCATTGTAATTGACAATGTCTTTTATTTACGTTTTAAAAACCAACACATAAATAAAAGGCATCGCCATTTACAATGCCTCAAACTCTACAACTGCGAGACCTATTGCATTGCAAATGCTTGTTTATTTCAGTTCTACTGTCTATCCTATGTCAGCTCCCCATAACAAATAAACTGGGAGACGTTTAAATTAGGTTTTAAATTCTAAATAATACATTGATTTCAGATCCCAAAAATTGGCAAAGCTCAACTAGTTTAGTCAAATATATAAGTATTTGAGACACTGCATGGCAGAAATAGTAAGGCACCAAGGATGCAACCAGTGACATAATATTCTTCATGTGCTTTCCATAATCCTTTGTATTGTATAGCGGTAATGAAATATTATTTAATATTTGAAGAGTCTTGGCCAGTGATTACGGCTGAAACTTAGAATGCCACCGCTCTCTATTCAGTGCGACTAGTTTGATATAATTTACTAACTAGGTGCAACACAGCAGTAAAAACGCAAACATGAAACACCACGGGCATGCCTCCCCCACTGCTTGCCAGACAAGTCCTCGAATTCCGCAATAGAGCCTACTGGGGGTTGGCTGTCGTTTCCGGCACTAGAATCATCTGCAAGAGCGTAGCGGTGAAGCGCGTAAAACGTGTCAATGCTGCGTTCATTGCGAGGGCTGGCCAAAACATCACTGTACAAGGCCGTCATTAGTAGCACTCACGCACGCTGTGCATGCTACAAGATTGACCTGGACTCTGTCTAAGGCTGTGACTGGGGGGGGGGGCGCCAACGGTCGAGGAGTCTGAGGAGACACAAGCGCGGAACTTCGTTTTTGGCAATTTAATTGAAAGCACTGCGGCCGCCTGCCTGTAGTGCTTTCAATTAAATTGCCAAAAACTAAGTCCCGCATTTGTGTTGTGTGCAAAGTCGCGTTGCACTCCACTCCTTCTGACCTGCTTGGTAACAGCTGAGCTGCACAAGCTCAGCTGTTACCAAAGCGGGTCAGAAGGAGACGGAGTGGAGAGCAGCCCGGCTTTGCACTTTTAAACTGGGCCCCGGGCGGCCGCGGCGCTAGAGGGCCGTTGCGGCCGCATTTATAATTTATTTGGGGGCACTCTGTTTGTTTCCAAATAAATAAAAAAGGCCGCCGCGGCCCCAACGGGCCTCCAGTGCCGTGCGGCCGCCTCCAAAATGATGCCGCCTGGGGTGGACTGCCTCCCCCAACACCCCCCTAGCTACGCCACTAGGGTCCGCTTTGGGCTTCTGGAGGAGGGTGTTAATTTCGGCGTATTTCCAGCTTTCTGGGAATGTCGCTGTTTCGAAGGAGATGTTGACCTTTCGTAGTTGGGGTGTATGCCTCCGTCTGCTTTGGTGAATACGTGGTGTGGGCACAGGTCAGACGAAGATCCTGAGTGGATGGAGTTCATGGCCTTGAGTGTCTCGTCGTCGTTGACGTTGCACCAGGAGGTCAGGCGGTTGGCGCTGGCGGTGTTCACAGGGGAGGTGGAGTCTGGAGTAATCGAGCGGTTGTGGTGTTGACGCTGTTGTGGATGTCAGCGATCTTGCGGTGGAAGAAGATGGCTAGTAAATCGCACAGGTATTGTGAGGGTGGGATATCGTTGGCATTGGCGCTGGGGTTGGATACTTCCTTTATGATGCTGAAGAGCTCTTTGCTGTTGTGTGCGTTGTTATCCAAGCGGACTTTGAAGGAGGATCTCTTGGCTAATCTGATGAGGTGGTGGTGTCTGCGGGTGGCATCCTTGTGGGCTGCGTGGTTGTCCGGTGTACGTTCGTGGAGCCATGTCTTCTCCAGTGTCCGGCATGCGCGTTTGGAGGTCTGGAGCTCGTCCGTGAACCAGGTGGCTCTCTTGTTGGTGTGATTGTTGGTGGGTTTCTTGAGCAGGGCGAGGGTGTTGGCGCAGTTGTCGATCCACTGTCTGAGGTTGCGGGCTGCGGCGTCTGGGTTGGTGGGGTCAGTGGGTGGGTTTTTGGTGAGGGAGGTGATCAGCTGGTCTTCGGTGACATTGCTCCAGCTTGGCGAGGCAGCTGTTGGGTGCGGTGGTGCGTGGTTGGTTTCTTGAAGATGAAATGGATGCAGCGGTAGTCGATCCAGTGGAGTTCGGTGGTGTGGTCGAAGGCAACGTGGGAGCCTGTGGAGAAGTCGGGGTCCAGTGTGTGGCCGGCGGCGTGGGTGAGTGCAGTGATGAGTTGTCTGAGGCCGAGGTTGGTGAGGTTGTGGATCAGGGTGGCGGATTTGGCATTGTTGTTGTTCTCGAGGTGGAAGTTCAGGTCCCCGAGGAGGATGTAGTCCGTGGAGGCGAGTGCGTGGGTGCTGGTGAGGTCATTAATGGAGTCGCTGAACTGAGCCAAGGGTCCGGGGGGCAGTAGATGAGTGTTCCTCTGAGGGTGGTGTTAGGGTCAGTGTGGATCCAGAAGTGCAGGTGTTCGGCGGTGTTGAGGGTGTTGTCTGCGTGGGTGGTGATCTTGAGGGTGGACTTGTGGACGATGGCTATTCCTCCTCCGATTCCGTAGGCGTGATCCCTGCGGGTGATCTTGTAGCCGTCTGGGATAGCTATGGCAATGTCGGGCGCCGAGGTGTCGTTCCACCAGGTCTCGGTCAGGAAGGCCACATCTGGGGTGGAGGTGTTGAGCAGATCCCAGAGCTCGACTGTGTGTTTGCTTGCGGAGCGGTGTTGAGGAGTATGAAGCGGAGGTGGTTGGGTCCATTCCTTGCAGGTTTGGTGGTTCTGTCACAGGAGAAGCTGCAGGTGTGGCAGGAGAAGTGTCCGTGGGTCCGTTTCGGGGCAGCCAGGGAGCAGGTGTGGTTTCGGCCGGCGTTGAGTGTGTGGAGGGTGCTGGCGTCGTAGTGGATTCTGGTGTTGTGGCGTTTGCAGGGTCCGGGGCTTCTGGCGCTGGAAGCGGTCAAGGTGCGGACAGGCGCAGGGTCTCAGACGGGCTTGCCTTAAGCGTTTCTCGACCTGCATATGAAGTGGCTTGGGAGGGAGGAGCAGCTGTGAAGCGGAAGCGGGGAGGCGAATTGGTGTGCAGGGAGGCGGGCCGCAGGAAAGCAGCAGCGGGAAAGGCCCTGATCGGGAGCGGCGGGGGCAACTGGCGCACAGGGCATGAATCACCCCCGCAGACTTCCAGCGCCTGACCCCATTCATGCTGAAAGCTGGCAGTGTTTGCTGCATCTCGTGATTAACATGTTCTAGCCCTCATCATGCCTGTTGGTGCTGCTGGGAGCCATGCGTACCCTCCTCCAGGAGAAGATTCCTCACTCTGCCTTAAACATCAGCCCCAGTACTCGGCACCACTACCCTGCATCTACACACGGGGGGCAGAGGCACCCCAACACCAGAGGAGCCCGCTTTTGGGACCTTATAAGTATTTTGTTATGCAGCACAACATCCTTGGTGCACCAACATTAACTCTTGCATAGTTAAACACGTGTAAGGTCCCAACGGCGAGGCCTATGGGATATGCCAATGCTTGTTATGTGTGACATTGATCTAGAAAACTTCACCAGCATCACAATTGTTAATTGGTCATATGAAGTTTTTGAGGGGTCTACTGTGTCACTGCCAGTTGCCTCATGTGACATCACGCTATCAGTCCCCATGTATATCACCGAAGTCAATTTGACCAAGTAGTTTCTTCTCTTTCAGTTTTCCTTTTTGACATTAATTCAAATATGTCCTGATGTAATATCACTGTTTCTCAGCTGCTGTGCCTGATATCGCTATTTTTGTAATTGCCTCTGATGACTTCACATTTGACAGCTGGTTTTCTTGGGTGACATCAACATTCCCGTATATAGGATGTTATATCCCTGCTGCCTATTTCCTTGTGTGATATCACTAATGTCAAAGCGACTATGTTACATCACCTCTGTCAGTTTCCTCATGTGACACCACTGCTGGTTGTTCATTAATGTGAGATCGCTCGCTCTTAGGTGCTTCGTGAGATTTCATCAATCTGTTCCATATTGAGAAACCACCACTCCACGGGACTACGTCTTTCCCTGCTTCCTCACGTGTGTGCAGCATTCGTTCAGAAATGCCCCCCTGATCGTTGAAAGTTGCTCTCCCTGCCGCCTCCCCAACTCCTAAGGCATGCACATTAACGGTCTTTTACTTTTTCTGCTGATGCTGAACAATATCGGCAAGAAACAATGACAAAACGAAGAGGTTTGCATTGGCATGCAAAATGCGAGACCTATTGGCTTTTCCAAAGCTTGCTCTACCCTATTTTCGTTTTCTTAATCTCTGCCATTGTTTCCCTTCTCGGTCATTCTTGCTCCTCGTGTTTTTTAGGTTTTGCCTAGCGGAAGCTGCGCTCTGCGCAGCTTTTCCGCGCAGGCGAAATCCTGTTGAGAACTGTAGTGTGGCTTTTGTTCGGCCCTCGTCCTTGATTGGCTGGCTCCGTAAACGGAGCCTTGCCATTGGACGAGGGGCCTGTCCGTCAATGCCGGACCAGACACGGGGGCGTTCCCGACATTCTTTGGCTTTTGCCGACGTCACAGGACGCCGGGAACGCCCCCGTGTCTGGTCCGGCATTGCCGGCACTTCTGCGTCTCTCCTCCCCCGATTCCACACGTACACAGGGTTACCTTTCGTGTTGGATCTTCAAATGCAGCATTCTAAATAAACCCAAGATACCAATGTAATTGTAATCGCGTAGTTATTACCCATTTGCAGTGCAAACGTACTGAAATTTCGCGAGTGCTCATCGAATTCTATTTGCATAGGATGTAAAGTCCATGAACGCCAAGAAGTGACATTGTGTGTCGCTCGTGAACCCACTTCACATTTTATAAAATAGTTTTATATAATCTCAGTCTGGGTCATATTACCATTTAAAAATGGCGATAGTTTTTTTAGTTTACCATCCCATGTCAATGTGGCGTCTGCGCTCGTTTGTGGCCATGTTGAAACAGGGTTATTTTCGTTACTATTTAGGAGAAGAGAAAGATTGTGGAGAAAATCGGAAGCCGTTTTCAATGTCTACGTGGCGCATGCGCTCTCAAGAGACGTCGGAATGGGGAGGTTACAATTTTTATTTATGTGGGTCCCAAGATGGCGGCAGAGGCAAGTAGTACTTAAAAAAGAGGTGCTGGCGTTCGTCTCTAACTTTACTAACTGTTTACAGTCTGGAGGCTGCAAACGGAGATGGCTGAGCCGCGCCGGGTGCCCTTCGTCAGTCTTCCTGCCACCCAGGTGGTTATTTTGGACGATGAGGTGAAGGCAGAGGCCGGACAAGTGCTAGAAAAGCAGCGTGAGCCCTCCGTGACGTGTGCTGCGCCCTCGTCGGGACACGAGGTGGACGAAAGACGTCAGGGCCCGCTGCAGCAGCTCGAGGCACCCCAGCGCCAGGTCGACATAGGCTTGACAACACTATCAGCAAAGGAGGCACCGCAAGAGGCGTCGCAGCAGCAGCGTGGACTAGAAGCACGTCAATGCCAAGTGCAGCATGAGCCCTGTGTGACGTTAACCCCGCAGCGAGAGACAGAATCACGTCACAGCGAACAACCACGGCCTAACCTTGACTCCGAGACACGTCACAATGATCAACGACAGCCACAGCCCGAGTCTGACACACGTCACAGTGAACCTCCAAGGCTACCACAGCGCGAGTCAGAGACGCGTCACAATGAGCAGCACTTGACACAGGTACACGAACAGGAGGTACGTCCATTGATACATCTGTCCCTCTCTCCTCCCACCCAGCCATCCCTAGCTCCATCCACCCACTCATCTGTGTCTGTCCCTCTGTCCACCCTTCTCTCATCCACCCCTTCAATCTAAACTCTTTCCATTTGTCCCTTGTCCGTCGATCCATCCTTCTCTCCATCCACCTACCCCCCTCACCTCTTATCATCCTCTCCGTCCATGCTTCCCTCCATCCACCTACCCTTTTACCTCTTATCCTCCTCTACATCCATGCTTCCCTGCATCCACCTACCCCTCTACATCTCATCCTCCTCTCTGTTCATTCTTCCCTCCATCCACCTACCCTTCTACCTCTCATCCTCCTCTTCGTCCATGCTTCCCTCCATTCACCTACCCCTCTACCTCTCATCCTCCTCTCCGTCCATGCTTACCTCCATCCACCTACCCCTCTCATCCACCTCTCCGTCCATGCTTCCCTCCATCCACCTACCCCTCTCATCCTCCTGTCCATGTTTCCCTCAATCCAATCTACCTACCTCTCTACCTCTTATCCTTCTCCCGCCCATGCTTCCCTCCATCCTCCTACCCCTCGACCACATCCACCTCTCCGTCCATGCTTCCCTCTATCCACCTACCCCTCTACATCTAGTGTATACATGTTGTATGTGGTCGCATGTAGAGCTACATTATAGCTACGCACAATTGTGTGCATGGATACATACATTTGTACATACATACAGATACAAAGTTGCAGAGACATATATGTACACACACAGCTACATACAGATTTGCACACATATGCAAATATTCTTACAGAGATGCATACACAAGTGCATTCACGCAGCTATATATTTATATACACATATATGTATATAAGTATACCAAGTTGTATACACGGATGTATGCAGGCAAAGACACTGCACTAACACAATGTTGTTTACAGAACACTTTCTTCCTGCAGTCGCCTATGTAAATGAACATACAGACCAATCAGCAATTTCTGCTCCTACTATCACCAAAACACACTCACACAGACCCCCCCCAAACGCGGCCAAAGCTTATACTTTCCTTGTCTTTAAAGTGGAAATGTGTTACCCTTGCCACACAGCAAGCTTTAAACGAGCTTTATTTAGCGCTCATCTCGACGAAGGAAAATGCTCTAGTTGCTTGTATGGCATTCACAGTCAAAACATGACGCGCGTATTTAAAAAAATATATAAAAGTAGCTCCGCGCCTCGCCGGGGGCAGTGAACGCCATATACACGTTAATACCAGTTCGGGTGTCCCCGCACTGTCAAACGTCCTGAAGTACTCCCAATATTGCACGCTCTCATTTTAGATTGTAAACTCTTTTAATTAAGCAGGCATCGTAATTCCTCCATATGTGCCTCTGTTGCCTGCTTGGGAACCTGTTTTCGTGCCTCTGTTGCCTGCTTGTGACCCTGTGTTCGTGCCTCTGTTGCCTGCTTGTGCCTCTGTTGCCTGCTTGTGCCTCTGTTGCCTGCTTGGGACCCTGTTTTCGTGCCACTGTTGCCTGCTTGGGACCCTGTTTTCGTGCCTTTGTTGCCTGCTTGTGGCCCTCTTTACGTACCTCTGTTGCCTGCTTGTGACCCTGTTGCTTGCTTGTGACCCTGTTGCTTGCTTGTGACCCTGTTGCTTGCTTGTGACCCTGTTTTCGTGCCTCTGTTGCCTGCTTGGGACCCTGTTTTCGTGCCGCTGTTGCCTGCTTGGGACCCTGTTTTCGTGCCGCTGTTGCCTGCTTGGGACCCTGTTTTCGTGCCTCTGTTGCCTGCTTGTGGCCCTCTTTACGTGCCCCTGTTGCTTGCTTGGGACCCTGTTGCTTGCTTGTGACCCTGTTGCTTGCTTGTGACCCTGTTTTCGTGCCTCTGTTGCCTGCTTGGGACCCTCTTTTCGTGCCACTGTTGCCTGCTTGGGACCCTGTTTTCGTGCCTCTGTTGCCTGCTTGGGACCCTGTTTTCGTGCCTCTGTTGCCTGCTTGGGACCCTGTTTTCGTGCCTCTGTTGCCTGCTTGTGACCCTGTTGCTTGCTTGGGACCCTGTTGCTTGCTTGTGACCCTGTTGCTTGCTTGTGACCCTGTTTTCGTGCCTCTGTTGCCTGCGGGGGGGCTCGCAGCGAGCCCACAGTGTGTGGGGTGGGGCTCGCAGTGTGTGGGGGGCTCTGTGTGGGTGTGTGTGTGGGGGGGCTCTGTGTGGGTGTGTGTGGGGGGCTTTGTGTGGCTGTGTGTGGGGGGGCTCTGTGTGGGTGTGTGTGTGGGGGGGGGGGTTTGTGTGTGTTGGGGGGGCTCTCTGTGGGTGTTGGTGTGTGTCATTTGCAAGAGATAAAGCTAGTGGCATTGTAAATGACAATGCCATTTATTTATGTAACAAAAAAAACATAAATAAAAATGATGTCAAGAGCAATGCCAATCGCTCTAACTTTAACAAAGGCAAAACCATTGCATTGTAAATGCTTGTTTTTTTTTACAATCTGATTCCATTTAAAAAAAGCCATTCTTTCACTCCGACATGCATTTAATGTTAATTTACTTTCCTTCTGTTTGCTGCTCCCGTTTTGCTTCCTGTGCAGCTGTGGCTCCGCGATTAAAGAGAAGAAGCCGAAAAGAAGGGGAGACACGACCCCAAGGGGATACCAGATATTACACAACACATAAAGAACCGAAGATGGGATACAGGATACCGTGGGGATACCATATATTACACAACACCGGCACCTTGGTGGGGGAAAGGGGGGGGGGGGTCTCTACAGGTAATATACTTGGACAGATTGCGTGTAGTGATGTACACAGTAGCACTGCTCCTGCCGCGCGCGGCCTGTGACGTCAGACCATTTTATTCTACACTGCTCTCATCTTCCAAACTCACAACAGAAACACCTGTCTGTGTGAAGCTAAACCAGTGGGAAATCCTTCCGCCTGGGGGCGGCAGGGTCCTCCCCATCCCCCACGCCCCTTTCACAATACTCACGCGCCAACCCGGTGTTGCAATGTGCTATGAAAGAGGGGACGGAGGGGGGTTTAAAATAACGCAGGAGTTTCCCACATGGGTTCTATATAAAGACCCACATGCCCTATGGATCTCGGACTGGCAGTCTTTCACCAGGAACATAAGACAGAGAGCTAGGAGAAGAGGCCAGCATAACAGCCAAGAAGACAAGCGTGAACAGGGAAACCTACACCGAGAGGGGAGCACGCCAACGTCATCATGAGCGCCTCCGATCCTTCCAAGGAGACCCCCACTTCATTCAACCCTGGAAATGCCCCAGTGAATGGAGCTGAAGAACCCATTACCTCCTCGTCCTGTCTTCCTCGCCACAGTAATCTACATATGAGCCTCCGGCTCCACACAGAACTCCAAGTAAAATTAAAAGAGCAACGCTCTAGTCTCCCCTCCCTCCTCCAATATGGCCCCCGAGGCTTCCACCAATCCCATAAAGGGACACATATCCAGCAACTCAGCCTGTTCTTTTTTTCTGCACTTCTCCGAGTGCTGTGTTCCCTGCTGGTCAGGTGAGTGGGCTGGGTTCCTGCTTTAGCGGTTCCCTTAGTCCGTTGGTATCTGGTTGGGGGAAAGTAGTGTTTGTTTCACTGTTGCGTGTATTTCTGTTCGAATTCGAATGCGTGTATGTTTATTTTTTTTCCCCCTTCTTCTGCCTATGTGCCTCGTGTCCTGCCTAGCGGACGTACGTGGCGTTCATTGCGGCTGGGTATGCTGTATGGCCGGGACGCCTTGTGTCCTGTCGGCCGTTTGGTTAATTGCCTTTTGCCGGCCGCGTGTCCTGCTGAGCGGACGTTGCGCGGCCGGGGGCATTGTCTGTGGGGGCCGGAGGCTTCCGTGGGCGTTGTCTTACCTGCTGCCGGTTGGCGTCGGCATGGTTTGCTGCCTCTTCGCTCTCTGCTCCTTCAGGGGCGCATTCAGGGCTCGGCTGGGCTGGGCTCTGCTCTCAGTCTGTGGCTGTGGGTGCGCGCGCGGCGTTTCCGGCTGCATTTATTCTTTGGCCATGCGTCGAGGTGGGGTTTGTGGGGTTGCTTGGCAACCTCGGGCCCTTATTTTAACGGGCTGTTCTACCTTTTGCCTGTGTTTGTTTTGCACTGCTTCACGTGGCTGACTGTCATGGATGTTTCAGCTGATGCTCGTGCTCCTGATTCTTTGGCTGTGGCTTCTGGTTCTGGGGTGCAAATTCCTTTGATGGAGATGTTGCAGCAGATGATCAATTCTGCTGTGTCTGCTGCTTTAAGCGGTCAGGTGCCTGTCCCTCCTGCGAAGAAGGCGAGGGTTGATGGCGCTGCTGCTCCTGCTGATTCTGAGAATGAGGAGGAGGTTGATGTCAGGGGGCGCTTTGTGCAGGGTGCCGACCTGAAGGAGGTGCTGGGTCACATTCGCGATAACTTGGTGTTTCCTGCTTCTGTGGTGCCTCTGGAAGACGATCTGTTTTCGCAATATCATCGTCCTGAGCCTGATTCTTTGCCTCTCCATTCCTCTGTCTTGAAGGTCCTGGAGAATGAATGGAAGGATGTGGACAAAGGTTCCTTTCCTCGTTTCTTGAGTAGGAGGTACCCTCTTCAGGATTTTGCGGTGAAATACCCTGCCTCCGTGAAGGTTGACTCTTTGTTGGCGAGCATGTCTTCACATGGGTCCGTTGTCTCGGAGGACTCTTCTCCTACGGACCCGGTTGACCGTAAGGTGGATGGTGCTGTGAAATGCACTTTTGCGGCTGCAAATTTTTCTATCCGGGCGGCGGCCTATTCCTCTTACACTATCCAGTCCTTGCTCAAGGATTTCCGGTCTCTGTCGGAGTTGTTGGACCAAGGGGATGATGTTTCTTCTACCCTGGCGATGATGGAGCAGCAGGTCCGTCTGCTGTCGGATGTCTCCTTTGATTCGCTGGGGGCTGCTGCTTCTGCGGCCGGATCCTCTGTGGCTGCGAGGCGTCAGTTGTGGCTCCGTTCCTGGAAAGCTGACGCTGCTCAGAAGAACTTGCTTATGAAAATCCCTTTCTCTGGGGTTAGACTTTTTGGTTCGTCTCTTGACGACATGGTGAAGAAGACGGCAGAGGACCGTAAACTGCTTGCTCCTGACCGTCCTGGCAGATTCCGTGCTTTTGGTTCCCAGCGGTCTTTTGGTACCTCGAAGAGGGGCCGGGCTGGTCAGCCCTTTCGTGGACGGGGGCGTGGCCGGGGTGCTCCCTCCTTTGATAAGTCCCGGTTCTCCGGCGCTTCTGCCTCCTCCGCTCCTGCTTCCAAATCCTGACTGGATCGCTCCTGGTGTCGGTCCGGTTGGGGGTCGACTTTCTTGCTTCATGGACTCTTGGCGCGAGACTGTGTCAGACCAATGGGTGCTTCGCGTGATTTCGGAGGGGTTGCGCATTGGATTTGCCCAGACGCCCCCAGACTATTTCAAGGCCACTCCTTGTCCCGGAGATCCGGTGAAACGGTTGGCGCTTTTGGATGGCATCGCTTCCATTGAGGTAATCTAAATTTTATGGTCAAGTTGTGTTCCCTAGCGAGTACCCCACCGTCTCCATGTACGAGTTAAAGTGCATGTAACTTCCCTCCTGTACCAGCTATGAAGACGCAAATACATTTGCGTCCAACGTCAACATGTCCTCTTTCAGACCCACCATGAATGGGTCGAATGGTCCGTTCCTAAGTATGCTATGCCAACGTCTTTTTGTAGTGTACTCCTACGTTTTTCAGCTCTGGCTGAAGTAGGCCCTGAATCTCTGCCACCGAGCCTCTTTTCTGGCTTCTGACTCCGAGAAATCTCTGCCCAGGCAGCCCCTGTACTCGTGAACTCTGACTTACTTTCAGCGCGGCCCCTCGCGCTCGGCTCAGCCTGCTGCCTGCCAAGATTGACTATAACCTTCGAGTTATCTGTTTCCCTCCCCGAAAATACATTCCTGCCTGCTAGCTTCAGTAAACATCCTTCCTCAGCTACAGGGCTAAAGGGCCGACCTGTCTCTATGCAAGTAATTCATAGCTTCGTTGCCATGCTTCCATGGAAGGCCCCATGCCCCACGCTTCTCATACAGACACCCAGGAGCTTATACACGCACTCACAACAAGTATAGAATAGCTTCTGCTCTAGAGACCTTTCCGCCCAGATAGCTTAGTTCCTAAACATCAGATATCAGATATGATAGAAGCACAAGTTGATCTGACATGCCAGACTTTTGTCTCTTTTCCGTCAGTGTAAATGTCAAGTCCCCTGCACCCCTCCAATTACACGTCATGCAGCTGCGCGCGCATCCAAGCTTCCGATTTCTGCTGACATTGCCACATTTTCTGTTAGTGCCACCCCTTTGTGACACCTATCAGTGACGTTTCCAGAACACACCTCTAGTTCACGCCTCTTGATTACGCACATGTACCACGTGTATATTGTTATCTTGTCTTCTCTCAGCTGTTACGCCTTCTATACTGTTTTCAATGGTGTACAATAAGTATATAAGCTATGTACTGTTAATAAAATGTTAGCGCGCTCTATCCCTTCTGACACCCTGTGTGGTGGTCAGAACATGATATCTTGGCCATGACTATTCCTTTTTAAGGAATAAAACCCTTAGAACTCTAACACCACGGACTCTGTCTTTTTTCATCCGATCTGAGTTATTATTGATTAAGTACTTACCTGCATAGAAATTAAGAGTAAATTATTTATTTACATCATTTTGGCGCCCGAATAGGGACCCCTCCCCCACCTCACGCGCCGGTTGGCGCATTGCAAGCTCTGTCCCCTGCCATCAGTTAGATGGAATATACGCGTACCGGCAGGATTTCCTGCATCTCCCTCTGACCCACGGAGGTGACGAAGACTGCGATCAGTGCCCAGACGAGGCGGTGAGGAGTGCGGAGGATCCCGACCAGAGCCTAGCCGAAAGAAGCAAGGTCCGAGGTGTCAAGAGGCCCACCAGTTTTCCGAAGTTTTCCGAAAATTTCCGAAGTTTCGAGTCGAGTCCAGTCGAGTTTTCCGAGGCCTTCTGTTTCCGTGCTTCCCGGTGAGTACCATTGCTGGGTCGTATCTAGACGGGTTTGGGTATACAAGTCCGGTCTGCACTGTTTTTAGGCAGTGTATCTGTACTGTTTAGCAGTATATCTAGTATTCTGAAATTCTGCACTGTTACAACAGTGTATCTGTACTGTTGAGCAGTACATCTAGTATAGTGGGGTAGTCATCTATGTTTTAAACGTTTTTGTGATTAATGTCGTGGTATGAATGTGACTGTTTTTCTTGTGCATTATTGTGTTTTCTTGTATAAATAGTTACATTCAGAATTAAGTATCAAGGATCGAGCATTTCAGTATCAAGTAGGCACAATGCCGTTTTTCAACAAGTTAAAGCAGATAGGAACTAGGAAAGGGATGTTAGAGGAAGAAATTCCGATCCCCCCTAGGGACACTCCAGGTAATTTCATGTATAACAAACATGGCATAGACGCCATATTGTATCTAGAGTTATGGACCGATTATACAAAGCACCTAGAGGAAAGATACCGATGGCCAGTTAACGGAACATGGGATGCCGAGTGCATCATAAAGGTAGAAGAAGCATTACGGAAAAAGAAAGCCAGACAATCTCAGAAAGACGCCATAGAATTTTGGCGTAAGGAATCACATAAACGTGCTGAAAGAGCACTTCGTAGAGAAGACAGACTTAAAGAATCAGAAAAGGCCCAAGAAAACGAATTAGTTATTGAAGGAATTCGAGTAAAATCAGAACAAATAGATCGCATCCGAAATAGCCAAGTGAACAACATGTATCTTTTGGCCGAGGGTACATCTGACGCCATTTCAGAAATACCGAAAAATTTGCCGTCACCATTAGTTCCAACTAAAGTAATGCACAAGACTACTAAAGACATATTCCTAAATTCATACTTAGAGGATGTAGCACCAGCTTACAGCAATCTGCCTGTTCGTGCCCTGCCTACTGACAGGGACGGGGGTGGCACTCCACCCCCAGGTCACGTTCCGCCGGTACCGCAACAGACCTCCCCCGTTCCGCCAGCCCCGCCACTTCCCGTACTCAAAACTGACCTACCGAAACCACGTTTGCCTGATCCACCTAAACGACAAATTCAAGTTCAGATACAGACTCCACAGGGAGGTAATGCACAAGCTTCCGCTTCAGGAGGTGCGACCGCGGGTCCTCAGACCCCGCCACCAACTCACAGATTCAATCTCAGAGGTATGCAGAGTCCTCTCACGTACAGGTCTCCCCACTCCTCTAATTCATCCCGCCTTGACACATTAAAAGAAAACATGTCAGTTTGCAGATATGATCCAGTACCCGGAAAGGACGATTTAATGATATTGGCATCACTACGGTTAAGATCTGCTACTGATAACTTGTTATGTTATGTAGGAATGAAGGAGCGTCTAGATAGAATATATGAGTTTGTTCAGACAGGAAAGGACCCTGACAGTATTAAGGATGCCATGGAGAAACAGAAAGTTGACATGCTAGCGCTGATACTACGATTTTACATAAACTGTCTAATAAGAGAACGAGACAGGCCCGGAACAGATCAGAGTGAATTAGATGCATTGAACAAGTGGGGTCAAAATATAGCTGAAGGAAAACATGACAGACAGAATTGCATAGCCTCTATGTACAAGAAGATTAGGAAAGCAGTAATAGCAGTACACGAGAAAGGGAACGAAAAGGCTTCCTCCGAGGAGGAAGAAGAACAGGAAGAATCCGAAAGAAATGTAGGCACCATAGCATATGTAGGTAAGGGAACTTACCTTAGGAAGGGTATCCGTCCAGAGAGCAAGAGAGTTTTCTTCTCTGCCTTAACAAATCCGAATTCTGCTGAGCATCAGTTCCAGGAAACTGATAAACGGCTTCGAGATCGAGTTGGGTACCATGTACTCAATTCTATGGATGAACAAGAACTAGCCCGATCGGCTGTATCATGGGCCGAAAATGCAGACATATATAATGATGACACAGTGGCACAGACATTTCTGAACCTCTCCCCCGAGGAACAGAAATTAGCAGGTGTATACATGATTCAGCACCTTCTTATCAAATACAGGAAACATTATTCTGATCCAGGTCCCTTACACGAGACACTAGAAGCACTACTGATGGATAGATGGAGAGGCTTAAGTACCAAATTAATTCAAATAATTCTAGAACAGCGACATAGATATGATACCTTTGTAAGCTCTGAATATGTTCCCGCCCCACCTCCAGAAAGGAAAATGTACCACATGCAATGCGGGGGTGGTATTGAAAGTCAGAACCCCTTACGAGAAGTGCACCCTGTTATGGGTGAGGATAAAACCTTGAAACGCGTGTATGTACACACGCCTCTGACTAAATTAGAACTGTTAGAAATGAAGAAACTAGTACCATGCCATGATAAAGACCCTGCAGGTTTTCATAGAGAGCTTAAAGACATGTTACTAATGGGGGACTACACGTATGATGATATCATGAAAATGTTGAAGGTATTATTGCCTACGGGTATATTCGAGAAACTGAAGGAAAAGGAATGGGAGGTGGGAGACACAAAGATTGCCTGGGCAGAAATAGAGGAAGAAGAAAAGAAACGGGTCCCAGGGTTAGGCCTTGGGGACAAAACTAAAGCATTACCAGGTTTGATAGTACAGGTCCTGCCCAGGTTATTGACGACTAGAAAGGAAGATTGGGATGCAATATCGTCCTGTAAACAGAAACATGATGAAGATACTAGTGACTTCTATTCAAGATTCGAGAAATGTTTTATTATTAATAGTGGCCTCCAGCCAAGTAGCGAGTCGTACCCGCATCTTTTTGTATCAAAGTTAGTCGAGAATTCCTTACCGTTAGTTAAAAATCGAGTGTACAAGGTCGAGAGTACATGGCAAGCAAATACACCATCGCAGATGTTACAAATGTTACAATATCATCAGAACAGAATCAGAGAAGAACAAGATCAGGAACAAAAACGCATGAAAGACACAAAGATGAAAATGTTAGTAGCTCAGACGGTCCCATCCGACGGTCACAGAAAGAGTACGACCCAGACAAGTCACACTGCAGCTCCCGTTAAAGGGACATGCAATTATTGCAAGCAGCCAGGTCACTACGTACATGAATGCCCAGTTCTGAAACATAACATAGCGACAGGTAAAACTAAAGAAAGACCGCATCCGCCTAGACAAGACCATAACCAGCATCAGTCTTCACAGAATACACAGGGTACACAGCCTATGCATGCTTCCTCGACTCCAGCACAGACCGTAGCAGTACCACAGCCACAGCCCATTGCCGCAACTCAGCAAGTTTCACAGCAGATGTACCAGTATGCCCAGTCCGCTTACCCCGAATATTCCCGATATACATGAAACAGCCTAGAGAGGGAAGGTGGCTTGCCTCTTATTGAGATTCCTGTAGATCAAGAAGGTCCTTATGTACACAGTCAAGTATTGGGAAAAGACAGAAAGTTTTTAATTGACACAGGGGCAAGTCGCACTACAATCAGTCATGATGAAGTTCCAGGGGCACCCCTCTCAGGCTCACAGAATGTTTCCCTGGGTTTTTCAGGACAGCCTATTGTAAATGAGGTATCAGAACCAGTTCCCCTGGCTGTGGGTCCATTATCACGTGTTACAGACCTGTTACTCACGAAATCATGTCCAGAAAATCTGTTAGGAATTAAAACATTGAAGGCTCTAGGAGCTATAATATGCTGTTCCCCGGAGGGAGTTAGACTCTTTCTGCGGGATTTCAAGGGTCATTATGTTCTGCGTGAATTTGATGTCAGATTGAAAAATGTACCAGATTACTTGTGGGCAAAAGGCCCAACTGATGTAGGCTGCATGCACATTACACCATACCGCGTTACACTCAAGGCAGGTGTTGTATTACCCAGAATCAGACAATACAAGTTACCGCCCGATGCTGTAGTGGCTTTACTGAAAATGATTGAAGAGCTCATTGCCCAAGGAGTGGTCGTCGAGACCGACTCCAATATCTGTAATTCACCCATCATTCCGATTCTTAAACGTACTGATCCCAATGCACCGCCAGTATATCGGCTGGTGATTGATCTTCGAGAATTAAATAAATGCATCATTCCACAGTATCCTGTGGTCCCCGATATCTCCTCTCTATTGACTGCTATTGATTCAGAAGCAACGTTCTTTACTGTAATTGATCTCAAGAACGCCTTCTTCAGCGTGCCTATTGATCCAGAGAGCCAATATCTCTTCGGATTCAGTTTAAATGGACGCAGCTTCAAATTTTCGCGCGCACCTCAAGGATTCACAGAAAGCCCCAGCATCTATAGTCAAGCACTGAAAAGACAACTAGATTGTATTCAAATGCCAGTTAACACCGCTTTACTGCAATACGTCGATGATCTGCTGATCACCGCACGAAGTGAGCCCGAATGTGAAAAAGCATCACTGACAGTTTTACACTTCCTGGCCGACAAGGGACACAAGGTGTCTCCTTCGAAGCTACAATTCTGTGTTCAGCAAGTTGTGTACTTGGGTCACTTGCTGTCCAAAGTGGGGAGACAGCTCACTCCCGATCGCATTCAGTTAATTGCAAATATGCCACAACCCCAGACACAAAAGGAAGTGCGGGCCTTCATAGGCCTCACCTCGTACTGCAGACAATGGATTCCCCAGTATGCATTTCTAGCCAAGCCACTCATCCAGTTAACGACACAGGAGGCAGCGACTTCGACTGCCCTCCCTTGGACTCAGGAACATACACAAGCTTTTGAAGACTTAAAGAAAGCCTTATGTCAAGCACCAGTTTTAGCGACACCATGTTACAGCAAACCGTTTACACTTTTTGTTACAGAACGTGATGGTACAGCGTTGTCGGTCCTCACCCAAGATCAAGCAGGTTCACATAAGCCTTGCGCTTATTTTTCTAGTACATTGGATTCAGTAGCCCAAGCACTCCCTGCGTGCTTAAAGTCAGTAGCAGCAACAGCGTTAGCAATAAGACAAAGTGACTCAATTGTTTTAGGTCACCAGTTAACAGTTCAAGTACCACATTCTGTAGAGGTTTTGTTAAACAGAACCCAGACTCAACACTTGACTATAGCACGACTGACAGGTTATGAATTAACACTATTCCAGCCACACATAGAAATCAGACGCTGCAGTATCCTGAACCCCGCAACACTGTTACCAACAGTTATGACAGATCCAGCCCCACATGATTGTATAGAAATCATTAATGCAGTAACAAAGCCTAGACGAGATTTAACAGATGTTCCATTGACAAATCCAGACCTGACACTTTATGTGGACGGTTCATGCATGAGAACAAGTACAGGAGAATTAGTGGCCGCATATGCCGTGACCACTGAAACTGAAGTTAAAGAAACACATCGTATTGACACACTGTCTGCTCAAGCAGCAGAGCTCATCGCTCTGACCCGAGCTTGTATTCTAGCGAAGCACAGAAATGTTAACATATACACTGATTCCCGTTATGCCTTCGGGGTCGTACACGACTTCGGAGTCCTCTGGCAAGAACGAGGTTTCCTGACCTCTCATGGGGCCAGGATTCAACACGGTCCCCTCATTCAAGCACTGTTAGAAGCAATACATTTGCCCTCGGGCATATCAGTCATGAAGTGTAAGGCACATACTAAAGTCACAGATTCTGTTTCCCAGGGTAACGACCTGGCAGACCAGACAGCAAAACATACAGCACTGACTCACACCCAGATTACTGATGTGACAAAGACAATAGTACCGACAAAGTGTATGACAGTTAGAGATCCCGCCCTAGACGTAATTGACATTCAGACACATGCTACGCCAGATGAAATAAAGAAATGGACTGAACTAGGAGGGATTCAGACAGATCAAGGTTGGATAACGAAGGAAAAATCTATATGGTTTCTCCCTGACTCAATGGTCCAAGTCATGATAAACACAGCACATAGCCCGGCACATCTAGGAGAGAAAGCGATGTTAGACAGTTTGCAAAATCTCTGGTACAACAAACACTTACGAGCAGCAGCAAAACAGAAAGTGCGTACTTGCATGATCTGTTGTCAGTTCAATCCAGGTAAAAGCGTCCCTGTAGAACAAGGTGGATTTCATCCCCCCGATCACCCTTTTGAAGTCCTCCAGATGGATTATATCCAGATGAACAGTTGTCGAGGATTCAAATATGTCCTTGTAGTTGTTTGTGCTCTGTCCCGCTGGACCGAAGCATACCCAGTTCCAGACTACACTGCTCCGACCACTGCCCGACAGTTGGTTCGTGAATTCTTCCCACGGTACGGTTTGCCCCGTGTCGTGTATTCAGATAACGGACAGCCATTCTCGTCCGAGTTGATGAAACAGGTTTCCCTTTTGCTAGGATATCAGTGGAGGTTCCACTGTGTCCGACATCCCGAAGCAGCAGGCCTTGTAGAAAGGCATAATCAGACACTAAAAATCCGCCTTGCAAAGATCTGTCAGGAAAAGGGGGTCGACTGGATAGTCGCCCTGCCCGTGGCACTATTCTACATGAGAATGGTCGCCCATTCAAGATCAGGGCTATCCCCGTACGAAGTGGTCTTTGGCAGACCACCGAATATGTGGGGGACGCCCATTCCGAAGAAAATCACTGATGTTGATTGCAATATGTTGACAGATTACCTTGCCTCCTTGATGTCTGCACTCCAATCATGTCGTTCACAGGTTGCCGCAGCTTTTCCTGACAACACTGATGTAAAGCAGCACGAGGTCCGTCCTGGGGATCTGGTACTCGTCCGGAATTTCGACCGGAAAAGTCCGCTGGAGCCCCGCTGGAAGTCCCCGAAGACCGTTCTTCTCACCACGAGGACCGCCGTAAAGATAGAGGGGAGAAAGGGGTGGGTCCACACGAGTCACATCAAACTTTGCAATGAACTAAAAAACGGACTAAAACAGGACTCTGACTCGTCCACCCCCACCAAAGACTGTGTTGAAAGAAAAGACGTTACCGTGTCTGAACGAGAAAAGACTCCCCAAGAACTATATCGTATGAAACTCCGATCTAGCAAGTCAGACAGTTTAATTGTTTAAGTCCTCCCCTAGGTGAATCGGTTAAATAGTTTCTGACATGTATCCCCTAGATCGAGATAGAGAGAGAGAGAGAGAAGCAAAGAAACGTACATACTGTAAATGACTGTGTAGTCACTGTATAGTGACATTGTTAATAATGTTTTTTCTAAGTATTCTAATTATTATTGCCAGCATTCTGCTACCTATATATTGGCCTATTTTCAGGCGTGAACAATCTGTTTACAATGTCTCTGCTGAACACACTTTTAGTGAACTTCCTGCACATGAACTCTCTTACAGACTTGCGCTGCGCAACAATACATTCATTAGTATGTTACACCACTCCCATCAGACAAATAATGCTACCGACTGCTGGATATGTGGCCGACTCCCTCCCTACCAGAATTACAAGGGAGCTCTGCCCCTCTTTCCGTACCCGTTCACTCACAATGGCTCCTGTGGGGCATGGTTTAAAATAATTAATTCCTTAGATCCTGATATTGCTGTTTTCGATGGGGGCTGGGTTTGGGGAAACTTGAACTTAGTCCTGCTCGACGTCTGTTATCCTGATAAAGAGGGACTTCCCACTCGAATAGGAACTGATCTAGAAAATGAAGTATATGGATTAGGTAATTACACAATTAGCCTTATGATCCTTACTGTTGAATCCGAGGCTGCTCCAGTTCTGCCCCATATGTTAGTATTACCAGTCACAGGTGAATTATGTGTTAGCAAGAAAGGTTCAGTGCACGTAGGTCATAGTAAATGCACTACTGTGGTCAAATTCAGTGATCATGGTAAATCGTCTTTCAAAGCTATCAGTCACTCCTATTTTGTTTGTGGTCATACCGCATACATACGTTTGCCTCCAGATTGGGATGGTACCTGTTACATTGCATTCCTTCTGCCACCTGTTTTTCTAGCTCCCCCAGATTACCATAGAAATACGAATCTAGTACCGAATAGACCCAAAAGAGATATTCCACTTGTCGACTACACAGAAACGGCATGGGAACAGTACACTGATTTCAATAAAGGATTCTTTTTCTTTCTAGGACCTGTCCAAAACAGTAAATTAATACGTAGATTAACTAGAACACTTGAAGCAGTAGTACATGAAACTGCCTCCGCCTTAGGTAACTTAACAGAGGAGCAATCTGCTATGCGGGTTGTTGTCCTTCAAAATCGTCTTGTTATTGACGTCATCTTGGCAGATAGAGGTGGAGCCTGTAAGGTCATCGGGTCAAGTTGCTGCGTTTTCATCCCACAAAATGCACCATCTGTCTATCAAGCTATTACCCGTCTGCATAAAATTGCGAATCAGATACATCAGAATCCAGGCACCTGGACTTGGTCCGGTTGGTTCTGGACAACGTTAACAGCTTGGGGATGGAAGATCTTATCCTTCCTAGGCATTGGCCTTGTTATAGTATTCAGCTGCTGCCTGTGCCTACAGTGTGGGCCAGCAATATGTGGACTGTGTGCCACTTCCTGCATTGAACATTCCAGTTTTCTCTCAAATAGTCAAAAGAAGAAAGATGAACGAATAATGTTACAAGAACAAACTGATCGATTTATGATGATCGATATATCATGAAGGGTCCGTAGGGAACAAGGAGGGAATGAGGTAATCTAAATTTTATGGTCAAGTTGTGTTCCCTAGCGAGTACCCCACCGTCTCCATGTACGAGTTAAAGTGCA
The DNA here is from genome assembly GCF_964263255.1 of Lissotriton vulgaris. Lineage (NCBI taxonomy): Eukaryota > Metazoa > Chordata > Amphibia > Caudata > Salamandridae > Lissotriton > Lissotriton vulgaris. The sequence continues at coordinate 209,731,625 of NC_141695.1, forward strand.
TGTAACTTCCCTCCTGTACCAGCTATGAAGACGCAAATACATTTGCGTCCAACGTCAACATGTCCTCTTTCAGACCCACCATGAATGGGTCGAATGGTCCGTTCCTAAGTATGCTATGCCAACGTCTTTTTGTAGTGTACTCCTACGTTTTTCAGCTCTGGCTGAAGTAGGCCCTGAATCTCTGCCACCGAGCCTCTTTTCTGGCTTCTGACTCCGAGAAATCTCTGCCCAGGCAGCCCCTGTACTCGTGAACTCTGACTTACTTTCAGCGCGGCCCCTCGCGCTCGGCTCAGCCTGCTGCCTGCCAAGATTGACTATAACCTTCGAGTTATCTGTTTCCCTCCCCGAAAATACATTCCTGCCTGCTAGCTTCAGTAAACATCCTTCCTCAGCTACAGGGCTAAAGGGCCGACCTGTCTCTATGCAAGTAATTCATAGCTTCGTTGCCATGCTTCCATGGAAGGCCCCATGCCCCACGCTTCTCATACAGACACCCAGGCGCTTATACACGCACTCACAACAAGTATAGAATAGCTTCTGCTCTAGAGACCTTTCCGCCCAGATAGCTTAGTTCCTAAACATCAGATATCAGATATGATAGAAGCACAAGTTGATCTGACATGCCAGACTTTTGTCTCTTTTCCGTCAGTGTAAATGTCAAGTCCCCTGCACCCCTCCAATTACACGTCATGCAGCTGCGCGCGCATCCAAGCTTCCGATTTCTGCTGACATTGCCACATTTTCTGTTAGTGCCACCCCTTTGTGACACCTATCAGTGACGTTTCCAGAACACACCTCTAGTTCACGCCTCTTGATTACGCACATGTACCACGTGTATATTGTTATCTTGTCTTCTCTCAGCTGTTACGCCTTCTATACTGTTTTCAATGGTGTACAATAAGTATATAAGCTATGTACTGTTAATAAAATGTTAGCGCGCTCTATCCCTTCTGACACCCTGTGTGGTGGTCAGAACATGATATCTTGGCCATGACTATTCCTTTTTAAGGAATAAAACCCTTAGAACTCTAACACCACGGACTCTGTCTTTTTTCATCCGATCTGAGTTATTATTGATTAAGTACTTACCTGCATAGAAATTAAGAGTAAATTATTTATTTACATCACCATGGTGGTCAAAAAGGCGGTGATTCCTGTGCCCTGCGACCAAGTGGGGAAGGGGGTGTACTCCATTCTTTTTCTGGTGTCCAAGCGCACGGGGGATCTTCGACCTGTGATGGACCTGAAGTGGGTGAATACTTTCGTCCCTCACCAAGGGTTCAAGATGGTTTCCCTGCCTTTGATCCTTCCTCTGATCTCTCAGGGGGATTTCCTTGCTTCGATCGACCTGAGGGATGCTTACCTTCATGTTCCTCTTCATCCGGAGTTTCAGAAGTTTTTCCGGTTTTGTGTGCAGGGGCGTCATTACCAATTCCAGGTATTACCTTTTGGACTCTGCTCTGCTCCACGGATCTTTACTAAGATTCTGGCTCCTCTTATTGGACATTTACATGGAGAGGGGGTTAGTGTTTTTCCTTATCTGGACGACATTCTAATTTCTGCTTCTTCTCTTCCTAAGGCGGAGTTGCATGTCCAGAAGGTGTGCCAGGTCCTGACGCATCATGGGTTCCTAGTGAATGTGCCGAAATCCTCCCTGGTTCCTGCACAAGAATTGACATTCATTGGGGCTCTGTTCAAGACTCAGTTGGGGATGGTGTTCCTGCCCCCTCCCCGTGTTTTGTCCCTGTTGTCTGCTGTTCGCTCCCTGTTGGTGGGGGTTTCTCATCCTGTGAGCCTGTGGTTGCGAGTTCAGGGTCTGATGTCGGCTTCCTTGTTGACGGTGCCATGGGCTCGCCTTCATATGTACCCGGTGGTGTCCCACATTTTATCGCATTGGGACCCCTGTTCCCTCGATATGGATGTTCTGGTTCCTATGTCGGAGGAGGTTCGGGTGGTCCTGGGTTGGTGGTTGGACGAGGGTCATCTGTCCAAAGGCCGCCCTTTTCTGATTGTTCCCACCCGCGTGGTCACTACCGATGCCAGCCTGCTGGGATGGGGTGCTACTCTGGGGGTTTCGGCGGCTCAAGGGATTTGGCCTCAGTCGGTTTTGTCATGTTCCTCCAACTTCAAGGAACTGAAGGCCGTCCTTCTGGGTCTGTTGGAATTCTCAGCTCTTGTTCAGGGTCACCACGTGCAGATCCGGACGGACAATCAGGTTGTGATGTCGTATGTGAACCATCAAGGGGGGTGCAGGGTTCGCTCCCTCAGTTGCCTGGCTCGTCGGATTGGTTCTTGGGCGGAGGTGCATCTGTTGTCCCTGTCTGCCATCTACCTACCTGGGGCGGAGAACACAGTGGCAGATTGTCTGAGCCGGGTGTTTCCTTCCATGGGTTCCTTGTCTCTCACGAGGTGGATGTTCAGGAGGTTGCGGATGATGTTTGGTTGTCCGATTGTGGACCTGTTTGCCTCCCAGGACAATGCCCAGACCCGTTGTTTTTGCACGATTATGCCTTGCCGGGACGCCTGGAGGGTGGACGCCCTTTCGTTCCCTTGGCCGGAGGGTCTGCTGTATGCTTTTCCCCCTGTTCCCCTGCTTCCGGCTGTGCTACAGAAAATCAAGAGGGAGGGGTCGTTGGTGCTTCTGATTGCGCCTTGTTGGAAGCGTCGCCCTTGGTTTCCCCTTCTGAGGGAATTGACGGTGTCTCCGGGGTGGCCCTTGCCCGTTCGTGCCGTATCCTCTGATGGGTCCTCATCTTCCACTGCCGGTGTTCCGTTCCCTGGGTCTGCGGGCCTGGCTCTTGAGAGGGAGTCTCTGATACGTGGCGGTTGTTCGGTGACTGTGGCTGGTGTCATTCAGCAGTCACGGCGGCCTTCTACGCTTAAGTCTTACGCCAAGCATTGGGATCATTTTGCTTCTTGGTGTGTTGATCGTGGGCTGACGTTGGATTCTTTGGATCCGGCTCGCATTCTGGACTTTCTGACCGATGGGTTTGTGTTGGGTTTGGCCATCTCGACCCTTCGGGCTCAGTGGGCCGCCATTCGGGCTTTTCATGTCCTGCCTTTGGTGTCCATTTCTCCGTTGGTTGCTCGACTTTTTAAGTCTCTTTCTTTCCAGCGGCCACGTCCTATCATGCGTCCTCCTCCTTGGGACCTTCCTTTAGTTTTGCGTTCCTTGCAGTTGGCTCCGTTCGAGCCTTTGGAGTCTGTGGACCTGAAGTTTTTGACTCTCAAGGTGGTGTTTCTGGTGGCGATTGCCTCTGCCAAGCGTGTGGGTGAGTTGGGTGCTTTCCTTCGTTCTGCCCCGTTTTTGTTGGTTTTGGCGGACCGTGTGGTCTTGCGCCCTCATCCCACCTTTGTTCCTAAAGTGGCTTCTTTTTTTCACCGGTCTGCCGAGGTGGTTCTTCCGGTTCTGTGTCCTGATCCCTCCTCGGCTGAGGAGTCCCTTTTGCACCTCTTAGATGTTCGGCGTGCCTTACTGATTTACGTTTCTCGCACTTCTCCCTTTTGTAAGGTTGACTGCTTGTTTGTAAATTATGGTTCGTCGCGTCAGGGTATGAAGCCCTCCCTGTCCACGATCAGTCGGTGGATTAAGGAGGCCATTCTTTTGGCCTATGCTTCGGTGTCGGTGGTTCCGTCTCTTCCTGTTCAGGGTCGTTCCACCAGGGCTGTTGCTGTATCCTGGGCTTCTTTCAAAGGGGTGTCTATGGAGGATGTTTGCAGGGCTGCTACGTGGTCTTCTCCGCATACCTTCATGTCCCATTACCGCCTCCAGATTGGGGGTGGGAGTTCTGTTTCGTTTGCCTCTTCTGTTTTGACTGCTGGGGTGCCTTAAGAGGTTGTCCATTTTTGGGTTGTTGTGCCTCTGTATATTAAAATATGTTTCACTGCACTGATGTGGTGGTCTGTTTTCCTTACATGAAGCTGATTGCTTTGGTATCGGCTCATATGTAGATTACTGTGGCGAGGAAGACAGGACGAGGAGGTAATGCCCCGGTTACTTACCGGTAATCTTCATTACTCCGAGTCCATGTCTTCCTCGCCACAGTATAGTTTCCCTTCCCTCCCGGCCCTGGGGGTGGCTTCATGTCTGCGGCTTGGTTTTCAGGCTGAGTTGCTGGATATGTGTCCCTTTATGGGATTGGTGGAAGCCTCGGGGGCCATATTGGAGGAGGGAGGGGAGACTAGAGCGTTGCTCTTTTAATTTTACTTGGAGTTCTGTGTGGAGCCGGAGGCTCATATGTAGATTACTGTGGCGAGGAAGACATGGACTCGGAGTAATGAAGATTACCGGTAAGTAACCGGGGCATTCCTGGATATCCCCCAGTGTATGGAGCAGGACCCATGCCTGATGTCAATGCGGGGTATACCAGCCCGCCCTACAACTCAGGTTACCCCTACGGGCACAGCGCGGTGGTGACGAGCCAGCCAATGGTGATTGTGGCCCCGCCGCGTACCTACGAGACGGACTACCTGGGCTACTCGATATTCACTATGCTCTGCTGCTGCCTGCCCATCGGAATCGGGGCTCTTATCTACTCCATCAAAGTAAGTGTGCAAACAATTATATCTTCCAGTGCTTAGTGGGACGAAAAATGTGCAGCAGAGGTACCTAAAGGGGCGTGGCACAAAAGAAGCGTAACTAGGATCATTTCCAAGAGGCATGAGCTATGTAATTAAGGGTGTGACTTAAAACTTGTAAACTCAAAGGCTGTGCTTCACACAGAGTGTAACCTGTCCAATGTTTTGTTGTTTTCTGTTAGTTTTCTGTTATTGCATCCAGACATGTCACATAGCAGCAAACACAAATACCTGAAACAAGCCAAACTGGTCAGCTGTACCAAATAAACAACTATTATTTTTTTGTGAATGATTCCAATTGGTATATTGGTGACCATCACACTACAGCATAACAAAACGACAGAAGCACAATATCTTGAAAATCTCAAATCCTCCTAGGGAATGCAACATGGTAAACCTGAATTGTGCACAGGGATTGTATAGCTGACGTGCAACGCATTGAGGGTTTTTACAGACATGAGTGAGATATTGATCAGTGTTTTTTTTATGTATATCTGTTATGTTCTGTTATGTTGCTGAGAATTTGATATAGCACGCAGCTCGTCCCCGAAAGGGCATCTCGGCACTGAGGTAGTAAAAAAGTGTAGAATGAGCATTGAAAACAGCCAGGTTTTAGGCTGTTTTTTTAAGCCACAAAGTCAGTGCAAGCCCTGATGACACACAGGTGTTTATTCTAGTCGTGTGGGGCACAGAGGTAAAGGCTCGTCCTCCGAAGGATGTGCAGATACGTCGAGGGCAAAGAAGGAGCTTGATCTAAGATTTCTGTCCGGACGATAGGGTGCCGATTTGTCCTGAAGGCATTTAAGCCCCTTCCGGTGCTTCTATAGCACAAACCTAGCCAGAAGCCAGTGCAGCCGTGTACAGGGTTAAAGAGTCACAGAGTAAACGGAGAGGATGCTTAGTGCCGTGAGATGTGAAGAGGTGAGTCTGGAACCCTTTCCTAAGTTAGAGAAAGGAGTGGTCCTGATGGATACAGTGATGTTGTTCCAGATTCTGAGTGTATAGAAGGAACGCTTCTCCTGTCTAGTTTATTCGTCTTTACACTTCTTAGTCTGTAGTTTGATGTTGTCCCGGCTGTGGGTGTGCTGAGAACCACCAGAGTTGGTGAGACGTGTCTGCAGATAAGTGGGGCTGCTAGTCGCAATGGCTTTGTAACTGATGCAGCTGGTTTTGAAGATTGTGTGGTTCGACAAGGGAAGCTAATAGGCTCCCATCAGGCTGGGGGAGATGTGGTTATGTTTCTTCAGGTCCTGGATGAGATGTGCTGTGACGTGTAGGATGGTTTTAAGGGGTGACATTGTGGAGTCTGAAAGACCAAGGAGTAGGGCATTACCACCAACCAGATGCAAGGGCATGAAGGCCTGAATAGCAATTCTTAAATCAGATGCAGGAAGAAACAGTTTCACATTTAAAGAGAGAGCTGGAACCAGGTGGTCTCTGTTTTTTTGTAATGTGTTCCTTGAAGGTGAGGTTGGGGTCTAGGATGAATCCAAGTGACTTGTCATTCATTGAAAAGTTAGGATTCAAAGCCGATGGAAAGGCATTGGTAGAGGCATTTGGACCGCAGCCTAGAAAGGATAGAAGCTAACATCATCAGCTGAGCAGTTTATCTGCAGCTTACAGGCAACATCTTAACTTAGTGTTGTCAGCTCTAGCAGCAACAAATAGATTGACAAAAATAAATGAGTTTACATAAAACATCCAGAGGGGGATAATACATGTACTTCATCAGTTCTGCATTGGGGACACTTTTTCATTCACTTTTGCTTTACTCGAATGTTCAAAAAAAAATCACCACTGGGTTTGGGCTCCCAACGGCACAGCTTGCCACAAGCTACAATGAACAAGAAAGATGCATGTGCCGCTATTTGCTTATCTTAACCAATTTTTTCAAAGCATATGACCTAAAACACCATGTTTTGTGTGTATTACCACTTCTTTATTTGTTTTTTATTTTGATTGCATTTATCAATTTTCTCTTTTGGTATCTAAGTTAATCAAATTTACATTTTTTAAGACCTTATGTACACAAAAAACACATTTATATATACATGAACAGAAACAATAATGTAAAAGATGCAATTCACAAAGAATTAAACCATTCAAAACCACATTCATTCATCAGACATCCCACCACAAACAACAAAAAATGATACTTTTCAATAAACACTTGAATAAAATTCTTCACAGTTAAGCCATCATCAATTAAAATTCTCAAAGGACATTAATTTAGTAATCCTTAGAACCCTTTTTTTTGTTTTTTGGCTTATTGAAAGGTCTACGCGTTTCAAACTCGTATTATTATAGAGTTTTCATCAGGACCATTGTCTCTAAGTGTAGACTAAGGATACTCTGAATAACAAGCTCCCGACGTGTACAAGGTTGTTTTTTGTTTGTTAAGTCCGAGGTGTTCAAGCATTCAATGTCAGTCGCCACAGCCGTACGAGTTTCCGGATCCGCTGGGGAACATGTTCCCCAGCGGATCCGGAAACTCGTACGACTGTGGCGACTGACATTGAATGCTTGAACACCTCGGACTAAAAGGCACGAATACCTCAACAAAGGGAGGTCTAATAAACTTAGAAGTGGCAATTGTGGCCGCCCTCGTCCTCTGGACGTAATTGAAAAACAGTAGAACCATGGGAATAGAAAATCACTGACCACGCCCCGTCATTCCAAGGCGGAGGAAGCTGAACCCCAAAGATAGGCACCGCAGCGCCCTCTGCCAGTGTACAGAGAGGGGCCTGAAAATCGTCCTTCATTCCAACACGGATTAACAAACAAAAAACAACCTCGTACACGTCGGGAGCTTGTTATTCAGAGTATCCTTAGTCTACACTTAGAGACAATGGTCCTGATGTAAACTCTATAATAATACGAGTTTGAAACGCGTAGACCTTTCTATAAGCCAAAAAACAAAAAAAAAGGGTTCTAAGGATTACTAAATTAATGTCCTTTGAGAATATTAATTATTGATGGCTTAACTGTGAAGAATTTTATTCCAGTGTTTATTCAAAAGTATCATTTTCTGTTGTTTGTGGTGGGATGTCTGATGAATGAATGTGGTTTTGAATGGTTTAATTCTTTGTGAATTGCATCTTGTACATTATTGTTTCTGTTCATGTATATATAAATGTGGTTTTTGTGTACGTAAGGTCATAAAAAATGTAAATTTGGTTAACTTAGATACCAAAAGAGAAAATTGATAAATGAAATCAAAATAAAAAACAAATAAAGAAGTGGTAATACACACAAAACATGGTGTTTAGGTCATATGTTTTGAAAAAATTGGTTAACATAAGCAAATAGCGGCACATGCATCTTTCTTGTTCATTGTTACTCGAATGTTCAGCAACTTTAGTTTTTCATTTTTTTTTAGATAATATATAAAACATCACATAGGTTTAGTAATCAAATATTGACGACTCTTGGGCTAGATTCAATTCACATACCATTAGAGAACCATGGGGGCTCAGTATTTCTGTAGATGTTTTTTAACTGAATATGGTGGGCTTTGAGTTCTCTCATGGTTGTCACAGTACATGGTGCCACAGGATTAATTTAAGTCCCTGCGCCACGTCTACAAAACACAGCAAAAAGCTGGTTGGATGCCTGGGCTGAGCTGCTTGGCGTGGCGCCTCTCTGTGGGAGGACTCTGTCTTCCCATTGGAGCAGGTGTCGCCCTCTCCCGCTCCTCTTGCTCTGTTGCTATTTTTGTGCTTGTAAGACATTCACATACATTGTTACTTCCTATAAAGTCTGACCTGCTGTTATTGTAGGAGTAATGACTTGTATCAGAAAAGCTTCCTCAAGCCCAGCCTTCACAGATATATTAAGGGTGGGCCAGTGCATAGATAGGCCTTATGCCGCCCATGGTGGCGCCTGTGTTTGCTGCCCGCTGTGGCTGTGTGTGAGAGCGGGAGGGTGCTGCTGAGTCCTGCGAAGGCCGCAGGTAAGCACTGAGGTGGAGGCCACCGCCCCCAAAACCCATGCTGCCCGGGGTAGAATGCCCCCCCTGGCTATGCCACTTGGGTGGGTGGAACTCGTGAAGTTTCACTTCTTAGGACTGCGCACAGTTAAATAAAAACGGTGAGATTCCATGGAGTTCAGCGAGCGGGAGGCATTCGGGCTGTAATACCAGCGTGACTGCTCCATGCAGAGCACCAGAGGGTGCAGCTTCTTTCTGCTGTTCAAGTAGATTTTCTACTCAAGCTGCAGCTTTCTCACTGTGAATGGTTGTGACGTTCCACAAGTGCCCGCATTGAGAACATTTCACTGGGTAGTGTTCGAGCACCTGAAAATCAGGCTAGGAGATTCAAATTCTAGCCTGCCAACTTAACAATGGCAACCACGCACGACACAAAACTCCACCACACAGCAGTTGGGGAGATTTGTTTGAACCCCGTGTTACAAGCGTAACATGGAGCGGGAAAAACTCTGCAAACTCCGCCGGGGGAGTGGAGTCTATCGCCCACCCCTGAAATATATGGAATTTGACCACAAAGATTCCAACGTATTAATCACTGTCATGATTTAATTTGGTATCAGTACCCACCTTGTTTTCGTTTAGCATAGCGCTTCATACTGCACTTCTATCGGCTGTAAATACCAAACGTCACTATTACCCTAATTGTTGTACTCAGTTTACAACTTTGAAAAGATGGAAGGCTGAGTCTGCCTTGTCTGAATTTGATCCTGTTACTCTCAGGTCAAAGAAAATGTCACCTGTGAGCATCACTTCACCAAACCGATTTGCCTTGCATTTCAATTAAATCTTTTAATCACTTTGTACTTTAAGGATACTTGTTTAAAGTGGCCAACATCACACACTATAAACACATTGAATTGATCGTTATAAAACATAAACCTAATAGAATTGGAGGGGGATTAGAGCTTATCAGATTTTTAAAAAACGGTCAAAATTAAAACAAACACACTTCCCCTGCACAAGGTGATGCCCTTCAGTCAGACAGAAAGAGAGCGGGTGGAGGAGGGGAGAGCTATTCACCTAATTTCAGAAAGATATTGAAGCCCTCATTATTAGTAGCCCTGTAATTAATCTGATATGTCATACACCCGATAAAATCCCACTCCCCTGAGTCAGAATTTACTGGTGTTACAAAGATCTCCCAATCACGGCAGTTTGGGGAATAACATGCAGATTTTGGTGAAAGTAAATACTGGCATTTTTCCATAATAAATATTTGCAGGTTTGACCTGACAATACTTATCACAAAATTGATAGTTGCAAAATGTGCGGTAAAAGGAGTTACCACACATATCATAATTAACCGGGTCGCTCATGATGAGGGCCTTATGGTCAAACATGCAGGAAGTGACCTGCCACAAGCCAGGACCTTCCAAGACAATTAAATAAATAAATACATAACATAGTAGATTCCTGCGGAATCACGTAGTGGCCATTCACAGATGAGGAGTCTAGTGCGTCATTATAACTGCCCTTCTTTTTTGCCCGCGAATACTGCTCTGTGTTTACCTTGTACAGTATTATCCATTTACCCGTCTTCGACATCTCAATAATAACTGTATCAGGGCGGTCCCACCCTTAGATGCAGCGACCCTACACATGTGTGGAATACATGGAGTCTGTTTTCTATCTTTATGTATACTCTCTCTTGTCCCACTCCATACCCCTCCCTGCCCAGCACCTTACTCCCAGGACTTCTGCAGATACCAAGCTTCTACAGATTGTCAAACACATGAGGCTGGTGGGAGGGAGCGAAGGGTAATGTGACAGAGAAGACCACGGTTCAAAGTAATGAAGATTACCAGTAAGTAATAGGTTCATTACCACATGTGCATGGGCCTAAACAAACAAGTCCAGTAGTTTTCTGAACTTCCTGCTTTTAAAAAATGAATTCTCTGAAACTGAGGACCTGGAATCATTTGTCTGTCAAAAACCTTACCATCTGCAGCTCCTCCCCAGTCTTGTGAACCTTACAAAACTGGAGGAGAGCGAAGGCAGTTATTTTTAGGATTATTTTAAGGGTGAAAAGTCATCAGTTTCATTATTATAGGAAATCAGTTATACAGACCTTTCGCAGAAGTCCATCTGTTTTTTATTACTGAGTGAGTCAGATAAAACTTGCATTTACATTTTACATGTAGGCAGGCCCAGGTTGTGGAGGTGTTGTCTTTCAACACAATTTTCTAGATGTTGTGGTGCATGGTGATTCATTGCTTACACTTTACCGGGGGTGCATTACGTTTGCTTTAGGAGAGAGTGCACTGTTTCATCAACATAGCAAGGAGGCCAAGGGCCCTGCAGCAGGCAAGGCACGTAGCCCATTGAATACAGGTTGGCGTTGTAAATGCAGCCGTGATCTGGGTTTATGGGGTCCTGGTGCCACTGGACCTGCTGCACCAATGGTAGATACACCCCTGCATTGTTTGGAGGAGGGTGGATGCTGGCAGGTTGGTTGATGTGTGTTAGAGCTCATCAGAGGAGGCATACTATTTCAGTTATAAAGTGTTTGGGAAAGGAGGAGCCGGGTACGTATCAGACACCTGCTTCAGTATTGTGCACCAGGCGCTATATGGATTACATTTAGTGGCATTTGATTTCACCCTAACCTTGGGGAGAATGGCACTCTTTGGAGGAGAGTTCATGTGTGAGACAAAACCATCTGCTTTGCTGTGATACGTATTACACAATGCCAAAGTGTCCCATTTTCTATAGTCAGAAATATTTTTTCAGAAACCTGGTGGAATGTATGTTACTGCAGAGGTTCATAATTTCTATTCAGTAAGTAAGAGGATTTCTGATTGCTGGTAGAACTGTGAAAGTACATGAAAAGTGGCCAAATGCATGTATAAAAGCCACAGCCCCAGGTGTCTTCTTTCTAAATTTCTAAATGTATGGTCTTTTCTGTCTTACAGACACGAGACGCCAATAACCTCGGGGACGCTACTCAGGCTCACGCGAACTCCCGCACAGCGCTGACGCTCAACAATGTTGCTCTTGGGATCGGAATCTTCCTTACGCTCAGCTGGGTGGCATTGTCTATATATGCTATATATGTCAAAATCACTCTCTCCCAACAATAAAGCAACCAGCATTAGGGCTGACCCGGAGCACTGAACATTAACTGTCCATATCTACCTTCTCAGGAACCATTGTCTGCAGCTATTTATAGGTTTTTGTTGTGCATGCAGACACTGCACAGGAATTGTTTCTTACTCAGTGATGGCGTCTGTCATCATTCCATGTCCAAAAGCCAGTCATGGAGTCTCTTTTGGTATAATGACAAGCATAGATTATGTATCGTCATGCGCTGAGTTACATATGAAATCACCATTCAGAAGCCTTTTTAGGATGTGAAGTTTTATGTTTACATTAGTTTATTGGTGTAGAATAGTTGCAAACAATACCTTTAGGGATTGAAAAGTGATCTGTTACTTGAATTTGTAAAGAAATGCACATTGTGAACATGAGATGAAAGGCAAGGTTAATACATAACAAGGTATTGTTAGGGGGAATATAGGAAAGAAGTACTGTGGACCAAATCTACTAAACTTTCATGCAATGCAATATAACATTCTGAACTGCATTTGTTAAAAGGGAGAGAGTGGAAATGTGCTGTATTTACTAAGACATGGTACATTTATGCTCTCTCCTTGCCCTGGCGCACAGGTAGCAGCCCAAGGCGAACACAGGCGCTCTTATGGGATGGCGCAAGGGTTCCTGTGTTGTGGTCTGAATAGTCTTTTGTGCAGGAAGAAATGCCTTTCTGAACAAATACTATCCTGTATGGTTTATTAATCTTTGCATGTGTTCTGTATTGCAGTATACATGCAAAGAGTACGTAACAAGGAGAAATAAAGATGTTTCTTCTTGTTACACCAGTCTCGGGTAGGTGCACCATTTTGTGCAAATCCAGGTTTAGAGACTTTAGGTTTGCATCAAAATACATGGGCGGATGCACAGGGACGGTCATACTCCTCCCATGTAGCATCTCTCCGACGCAAAGTAACCCAAGACGGCATCAAAGAGTGACATTTCTTCTCTTACCTACTCCATAACTTTTCAGCTCTCACACCATTCAAAAATAGAAAACAGACGAACCGTGTCTAGTCTTACTTAAGGAGATGCCAGACTGAGCTCAACAGTGGCTTGGCCATGGATGTCCCACTGGTTGTTGGATTTCAATATTTGAGAGCATGGAGGACTCCATCGTGCATGGTAATAACCAGTCTGATGGGAACGCTTCCTCATTGGTGTCTCCTGCTGTCCTGGGGCAACAGAACTCATCTGGTGAATGATGCAACAAGGGAGCTCAGACATCAAGCAGACGTCATCAAACAAAGGAACAACCTGGAATGCCTATGGTTGGTGTAAGAGATGGAGGATTGAGTAAAGAATACTGTCTTTTTCTCTGCCCTGATAGGTCCCTTTAAATATAAACAAGTGCAGAGGAGAGAGCTTGCCCCGTACTGTGACATCACCGTGGTGTAAAAGTACTATCAATGTTCACAGCTGTGAAGTCTCAGAGGTTGAAAAGAGCCCTCACTTTTCACTGCTGTCATCTGTATTTACAACATCCTCACCAGGACATATTCAAATTTTCTAGTTTGTGATCAAATTCTAAAAATGTGTATATTTTATCTTGTATTCATAAAGTTATTCCTGAAGAGTAATGTTTGTCGAAGAATAACGTTTTGTATATTTATATTTTCTTTTTTATAAATTGTAGTTGGTGTGCATTATTGGAGTGAAATAAACTAAAACACCAAACATTGTGAGTTGTACATTTCATATAAAACAGAAATTAAAGTTTAAGAGAAAATAAAAGTCTGCAGAAGAGAAGATTGCTGTACTTTGGATATCAATTCAGTACATCGTCTGACGCCCTCCAACACTCTTGTGACAATACCTAGTTCATTGAATAGTGTAGTCTGCTAGCTACAAGAGTCATCACTTTAACAGCACAGGACTCCTCACCGACAGATGCTGATCACTAATAAACTGCAAAATCCATGCCTAGGAACCGTAGTTAAGACACTATCAGCAACCAGGTCATGATGGCAGGATACAAGTCCAACGTTCTCTTCCTGTTGTTGGAATACCCTAGGTTTCGTGCGGGTGGAGCACTCTAATGGGCAGGGGCGGCTCTAGGCACATGGTGGCCCTGGGCAGGGAGCGTAGGTAGGGGGCCCCGGAAGAGGGGGTCGGGCGGGGCGGAGCGCGGAGGCCAGTGATGAGGGGGGGGGGGGGGGGGGTCAGGGTGTTTCGAAGTGGAACAGAGCCGGAGGCCGCCAAATCCCTGCCAGGGGCCGCCACGCAAATATGTATCCATCCTCAGAGGATTATTATATTAAGGATATATATTGGTGTGGTGGCCCTGTGCAGGTGCACAGCTTGCACATGCCTAAGGCCACCCCTATAATGGCGTTTGGACCTTCTGTTCCCCAGTTTAAAGGTAATGGAAAAATGTTTAGGAGTGTTATCTCATTTACAATAAATGAACGTGCATTCCTTTTGTTGTTTTTCATGTGTTCCTTTGATTTTGATGGATAGTTCAATATTCTGACAGAGATGAAATATACCACTTGATATGCCAACAGCCAACACATGTGTGCCTCCTGTGGCTATTGAGCCTGGGGCTTTCTCAAGTTTCTTTGATATAATTAGTCATTGTTCAAATTGTGGATATCCGCAACCCGAGGATGAGCCTCAGGCAGGGATTTGACCAAGGACTAGATGTAACAGGCCATGACAATAAAATTAAGACGAAATTAGAACAGTGACTAATCATATCAAAGACTTTCGCTCTCTGATAATCACAGCTCTAGAAAAAGGTATTTTAACAAATAGGTCATGAAGTCAAAGGATTGTACTATGTATTTATAACAGAATTGCTTCATTCAGTGTTAACATGCATTGCACGAATAGACTGTCCGAATCAATGTTGAAGTGCAATTGAGTGACATTGTGCAAGGTGCTCAAAAGGTGAGGAATATATACAGTGCAAACAATTTCCTATATACAAATATATATACACAGGTGTTTTTTGGATGGCCATACACTGATTTGAAGCCAAAGATTCATATTTTTCCTACTGGAATCCTGGTGGTACTGGTCCTATGAAAAGCGTTGACGTTTCGACCCTGAGGGGCCCCAGTGGGTGGTCATGGGGGGTCTTTCTCAAGACAGAAGAGTAGGTGGGCTGAACTGTCTGAAATGAAATAATGAGCCATGTATCAGAGAGACTGCGTGGGTACTGAAGAGTCGCCCAAATACAAGGGGAGTATGAATACTCACATTTTAAGGAAGGCCGAGAAACCTCAGCCTTAACCTGCAGGGCACGATGGCCGGGGTATCTGTGGGAGAGTAGTGTCTGGGTCAGGGCCTCGCATAATGAATGCAAATGGAAAATCACACATGGACGTGAATTCCTCACGTCACTAGGAAGCATTCACAAATAAGTGACTAGAAGGTACGGTACAGGAGGCTAAAGTGCTTGGTGTGAGAAGCGTGAGTGTACACTTCTACTATATGCAATACTTGTGCATTCACATTTAAGTAAGGTGAGAAGCGTCAGGAATCACTTTTACTCTATGCAATGGCCTGAGTTGGACTAGGGTATAGTGCACGTGTGCTTTCACATTTAATTAATATGTGGTTATGTACTCCACTGTGTGTGCCCGCAGCGGCACGGGTGTCACGGGTGTCATATACATGCATGGTGGAGAGGAGTGTCTGGATTGGTGTGGCCGCTTGTGTTGTAATTACACTGGATATTTTATATCGTCATAATGTTTTGGACACAGACGTGGTGCCATGAAGGCTGAGTGTAGGTCTGGTAAACGCCTGAATGCTAGCTTGACCGAGTTGAAAAGTGTAGTGCGGGGAAGTGAGCGGCACAGCCATGTGCCGATATGCATTACCACAGTGAAATTGGTGGGGAAACTGGCCACAGTGAATCTAGCGCGGAAAGCATTAGAATAATGTCATAGCTTCTTGCGCTTACCCGTCATCTCTGTCAATCCGATTTGGAACTGGCGGTTGTGCAAAGTCCCATCCGTTTTGCTGCGAGTTGTTGATGTTATTGACTCGTCCGAGCTGTACTGTTAAATCGAGTACAGAGACGCTGAAGCTGAGATGCGTGCACATCAGGAGCCGGGGGCGGTTGCTAGGCAACGGCGTGGCCTTGTCTACTGTAACACGCAGCGGGCGTTAGGTGACCTGTGTGGAATGCACGGCCTAATCGCATGGATAATGATTGGACTGCGGGATGCGGGTAATGTCAGCCGGCAAGATCATGAAACAGGAATCTACGATACTGACATGGCATTCGTTCAAGGAAAGTGTGACATATCGCCAGTGAATTGCGCGATTTAAGTGAGGATTATATGATGATTTAAACATTTAAAAACCATTTGAACCATAATCAACTAGTCATGAGGATCGTATCATTGGAGTTGGATGGGAAATTAGAAGATTTGTTTACCAAGCCGCTAGTGCAAACATACAGTAAGTGGGCACAGTCTGGCAGATTAGACAAAAACAAAGATGGCCAGTGCAGGGAAAGGAATCAGGCTAAGAACATGAGCATAATACATTGCACATTTTAGTTGAATAAAAATCATGTGATTTGGTCAGTGAAGTTGCAGTATAAGGACACTTATTCAAAAACAGTTATGTGTATACCGCGAGAGACTAGGACTGGCATGGGTAATGATTGTTCAGTGACTACCCTGCCAAGTCTAATAGAGAAGTCATGAGCTGTGGTTCAGTCTTAGAATCAGCGAATTAATTCATAGACCACTTCCTACAACCATTGGTCCCACATAAAAAGTCCTTTGTGCGGACTCTATGCACATTATACAACTGCTAGAAAATCTGCCCTACTATAAGTCTACACAATTCATGGTAAGACTGGATGTCAGTTCACTCTACACCGCCATACCTCAGAGTAAGGCGATAGAAGTCATCCGTGCGACATTAGACAGATGTCCAGCACCACACTGGATCCCCACTGGCTTCCTGATTAACCTTCTAGAAATCTCCATGAAAAAGAATTGCTTTGCTTTCCGGCAACAATTCTACTTTCAGTGTAAGGGAGTAGCCATGGGCGCAACATATGCACCAAGCCTGGTGAATATCTACATGGACAGCTATGAGGAAGAACATCTGTAAACACATGAGAACCCTTTCATCGACCCCATAGCTGTCTGGAAGCGAGGGAGAACATTATACATAACTTTGAAAAGCCAATCTATGAGTAATATGATATAAAATGAAGAAGTCAAATAACACAACATGTTCAAACAGCACGAAGGAAGAAAAGAAGAAGGAGAAAAAAGAGGAGTAAATGACAGATGAGAAAAGCTCTGGTTCTCCTCGATCTTTCTGCTGCCTTTGACACAGTCGACCATAACCTCCTGGCAGACCTGTCAAGGCTGCAGGACTGCTGGGCCCGCACTCGAATGGATTACTTCATTTTTAGGAGATGAATCCCAGTTCTTCATCCCACTCCATTCACGTTTCAAAGGTCATTCTAGTTTGTGGAGTCCCCCCAGGATCCTTCCTATCCCCCCACCTCTTCAACATATGCACCCGCCCCTAAGTTAACACACTGAAAAAAAGGAACAGTGAGATTTTGAATTATGCAGACGACATGCTATTTGCCTTCAAACTAATTAATACCCTGAATATAAAGAGCATTTTCAATCCACAATGCTATTCATCCATGATTCGATGAACAGAAACCATTTGAAAATAAAAGCGGAAAAAACTTGAGTCATTATCACTAAAAATACACTCGAACACTCGACTCACTCTTTATGGCTACCCGAGCTGGAAAATCCCCCTTCCCAAAGAAAATCTATAAAAAGTCTCGGGATAACCATTGATGTCGATCTATTCATGAAGCCATAAATCGGCTCAGTAATCTCTTCTTCCTTCTTAATGCTCTGCAAAACCAAAAATCTCCAAATTCCTCTACTTTGAGGCTCTTGTCCAGGGAGTCATCACCGTTGTCCTCTCAGGGATTTATTACGGCACAGGAGCAGCTTCTCCCTGGAAGCAGCACTAGGGCAGGGTGGGGGGTAGAGGGGAACGAGAAGGGGGTTTTAAAAAGGAAAAAAACACTTACCTGCAGGCTGGTCAAATCTACAGAGACCATGGAGCGAAAGAGAGAACGAACGAGGTTAGGAGATGAAAACCTGACCAGACAAGAGACTAAAGTAGGTCAGGTAGGGAGGCCATGGGTGGGGGGGTGGGTCGAAGAGAGCCCCAAGAGAAGCTGAGGTACATATGACGGGATAAGGAGAGGGTGAGACACTAGAGAGGTCAGAGTTCAGAATACGGCTGCTCGTACATTACTTAACCTTACCTAAATTCAACCATATTTCCGGGGCCATTAGGAGTCTTCATTGGCTTCAGGTTAAGCAGCGCATTGAATTTAAGGTTCCTTGCTTAGTCCACAAAACCTTGAATGGCAGCGGTCCTATGGCGTACCGCAGTTTATTCCAATGTTACTGTCCTGGAATGGACGTTCACTACAGTTTGCCAATCAGGCTTGGTTAAAATCCCGAAATGGAGGAAGGCCAGATGGGGTGGGAGATGCCTCGCATACCTGGCTTCCAAACTCTGGAATAGCATGCATTCGGATATCAGATTTCAACCAGTTCTTTCCAAATTTCGTGGCCTATTAAAAACCTAGCTTTTCCAGGTATGGATCGTGTACCAGCACCAAGACGCCTCGGCAATCGAGCGCTATATAAAACCCCCACTTACTTACTTAGAGTGAAGGAGCCACAAGCGGTCCTGGAATCTCAGAGCCAGTCAGCAAGGACACTGAAAATGAGAGAAAACATCGAGCAGAATGCGATTAAAAAAGAATCAAATATTTGCAAGCATTCGCACCAAGAATTTTCAATTCTATTAAGGACACGAAGACGAGGATTATGCTTCTCTATCTCCTCCATCGTGGAAGAATAAAGCAGTCTTCAAGCGAATGCTCGTGTCAACCATCTTCGTCTCGTCAGACTTCTTGTCTGATCCTGAAAACAAAAGGAAATGAGACAACCGTAACCACTGTATAAACCAAATGTCATAACAGTGAACATGGGCGGGTAAGCTTTTATACTGTCAACAAAAGCCGGGTGGGATAATCCTCGCCTCCGTGTCCTTAATAGAATTGAAAATTCTTGTCACGAATGCTAGCAAATTTTTGATTCTATTACAGGACCGGAGGCTTCAGATTATGCTAGTTTAACGCTCATTAAAAACCCCAGTATTAATATCACCCACCGGCTTATAATAAAACGTCTTAAAAGTTGACTCAGAGGACCAATCTGCACAACGCATAATGTCCTGAATGTTAGAACCCAACATGTATGATTTTGACGAAATAGTGCTCCTTACAGAATGAGCACCAAACATTTGGGTGTCAATACCAGCCTCTTGCATTACAAATCGAAGCCATCTGGCAATATTGGCAGCTGTCACTGGTTTAAATGGTTTCTGCAGTGCAATCAACAACTGAGAACAACCTTGTGGTCTCAAGACCTTTGTACATTCCTCATACGTCTTTAAACATTGTACCACACATAATTTTTCATTTTCTGGGAAAGCATTGTAATCAATATGACGAGACAATGTTTTGGTACGTCCGGTAATATTAAAAGAAACCCCTTCAGGGGTAAATACTCTACCTGTAACGTCGAGTGCTCTCACATCCGATGAACGTCTGCACTGCGGCAGGCACAGTAACATAGCCAACTTTGCGTAGAGCTGTTTCAGAGATAGGAGAGTATTAACAGGCCAACGGTTGAACAATGATATAACTACGGAAAAGTCCCACAGACCTGAATACTTGGGCTCAGGTGGGTTAGCAACCCTGATTCCTTTAAGGAGTTTGCATACCACCGGGTGCATGCCCACCAGTTTGCCATCCACCAGTGCATGCCCCGCTGAAATGGCCGACCGGAAATTATTGACCGATCGATAAGCCAGACCATCCGCTGCTTTGTCTGATAAGAAATTCAACACGTGGGGTAACTCTGACCCCACGGGATCCAAATGTCGTTCCAAGCACCAATCCACCCAGCTCTTCCAGGCTGAGGAATATCGTTTCCTGGTGGAGGGTGCCCAGGTGCGTCTGATAAATTCTGAAGCCTTGTCCGAAACTCCTGGCAGGTGCCACTGTTCTCTGAAAGCCTCCATGCCATCAGCGTGAGACGCCCCTCCATAATCATGGGAAGCCGCTCCTGAAGAGGGCCCAGCAACAACGATTTCGATTTGGGGAGCAACCTGGGGAGGTCGCAGCTCCACTGTAACAACTTTAACAACTTTGGAAACCACGGCTGAGATGTCCACCACGGTGTCACCAGGACTTTCTCTGCCCGTTGTCTGAACATCTGTGTCATCACCCTGGGGATCAGCAAGAATGGGGGAAAAGCATACTGAATCGCGCCAACCAATCCAGGAGAAAGGCATCGGTCGCCTGTGCCAGGATCCGGCCTCCAACTGAAAAACTGGGGCATCTGGCACGTGAGTCTGGAAGCAAAGAGGTCCATCTGGAAGGGACCCCTAACTGTCTGAAGCCACTGAAAGACTTTGAGAAGCAACTTCCAGTCGCTGTAGTCCCTGAGGTGTCTGGAGTTCCAATCCGCCACTTGATTGGACTGACCCGAGATGTACTCCGCCATCACTGATATCTGATGGGTGAGGCAGTAATGCCAAAAGTCTTTGACTATTTCTACAAGAAGAGATGACCTTGTGCCACCCAACTTGTTGGTATACCTCACTGCGGACACATTGTCCATGCGGAGGAGGTTGCAACAAGAGGTCTGCCTCAGAGACAGTGTCCGAATTGTAAAAGACCCAGCGAGCAGTTCTAAGCAATTTATGTGCAAGGACAACTCTTGCGGAAACCATCTGCCACCCATGGAGATGCCTCCGCAGTGTGTGCCCCAGCCCCAACGGCTGGCGTCTGACTCGATAATCACCTCGGGTTGAGAGCCAAAGATTGCTCTGCCGTTCCAGGCGTCTACATGACCTAGCCACCTCTGTAATTCGGTCCTGACTTCCTGAGACAGTGGGATTGAGTCCGCATAGGACAGTCCCTTCTGAAGGTGTCTGATCTTCAGGCGCTGAAGAGCCTGTAGTGAAGAGGACCCGGGAATATTGCCTGAATTGATGAGGCCAAAATCCCTACCACTCTGGCAATGGCCCTGAGCGTGACCGTCTGTCTGCTCAACAGTGCCAGTATCTCTTTCTTTAGGTCCTTCAATTTCGCTTTCGGAAGGCAAAGCAGAGCCGGCCGCGAATCAATCGTGAACCCGAAGAAATCTATCAACTGAGTCGGGGTAACTACCAACTTCTTCAGGTTGATTACAAACCCTAAGCTCTGAAGCAGCGTTGTCACGAGACTGAGATGCTGCATGAGTGTTGCCTGACTATGTGCCATGATCAGGATGTCGTCTAAATAAATTATTAGACGTATCCCTCGCTCCCTTAGATGGGTGACCACTGGTTTCATCACCTTGGTGAAACACCAAGGAGCTGAGGAGAGTCCGAAAGGAAGAGCCAAATATTCGTACCACCGGCCGTTCCACCTGAATTGGAGGAATCTTCGATGTGGCGGGAAGATTGGGATGGAGAGGTAGGCGTCCTTGAGGTCCAGCCTGACCAACCAATCTCCTTCCTGTAACATGTCCGTTAGAAGATGGATCCCTTCCATCTTGAAATGATTGTATGTGAGAAAGTGATTGAATTCCTTGAGCTTCAGAACAAGCCTGTTCCCACCCCCTTTCTTCTGTACAATAAATATGTTGCTGCAGAAGCCGTGAGGCCCCTCGCTGCATGGTGCTATCGCGTGCTTCTGCAGCAATCTTGCAATCTTCTCGTTTATTAAATTGCGATCTCGTAGGGATAAATGGAGATCTGCGGGGAGATTTTACTGAAACGGATGAGAGTAGAACTCTAACTGAAAACCCTGAACGGTTTGTAACACCCAGGCGTCTTGAGTTAGGACCTGCCACAGTCGCAGACAGTGTTGAGTACGACCCCCCAAAGGAAGAAGAGAACGGTCTACAACACTCACCTGTGGATTGTTGGGCCTTGAAGTTCGCCCTGTTGTTGCCGGTCTGGAAACGCCCTCTGTTAAATCTCCTGCGGGACGGGTAGAAGGTACCTCCACGCGTGGAGTCCCAGTCGCTTCTCCCGCGACCAAAGTCGCCTCTTTGGGAACCTTGTTGAAATCCTCGGCCCCCATACCTGCCTTGTACGGCCCGATTAAAAACACCCTGCTGGAAGACCCTCTTTATTCCAGTCTACGCCTTATCAAGGGATGTAAACGTGCCCACGTACTTTGAAACGTCTTTGACAAAGCGCTCTCCAAAGAGCTGACCACCCGCCAAGGGTCGCGGTTCAGCGTCCACCAGCTCCGTGAGGTTGCTGTCCATTCTAATTAGTAGTGACTTGCGTCTCTCCGACGAGATCGCACAATTGGCGTTGCCAATGAGGCATATGGCCTGTTGGGTCCAGGCTGCAAGGATATCCAGATCTATCGGAGTAAAGCTCTCCTTGGCCGCCAAGGCCATCGCTAGTATTTTGGCCAAAAGGCCCACAACGTCCAACATTTTATCTTGGCAGCCACGCCAATCTGTTCATTGCAGTGTAGATACAAATAAAAAGAAATCGTAATGATTGGAAGTGGCCATCCTAAAACAGGATGATTAAAATAGGTTGCGTGACCTGAAAGACTTGGTGGCATGTTTTATATTTTCGAAAGAGTTGGTGGCATGTTTTATATTTTCGTATAATTCTTTTCTATGAACCCTGGTTGTAGAGTTGTTTTCCTTCTAACCTGTATTTAGGAAAATCCTATTACTCATTTAAAAGAAGCAGCAAAGGAAATACCACGTTAGTACTGTGAAATGCGTGTATCTTTCTCCATTTATGAAACTCTCTGGCAGACATTAATTTTTTTATTAATCAACTTAAGGGTTTTACATCAGTGTAGCACAGCGCTGGGTTGTATAGTGTCATTTGTAGAATCATTTTTATTAGTTTATTTTAATAAGGGCTTTTGTAAAGTGCTACTTGACACCAGACCCTACCTAAGTGCACTTTGGGTGTGGGCACGAACAAAATTAACGGTCCTAAGGCTGGGCACTTTCATGAGATGCATGTAGATTCAGTGGCATAACAAAGGCCCCCTGCAGCGCAGGTAGGGGCGAGCTCCAGGGGGGGGCCTTAAAGCAGTACCTTACCTGTGAGCTCCCGAGTAAGTGTGTAAGTGGGCCTCCGATCCACTTCGCATTGGGAGGCCTCAAGTTTGGTTCTGCTACTGGCTCTGTGCTGTGTACACATCATGAGTTTTTACCATATTTCTTGTGGCAAAAACTTCTTTTAGGTATTATGAAAACAAATGTCGTTTTTTAGTTCAGGAGACCACATTTCCTGTGTTTACAGATTAACGTTCAGTCCCAGACAGCCCAGTATTACTTTGAACTGGGCGTTATCAAAGCAATGTAATATTTAAGTGTTTATATAGCCCGCACTAGCTTAATTCTCTCCTGTGTATTTGTGTAATAGGTGTAAACACCTCATTAGTCATTGCTTCATCGGTCTCTTGTGATGCAAGGAAGAGCCCACTAGGAACCTTATTTCCTGCAACCAGCTAAGTTATCCTACTAACACAGGTTTGAATATTTTTCTCACGGGCTTCATAGAGGACATTCTTCTTACATCTTATTTATTATTCTTTTGGAGTTTTATATAGCGCTAGCCAGACCCGGAGGTATCGGAGCGCTTTACAACATTTGTCAATAATAGTCCAGTATACAAAGAGTGTCCGAGAAAACACAGTGATTCCAAGGTGGTTCATTAATCAGTATAAGTCCAGTAGCATTCAATGCCAAATTGTAAAGTTTGTGGTAAAAGTAGGGGGGAGTACTATGCGGGACAGTAGGAAGGTGTTCTAAGGAGTGATCTATTCGTAGTCACTGGGTCCTCTGTCTTGAGGCAGAATATTCATGTAGGTCCGTTGTCACTTTGTGAGGTCTCGATTGAGGAAGAACGCTTTGAGCTGGCTCTTGAATGCTTTGAAGGAGGGGTTAGTCCTGATATGTATAGGGATGGCCCTCCAAATTCTGGGTCCATTTCCGGAGAAGGACCTAGATAAGGTCTTTTGTTTGCAGGTTTTCGGGGGGATGAGTAGCAGAGAGTTGGTGCTTGTGAGGTTTCTTGTCTGTCCCGCTTTTTGAGTTTGGCAGCTATAAAGGTGGGTTTGCCAGTGTGCAGAGCTTTGTGTGTGAGACAAGCAGTTCTGAAGTTGGCCCGCATTTCTATTGGGAGCCACTTAAGCTCTTTTAGAGCGGGGGAGATGTGTTCGTACTTCTTTACTCCCGTCATCATTCTGGCTGCTGCATTTAGGGTTGTTCTGAGAGGAGCAAGGTGTACTTTAGCCGTGCCTGTGAGGGTGGCAATCCCATAGTCTAATCTGGATAGAACGAGGGATTGCGTGACTTGTTTAAGGTCAGTTGGTGGGATGAAGGGCTTGAGTTTGTTCAGTAGTTTTAAGTTGAAGAAGGCACAACTTGCAGTGTTCTTGATGTGTTTGATCATATCCAGGTTGGGGTCTAGAGTGATATCCAATGACTTCACTGAGTCTGCTGGAATAAGATTACAGTCGAGAGCATCAATAGACTTTATCCATTCCATGATTTGGGGGGTCTGTTCTTTGTTGACTATGAGGAGGATTTCCGTTTTGTCTTGGTTTAGTTTCAGATGGTTTAGGGACAGTCACTTTTGGACTTCTATTAGGGTGTTGTTTAGTCTTTGCATGTCTGCTATGAGGAGGTTTCTAGGTAGATCTGGGTGTCGTCGGCATAGAGGTGGAAGGGAATATTGGCTTTTTTGGAGATGATGGTGAGTGGCACCATGTAAATGTCGAACAGTGCGGGTGAAAGAACTGAGCCTTGAGGAACACCTCTGATTATAGGGTGCAGGTCGGACGTGAAGTTTCCGATTTTTATTCTTTGGGAGCGGTTTTGCAAGAAGGAGGTGAACCATTGTGAGACCACCCCTTTTGCTCCTACCCTTTCTTGGAGAACTTTGATGAGTAGTTTGTGGTTAACTTTGTCGAAGGCCGCCGAAAGGTCAAGGAGTATGAGTAGACAGCAGCAGACCTTGTTCAGTGTTGGACTTGGCCCGCAGGGCAGGTTCACCCCTAGACTTTTTGCCTTATTTGTGACCCTGCGTCAGTGATTTTTGGGTCTCTGCGCACTTTCCCCTGAGTCCCAGAGTGAAAGTGCGTGCGTGTAGTATGACTGGCCTGCCCTCCCATAGGAATGCATGGGGAATGTGTGTATCCCTGGTAGTTCCTGATGCGTGGGGAGCGCAGGCTCGAGTTTGGTATGCCTAAACTCGTGAGAGTGAATGCTGCAAGATGGTGTCTGCGGCATGTGTGTGTCTAGTTGGGAAGTGCTACTTCTGGACATTGAGATATGTGTACAGTGAGGGTGCTGGAGCGTGATTGGCTGGAGCTGGCTGGCATGCCAGGCTCCAGGAAGTCTGGATGGGTCTGCCCGGTGGGGAGTGGGAGATTAGCATGAGTGATGTGTGGGAGGAGTGTACCTGGGTCCTGGATGGGCTGGGTTTTCCCCACACAATGCTGGCTCCGCCCCCCTCTGGTGTGTCTAATGACCCTAGCCTCCCCAGTGAAAGGAATGGGTGGTTGGGCCATCAAGAGTGCTCCAGAACCAGCTGCGACTGGTTTTCCCCCCACCCTGCACATTGTAACAAAGGAATTTACAGTATAAGAAGGGGCTGTGTCCCCTTGGAAATTGTTCTACTTTGGAATCCTGCCAGAGGGGGCTTTTGCCGCTGCTGGGGCCAGAAGGACCGCCACTTGGGGAGTCTCCCTGCCTGGAGACCCAGTGTGCTGGCTCTGGCCCAGCCCTGCCCCCCCTGCCTGCCTCCAGTCCTGCTGGAGCCCTGTCCTGTCCTCCAGTGCTGGGGAGCACTGAGGACTTTGTTGCCTGCAGCCTGAGAGCGCTGCTCTCTGCCCTTCAGCGCTAGGAGCGCTGAGATTGCCTGCCTAGCGCTGGGAAACGCTGGATTTTACCCCTAGCGTCTGGGAGCGCTTTTTGCTGCTGTTTAGCGCTTACGAGCGCTTATTTGTGTCTGCAGCGCTTGGGAGCTCTGTGGTCTGCAGAGGCCGGTGCCCACCCGGCATCCGATCGCCCCGTGTGGCGAGTTGACAGCGCGGGTGCCACCCCGCTTATTGCTGTGGTGTTGTGCCGATCGATTGATCCACGAGGGAGCCCACTCCTCGGATCATCTGGGAGCCCGCCTGCCTGCCTAAAACGGGCCGCCGCGCTGCCCGCGACGACCCGGAAGTGTTCCGGCCGGCCGGCCAATCAGAGCGCGGCCCCGGGAGAAGCGACCGGAAGTCCCGCCTCCCTCGCCGAGCCGCGAGAGAGCCTGCCGAGGCTCCCCGAGAGGAAAGGAGAGCCCCGGGACCAGCGGGAGAGACCCGCCGCCGCTGCGAACCCGGTGAGTGCCTGCAGAGGAGGGGGGGGAGCGTCGGGACACATTGCCGGTGTCCGCCCCGCCCCCTCTCTGTAGCGCGACCTCGCGCCGGTAGCTGTTAAGAGTCAGAGAGGCTCTTAGGGGGCATTGTTGAAGCGACCCGAGTCCCCAAGAGGGGGACTCCAACCCGAGCCAGAGAGGCTCCACCGAAAGAGAAAGCACCTCCGCGTTTGTGGAGCCACGAGGTGCCCCGGGGGCACCAGTAGCGTTAGAGCCCAGCGAGGCTCTTGGCCAGCATTATTGCTTTGGGTCCCCAGAGCGAGGGACCCCCCAGCCCAGCGAGGCTGTACCTTTCTGTTGCTGGAGCCCTGAGAGGCTCAGCAGCCCCCCTTACTGGTGGTTCTTTGAGCCCAGAGAGGCTCCAACTTTGTGCTAACTTTCCCTGCTCCAGTTGCCCAGCACTTTGTGGGCAACTGCCACGTTTAGGCCCTGACATTGGGACACCGGGACAGTCACAGGTGGTGACTGGTGAGTTTGGGGAAATTGTTATTGATTCTGCACCTCTGAATGTATTGATTATGCGTCATGTGCCTTTACACCTCTGAATGTTACGGCATCATGTGTTTTGCTTACACCTCTGAATGGGTAGATTATTCATCATGTGTTCTCTTTGTCCTTTTACACCTCTGAATGTTACGACATCATGTGTGTTGCTTTTGCACCCCTACAGGTAGTGTGACGTGTAGGTGGTTGTTTTCTCCCTAGTACAGGTGGTGCTAGTGAGGCCCTGTTACCAGTAATTACTGGTTGTATGCTATTACTGAAAGTATTGCTATTACTGAAAGTATTGCTTTATTACTGAAGGTATTGCTAAAGTGCTATTACTGAAAGTATTGCTTTATTACTGAAGGTATTGCTGAAGTGCTATTACTGAAAGTATTGCTTTATTACTGAAGGTATTGCTGAAGTGCTATTACTGAAAGTATTGCTTTATTACTGAAGGTATTGCTAAAGTGCTATTACTGAAAGTATTGCTTTATTACTGAAGGTATTGCTAAAGTGCTATTACTGAAAGTACTGCTTATTACTGAAGGTATTGCTCTATTACTGAAAGTATTGCTGCTAAAAGTGTTGATACCCTTGACAGTGGTTCAAGTGGCCCTGTCCTGTACAAATATCCCTTGTAAATACCGCCCGTGCCTGTTGGCACAGTGTAACAAGATGTGTGTTTTATCTGATGTATATTTTTATAATACAAAGGCTATTTTCATATAACCTTGTGTGGAGTGTTTCTTTGTGGTGGGCCTTTGGTTGTTGTTGCTGGGGTGCGTGCGCAAATACTTAACTTACATCGCCTCCAAGTTTAGCCTTGACTGCTCGCGCCACGTTACCTAGAGGGCGAGTGAGGGGTTATCTTGGCGTGTAACTCCCTTGCCCGGACACTTAGAAGTGGCGATCCCTGACTGACCTCGACGCGAGTCTTGGCCGGCCAGGGTCCCGGTTCTAACATTCAGTGATTTGTGCACATCATCTATGACATTCAAGATGGCAGTCTCTGCTGCATCCTTTAATGAAGCCTGATTAGTGAGGGTCGAGGAGGTTGTTTTTGTCCATATGGTGGGTGAGTTGACGGAGAACACATTTTTCTAGTAATTTTGCTAGGAAAGGAAGATTGGAGACAGGCCTGTAGTTGTTGAGATCATTAGGGTCGGCACCTGCTTTTTTATGTCGAGCAGACGTACTCTCAATGCGTGAGCATTGAGAGTGTCTGCTACAGACCTAATGTGGCCCGTATTTAGGAGAGTGGACATGACTCAGACGCGCGCTTTTGCAGTCTCAGTTTTGACCGCCGGAGCGCGCGTCTGAGCCGCGCTTGCGCAGAGTAACTCACAGCCCATGCTCACACACAGACACAGCCAGCCCCCACCCCTCTGCATGCACGCACACACACACAGGCGCGCGCGCACACACACGCTGCCGCCCCCCACCCCCCTGCATACACACAGACACGCAAGCACAGAGCCCCACTCACCGGGACACAGCCAGCCCCCACCCCTCTGCATGCACGCACACACACACACAGGCGCGCGCGCACATACACACACACACATACACACGCTGCCGCCCCCCACCCCCCACCCCCCTGCATACACACAGACACGCAAGCATGCATACACACAGACACGCAAGCACGGAGCCCCACTCACCGGGACTTCAACTCCGCAGGACTCTTCCGACGTCAACGGGCACAGGGACACCGGCACTCCGCTCCTTGGCTTCCCGGGCGGACGCCGGCTGCACGCAGGGCTCTCCTCTCCCTGCACCGGAGCCATGCGCCAGCCACTGCAGCCTGCCTTCTGGGAAGCTCCGGTCGCGTGTCCGGCCCCGCCCCCGTCCCAACAAAGGTTGCCTGGCTTCCTGTTGAAGCCGGGCTGCAGCGGTGAGTTTGCTTTTTTGGTTTTCTTGCTATGTGCGTCCCATGAGACGCTGGAGAGGCGTTCTTTGCCACACCATTGAATTTGATATCGGACATAGTGATATAATAAGTGATGGGCAGAGAGGTGGATACATCAAAGTGGTGTACGAGAAGTCGAAAACATTATACCATAAATCATAGGATTTCACCCCGAGGAGCCTATGTTTAGGCGAAACACGTTGTCTGTGCTACCTGAAAAAGGATTGGAATAAAAGAGGGAAAATACGGAGTGACTGATTCAATTTGCTTCTTCTAGTACTGTTCTTAATGTGTTGACTGTTACACTGAGGTTTGTTGTTGCCTCTCATCTTGTGTTCTAAAAGTCATTTATGTACGACCAATTGGAATGGGTCAATTTTGAGGAGGGCAACTTCGGCTTGATACATTGATTGCTACTTCAAGTGGTTCGGTAAGAGATCCCCTTGCTGCAATAATCTGTTGTAAAGTAATCATGATTCACACGGTTATTTACATTCAGTTACAGTTCTCATCAGTATGAGCTCATATCTATGTTAACCCGCCGGACGTCATAAATTAGCCTTCAATTACTATTTATTGTTCAGGTACAATATTTTTGAAAAACTAGAAGTAAACACACTGAAAAAACTGTCCTCGCCAGAATGTCACCTGTTAAAAGGTTTCAGTCAGATAGTTGCCGAATGCCCTGTGTCATGCGTGACACCTTCACCCGTCAGGTCTTTTTAGCCAATCGCACTCTAAATGCCGGGAATTTTCAGACATAACATACTTCAAATGTTAAAAGCATAACTAAAAAACCTGGCATGCAATTTGATTTTTTTCCGAAAAGTCGGTACTGGATGAAAGTGTCACACATTCCACTAGGCAGTTATACGCACTGTTCTGGAGCCAGACCGAAAGACACTGATTACCCTTCCAACTTTCAAAAAGTTTTCGAGAACAGTGTTCTCTAAAGTGGCATTTTAATAGTACTGGACCAACTCGTCACACCCAGGGGCGTGGCTACCATTCATGAAGCTGGTGCAGTTGCACCGGCACTTAGAGCCCAGAGGGGCCCATTGAACCCTGATAATTGCTGTATTTTACTACCCTAGCAGCAGTGAAGGGGTAATTTTCCATACTTGCACCAGGGCCTATGGCATCCTTGTTACTCTACTGGCCCCGTCCACATCCCACCTCTCCCACAAAGAAGAGACGAGACCCTGGAGACCCTGTCTGTCCCACCGGCAGCTAGATTAAACTAAACGACATTGCAGTGCTGCAAAGTGCTGCAAACCTTGTAACACATGGAATTTCTTGAAAACAAGTAAACAGAGAATGACTTGCATGGCTGCCCCTAAAGGCAGTGCTCTTTGTTTTCCTTTCTGTTCACAACATCACTCAGCGCCACCACACCATCAATCTGTGCAACCATTCAAAAGCACCTGGTTCAAATATGTTCTCTCAATGTTTCAAGCTTTATTACAAATGTAACCAAAAGATGTTAATATTTCACATCTGTTCTTGGATTTTCGCTTTCAATAAAATACACTGAACATAATCTTCACAAAAGTTATTTACAAAACTTTAAGCTATTGCCATTATAAAATACAATGACTTTCATTTAAGTATTAATTATTGAAAAAAAATTAAAAGCCATTGTTATTTGTAATATCAATACATGTAAGTCACGTAAATACAACACATATTGCATTACAAATGCTATAGGTGTCACATTTGCGAAAGTTATAACTATTGGCATTGTAAATGACAAAGCTATTAATTTAGCTATTTTAAAAAACAAAACATGAATAAAACATTCGCCATTTACAATACCAATAGCTCAAACTTTCCTAATGCGAGACCTATTGCATTGCAAATGCTTGTTTTATTAATGGTGTTACCTGACCTATTTTGAGGCATTCAAGTATGATTCCTGTTTCCAGGGAGCTGTTTATAATCTCAGTCAAGAGAGGAGCTATGGAGTGTTTGAGTTTTTTTGCCAGTTGAGCGGGGAGGGGGTCCTCAAGATGTGATGAGGGCTTGGATCCAGTAGTTAGTTCAATAATTTCTGTTTCAGTGGTGGGTACAAAGGTTAGCCAGTGGCTGGTTAATTGGCTGGGTGGGTTTATGTCTTCTTTGATGAGTAGCGGGCCTTCCTTTGAGGGACAAGAGTGGTCCTTAAGTGAGAGCTCAATCTTTGGTATTTTTTCGTTGAAGAAATTGGCAAATTTGTTGCATAGGTCTTTGGAGGCCGGAATTGCATAAGGTGATGGTTTGGATGTTTGCTGTCTGATAATGTTGAAGAGTTCTTTGGGGTGGTTTTTCGCATTATTCAGTGTGTCGCAAAAGAAGGAGGATTTTTCATGTGCGATGTGCTTATTGTATTTCCTACGTTCCTTTTTGAGTAGCTCGAGGTGGGTTGTCGAGGGGTTGTTGTGCCAAAGTCTTTCAGACACTCTTAGTCGCCTTCTTTCCAGGTTTAGTTCAGTGTTGAACCACGATCTTGATGGTAGGGTCTTGCTTTTTTTCTGTTTCAGGGGCGCTATTTTGTCCAGCATGTCAGTCAGAGCCTCATTGTATTGTGAGGTAAGTTCTACTGTGGACCTTTCTCCTACGTTGGAGGGGAAGAGTGTACTCAGTCTTTCTTCTAGTTCTTCCAAGGGGATCTGTCTCAGGTTTCTCGTCCAGTGAAAGTGACCATTGGCTCGAGGTGTTCGATGTGTTTTTTGATTGATGTGGAAGAGGATGAGATGGTGGTCTGACCAGTCGACAGGGAGGGTGCGTCAAGGGTGACTGCATCTTCATGGGCTATGATGGCATCCAGGATCGAGCCTTTGTTGTGGGTTTGTTCAGTGCAGTGTTGGGTCAAGTTGTTATTGTGAAGGAACTCATTTAAGGTTTGTATTTGAGGGTTGTTGGTCTCATTCCAGTGAAGATTTAGGTCTCCTAGTATTAGGTTGTTCGCGTTTGAAGGTGAGCAGTGTGAGATATGGCATTGGTTCCTGGCTGTAGATGAGGTGACAGTGAAGCATTTTGTTATCCGACGTTTTGATGGTGGCTGTAAGGTACTCCAGTTTGTGGTATTAGAAGGAGTTGGTTTCTGTTATAGAGATGTTCTTTTGATGTATGATTGCGGTCCCTCCACCTCGCTGGTTATTCCTGTCCTTCTTGATGATAGAGAACCCCGGGGGAACGAGCATATCGAAGATAGGGGGAGAGGATTTGTTCAACCAAGTTTCAGTGATGAACATGATGTCTATGTCATGTGTAAGGATGGTTTCTGCCAGTTCGGTTGCGTGTTTGTTCGCAGATCTGAAGTTTATGAGCATGTAGTTAGCCACCTTCATGTTGTTGAGTACCTCATTTGGGGGAGCCCTAGGAATATTAGTGAGGTGCGCTAGAGGTCTCGCTATTTTTGTAGTTGTAACTTCTCTACCCCATCCAGTGATTACTGGGATCACAGAACTGGGGGTGATCATTGGCGCTGCTTTATAGGATTTGGCGAGATCCCACGCCTCTTGCATGGACATTACAGTGCTATGTGGTTGGTTTCTAAGGGGGGTTGTCTTCCATCTGAGTCGTAGATTTTTGTGGTGATATCTGTGTTTATTGGGAGTGCCATAGAGTGAGAGGGGTGGGCCCTTGGTGGAGGGGATGCTGCGGTTCGATAAGATTTTGTTATTATTCTGTGTAACTATTTCTAGTTGGTATTCTAGTCAAGCCAGTCTTTGGGTTGTGCTCAAGGCAGGAGGGGTGGGGGGGTTTGGTCTCTGTGTGACCAGTGTCCGACCATTTGTGGTTGGGGGTGTTTTTTTGTGTTCGGTATTGATAGCATATCTGTGTGGGTGCTGTTCCCTGTGTTTCCTGTATCTGTATGGTTTATGGGGGTAGTTACAGGTATCCGTTGTGGTGGAGTGTTTAGTAGATTGTGCGGTGAGTTCGCTGGGTTTAGTGCAGGAGGTGGGTCCAGGGTTGTTATCAGCGGGTCGACTTCATTAGTTACTGGTTGGGGGTGAAGGGAGAGGATGACACTGGAGGGAGCTGAAATGTGTCATCTTAGGTGGGCCTTGTGTGTGGGTGTGTCTAAACAGGATGAATATTGCGAGCTCGGGGAGTTGTTGAGGGGGATAGTGGGGCTGGGGGGTGTTAAATTGGCGGGGGGGATTGAGTGGGTGGATAGGTTAGATGGTTTTCCCCGTATGTATGGCTTGAGGATAGGGTTTCTTTTGCGCTAGATTGGGATAGATGGGTGAGGGCAAGACGTAGCGTGGGGAAGAGTGAGTCGAAGGCCTCTAGGTTGTCATTGTGTTGGGCACCAACATCTTCAGTGAATAGACCACATAATTTGAATCTGTGGTCTAGCTGGAATGGGACATAAAAGGCAAGCACTGGCAGACTGATGTCTCGGCACCCTTGGCATTATCAGCTAGCTAGATGCCACAAGATGAAGTGGAACGAAAACTAAAGTGTTGCCTCACCTAAAAATGGGAGGCCCTTCATACTAATTATAGAGCGCTTCAGGGGAGCATTGTGGTGCTAATATGTACATGTGCACATCTATTTAAAATGTTCTTTCATTGTGGATAGTCACACGTCTGGGATCTAGACCCAATGAGCAGTGGAGCACTTGAGATCGACCACAGGATTCTGGTCATCACATTACAGATGCAGGGGGGGCATTCACAAGGATAGACATTATAAACCACCAGTTTGAACACCAAAGGCTAATGTAACCATGGGCAAAATTTGCGGATTTGGGATTCCAAATTCGTGCGAAATTGCGAAAAAATCATTGAGTTCGCGCGAAAATCCACGAACTTGCGGATTTGGATAATGTGGTCATGACCACGTGTGTCTGTAACTTTGCCACAGCGCCGAAAGGCTCCGAGGTCCCTTGAGTGAGCTGTCCATCATAGTGTGGAAAGGGTGGGAAGAAATTGCAAACCCTAGTGTGTGTGGGGTGGGGCCCCTAAAGGCCTGGATAGCCGCCCACTGCACCCGCAGAGAATCCACCGACAACCCCAGAAGAGCCCCATCCTGAAGGAACTGCATCACCAAAAAGAGGTCAGCAAGCGTGGGGTCAACACTCTTACCAGCACACCAGACCGAAAAGACCCACCATTGCCTTGCATAGGACAACAGAGTGAAGGACCTACGCGACGCCTGCAAAGTAACCGCCAACTGGGCAGGAACCCCCAACCCAGCTAAGCCCTGCCGCTCAACAGCCAGGCCGTCAGGTGCAACCTCCGCAGAGAATCCAGGGGAAGGGCCGGAAACTCCAAAGGGGACGGAACCACCGGAAGGACCCACTCCTGGTCGCAACACAACTCGGTCAGGAGAGGAAACCAATTCGCCCGAGGCCAATAGGGAGCCACCAACAACACCTGAGCACAATCCCACCGGACCCGCACCAGAAAGGACCGAAGCAGTGGAAAGGGAGGGAAGGCATACAGCAGACCCTGAGGCCAAGGACAGATCAAGCCGTCGACCCCCAGAGACCCGGGACACCTGCCCAGAGAACAGAACCGGACCACCTTGGCATTCCCAAGATCCGCAAACAGGTCCACCACAGTAAGGCCCCAACGACCCACCAACTGGAGGAACACACCGGGAAGGAGAGAGACACCGAAAGCGCTTGGAGGGAACAGGAGAAACCTCAGGAGAGGAAGGAGGAAGAAGACACCACATTGTTCCTCTCAAATGCCTGCTTCAGACCCATGGTAGAAGCACAAAGGAGCAGAAAACCCCTCGCTGCAATATGAAGGGAAAAAATCACAACCGGGAACCAATGATGGCCCCCGCCTGAAAAACCGCCAAAAACAGGCCCTACCCCCGTTACAACAAGCAAAACGTAAAAAATAAAAATAAAAATGGGCTGCAACCCGTCCTACCAGGTCTTCCTGAAGAGTGCAGTCCGGGAGGAGGCAACCAATGACAGCCCGACCCGGAAACACAGCCCCAGCCACAGGAGGACCGCCCAACAACGCTGCGGCTTCCCGAGTCACGGCTCCGCCCCCAAACCACGAGGGAGACAAGGAGAGGAGACACAGCCAGGAGAACGCTGCCGAGGACACCGTCGCCGCAGAGAACCAACACGAAGACTCCCCGGCACATCCACAGGGAGGAACTGAAGGTAAATCCCACTAGGGAGACAGAGAAAAAACAGTTGGAGGTGGGGGCGGGCAGAGTTTTTATGCTGGTGGTGGGTCTGGGTGGGAGGCTGGGCCTCACTTGTATTGAAGGAAGGCGAGGGAGGGACGGTAGGTACTTTTTGTGACAGGAGCATCGTGTCAGATTGAATCCTGCCTGCATATTTATCCACGATGATGCCACCGGTTGTGCTCTCCTCAACTGGAGTACTTTCTACTGGCTAATCAGTAAGTGCTACCTCGTTGGGTAAATAAATGTATAGTGCTTTTGCTACACTACAGCTGCGTAAAGTCCAAGAAAAGTTGTCTCCAGTGACCAGGTGTGTCTGTAACTTTGCCACTGTGCCGACAGGCGCCGAGGTCCCTCGAATAAGCTGTCCACGATAGTGAGGAAAGGGCGGGAAGATGTTGCATACTCTAGTGTGTGTGGGGCGGGCCAAATGGGTGGGGCTTCCATGCGAGTTCACATGCCTCTTGCAAGGGTAAGAGACCGATCAGAGCACCAGATGCGGAGAAAGCAGCCTCCTGTTCACAGGAAGTACAAGGGGATTGCGCTAGAGAACCTGGTGGATGCAAAGACCTCCATCAAGGATTACATCTAATTGTAGATGGTAGATATGAGGAGGAAGCACACCTGCCTAGCCTCGACCGTGCTCACTAATTGTTTGGGCTGATTATAATGCGTTACTGAATTTGAGCTTCAACTCGGGCACCTGCTTTATATCTGTAAGTGCTTCCTGTTGAGGTTTAATTTTTGTGACAGGAGCATTGTGCCAGAATGAATCCTGCCTGCATATTTATCCACGATGATGCCACCAGTTGTGCCATACCTCTACTCAACTGGAGTACTTTCTGCTGGCTAATCAGTAAATGCTACCTCGTTGGGTAAATGTATAGTGCTTTTGCTACACTACAGCTGCGTAAAGGCCAGAAGAGTTGTCTTCAGTGACCACGTATGTCTGTAACTTTGACAACGCGCCGACAGGCGCTGAGGTCCCTCGAGTGAGCTGTCCTCGATAGTGAGGAAAGGGCGGGAAGAAGTTGCATACCCTAGTGTGTGTAGGGCAGGGCCAAACGGGCGGGGCTTCTATGCGAGTTCACATGCTTCTTGTTTATAAAGGGTCAGAGACGGATCAGAGCACCAGATGAGGAGAAAGCAGCCTCCTGTTCACAGCAAGAACACGGGGATTGCGCTAGAGAAACTCGTGGATGCAAAGACCTCCATCAAGGATTACATCTAATTGTAGACAGTAGATATGTGGAGGAAGCACACCTGCCTAGCCTAGACTGTGCTCACTGGTTGTTTGGGCTGATTATAATGCGTGACTGAATTTGACCTTCAACTCGGGCACCTGCTTTATTTATATCTGTAAGTGCTTCCTGTTCAGGTTTAATTTTGGTGACAGGAGCATCGTGCCAGAATGAATCCTGCCTACATATTTATCCACGAAGATGCCACCGTGTTGATACCTCTACTGGAAAAAAAAAGAAAAAATCTGCCCGCGAGCGGATTTGCGGTTCTTTTGGCAATTTCGCGGATCGCAAAATTGAGGAAAATCCGCGAACGGAACGGATTTTGCGGCCACGCTTAGGCTAAAGCCTAAACACTACAGCACTGTATAATGGTCTGTGTCATCAGCAGAGTAGCCCTACAGTTCTAACAATCACGAAGAACGTTTGCAGGAGATGCAGGAAGGGGTGGTGAGCAATTGACCTGTTTGTCTAAATATTTCGCTTGCAATAGAGAGAATGTGTTGTGTTGCAGTTCAAGACCCTTTCCCCTCACAACAAGTCACACATCCAAGGCACCACCAGTAAAGGCATAGAGCACTTCAAAACAGTGGTGTAACAATAGCACCCACAGCCCCCTCGGTGGGGAGGGCCCTAGGTTCCTGGATGTCCCCTCTAGCACTGTGCAGAGGTGGGCCTGGGAGTTCCAGACTGGGTCCGGAGCATGTGGGCCCCTCCATGTACTTTGCAGAGTGGTCCCCTCAAGTTTCCATACGCCACTGAGTAGACTGTGGGGTAAGAGATTATCAAGGAAGATAACATTCCAAAGCCATGAAAAACTAAGTCCATGATGTTTATTTTAAGACAGCAAGTCAAAATGTTGCTAGTAATTTAGAACCATTTTTCCTTTACAAAGTTACTGAAGATTTTAAAAAACTGGAGGGGTCTGTCTAAGGTGCTGAGTGTCTATCTATCTATCTATCTATCTATCTATCTATCTATCTATCTATCTATCTATCTAGCTATCTATCTATCTATCTATCTATCTATCTATCTATCTATCTATCTATCTATCTATCTATATAGTCAGTACGACACGGAACACTGGATCAAACTCCGAAGGATGGGAGGCTCACTTTGCCAATTGTGCCAGCACTTTGATGCACAATGTATCAAGCTCTGAAGGGTGGGAGGCTAGTTAGTCACGTCATCCCTCCTACAGACAATCTGGTTGTAAGCATGCAGAAGAGTGCCAGAACACACTAACACTGTACCTCGGATAGAAGGTGGTCTGACTAACCCCTGGTGCCAGCACTCTGATGCACACTCTATCAAGCTCAGAAGGATAAGATGCTGACTTGGCCCGTCGTGCCAACACTCTGATGCACACTCTGTCGAGCTCATGAGGATAAGTTGCAGACTAGGCCCCTTGTGCCAGCACTCAGCACACTCTATTGAGCTTAGAAGGATAAGATGCAGACTTGGCCCTTCTTGCAAGCCCTATGATGCATTCCATCGAGCTCAGAAGGATTAGATGCTGACTAGGCCCCTCGTGCCAGCCGTCTGATGCAAACTGTATCAACGTTGGAAGGATGGAGGCCGACAGACCCATCGTGCCAGCACTTTGATGCATCGGTACAAAAAGGGGTGGTAATGGACTGAGCATCTGAACCAATCAAACACTGTACCGCTTTTGGCTGCCATAAGTGTGGCAGGGTATGCTCAGACGTGAGTCCCTTGCTCACTTTGCCACTGGATTCACACAAGCCGGGCTGAAGACGGCTGGAATGCCAGAAACCGGTCCTCGGAAGCTTGTTTCCGGTCCAGGGAAGACATGGCTTGGCAGTTCGGGCTGGACTGTTCCCATGAGGCACATGGTCAGATTGATTTGCATATAGCCATGTCTGAACTGGGGTGGCAGAGTGGGCTAAAGAACGGTGATGGATTAAACCCAGATCTTTTGACTGGGTGTGAGTGTTTGATTGATTCACATGCTCCGTCCATCACCACCCCCTTTTGTACCGCTTTTGGCCGCCATAAGTGTGGCAGGGTATGCTCAGACATGAGTCCCTTGCTCACTTTGCCACTGGATTCAAGCATGCCGGGCTGAAGACGGCTGGAATGCCAGAAACCGGTCCTCGGAAGCTTGTTTCCGGTCCAGGGAAGACATGGCTTGGCAGTTCGGGCTGGACTGTTCCCATGAGGCACAGGGTCAGATTGATTTGCATATAGCCATGTCTGAACTGGGGTGGCAGAGTGGGCTAAAGAATGGTGATGGATTAAAACCAGATCTTTTGACTGGGTGTGAGTGTTTGATTGATTCAGATGCTCCGTCCATCACCACCCCCTTTTGTACCGCTTTTGGCCGCCATAAGTGTGGCAGGGTATGCTCAGACGTGAGTCCCTTGCTCACTTTGCCACTGGATCCAAGCAAGCCGGGCTGAAGATGGCTGGAATGCCAGAAACCGGTCCTCGGAAGCTTGTTTCCGGTCCAGGGAAGACATGGCTTGGCAGTTCGGGCTGGACTGTTCCCATGAGCCACAGGGTCATATTGATTTGCATATAGCAATGTCTGAACTGGGGTGGCAGAGTGGGCTAAAGAACGGTGATGGATTAAACCCAGATCTTTTGATTGGGTGTGAGTGTTTGATTGATTCAGATGCTCCGTCCATCACCACCCCCTTTTGTACCGCATTTGGCCGCCATAAGTGTGGCAGGGTATGCTCAGACGTGAGTCCTTTGCTCACTTTGCCACTGGATTCAAGCAAGCCGGGCCGAAGACGGCTGGAATGCCAGAAACCGGTCCTCGGAAGCTTGTTTCTGGTCCAGGGAAGACATGGCTTGGCAGTTCGGGCTGGACTGTTCCCATGAGGCACAGGGTCAGATTGATTTGCATATAGCCATGTCTGACCTGGGGTGGCAGAGTGGGCTAAAGAACGGTGATGGATTAAACCCAGATCTTTTGACTGGGTGTGAGTGTTTGATTGATTCAGATGCTCCGTCCATCACCACCCCCTTTTGTACCGCTTTTGGCCGCCATAAGTGTGGCAGGGTATGCTCAGATGTGAGTCCCTTGCTCACTTTGCCACTGGATTGAAGCAAGCCGGGCTTAAGACGGCTGGAATGCCAGAAACCGGTCCTCGGAAGCTTGTTTCCGGTCCAGGGAAGACATGGCTTGGCAGTTCGGGCTGGACTGTTCCCATGAGGCACAGGGTCAGATTGATTTTCATATAGCCATGTCTGAACTGGGGTGGCAGAGTGGGCTAAAGAACGGTAGAAGAGATGCTGACTAGGCCCCTCGTCTCAGCAATTTGAAGCAAACCGTATATCGACCTTGGAAGGACGGAGGGCTCATTAGGCCCATCGTACCAGCACTCTGATGAATACTATATCCAGCTCCGAAGGATAATATGCTGACTAAGCTCTTCGTGCCAGCCCTCTGATGTGTAGTATATCAAGCTCAGAAGTACAAGATGCTGACAAGGCCCTTCGTGCCAGCACACTAAGGTGAACTAGATTCAGCTAAGAAGGATAAGATGCTGATTAGGCTCCTCATCCCAGCAATCTGAAGCACACTGTGTCAACCTTGGAAGGACGGAGGGCTGACTAGGCCCTTCGTGCCATCACTCTGATGCCTACTATATCCAGCTCAGAAGGGTAAAATGCTGACTAGGCCCTTTGTGCCAGCACTCTGATGGGTACTATATTCAGCTTGGAAGGATAAGATGCTGACTAGGCCCCTCGTGCAGGCACTCTGATACAGACTCTATTGTGCCTTGGAAGGAAAGAGGGCTGATTAGGCCTGGCATACCAGCACTCTGATGTATTCTATAACCAGCTCCAAAGGATACGATGCTGACTAGGCCCCTCAGGCTAGCACTCAGATGCGTACTATGGGGCAGATTTACGACTTCTTGCGCATCTCTTCTAATCAGCAGAGATGTGCCAGAAGAGTTGCGAAGCATCTGCCCACCCACGCACCACTACTCATGCGTCACATTTATAAGGCAGCGCACCGTGGCGCTCGGATGGGCAGATGCGTGACACATCCCCGACGGAAATTCGGCGCATTGCTGGAGTTGCGTCGCAAGCGCGAAGTAGCTCCAGCAAGGGTCGGGGTGCCCTATCTGTAACATGCTGCGTCAATCCTTACGCCTGCTTCAAGCAGGCGCAGGGTTTTGACTCAGCATGGCCCTAAAAGTAACTGAGTGAAATCTTGTAGGTTTCACTCAGCCACTTTTAGGAGGCGTTCCTGCACCGGAACGCCCCCCACCGCGCCAGAACGCCTACATGTGGCGCAGGGCTCTACAACGTGACACATCTCCCAGATGTGTCACGTTGTAAATACCCCGCAGCATGGTGCTGGCTTTGCGCCGCTGCTGTGTCACAAAAGTGATGCAACGGCGGCGTAAAAGAGGCACAAGGGGCTTGTAAGTCTGCCCCTATATTACTATAGCCAGCTCGGAAGGATAAGATGCTGACTAGAGCCCTCGTGGCAGCACACTGATCTACACTGAATCAAACTCAGAAGGATAAGATGCTGATTAGGCCCCTTGTCCCAGCAGTCTGAAGCACAGTGTATCAACCTTGGAAAGATGGGGGGCTGACTAGGCCCTTTGTTCCAGCACTCTGTTTGTAGTTATTTGTCTCTCTATGTTGTATCTGACACACAGGATACATTGAGGTTGTTCCTCTCTCTTATATAGCCCAGGCCCCTTATGTCTATTTATCTGGACGTCTAGCACTCTTGTGGTCCCTTTCAGCCCGCGGAGGGTCCCAGACCACGACCCGGGATCGCTCTTGTTCCGGATTATCTGCTGCCGGATATAGGTGTTTCACCTTCGGACCCAAGCTTTTATGCTACAGGACCCATAGCCATTGTTTGTCCTCCGGCGTAGGTAAGCTTCAGCTTTTATCCCCCCCCGTCTCCAGGAACCAGGGACCCTGGATCCCGAGATTCAGACCTCAGTTAACCTTACTCATGTTTTTTTTAGGTTCTGGCTGTGTCTTCTAATATTTCAACCTGACCGGTGGACGTGTGTTTCATCTTGCTTGAACCCAGGTTGACCTCGTTGAGATGCCCCCACCCCCTTCCCTTTCCTGGTTCTACTGTTTCCTATTTTCTATCTTTATCGTTCTGGTTTTTCAGATTGTTTGGGTGTGTCCCCAGCTCTCCTCTCTCTCTTGGCACTGGTGTCCTCACAGGTGTACTTTCTTTTATACAGTTTAGCCCATTGGGTGGCTTAGTATTCACATTTTTTGCTTTTTAAACTGTGCACGTTTCCTTGGTTTTTATCCATTTATTATTCTTCACTAGTCATGAATCTGTGCTTCCTTCCTTTGCGTTGTGCTGTCTAAAAGTTGTACACAGCCATGGCACACAGCGTTCAATGTTGTATCAATACTGTGTCTTTATTTGCTTCCTAGGCGCTTCCTTCCTTGTTTGTGCTCAAATATTATGCCATGAAGAAGGTGAGATCCACATCAGGGTCACCCACCGAAAATCGCGTCAGCACTGGAATTTCTATGTTTATCTGTCTCCCCCCAACATTTACAACTATGTCAATAAGAAATTGATTTTGATTAATGACTCGTATCACCTATTGTTCCTATCTATGAAATAACCCTGTATTCGACCATTGTGGAACTCGCAGTGTCATTAACTGTGATGATCAATGAGGGTTTGTGGCTCTTTGTTTATATTTGTATCTAGAATGTTTTGAACTCTTATTTTTTTGGGCATATGTGCAAGTGTGGGTATCCACTGGTCTGTATGAACGATAGTGTGTGTGGTGTTTGTTGTGATTGAGTCATTTATAGTCTATACTACTATAATAAAGGAGGAACTTTGAGGCTTTGAGGCGGGTAAACTCGGGAACCACAGAGCCAATCCACACACCCGATACACCGTTGTAATCGTCAGGGTGTGCAGATGGTTATAAGCTATATAAATTAAAAAAAAAAAAGTTATTTAAAAAATGTACATTATAAAAAGTAGTCCCTCCGAAGTTGCGCCGGACGTGACGTACTTGCTCACGTCAGGAGCGCGGGGAGGAGCGGCGTCCAGGAGCGCGACGAGGAGCGGCGAACATGGCGCGGGGGAGGAGCGGTGACGTGAGGAGCAGCGGACAGGCTGGAGGAGCGGTGACCAGCGGCGGTGAGGTGACAAGCAGCGGACAGGCGGGAGGAGCGGTGAGGTGACGAGCAGCGGACAGCGGCGGTGAGGAGCGAGGAGCAGCGGACCGGTAAACTGAGGAGCGCGGGGGAGGAGCGGCAGCTGAGGGAAGGGGACCCATGGAAATGTCGGGGCAGGCGGGGGTCGGGGCAGGCAGGGGACGGGCCGGGCGGGGCCCCGGGCTTCTGGACAATGTGGGGGCGGGCAGGGGTCGGGGAAGCCTGATTGCTCCC
The DNA here is from genome assembly GCF_964263255.1 of Lissotriton vulgaris. NCBI lineage: Eukaryota > Metazoa > Chordata > Amphibia > Caudata > Salamandridae > Lissotriton > Lissotriton vulgaris. The sequence continues at coordinate 209,773,938 of NC_141695.1, forward strand.
GGACAAGGTCGGGACGGGCAGCTAGTTTATTATATATCAATTCTCAAACATTTGTGTTTTCTGTTATTTATTGAACAAATTTAATAATTTTGTATCTAACATACTTATGTTCTGTATTGTGGAAGGCCAGTTTTCATGTACGCATGTGTATACATCAGTGACGATTAGCACTCCGATTATATCCAACAGGCAGAGAGATTTTATCTTGATTGTATTTCGCTGTTTCCTGTCCCACCTACACTTCAGTAGGGCTGCCTCCAGCTTAAACACACAATGACACCTGACATTATTCCTTTTCTCCCCAGAATTCTTGGAGCCTTAGCAGCAGATGTGGGGGTAGCATAGGAAATGGCTCAATTTCAAAGTCCGGCACCAGGTATAAATATTAGAACCTCGGATCATCTTTTCAGTACGTTTCTGAACCTGTGGAAGACTTCAGAAGGATTTCTTGGACCTCCAGAGTACTGCGCTGCTGTTTGAGGCCTACCTTGATCCCCAGAGGACTGCCATGCAGTTATAACTGCTGGTTGAGACCTGAGTTGCTTACCAGAAGATTGGCCTGCTTCAAGAGCCCAACCTTTCTTCTATAAGAGAACTGGACCATCTCCTTGAAAGGAGGACTACCAAATGTGACTATGCAGGCTAATTGGCGGGCTCCTGTGTGAGCTACAAGGGCACAACACACTTTAGAGACCTCGAACCCTGCACCTGGTCAATCTGCTGGAGTGAGTCCTAACAGCCTCCAAATGCTGCCCCCATCCTGCACCTTTGGAAGTGCTGCTCCCACCCACCCTTAAATCTTTGGACTTCAAAAAACTTTCACCAAAAAGTGCCAGAAGAACCAACAGAAGGCTAGAACCTACCTGCCGGTCGATACCCCCAAGGTGCATTGCCAGTAGGTTTGATTTTGCAGCAGCTCCCGCTAAGTTCTTCACCACGGCCGCAAATCCTGTTCACAAATCCTGTTCACTTGGACCTCTCAGTGATGGCATCTGGTCTTGTGGAGTCCTCTTTGGCTACATCTTGTAGCTCTGTCCCGCTGGAGGATTTCAACTCCCAAAAAGTTGTCTAAACTTAAATGAAAAAGTCTTCCTAGGGCTCTATGTCGATCAGATTCCCATCAACAATGACAAACTCCTCAGCCTGGTAATTCAGCTTTTTCTGCTCAGAGCTTTTTCCTGCCATTGTCATTTGCATCACCAAGACTTCGTCCAACACCCAACATTGATAACGAATCCACTTTGGGCACAGCCTGCTGCCTTGCCCCACTGAACTCTACCTTTTGCTTCTTCTGTTCTTCAAACATTCTTCTTAAATTTATTAAAATGTATCTAGTTTTTCTAAATTAGGTTGGGATTTTTCTTGTGTTGAGTTTCACTTTGGTACTGTTTGTATGCTGCATAAATACTTTGCACATTGCCTCTAAGTTAAGCCTGATTGCAATTGTGCCAAGCCACCAGAGGGTTAAAACAGATTAATTTAGTAACTTTTAAGGTGCACTCTGACAGGTATGGTTACTGTTGCTTCAGACAGGCTCACCTCTCTTCCCGTCAACCAACAACCCATTTTCCCACAACAGCCTTATAACTTTCATCTTGTAGATACAGATGTATGACGTTACAACACATGCTTTTACCACGCATGTCGTTACAACACAGTTTTTACAATGCATACCATTACAACGCATAGCGCTTTGTGGTGCTGGATAGTGAATAGTTTAATTTACTATTCCAACTCCAGTCCCCGTGGGTAGTAGGGAAGGTGTTGGGTAGTAAATTAAATCTATTCCCTATCCTAGAGCGCCCCCCAGCGCAATGCGTTGTAATGGTTTGCGTTGTAATGGTTGCGTCGTAATGGTAGTGCGTTGTAAAAATTTCGTTATAAAGGCTGTTCAGCTGTAGATATGTCACACTAAGATTTCAGAGGTGGCTGTGGTCAGTCTCACCAGCAAAAGTGAAACACTCTCTTTTACAGTAAAGCCAAACTTCAGAGAAAGGAGTGCCCCTCGTCTGGTCGGAGCTGCAATACCTGACGGGCACCCAGTACGGGGCTTTTTGGTGGGGATCTTTTATACCTGCCGGTGGGTGCAGCGGGGGTAAGAGGCCTAGTGCGTGTATATATGAGGGGGAAGTAGGTGAGTTAAAACAGGTCAGTCAGTCCTAACAGTTATTTATTCAGAAGGTAGACTGCCTGAATAAAAATGTGCAGAGATTGGCTGTGAGCTAGAGGCAATGCATCTAGCTATCTGTAACCTACTCTCAGTGGATCGACATGTTTCTTGCCTTAAATGTCAGTAGGATCAGGGCACCTCTTCAGGATCAAAAATTTATGCTATCTACACAACATGGTAGAGTACAACTTACATACCACGTATTCAGGTCCATAACCTAAACTGTTGTCCAGTGATTACTTGCAACAGTGTCCGGCGCTCAAAATGGACACCAATTTGGGTCCAGCATCCATGTACGCACAGTCTACGACCTACCCTGCCGCTGGATACCGAGATGGCCTTAGTTGCCGGGGGCCTAGGGAGCGATGCGCCCGCTGCACCACCATATGCGCTGAGAAGGATTACCCTCCGAAGGTAGTGGTTAGTAGGCGCTCTATATAGTCCTCCATGCACCCAGTGTTGGTGCTTTCTGGTATGCCAATAATTCGGATGTTGTTTTGCGACGGCTTAGAGCCTCTAAATCTTCATTTTTGGCAGCAATGACTTTCAGTACTTTATCCATCTGCAACATTTGCTTCTACATTTGGGATTTGGCATCCTCATTATCCAATATCCAGTGTTCTGCCTCTTTTATTTGCCCATCACATTAGTCGACTTTCTGCACACTAAAATCTAGTCTGTTGTTCATAGTGTCCATTTTCCCCGAAAGGTCACTGAGGCTATGTTTCATAGCCAGGAGCAACGTTTTAAAATCATCTTCCGGGGTCGGCGAGGAGGTATGAGACTGGTCCGTGCTGGTCTGTCCAGAGTCCGCTGAGGTGGATCTAGTAGAGGCTTTTTTGCTTTCAAAGGTGAGTCAGGGTTGGCGGCCATCAGGCTTCCCCATTATGATTGCGGTGTTCGGGTTACTATTCTTCCTCCTTTTATTTTGTCGTTTCTTTTGCTCCCCCCTTCTTCCTTTCCTTCCTTTTTCCCACTTTCTCCTCATTTTTTTTTGTTTCAGACCTGTTCAATTTCCCGCATTATTCTCATAATCTGTGACGAGTAGCAGGTCGGTTCGAGGTGGCCAGTGAAAATAGGGGTATAAATAGATCCAGATCAGGGAAGAAGGGATCTTGCAGTGAAACACCCAGGGATGATTATGTGGCATAGCAGGTTGATCCTGTGAGGCTCGTGTGCCAGGATTATCAGGGATGCATGAGCATGCCACGTTAAGATATGGCAGCTGGGTCTTGAAGCGGGGAGCAGGCCGTTTAAAACCTGCAATATTGTAATGTCTGTGTGGTCCTGTGACTCAGGAAGATGCCCCCTCAACAGACCCCGCCAAGCTGGTGGCTCTACACCCGTGGAGCTAGCCTGAAAAGTACTAGGCCGCACCAGTACAGTACCTCAGACGCTAGAGCAGAAGTAGTCGTCGTACTGTCACTCTATTTTCTGTCAGATCACCAGTTGGGTGGACACGTCAAATCCCACACTCCGGACGGGCCCATCCGATCCCTCACGTATCCTCAAGAGGTTTCCAGGCAGTCTTTGATGGTCGCTGCCCGTCACCACCGGTGCAGTCAGGAGCAGGCCCCAGTCAGTCGAGACAATTGTGCACACATCAAATGCAGGCCGTTACGTCCGGGGCCCAGTCCAGCAGCAGCAATTGCCAGCCACACAGCAGTATTGAAGGGGCAGGCCGGCACAGGATGGAGACACCGTGTCAGGCACAGGCATGCCAGCAGAATGCGGCCTACATTTAGAGACCCCCTCTGGTCCCCACACAAGTCGCCCTCAGCATAGTGAAGATGGCGGTAGCCCGTCTGGGGCGCTCCGCCTGTGCCCGTCAACGTTCACCTTTCCCCACGATAGCAGGAAGACGCAGGCACAACCAGAGGTCACAAAGGGGGTCCCCGGGCTGAAAGGAGGTCCACTTATTCCCTAGCAGTACCAGTCACACGCGCCAGGAGCAGCAGGAAAATGGTGCCAATGCCTGCGTCTCGCATCGCCTTCTTACCGCCACAGATGCAGGGGTTCCATCCGCATTCAAATATCCCCAGGGCCCACCGCCATGTGGGATCCCCGAGGCTCCGTTAGTGTCTCACGCTGCTCTATGAAACCGGGTCAGTGGTGCCTCAGTCTCCCGCAGCCAGCATTCCGTTCCAGCAGTGCCTCCGTGTACTTGACAGGAGTGATTTGTACACCATGTCTCCTACAGGTCTTGAGGGCTAAATACGCTGCTTTGCTGCACAATTTGCAATGATAGTATAGGATAAATGCCGTATTTAGGTTGCCACGCCTCCAGAGCCTCACAGGTGTGCGGCCATCTTAGATGTGTGCTACCTAGCTCCCCCCAGTTGCCCTAAAGGTCTGTGCTCGACACGGGAGGGAGGTTCTTGCACCGGCCAGTGCCGATTCTCCTCAGAGCTGCCATCATCCTTCCCGGATCGGATCCCTAAGTACGGAGGGGGGCATCCCTGCGGCCCTCGGAGACGACCGTTGCCCCTGAGCCACCCGCCCAGGCCAGTCCAGAGCATTAGGTTGCTTTTGCGGCTGAAGATTGTTTGGCAGCTGTTGCGCATATTCAAAAAGTTAACATAACATAACATAACAGGGAGTCTGGAGCGGGGGCACGAAACGGAGCAGAGGGCTTATGAGACATCTCGCGCTTCTGCCCCCGCGGTGCGATGGACGATCTATGGGGCCGCAACATCCTGCACACTACCCGATCTGTCTCCTCGGCCTGGGGGTGAGGAGCCAAAGGTGACCCGCTATGCAGCGGTCATATTCCCCTGCTGAGAGGGGACACAGTCAATCCGCTCACGAGGCAGCCGCCCTAGCTCCCCGGGGGCAGTACGTGATTGGAGCTCCTGGCTGGTTACCTGCCCTGGGGCTGGACTTAAATTGGAGCCAACATGGACATCTGGCGGTGAACGGTAAGAATTGAGACCTACTGGCCGAAGAGTAACTGGGGCCTCCATCCACAATGTTGCTGAGCATGGCCTGGAACCACGCGTCGCTGAGAGGTGCCGTCTAATTTTCCATCAGCTTGGGGGTTGGGGTGCTACCTGCCAAAACCGACAGGCCGTGTGGGGAACCCCACTGCAGGTGGCGCAAGTAACTCTTGCGTCCCTGCCCTCCGTTGACCCCTCTCTGGTGGAGACAGCATGGCCACAGGCCGCAGCGGGTGCAGTGCCAGGCAGGTGAAGCTAGACAAGTATGCGTGGCAGAAGAGCCAAGAGGAAGACCATAGCACCGCCACGACCCAGAGTGAAAGCCCATAACCCGCAAACAAAGAAATTTTTGCGGCGATAACCACCGTACAGACTTCCCTCGAGACTCGGATTGACATGGTTGCCACAGAGGTTGCCCTGATCAGGGAAGATATGCGGAAAATGACGGACCGAGTCGGCTCTGTCGAAAACATCACAAAAGACCTGGTGAGTGACTCGACCCTCCTCAAGAAACAGGTGACCGAACTTCAAACTTGGAGGCGCTGGCTTTGCAGCTAGATGACTATGAAGGCCGAATGAGGCGGAAAATGTTCGGATTCTTGGGGTTCCGGAATGAGCGGAGGGGCAAGCTGCCAACCTTTTTGTTGTAGAGCTGATACTACAACAACTTCACCCGCAGGGTCTGTCCAAGTGTTTCTCAATTAAACGTGCTCCTCATTTGCCTGGGGTTGGGCCAAAGCTAGGAGCCCCCGCGGCCACTTCTCGATCGAGTATTTAACTTTCGGGACCGAGATGTTATACTCCAAACTGCATGGGCGCCCCCCGCTGACAATTGATCACAGTGAAGTGTCCTTTTTTCCAGATTTCACCCTGAGAGTAAAAAAAGCAACGTCGTGGCTTCCTGGGCCTGAAGCAGGCGCTCAGGGACCAGGAAATCAAATAAGCCATGTTGTTCCCAGCAAAACTCTGGGTTGAATCTGATGGCAAGCTCTGGTTCTTCACAAGACCCAAGGTTGCCTGGGACTGGCTCTACGGCTGGCGCACAGTAGGCAAGCGCGCACACAAATCTGCTCTTGCGGCTGGCGTGGCTGCTGACCGGCGACAGCAACGGCGGTCCCCTCCTCATACTGACTCAGAGACGCAGGGCCCAATGGGGCGAAGTGGAACAATGGACAAGTAAGAGGGACCAACTGCTGGCACTCTGACTTTCACGCTGTAGGTTGGGAGAAGGTGTGTACTTTGGGCGCTACATATTCCTGTATGGTCCAAACAAACTGAACTCTTTCTGTATAATCCTATGTTGCCCTGGTATATTTAGATGTATCGGATATGCTTCTTGCTGTGTAACTCAACATTCGATTAAAGTATGTTCCGCCCTCGGGGTTTAATGACCGGGGCTATTTTTTAGGTTTATAGATCGTTGCTCTAGGGCGTGGGTATGTTCATGTACCCGAAGTTGATGAGGGAGGGCGACAGGCACTCTGCAAGTTGGGGATGGCAGGTGGTTTTATGCCCGTTGTGCAGGGAAGCAGGGTGGGGGGATGGGGTCTGCATGGGGAGGGGGTGGGGATTTGTTTTTGTTTTTATTGTTTCTTTTATCATTACATTGTCACTCTTGGTTCTCCTGTGAATCAATTGGTCCCACTGTCCCATGTGACTACAAACTCCACTCGAGAGGTTTCTTTCCACCATCAAGTTCTGGTTGTGGGGTGGAGGGGTGCTCCGAGGTCCATTGGTTACTGGTTTACTCAAGATGATTTCCTATCCCAACAAAATAGCCAGATGGCTTCAGGTGTAGCTCTTAACCTCTTGACCTGGAATTTTAATGGCCTGGGGGACAAAATTAAGAGGAGTATAATGTTGGAATATATGAAACTGCATGCTCTAGACATCGTGATGCTCCAGGAGATGCACTTGGTTGGGAACTCCTGTGGGGCCCTGAAAAGATTTGGGTATTTATTGATCACTCACTAAGGATTTTCCTCAGGCTCGAGGGAAGTAGGGATCCTCTGCCACAGTGGCTGGCCCTAAATGCTACACAACATCTGGACGGACGTGCAGGGTGGATACTCAGCTGTCATGGGCACCTGGGACGGACAAGTCCTCAACTTTGTCTCTGTTTATGCCCTCCCTGGATTACAGCGCTCAACATTACGAGATGTAGGAACTCTACTACTGAAATAGCCTTACAAGTACTCATACTGGGGGAGACTTTAATTTAACTATGGATGGATCTAGGGATTGTCTCCCGCCGCACGTTGATCCGCCACGGAGCTCCCACCGTAATGAGTTCACGAACGCCTTAGGCATTGTGGACGTCTGGAGATGGCTTAATCTGCTCAATACTCACTTCACGTTTCAATCGAGGGCTGACAGCGGCCAGTCTCGAATAGATTACATGTTCACACATGCACAAGACATTCATGCTTTTACTACATCCTGCTGTTTAGCACGTGGCATCTCTTATCACTCGCCTATTCTCATGACTTTCAGATTGAAGTAGACTAAGCACCGCAATACCCTTTCTGTGAACCCCTGGGCGCTAAAGATACCTCATATTAGGGAGGCGCTACTTAAGGTGGTGTCAAGGGCTGTGCACTATCATTGATGGTGGGACACAGGACTGAGCATTCCAAGAGGGTGGTCGAGCTAGAAAGAGATATCCTAGTCAGGGAGAAGGCCATTGCGCGTGCCCCAGATCCTGAAGCACAACATACCTTAAACATGATACTACAGGACTACAGGCAACTTCTCTCAGAAGATGCCACAACGCGCTCCCTGGCTACCCGTCACAGGATTTATGAGCAAGATGAATGCATGGGTAAACTGCTGGCATGGCAGGAATGGAGGGAGCAAGCCTTGAGATGGGTCCAAGCAATATCTCGCCTCAAAGGTACACTCCTCACTGATCCCCTACAAATTGCCAATATACCGGTGGCGTCTCAGGGATTTAGATACCTGGGGATCTTCGGGACCCCCAATACTAACCTATTCTATGAACATAATTTATTGGGGCCCCTTCAACGTCTCCAATCGGATGTCCTACACTGGCTGTCTCTACCGCTTACCCTACTGGTGCGCAGCACTCTTTAAGATGCTCGCGCTCTTGCGCTTCCTGTATGCACTCCAGAACACCCCCACTACTGTCACTGACTTCTATTTCTCCAAAATAGATAGCGTTGTGCGAGGACTACTATGAGAAAACCGTCCACCGTGAATAGCCATGATAAAACTCACTATGGGATGGTTTGGTGGTAGCATAGCACTGCCAGACATGCAACTATACTACCAGGCTTCACAATAAATAGATGGGTGTTTGAGGAACACGATGATCCAGATTGCCGTACCGATCACTGGCTCCTGGGGCGGGTACAATAAGGCACTATACACCAATCCCCGTAAGCTAAACTTGACGGGCCATACAGCCCGCACGGTGGAGGTCTGGAATGGAGTCACAAAGAAATTGGGCTGGCACAACCGATTGACTAAAGCAACACCACTTTGGGAGCCCAACATGTTGGGGCAGCTCAGTAAATGCCCTGGTTTTGATAAATGGGACACAATTGTTATATCCACAGTTGCGGACATGTGGGTGAAGGGAAAACTAGCTATGTCGCTAAACTTCATGCTAAGTATCAGTTAGCACACACTGAAACCTTCAGATACCTCCAGATTAGTCATGCCATCTCTGCGGCCATGCCTAAGGGGCTCCCCCTGCCTGAGTTTCCCCCCTAGAGGACAGGTTGATACTTGACCCGATGAGCCAAAAAGCCATATCCCTCACTTATAAAAAGTTGGTAAATAATCGGACCGACCCGATGCAGCGATTACGTGAGGGCTGGGAGTCAGACCTGTGAAGCATAGCCGATGAAGACTGGCGCGATGCGCTGGCCTCCCCCAAAGAAGTGGCCAGCCCTAAGAGATTACGTCTCATCCAGCTGAAAATCCTCCACCGAGTTTATTTCGACGCTAAACTCCTTTTCAAACTGGGTAGGAGTCCTGACCCCCTTTGTCTACGACATTGCAATCAGACTGGCACCTTCTTTCACATACTATGTGACTGCCCACAAATGAAGCATTACTGGGATAATGTCACAAAACAAATGGAAAGGACATGCGGCAAGCCCCTAAAGCTATATCCCCAGCTCTGTGTCCTCAATATATGGGAGTCTACTGACCTCTCCAGGCACAGCAGGGGTGGGCATCGATGGGTTGGGCCATTGCAAAACAAAATATCGCACAGAAATGGGGGGGTGTATATGGTCTCAAATTTGCGCAAATGGGCAAAAGACATGGATAGAGCAATGATTGCAGAGAAGGCTGTGTTCAAGAGAAGAGGGTGCCCCAGGAAATGGGACCGCACTTGGGGTAGATGGAACAAATAGCGGAGATATCTGCTTCTCTCCTACTATAGAACTACAGCATGAACGACAGTTTCTGATAGCTCAACTAATGGACAATGATGAGCTCTCACCTCTACATCGGGAAACATCCCACGGCCGCCATCGCTGGGAACGCGAGGCCACGCCCACTTGTCAGGCCACGCCCACCCCCACCCCCATGACTACATAAGCGCTGACTGATAGCGCGTCAGGGTAATTGACAGACCTCTGAGGCGGAAGCCGGAGGCGCTTTCACTCGTGATTTTTTTAAAAACATTGTGTGACCGTGTTTAAACTTGTATTTGCCGCCCTCTCCCCAGCTCGAACAAGCCACGCCCACTCTAGCGAGGCCACGCCCCCTCGGGTCCTCCAGTCACCTTATAACTATGTGCTTTCCAAGGACGCGCAGCGGACGAGCGCAGCAGGCGCGCCTAAGGCAAGCCCGTCCGCGCCTGGACGGGCCCAGGGACCAGGCAGAATGGAGAATTCATCAGGTACACCTCCCCTGAACTGCATTCTCTACAGAACACTATTCTTCCCTCTGTTGACCCGACCACACTCGCTCGTCTCAAGGCTAACAACATCTATCCTCACGATCATACGCACGAGCTATCCTCCACCTCACCTCAAAGCCTTAACCCTTCAACGCCCCCCTCCAGCCCCAAGACTCTGACCCTCCGCTGTCTCTATCTGAATACCAGATCCCTGGTCAAACACCAACTAGACATCTTTCTACTACTCAAGTCAGACAGACCAGACATACTATTTGTCTCCGAAACATGGCTCACCGCAGACTCCTTACCAGATATCCTCACTACCCTACCAGCTGACTACTACATCCTGTCAGCAAACAGAAAAACAGGAAAATCTGGAGGTGGCGTCGCCGCCATCATCCACAAAGACCACACGTTCACCACTCTACCCTCTCTAGACTTACCAGAAACTGAAAACTTAGTTATCAAATCTGACACTGATATAGGAACTATGGTGCTAGCTCTGATTTACCGACCGCCCACATCTATGCCCTCCTTCCCAGTCTCCCTGACTGAGCAATTGGCCGCCTTAGTCGTTGACTACGATAAAGTCATGGTAATAGGAGATCTTAACTATTGGTATAATAGTTTGGAAGCTGGACCTCATGCCACAGAACTCTTTGAGCTCCTCTCCAACCTAAACTTTCGTCAACACGTCTTGATCCCCACCCACGAAAAAGGACATATTTTGGACCACATCTGGTCTCATAATATTCCCACCTCCAGCCCCACGGCCTTACCTTGCATATGGTCTGACCACCATCTTCTAAAATTCTCCATTACCTCTCAAGGCAACTCTAAAAATCATGCGCCCTTGGAAGGGTTAGCCAGGAAATGGAGATCCTTAAACCTCTAAGATTTCCTATCCACCCTGACTAACTCTATCCCCCCCTCGGCCCCTGATATCAATTTGATGGATAAGGCACACACTGAGTGGCTTCTATCTGCATGCAACAAACATGCTCCCCTAACCAGATTTGCCCGCCCCCGCCGCATGGACGCCCACAGGTGGTTCTCTGCCGACCTAAAAAAACAAAAATTAGAACTTCGCCAACTGTAAAGGAAATTGAGGCATGGCTACCACCAAGAAGATAGAGCATCATACATGACAGCTCGTACAAAATACAAGAGCGCTATCCTATCTGCCAAAGCAGCCTTTTTCTCGGAAAAAATCTCTAATGCTCAAAACAAATCGAGAGAAATCTTCAGAGTCGTAAATGATCTGTGCAACGACTCTAGAAACTCTCCCTCTCAATCATCATCCCAAATGATGTGCAACCGGCTCAATGATTTCTTTAAGGAGAACATCGACACCATAAAAAATAGTATTCATACTAACCATGTCATGGTAGATGTTAGAAACGGGACCCTGGCCGGCCAAGACTCGCATCGAGGTCAGTCAGGGATCACCATTTCTAAAGTCAGGGCAGGGGAGTCACACACCAAGGCAACCCCCACTCGCCCTCTAGGTAGCGTGGCGCGAGCAGTCTAGGCTAAACTTGGAGGCGGTATGAGTTAAGTATTTGCGCACGCACCCCAGCAACAACACCCAAGCCCCACCACAAAGAAAGACTCCACACAAGGATATATATCAAAAATAGCCTTTGTATTTATAGAAAACAGAACACATTAGATAACACAAACTTTACAATGTGCCAGAGGCACGGGCAGAATTTACAAGGGGAATTATTTACAGGACAGGGCCACATGGACCACTGTCAGGGGTAGGCACTTGTTAGAAAATAATACTGGTAGATATACACTTATGTCATAAACATAGAATGAGTAGCACCAAAATTACAAATGCAACACACATCCAGTAATCACTGGAACAGTAAGGACCTCCTACGCAACCCTAACTCACTGTAGGTAATCACGCAGGTAACCAGGACCTAAGGAAGGAATACCAACACCTAAGCAATTCACTCTTAGCAAAGGGAAGGAAACCTAACATGAAATGAACCATCAACAATCTACTATGCAGGTCACATCTAGCATAATGGAATAAACATAAACAATCCTCTATGCAGGTCACATTTAGCAAAAGGGGATAACCATACGAATACCTAATCAGGTCACTTTTAGAACAGGTAAGCGGAATCAACATTTCTCTATGCAGGTTACTTTTAGCAAAGAGGGATAACCATAAGAATACCTAATCAGGTTACTTTTAGAAAAGGTACAGGTTAGAACACATGCGCAAGAATTACATAACAAGAAATTACCATGCGCGGGGTGCACAAAGCACAACACTCAAAAGGTCCCTCAGGCCAACTGGCCTCGAAAGGGGCGGAATGCCCTGAGTCTCAGTGTCAGGGAAGCTGCGCAGGCAGCACAGCACACAAACCTAAACGTGGCAACTGTCCACTAAGTGCTGGACAGTTGTTAAATGGGACTGAGCAACGTTGGAGCCAGGAGGGCTCAAGAACAAAGGTGGGCAAGGAGCCTCTCAGGGGCTTGCCAAGCAAAATGTGCAAAGGTAGAGCTTCAGCGCTCTCAGGATAATCAACAAGGAAAAATGCCCCCAGAGCCTTTCTCCAGGCTCTCACTCGATGTGGGCAATGAGCCTCGCTGGGCTCGCTGAATGACTGTGGGCAGGTGGAGCCTCTCAGGCTCGTAAATCACGAATGCCCCTCGAGCCTCTCTGGACTCGCAAACACAACTGGGCAGGTGGAGCCTCTCATGGCTCAATACACAAAATATGCCCCTCACGAGCCTCGGGCTCGAAGAAATGCCCCCAGGAGCCTCGGGGCTCCACAAAGAATACAGCAGCGTTGGAGCGGCCCTCTGCCAATCGGGGCCGCTCGAAGAACAAAGGACCCTGTCCCCGCACTCACCGGTATCGCGCTGGTGCTGCGGGGGCAGGAACACTGCCGGCTCTTCTCCGCTGCAGCGCGGGGCTCCTCTTCCTCGGAGCCTCGCTGGCGGCGCCTCTCTCCTCGCTGCCGGGTTGCGGAGGCGGGACTTCCGGTCGGCCTCTCAGGGGCCGCGCTGCAATTGGCCGGTCGGCCAGAACACTTCCGGGTCGTCGCGGGCAGCGCGGCGGCCCGTTTCAGGTAGGCAGGCGGCTTCTCAATACCCGAGGAGTGGGCTCCCTCGAGGTATTTACAAAAACAAAGTACGGGGCAATGCCGGGTGGGCACCGGCCTCCAAAATAAAGATAAAGCGAGGTGGCCCTCGCTACGCCAAAAATCGGCGAAATGGGTCCCAATGCCGGGTGGCACCGGCAATGCAAATACAGCGCTCCCAAGCGCTCGGGGACACAGAAGAAGCGCGCTCAGCGCTAGAAATACCAGCAAAGCGCTATTGAGCGCTGGGGGCACAAGGAAAGCGCTCCTAGCGCTATAAATCCAATTCAGGGCGCCTCCAGGCACAGGAAAGCTCCAGCAGGGTCTGGAGGCAGGCAGAGGGGCAAGGCAGGGCCAGAGCCAGCACACTGGGTCTCCAAGCAGGGAGACAGCAAAGTGGCGGTCCTCTTGGCCCCTGCAGCAGCAGCAGCCCCCTCTGGCAGGATCCTAGGCAGAACCAAGAACAGGACAAATTGTATGGGGACACAGCCCCTTCTTATACTGTAAATTCCTTTGTCTCATGGTGCAGGGTGGGGGAGAAACCAGTTGCAGCTGGTTCTGAAGTACTCTGTTTACCCCAACCACCCTCTCTATTCACTGGCAGGGCTAGGGCCATCAGTCGCACTACAGGGGGTGGAGCCAGCATTGTCCGGGGAAAGTCCAGGCCCATCAGGGACCAAGTGCACTCCTCCCAAGCCATCAAGCATGCTGATCTCACACTCACCACCGGGCAGACCCATCCAGCCTTCCTGGAGCCAGGCTCACCAGCCAGCTCCAGCCAATCACACTGCAGACATATTTTCCATTAATATGCCAAGTCCCAGAAATGGCATTTCTACACATGCCACATTCACGCAACATACATCATTGCGAAGCATTCATTTCCACGAACACGCACATACTAAATTCGAGCATGCACTCCCCACACACCAGGAATTACTAGGGACACAGACATTCCCCATGCATCCCTATGGGAGAGCAGGCCAGCCTAACTACATGCACGCACTTTACTCTGGGACACAGAGAAAAAGTGCGCACAGACCAGAAAATCATCCACGCATATCACAGATTAAAAGCAAAAAGATTAGGGGTGAACCTGCCATAAGGGCCAAGTCCAACACAACCCCCTACCAGCCAAAACGCAGGGCAGACCAATCACCACCGTGATGGACTTACCTGCTTGGGGCGATAAAACACGGACGCGGGCCCGCAACTGCAGGGACACCCTCCTGTTTTACGCCACTGTGAACCCCTAGGGTTCTTTCTAAAGCTACTGTAGGGACTCACTGGATTACCCCACTGGTACTCTCCAGCAGTCCTCGGCGAGGACCAGGCCCTAGGCCACCCAGGTGCCACTGGTTCCTGCCAACTCACCAAGTGGGGGGTAGTAACCCCTGGCACATAACAGCCATGCTCCACTCTTCCTGTCTGCAAGACAGGGCTAGACTGCCACTGGTTCTCCAGCCAAGGGTCTACAACCTTAGGTGGACCAGGAGTCTCAGGGAAGGCTCTCCTCCCCTTACCTCTTCTCCTAGGGTTCCTCCGCCTCCTGCGAGGGGTACCCTCTAAACACCACTCTCCCAACCTAGGGTTTAACCCCTCAGGTGGTACCGGGGTCAGAGGCGGGCTTTCCCACCCTCTGCACCCCCTTCCAGAGTCCTGCTCCCTCCCAACCGGGGCGGTACCTCTGGAGAAAGAACTGGTTAGGATACTGGTTACAGTACTCCCACCCTTCAGGTCAGGCCAACCCTGAACCTGGACCTCCAACCTCCGGTCTAGAACCTTTGGTGGAATCACTGCCTGGCACTCCAGGACTTCTGAGGACTCACAGGTCACTCCCAAATCACTCATCTCACTGGACTTCTGTACTCTCCCCACTGGAGCAGTACTGCCAGACTCCACAACTACAGAAGCTTCGCTCACAGATTCTCCAGGTCCCCCACACACTAGGAGATCTCCCTCA
Organism: Lissotriton vulgaris; assembly: GCF_964263255.1. Taxonomy (NCBI): domain Eukaryota; kingdom Metazoa; phylum Chordata; class Amphibia; order Caudata; family Salamandridae; genus Lissotriton; species Lissotriton vulgaris. Next base: position 209,788,990 of record NC_141695.1, read on the forward strand.
AGTGGACCAACAGGAAAGCATAGGTCCCCACCCTGGTGTTCCCTAAAGAAACCATCCAGGCTCTGAGGCAGGGCTTCGGGCATCTGGGGACTCTCGGTCTCACACTTACTTCCGCTCCACTGAGACAGACAGCAAGCCCCTACACCCTCCTCACTATACTGAGACCTAGCTGGGCTACTCTCACCCTCCTCCACCACGCTGGGTTGGAGAAAACCTGACCCACTATTATTGGAATCACTCACTAGCGGTGCTAAGGAACCTCTTGCACCCTCCCATCGGTCGGCTTCTGCTGCAAGCTCACATGCACTAAATGATCCAAACTTCAACAGGTGCTGGCGCAACTCTGGCACACAATAACTGAGCAGGTGCTCTGTGACAACCATGCAAAACAATCCGCCCGACTTGTCGTTCACGTGAGCCTTTTCCCAATCAAACAGTGCTCCACAACGCTCATCTTCAATGTCTTCCCAAGACTGATGAGGCAGTTTCCTAAGTCTCCTGAACTTCAACCCAAACTCTTCTGCGGGGGAAACAGGCAACATACTCGGGGAACTGGGAGTGGGACTGTCAACACCAACACTTAAAAAGCTGCCACCACTGGACTCCACCCTCCCTGGGGAATCCAGACAATTACACATGCACGCAGGGGGTAACCTACTCTCTTGGGCTACCTTCTCCCTGAACAAGGCCCTCTCAGCCTCTAGCTTGGCAAGCTCCCACCTGAGCTGTTCCATCGCTAGCTGATGTTCCCTCTCTTCCTTCCTATCCAACCACTCCTCTGGGGACAGGGAAAGGGATGGGGCACCGGTACTGACAATGGACCCAGCAAGGGACTCCCTATCTATGGGGTCATCACTCTCTGCTGACATCCATCCACTGTCATCACCATCCAACTCACATTCATCAACAGAATCTTCAGGGCTCCCCACAGACTCACCACCCTCATGGCGTGCGGCCCGGGCCCTATCTCTCTCACTGTGCTCGAGATCCCACTGACCCTTTTGCCACTGGATCAGGCTGTCCCTAAGCTGGGACTGAGTAACCAACTCACTCACCTCTATGCCTCCCTTTTCGCAGAATCTGACCAGCTCTAATCTACTGTACCTAAACAGACTACAGAGATCAAAAACTGGCTCCATTTTGACGGACGTTCTCGGGAAAAGTTTGACACAGGGAACCTGGGGGTCTGAGCTAAACAGGAGAACACAATTAACACAATTCAGCAAGATTCCTATCTCTCAGAACTTGCACTCCACTGTCCAGCGTAACACACCCTCATTCACACACAACCCTCCCCTCGGACTGGTAAGGCAGTTTCTACCACCCCTGATTCTCTCAACCTGACCACTAGCGACACAGGTACCAAACTCTGGGAGCAGGGCGGGGAACAAGGTACTGGACAAAATACAAATGACACCTTTCAGGAGAAGCAAAACTGAACTTCACCTAAAAAACAATAATCCCCAAAATGCGGTTATCTAAAAAATGCAGAGCTTTGAAGTGTGGCCTGTCGCCACTGTGGTACAGCGCAAACACAAATTCTTATCCCACCGCTGCCACCAATGTTAGAAACGGGACCCTGGCCGGCCAAGACTCGCGTCGAGGTCAGTCAGGGATCACCATTTCTAAAGTCAGGGCAGGGGAGTCACACACCAAGGCAACCCCCACTCGCCCTCTAGGTAGCGTGGCGCGAGCAGTCTAGGCTAAACTTGGAGGCGGTATGAGTTAAGTATTTGCGCACGCACCCCAGCAACAACACCCAAGGCCCACCACAAAGAAAGACTCCACACAAGGATATATATCAAAAATAGCCTTTGTATTTATAGAAAACAGAACACATTAGATAACACAAACTTTACAATGTGCCAGAGGCACGGGCAGAATTTACAAGGGGAATTATTTACAGGACAGGGCCACATGGACCACTGTCAGGGGTAGGCACTTGTTAGAAAATAATACTGGTAGATATACACTTATGTCGTAAACATAGAATGAGTAGCACCAAAATTACAAATGCAACACACATCCAGTAATCACTGGAACAGTAAGGACCTCCTACGCAACCCTAACTCACTGTAGGTAATCACGCAGGTAACCAGGACCTAAGGAAGGAATACCAACACCTAAGCAATTCACTCTTAGCAAAGGGAAGGAAACCTAACATGAAATGAACCATCAACAATCTACTATGCAGGTCACATCTAGCATAATGGAATAAACATAAACAATCCTCTATGCAGGTTACTTTTAGCAAAGAGGGATAACCATAAGAATACCTAATCAGGTTACTTTTAGAAAAGGTACAGGTTAGAACACATGCGCAAGAATTACATAACAAGAAATTACCATGCGCGGGGTGCACAAAGCACAACACTCAAAAGGTCCCTCAGGCCAACTGGCCTCGAAAGGGGCGGAATGCCCTGAGTCTCAGTGTCAGGAAAGCTGCGCAGGCAGCACAGCACACAAACCTAAACGTGGCAACTGTCCACTAAGTGCTGGACAGTTGTTAAATAGGACTGAGCAACGTTGGAGCCAGGAGGGCTCAAGAACAAAGGTGGGCAAGGAGCCTCTCAGGGGCTTGCCAAGCAAAATGTGCAAAGGTAGAGCTTCAGCGCTCTCAGGATAATCAACAAGGAAAAATGCCCCCAGAGCCTTTCTCCGGGCTCTCACTCGATGTGGGCAATGAGCCTCGCTGGCTCGCTGAATGACTGTGGGCAGGTGGAGCCTCTCAGGCTCGTAAATCACGAATGCCCCTCGAGCCTCTCTGGACTCGCAAACACAACTGGGCAGGTGGAGCCTCTCGTGGCTCAATACACAAAATATGCCCCTCACGAGCCTCGGGCTCGAAGAAATGCCCCCAGGAGCCTCGGGGCTCCACAAAGAATACAGCAGCGTTGGAGCGGCCCTCTGCCAATCGGGGCCGCTCGAAGAACAAAGGACCCTGTCCCCGCACTCACCGGTATCGCGCTGGTGCTGCGGGGGCAGGAACACTGCCGGCTCTTCTCCGCTGCAGCGCGGGGCTCCTCTTCCTCGGAGCCTCGCTGGCGGCGCCTCTCTCCTCGCTGCCGGGTTGCGGAGGCGGGACTTCCGGTCGGCCTCTCAGGGGCCGCGCTGCTATTGGCCGGTCGGCCAGAACACTTCCGGGTCGTCGCGGGCAGCGCGGCGGCCCGTTTCAGGTAGGCAGGCGGCTTCTCAATACCCGAGAAGTGGGCTCCCTCGAGGTATTTACAAAAACAAAGTATGGGGCAATGCCGGGTGGGCACCGGCCTCCAAAATAAAGATAAAGCGAGGTGGCCCCCGCTACGCCAAAAATCGGCGAAATGGGTCCCAATGCCGGGTGGCACCGGCAATGCAAATACAGCGCTCCCAAGCGCTCGGGGACACAGAAGAAGCGCGCTCAGCGCTAGAAATACCAGCAAAGCGCTATTGAGCGCTGGGAGCACAAGGAAAGCGCTCCTAGCGCTATAAATCCAATTCAGGGCGCCTCCAGGCACAGGAAAGCTCCAGCAGGGTCTGGAGGCAGGCAGAGGGGCAAGGCAGGGCCAGAGCCAGCACACTGGGTCTCCAAGCAGGGAGACAGCCAAGTGGCGGTCCTCTTGGCCCCTGCAGCAGCAGCAGCCCCCTCTGGCAGGATCCTAGGCAGAACCAAGAACAGGACAAATTGTATGGGGACACAGCCCCTTCTTATACTGTAAATTCCTTTGTCTCATGGTGCAGGGTGGGGGAGAAACCAGTTGCAGCTGGTTCTGAAGTACTCTGTTTACCCCAACCACCCTCTCTATTCACTGGCAGGGCTAGGGCCATCAGTCGCACTACAGGGGGTGGAGCCAGCATTGTCCGGGGAAAGTCCAGGCCCATCAGGGACCAAGTGCACTCCTCCCAAGCCATCAAGCATGCTGATCTCACACTCACCACCGGGCAGACCCATCCAGTCTTCCTGGAGCCAGGCTCACCAGCCAGCTCTCTAGCCAATCACACTGCAGGCATATTTTCCATTAATATGCCAAGTCCCAGAAATGGCATTTCTACACATGCCACATTCACGCAACATACATCATTGCGAAGCATTCATTCCCACGAACACGCACATACTAAATTCGAGCATGCACTCCCCACACATCAGGAATTACTAGGGACACAGACATTCCCCATGCATCCCTATGGGAGAGCAGGCCAGCCTAACTACATGCACGCACTTTACTCTGGGACACAGAGAAAAAGTGCGCACAGACCAGAAAATCATCCACGCATATCACATATTAAAAGCAAAAAGATTAGGGGTGAACCTGCCATAAGGGCCAAGTCCAACAGTAGACAACCCGGACATTAGTAGTAACTCATACACACTCCAGGAAATCCCCCCCATCGATACACCCAAATTGCTAGAACTGATGAACCGTGTAAAATCTGGGTCCCCCAATGATCCATGCCCCCCGCATATACTGACGGAAGTCTATACCACACTACCTCAAGGCATACTCCCCCTTTTGAACACATCCCTACTACAAGGAATTGTCCCCAACTCATTTAAAGATGCTACTTTAGTCCCTCTTATTAAGAAACCGGGGGCTGATCCCTCCAATCTCTCCAATTACCGCCCCATATTCTTTCTCCCCTTTGGCGCTAAACTGCTCGAAGCCCATGTCACCAGCTGCATATCCAACTTTATAGAAACATCCAACTACCTGGAGCCTAACCAAGCCGGGTTCCGCCAGGCACACTCCACCGAGGCGGTGATCCTCGCTGTCCAGAATACCCTAAGGACCAACGCCGACAATGGAATTCACCAAGCCCTCGTACTCCTCGACCTGTCGGCTGCGTTCGACACGGTGGATCACACCATCTTATTACACCGTGTCAAACAAGCCGGCCTCAACGGCGCAGCCCTCGACTGGATTAAGTACTTTCTAACGGACAGATCCCAGGCAGTAAAGCTGGAGAACTTTATAGCTCCCAAACTCTCCACCTCTTGCAGTGTCCCACAGGGATCCTCATAATCCCCCCTCCTTTTTAACTTATATCTCAAACCGCTATTGCACTCCCTGAAACACAGAAAAGTCACCATCTACAACTACGTGGATGATTTGCAGCTGATATTCCCCCTCAACTCTACGGACTCTACTAAGGAATTTCAAACCACCATGCTGCACATACAGAGCTGGATGGACCAGAACCATCTTAAGCTCAACCCAGGAAAGACCGAGCTTGTACTCCCCGGTAACAGCGCTTTAAGTTGGGGCCCGCACTTCTGGCCAGCCTCGATGGGCACCCCTCCTTACCCCTCTCAGTCAGTGAAAAGCCTCGGGGTCACTCTTTGCTCCGACCTCTCATTGAAAACCCAGGTCTGAACAGTGATCTCTTCCTGCTTTTTTCAGCTAAGAAAGATCAAAAAAATCGCCCATTTGCTGACTCATTCGGCTCTCATTCAGGTGGTAATCGCCTTGGTCCTTTCACGACTGGACTTTTCCAACTTCATCTACTTGGGCCTACCTCTCGCCCTCGTTAAACGCATGCAGATTGCTCAAAATCAAGCAGCCAGATTAATATTTAAGAGCAATCGCAGGAAGTCGGCCAAACCCCTGCTAGCCTCCCTCCATTGGCTCCCTATAGCCCAACGGATCACCTTTAAGGTAGGCTGCATTACCTTCAAAGCCCTTCACGGCAAAAGCCCCAAGTTCGTCAATCATCTCATAAATAAATACGAACCGACCCGGGATCTTCACTCTGCCCACCTGTCCCTTCTCTCGCTGCCCATGTTCAAAAAGAAACGACTAGGTGGATCTCGCTTCGCCTACCTCGCCCCTAAAATGTGGAACTCCTTTCCCCTGTCTATTCGGAACTGCACTACGTTAGTAGAATTCAGGAGAGCCTTGAAGACCTGGCTATTCAAACAAGCGCACGGTTAGAGCATTTTTTACCATCTGTCTCTTCAGTCACCATCTGTCTCTCAGCGCCATGAAACCTCTGGGTGACCGTGCGCTTAACAAATCCCGAATAAGATAAGATAAGATACATCCCTATGGTTGTTATATCCTTGTGTCACCATTACTTTTGTTTTTTATTGATGTGTATACCACTTTTGCTTAACGATTCGTTGCCTAGGTGGTTGGACAATACTCTGATTCAGCGAATTGACGGAACCTGTGATCATTGTCATGTTACTGTAATGAATGTGGAGTCATGTATTATGGGCCCGACTGTTGCTTTGACATTGCTCTGTACCGATATCATTTTGTTGAAAAATAAAAATTGTTTAAAAAATAAAAATAAGGGGAGGAGCCAAGATCGCGACCGTGATGGCCGCACTGTAGCTCGGCTCCGTCAACCTTTCTGCCTAAACGCATATCCTGATCTCCATCCTGTTCCGAGGTGACACACTCGGCAAGAAATGGAAAGGTGAAACAATGCTCGCACTCACCGTCTGTCCCGGGGGCTCTTGTGTGCTGCGGATCTGGAGTTATGCCCTTGCTTGGTCCGGGGCCTCCGCGGCGTGCAGACCGGGGACTTGCCTGTGACGGTCGGCCGGAGAAAGATGTCGGCGTCGGCCCCTGGGGGCGGAGAGGGGTCGGCTGAAGAGGCCGTTGTGCGGTTGTGCCGGTGGCGACTGCCCGGGCCCGGTCTGGCGGCCTGTGGGCCCTGTGGTAGGGCGCGGCCCGCCTCGGATGGGGGTAGACTGTGCAGGAGGCATGCCCCCCCTTTGTTGCCCTGTCTGGCCATCTTGAAGCCCTTAGCCCGGATTCGGCGGGCGGTGTCCGTGGGACGGTGGCGCCGGGGGCCCCCAATTTTGGTGGCTCTCTTTTCTGCACCCAGGTTGCCATTTCTGGGGCTCGGAGGGACTCCAGCGGTGGGCCTTGCTTGAGAGCCCACTCCAGAAGTGGAGGCGCGGAGAGTCACGGCTGAACTTGCAAGATGGCGACCGGCGCCCTGAGCCATGGATCCGCTCGGGCGGCGAACCTGGGTCGCTGAAGTGCACGAGGGCCGAGTCCTGTGAGCGTGAACCCACGATTGGTGATGTCCTTGACGCCCTATATTCTTTACGTGAGGCCATGGTCTTCGGCACTGCTGTGCAAGATTATAGGTCTGCCGCCATGTCTGTTGGGCCGTCCCTCATGAACGCGGCTCAACTCCGAGTGTGTGCTTCTTCGTCCCCCTCGGCTGCTGCGAGGAGTGCTGCCGCCGTGCATCTCCAAGACTGTACACCTGCGGCCCCGAATCTCCAGGTAGCTTTGATTGTGGTGGGCGTGGGCGGGGGCCCCATGTCGGGGCCCGCTTATGCCCGACTGACTGGGAAGCACGGTGGATGTTCGATTCGAATTGCTTTGGTGTGGTCCCGCTGTTACCTTGCGGGGGAGACCTCGCTTTTTTGGGCGGCGAGACTGCACCCTGACTGTTTGCTGCTCCTGATGTTGCTATTGGACAATCTAGACTGCCGCAGCCATTGCTTGCTTTGCCGTTTGATACTGGGGTCCTCTGGTTTACGCCCTTGGCCTGCTTTGTTTCGACTCTGTGTCCATTCCACCTCGAACTATTTGCTGCCCACTACTCTATTGCATATGAAAGCTATGATCAGAAGAGGACAGGGGTGAGCTGGAATGGACCCGGTGGATTACTGGTTAAAGGATGGAGATGAGGAATGCTCGCAGCCGAGACAATATGGCCGATTCCTTCGAATGTTTCTGATTCTTGAGGTTGTGTCGATCTCGCTCTGATGTGGGTTTCATCTGTGTGAAGGCGGGGGGTAGGGCCCGACTGACTCGATTGCAGATCTCCTCTCCCACTCGTTCCTCCCCCCCCCTTTTTTCTGTTTTGTTTCTTTTCTTACTTTCTAATCTTCCTATATTTCGGGTTCTATTTAGGGCGACAGGCACACTGCTGGGGGGGTAGGCCGTAGCCTTCTGCAGGGGTGCAGGGTGGGGTGGGAGGGATGAGGTTATTTACTGTTCGTTTTTCTTTCAGTTCTATGGCTCATTTGTATCCCTTTATCGGGACGTGTGTCTGTGCGGGTCTCCCATGGTGTGATAGCTGGTTGGGAAGGGGATGTCTTGCTTGCTTCTACGGTACTGATTGCACATATATCACGACTTGCATGCCCTGACCCCGATAACGGGTCTCTTAGTCCTGCACGCTTTTATCGTAGTGGGGCGCGTGCAGTAGCACGGCGTTCTTACTTTCCCTCTTTCTGATATTCTTTCCTCCCTTCTTCCCTTCTTTTTCTATTTACTTGGGTTCGTATAGTGGATGCATATACTTACGCTGCTGCTCTGGTTCCTCTGTTATGTACTAGCATACAATTAGGTGGTCGATGGGTGCGTGATGGGCCGCGGTGGGGACTGTCTTGAACTGGGGTGTCTATAAGTTGATTCCTGTTAACCGCTGCTGTTACCCGTTTCTATTGATGCCCCTCTGTTTTGATGCTTGAAAAGTGGCCCGCCATGGGAACTTAGATGACTAGAAAGTTGCACCTGATCCTGCTATACTTCCTATTATATTATAAAATTAACCTTCTCTAATCCTGCTTCCAGCGGTTATATTCAGCCCTTTAATGTTGGAGGCTTGCTTGTACAACGCTGGGCGACTGCCGGGAAATTTAATTATTGTCTCATGTGCTTTCATAATGTGTCGTGGCCGGCCAGATTGGTTGTAGGCCCGTATATGTATGCTTCCATCTGCACAATAAAGGTTTAAAAAAAATAAATAAATAAATAAATAAATAAATAAAAATAAAAAAATAGAGCACCTGCGCTCAACGGACTAACTGGGGCATTTTAATAAGCGTATAAAACAACTTGCGCCAAGATTGTTGGCATTATAAAATGAGGCCATGCAGGTCGGCACTTTACCCCCCATGCTCTGAAAAAACATTTTCAGCTTGCTGATGAAATCTGATAAAGATCCTGGTAATTGTGCGTCATGTAGCCCACTATCGCTGTTAACTTTATATAATAGAATCCTGCCCAAGGTGCAGGCAACCTGATTAGACTTGCTAATGGAACAGCTCGTCTCTTCGGCACAGTCTGGGTTTGTTCCACACCAGTCCACCTCCTTGAATCTCCGTACTGTTTTTGTTGTGCTTAATAAAATTTCTCCCGCTGTCCCGGCTGTAGTGGCATTTCTTGAGCAGAGAAGGCCGTTGACTCCCTCAAGTGGCCTTTTCTCCGGGCAGTGCTAGGCAAACTGGGCATTCCCCCCAGTTCATATAACTAATTACGCTACTATATTCCAATCGGACAGCCCGCATTGCGTTCCCAATTCTGCGCGTTACTCGACAATGGTGCCCATTATTCCCCCTTTGGTCCGGGCGATGCAGGAGCGCCACTTGCATCGTGGGTGCCAACTCACCCATGGGCCTCTACTAATATCACTGTATGCGGATGACATTTTACTGTTTATCTGCAACCCCACCTCAATCTCCCCATACTTATGCAGAAGATAGCCAGATTCAGTGACTTTTCTGGCCTCTGTATAAATTGGGCCAAATCAGAGTTCCCGTTAATGGCTGCATGCCTGCTCCCTTGGCTGAGCTCCCCTTTAAATGGGCGCCTGATGAAACTAAATAATCCACAACCATAGAGAAAAGGAGCAGATACTACAATGAAATTACGGGCCAGCTCAGACAGATCTCAATGGATAAAACTCCCTTTGCCAATAGGTGGGCGAGTTGCAATAATAAAAAAGTGGTCATCCTGGCTTGCTTTTTATACCTCTTCACTAACATTCCTATTCCCTCAACACAGCACTTTTTCAACCCTTTTTGTGATTAATATGGGCCGGAACCCATCCCTGTATTTGTTGTGATACACTTAAACTCCCTTATGAACCCGGGGGCCTAGGTGTCCCTGACCTACATGTATATTATCTAGCAGCTCAATGCCATTACACATACTGTTGGTGCCACTCTGATGCTTGAATACCCTAGCTATGCCCTGAATGAGCGATTCTTGACAGAATCATGCACACCCAGATTCTAACCAAGGGAATCCCACTCGACGATATGGACATACAAACGGTGTCAACGTCCTTTTTTGGCATGGTACCATATGCACAGCACATTGAGAGGATGGCCCCTCTATTCTAACATCATACCGCTGCAAGACAACAGTTGGCTCCAGCTCAGTAGGGAGAAACTAGTCCAAAGCACCCTTCACAGGTATCAACCTACACACTATGGGGGACTTGCTCCCCGATGGGCATGTTACACCTCTTTTGGAGGGAACATGGGATAGGGATATTCCATACATGGACCAATTTATTTTCAGGAGACTGGGCAACACGTTACGATCGCTCCTCCCTTACTATCCCCTCCCTCTTGATGATTTTGCCCCACTGACTCTGACAATCTCAACTACTGAGGGAAGACGTATAATTTTAGACTGTTTCGAACTAAAACCCGTAACAAGAGTGTATGAGGTTTGGCTAACAGAACTCAGGATGAAAATCACAGACAAAATATGGGCATACTGCTGCACACAGACGCAGCACGTTTCTGTCAACGCCACAAATTGTTACAGTTTAAATTTTAACATTGATATTATATATCCCCATCTGATATTGCTAAGTTTGACAATACCAGATATGATGTCTGTGCTAAGTGCCATGATGCGGGAGCTGACTTCACATACCTCGCCTGGACCTGCTCCATAGTACATGCTTACTGGGCGCCAGTGTTCTAACAGATCTCAGCTATGACTGATGCAGTCATTGCACCTTGTCCACTAATGGCATTATTGGGATAAACCCTCGAGGTGCCACGCAGTGCCCGTAGGTTGGTGTCTATGGCAACGCTACTTCTAAATGAGAGGTAGCACTGCGATGGGGTAGTGCTCTTCCCCCCACAGCTTTGGGACGGCTTGAGAGTATGCGTCACTGCGAGAAAGTAGGGGAGGATTATGCACATATGCAACCCCTAAACTCACGTCCCAAAAACTTCTGGGCCCCCTTCCGGGGCTACCTGTCATCTATAGAGAGTGATGAGTCGGAATGAAATACAGCTCAGTATTCACATCAGTTTATACATGTCTCTGCACTATCTGATGAATAGTGCCCTCCAGCTGAAGCATAGTTGATACTGTGAAATATTTGTAATTGGAATGTTACATGTCCAAATAGGATGGGAGGATAGTCAAACTTTATTTTTTCATCTATCATTTGACAAGTGCGATGTGCATACATTGTTGATGTTAAATTGAAATGTTCAATAAAGAAATTTTAAAAAAGTGTGTGTGAGTCTGCCACCCACCTCCAAACTCAATTCAACTCTATGCTACTCTACTGTAAAACATTGTACTCTAGTCCATCCCAGTGAACACCACAGTAGTTTACTCTATGCTACTGTATGCCACTCTACTCCACTCTGACACTCTATGTTCCTCCACTCTACCACATAATACTCCACTGTACACCACTGTACTATAGTGTTTGTCACTGTAGATACATGATGTCCACTGTATGCCATTCTACCACACTCAACTTAAATCCCTCTACACCACTCTCCACCAATTTATTCCATGCTTCTGGATGACATACTACTCAAGTCAAGTCAAGTCAAAGAATTTATATAGCGCACTACATACCCAGAGGGTCTCAAGGCGCTTAGGGAGGGGAGGAGGATTACTTGTCAAATATCCACGTTTTAAGTTGCTTTCTGAATGCTAGGTGGTTCTGGGTAAGGCGAAGGTAAGTGGGGAGTGAGTTCCATGTTTTAGCTGCCAGGTATGAGAAGGATCTGCCTCCCATGGTGGTCTTGTTGATGCGAGGTACAGTGGCGAGGGCTTGGCTGGAAGAACGTAGTTGGCGGGAGGGGGTGTAGAAGGACAGTCATGAGTTGAGGCATTCTGGTCCGATGTCGTAGAGTGATTTGTGTGCGTGGGTTAGCAGTCGGAAAGTGATCCTCTTATTGACGGGTAGCCAGTGGAGGTCTTTCAGGTGACCAGAGATGTGTTCGTTACGCGGGATGTCTAATATGATCCTGGCTGAGGCGTTTTGGATTCATTGGAGTTTCTTCTAGAGTTTAGCGGTAGTACCTGCGTAGAGGGTGTTTCCGTAGTCCAGTCGGCTCGTGGCCAGAGCATGGGTAACTGTTTTTCTGGTTTCGGTGGGGATCCAGCGAAATGTTTTTTTGAGCATGCGAAGAATGTTGAAGCAGGATGAGGATACGGCGCTGACTTGTCTGTTCATTGAAAGTGAAGAATCCAGGATAACGCCTAGGTTCCGTGCGTGGTCTGTCGGGATGGGTGCTTTTCCAAGGGCTTCCGGCCACCAAGAGTCGTCCCATGCAGAGGGGGATGTACCTAAGATGAGGACTTATGTTTTATCTGAGTTCAGTTTCAGACGGCTGTGTTTCATCCATTCGGCAACTTCTTTCATTCCTTCGTGTAGGTTAGTTTTGGCGGTGCTGGGGTCATTGGTGAGAGAAAGGATCAGTTGAGTGTCATCCGCATAAGAGATGATGTTGAGGTTGTGTTGGCGGGCGATGGCCGCGAGGGGGCTCATGTATACGTTGAAGAGGGTGGGACTGAGTGAGGATCCTTGTGGAACGCCACAGATGACTTCAGTCGAGGAGGATGAGTGCGACTGTGTCACTATTGTCCAGTAGAGTTCGAATGTCGTCTGTTGCTGCGATGAGGGCGGTCTCAGTGCTGTGTTTTGTTCGGAAGCCAGACTGTGAGGAGTCGAGGGATTTGTTGGCTTCGAGGAAGGCGGCGAGCTGGTTGTTGACAGCTTTCTCGATGACTTTGGCCGGGAAAGGAAGGAGCGAGATGGGGCGGTAATTTTTGAGTTCGGTGGGGTCCGCTGTGGGTTTTTTCAGAAGGGCGGTGAGTTCAGCGTGTTTCCAGCTTTCCGGGAAGGTGGCGGAGTTGAAGGAGCAGTTGATGACGTCTCGGAGGTGCGGTGCTATGGCGGAGTCTGCTTTGTTGAAGATGTGGTGAGGACATGGGTCTGTGGGGGATCCTGAGTGGATGGAGTTCATCAGGCGGATGGTGTCCTCAGTGGAGATTGGGTTCCAGTCGTTAAGGGTGTTCAAGGGGGGAGAATGTTCAGCATATGGTTGGGTGGGTTGGTCTCCGGGTTGGTTGTCAAAGCTGTTGTGGATGTCTGCAATTTTGTTGTGGAAGAATAAAGCCAGGGAGTCGCAGAGGGCTTGAGAGGGGGTGATGTCATTGGAGTTGGCCGAGGGATTGGTGAATTCCTTGACGATGTTGAAGAGTTCCTTGCTGTTGTGGGCGTTGTTGTCTAGTCGATCCTTGAATGCTGTTTTCTTGGCCTTTCGGATTAGTTGGTGCTCTGTGCCATTCCAATCTAAGACATTCTATGCAACTCCTCTGCACCACTGTAGTGTAGTTCCTATATTCCCAATAGGCTCTGCGTATTGGAATAACATAAACGATAGTTTAGACGTAGGACTTAGGTCGACTAGGTCTCTATTGAATATGTTAGACTTAATTATGAATGCCAGCTAGCTCAGAGGTCACTAGAAACTTTCTCGAATTCACAAGAAGGGATTAGTTTCTGACCACTGCATAAACATGACAACTTTGCTCCTTGAAGAATAAGGAGTATATCTCCAGAGTCGCGAAAGCAATAGATAGCTATTTTACTCAGTCATTTGTGCATGCTTAGTTTCACCAGAAGCACAGAGAAACAGAGAGATGGGCGTTTTCAATAAAAGAGGTTATTTATTGAGCAGTCTTCTTTCTCATGCAAGAGAAGTGAATTGCTACAATTGCAATACTTGTCATAAAGTAAAGTGCGTACAGTAAAGAGAGAATTAAAAAATAATACTGTAAAAGCATGGTATGGTTTCTAAGCCATACGGTATTTAAAATGGATAAAATGCATACAATGATAAAATAATGACTAAACGTACTCAACTGGTGCTTCTAAGATACGCCTACCCCGGTGTACCTAACCTAAGCCTAGTACATGGGAAGAAGTACAAGAGAATCAGTTTAAAGTTAAATAGTTTCTGCCAAGAATCTAAACCAAGAATTCTCTAAGGGTCCAATCAGCTCCGTACCTGGTTTAGAATGTAGGAGGTCGTGTATCTCTCTCTCAGGACTCGATCTCCCAGCAACCTGCAAGGGTAGCAGGGAAACACTGGAGCTGGACTTCTCGGCAAGAGAAAAGACAGCGTCTCTCTCAGCGCGTCAGCGGGAGGGTTGGTTTCCTTCGGCAAGTGCTACAGCAGGGAGTCGGGCAAGTAGATAGTCGATCTGCCCCAAACCACCGAGTGTTTTGCTAGCGCAGATGCTGGTATATTTATACCTGGAAGGTGCCGAGTTTGATGTAAGGTTGGACATAAGACGTCACTAAGAATTCGCAGTTGTTTCGGACTCCAGGAGTTCTAGGACAAATCAATACAGAAGCAGGGGGAAGTCCCGGACTGCTGGAGGCTTGGTTTCTCTAAGAACACGTTGTGCTTTCTAGGAGTCTATGGGAGTAGCCTTGCTGTATTTGGACTGCATTGGCTATGTCTTAATATAGGTATGATTCTTATGCATATATAAGGGCATAAATCAGGAATTTTAAACTAGAGTCCTAGATTCGTCCACAACACCACACTCCGTCGCACTGTACTCTACTCAACATCACTTTACTCAAGAAGACTGTACTGCACGCTATGCCACTCCTCTCTATGACAGTTTCTCAGACAAATTAAATACTGGTAAGTTCTAACCCCAGAAACAGAGGGAATACCAGATATTATAGCAGCTATAGGTCATTATATATGGTATCCCCTAAGGCGGAGGTCTTCAAACTTTTTTAGGTTGAGCCCCCCCAACTGAATTTTTTTAAAGATGTTAGGCCCCTCCCCCACCACCTGTCAGAAATTTCTGGAATCTGGTACACTACATAATCGACCACCAGCCACATACCCCATATCATATCTGGCAAATAACTGATTGAACCTACTACATCCACAGCCACTTAGAAACATTAGCTCAAAACTTTAATGCTTGAAGCTTAATAATGGGCATTGTACATCTCAGTAGAACAAAACAAATTACAATGTCGTTCAACACATTGATCCTTGCACATAATGTGCATATCATTAGATTTGTGAAACCATTTCTATATATTTTATTAAAAAGGAGAAAGAAAGAGAGATCATTGGTTCCTTGCTATTTACATCACCATGGAGTACACTGCTTTCATGGTTCGGGAAGTTCCAAGCTTTCCCTTCCTGGAAGTTTAGATGCCTTATTATTGCATGTTGTTCGGTATTCTGCAGCTTTTTCTACAAATTGATGCTTTAATCTAGCCTGCTTTCCCTGATTCTTCAATCTTTCCACACGTGTTCTGCGGCTACTAAAAACTCTGGTGACACTGCTCACCCTAAGCCTGTTCTGTTGATGTTAAGTTTGGGTTATGCTAGCTTGCTCTCCGTGGCTTTTCTGCCCTACATTGCTGTAAAGAGGAACTGGACTACAGTGGAAAACATAGTCAAGAGTATCTCACTGAGGTCCAATGCTGACTGGGGGCCCTTCTAAATAACTGAAAATGCATGCTCCTAATCCTACCTGTTACCACTGTCCAGGAGCTCCAGCTTGCCCTATCCTTTTAGTTGGGTACACCTTGATAGGTGTTAGGAAATCTCAGACTCACATGCCCCTAACATTATTGAAAAGCTAAGCCTCCAAATGCACATTACAAGTACAAATAATACAGCAGTGCTACCAGGTATTTTTGACTCTCTTTAGCTTCATCTAAAAACAAAAGTGATGTTGAACAAATAGGGCTTAGCCCATTCCCATTGCAAGAAGAATAACTTTGTGAGTGAACCTCAAACTAGCCTATCACAAATAAGGAGATGGCTTATCTCATGGTCGAAAGTAAGATGCCACTACTTAAATGTCTTAACTGTATCGCTTGTGGAGCTCCTTACTGTCCAGCCTTTCTTAATTACTACAACGGATAATGCACATTGAAGTAAAGGTTGCACTCCACTCCTGACTGAATATACATACCTCCAAGTGCACAACGCCTGTGACCAACTAGTAGTGGACCCGCTCTCACCCAGAAGGCCTGGCTACCTACCTCTGGCTACTCCATCTACTTACACCCGAGTGGGACGGATATGCTCAGACATGAGTCCCGTGCTCTCCAAGCCACTGGAATCAAGCTATCCTGGCTGATGAGGGCTGAAAGCCCAAAACCGGTCCTAGGGTGCTTGTTTCCTGTCCAGGGAGGACCTGGGTTGGCAGTTCGGACTGGACTGTTCCCATGGGGCATAGGGTCAAGACTGATTTGCATATGGCTGGGTTAAAAATGGAATGGCATGGTGAGCAAAAAGAAACAATGGATTTAAGCCCAGATCTCTGTACTGGGGTGACGGTATGGCATTGTTCTGCATTCTGTCCATCAACTCTTGTTTTTACTCCATTTCCAGGCCTTATTCTGTTACCTTCATATAGTGTCTTCTGCAGATTTCAATGGGATTACGAAAGGCAGTTACTACGAGGGCTGCAATCAGTTATTGCCCTGTCCGGCCTCCAGCTGTACTTCCTGCATCTGGAGTATAAACATCCAGCAGGCATAGGTGCTTATGTGATTGAAAGGTTGTACACAATGTTAAATACATCATTGAAAAGATGGGTTGGCAGTCACCATTGTTCTCTGCTAAAATGACTTAGGTGTGCATGTTGCACAGCTGTTGGGCATACTTCTTAGATTTGCTTGGAGGGCAAAAGTCAGACCACTAGAACTTTGACCCCAGTGACAACACAGGAAGAGACATCACATGGCCTTTGACAAAATGACATCACGTCTTTGCTACTCAACTAAACGGCTATCAATTTAGACCTCAGAAGCATGTATGGCTGAGTGGACCCACAGGGAATCGAATGTGTGACAATGGGATCAAAGTCATTTCTGAGATAAAGAATGGGGCTGGCACAGCAGTCAGAAAAATACACAGAAGTCCATTTTCATCCTGCATCTGCACTAGGACAGCTGCACCTTTTCAGTCAAAGTTCTGAAAAACACGATTGGTGAATAATTAGCAAAAGAATACACAAACTTGTTCAAATGGGGGCGGTAAAAAGTCTACTGAGCCCCTGAGTGTTTTCATCCTCTGGGTTCTGATCTGTATTTACAGATTTCTATTTCTCAGCCATTTGATCAGGAGGTAGAAGCACAGAATAACTCATTTTACTTTTTACTTCAAAAGAAAACAGGCAAGCTCTCTGTGCGTATGCACGTGTGCTGTTTTGTGCGGAAGAGGGCACATTTTCTTACCGTTCGGAATTGCTGTCATGTCTTAACAAAACAAGGGCAGCCAATGTGCCCTGCACACAGAGGCGCAACTAGGGCCAAATTTCCGGGGGGTGGAGGTGGGGGTGGGGGCTAAGAAACAATTTCGGGGGGCGGGGGGCTGATTTTTCCATCAATAGGCAGAGTGGAGATGCAGAGGCTCTAAGAAGTAGTGAAAAAGCTGTCTCAGCCCAGGCCGCCACACAAGAGGTGTGGGGGGCTGAAGCCCTTTGAGCTTAATGGGCGTTGCGCACCTGCCTGCTCGTCAGTGTCTGACAGGCAGGTTTGGACCACAACCCATCACATTGTCCCAGAGAGAGCTGAAGACAGCAGGAAAATGTTTTTCTTTAAATTACAAAAGTATGGCACATCTCAAATGTACTTAGCGAAATGGTACGTGGGAAGGTGAGATTTTGAGGTGGAGCGCGCGCCCCACTCAAGATGATGTTGTGCCCCACAGATTGAAGAACTCTGTCATAAGGGAACCGGATGTAAAATCTTGTGTAATGATGTAAAAAATCATCTGAAAAGATAGTGTAGTCTGCTATCAAACTAAAGGCAACCTCAACTTGTGAATTGTTAAAGGGTAGGCTATGAAACATAGGGAATACCAGATATTACAGCAATGTGTAAACCATAATATTTGGTATCCCCATAGTGAACAATGTTGGAAAGCAAAAGGAAGGGTGCTATTTAGCATAGAAATACTGTGCTCGCCCATCCAACATAAGACCATGTCCAATTGAATCCTGGTAAGCTCTAACCTAGGAAACATTGGGGATAACAGATATTATAATCGGTATAGGCCAATATATTTGGTATAGCCTAATGAAACCGGATGTTCAATCTTGTGGAATGATGTAAAAACTGTGAAAAGACACTGTAGTCTGCTATCAAATAAAAGACAACTTCAAGTGGTCAATGGCTAAAGGGTAATCCATGAAATGTAGGGGGATACAAGATATTACAGCAATGCGTGAGCCATAATATATGGTATACCCATAAGCGATGTTGGAAAGCAAAAGGAAGGTCGCTATTTGGCATAGAAATACTGTGCTCTCCCATCCAACATTGTAAGAGGTACAGGAGTGTGACCCATAAACCTGGTCGGGATTAGGGTTCAAAGGTGTAGAAAAATACAATTTCCCAACAGGTAATATTCATTAGACAATTACCTTTGTATGCATGAAGCATTACATGAACATGGACAAAGGAATGTTCAGCTCTGAATGCGGAAGCCTCGCCTCCCTGCTCGGCTGACTGCATACTACGGATTTACTCCGGGTCCCGACCGTGATTTATACAGGTCTGCTCATATCGAATAATTGACTATTTCCTATATCGGAGACGCCCCCTGCTCGGCGCTCCGACATGTCTGCCTAAATTGGAACTTTAACTGCTACCCACACTACAGAGGCGCGCCCCTCGGCGCTCCATTTTTCATAATTACTGCCAGAAATCATCTACCATAGATACGACCTTCATCTGGCGTTCTGGATTTCGAGCTTCCTCCAGCACTACAATTGAGACAACCATGTCCTGAAGATGGTCCCAATTAATCAAGGACCGAAACGCCGTCGACCCCACAGCGCTACTACAGACGCAATTTTTACCGTGGCTCTATTTAAATTGTGAATTGAGTTACAAAGTCACTTTTATTGTATCACTCACTGAGCCACCCACTCTGCATTATTCGTCGTTTCACTTGCGCTGTTCACGCTGTTCACCCTGTCACTTGTGTTGCCACTTACCACGTGTACATATTTGAGCACCAAGTCTATTTCAGGTTGTCATATGAATTTTTTCACTCTGTCCTGCCCAAATTGTACAAATATGACCATGCTTCCCTGAACCTTTTTGAAATACAAGATTAATTTCTATCAATTTGATATCTGATTGAGTGTCTCCTTTGTCCATGTTCATGTAATGCTTCGTGCATACAAAGGTAATTGTCTAATGAATATTACCTGTTGGGATATTGTATTTTTCTACTCCCATCCAACATAACACCATGTCAAATTGAACACTGGTAAGTTCTAACCCAAGAAACACAGGGGATATCAAATATTATAGGCAATAGAGGTCATTATATTTGGTATCCCCTGACCGAACTGAAAGTAAAATCTTGTGGAATGAAAAAAAAATCTGAAAAGATACTGTAGTCTGCTATCAAATAAAAGGTAACTTCAACTGGTGGATAGCTAAAGGGTAGAATATGAAATATAGGGTATACAAAATATTACAGCAATGAGTGAGCGATAATATTTGGTATCCCCTTATTAAACGTTGGTGAAAAACAAAAGGACGGTCACTATTTCTCATAGAAATAGTGTGCTCATCCAGCCAACATAAGACCATGTCAAATTGAATCCTGGTATGTTATAACCATTAGAACCACAGGGGATATCAGTTTTATAGGTAGGTAGAGGTCATTATATTTGGTATCCCCTAAAGGAACTGGATGTCAAATCTTGTGGAATGATGTAAAAAATCTAAAAAAGATACTGTAGTTTGTTATCAAATAAAAGGCAACTTCAAGTGGTCAATGGCTTAAGGGTAATCCATGAAATGTAGGAGATACGAGATATTACAGCAATGCATGAAATATAGTATTTGGTATCCCCATAGTAAACAATGGTTGAAAGCAAAAGGAAGGTAACTATTTGGCATAGAAATACTGTGCTCACCCATCCAACATAAGACCATGTCCAATTGAATCCTGGTAAGGTCTAACGCAAAACGAACCTGGGATACCAGATATTATGGCCAGTATAGACCATTTATTTGTTACCACTTAATGAAACCGTATGTAAAATCTTGTGGAATGATAAAAGGCAACTTCAACTGGTCAATGGCTAAAAGGTAACCCATGAAACAAAGGGGATACGAGACATGACAGCAATGCGCGAGCAATATTATTTGGTATCCCCATAGTAAACTATATTGGAAAGGAAAGGGAAGGTTGCTATTTGCCATAGAAATACAGTGCTCATCCATCCAACGGAAGGCCATGACAAATTAAATACTGGTAATATCTCACCCCAGAAACACTGGGGATACCAGATATTATAGCTGTTATATGTCATTATATTTGGTATCCCCTAAGGGAACCAGATGTAAATTTGTGTGGAATAAGTTAGAAAATGAGGAAAGATACTATAGTATGTTATCAAATTAAAAGCAATTTGAAGTTGTCAATAGCTAAAGGTTAACCCATGAAATGTAGGGCAATTGAGATAATACACCAATGTGTGAACCATAATATTTGGTATCCCTATAGTAACGGATGTTGAGAAGCAAAACGAAGGGTCCTATTTGGCATTAAAAATACTGTGCTCACCTACCTAACATAATACAATGTCAAATTGAATCGTGGTATGTTAGTACCTGAGAAACACTGGGGATTCCAAATATTATAGCTGGAATAGCCCATTATATATTATATATCCCCTAAAGGAACCGGATGTAAAATGTTGTGGAATGATGTATAAAATGTGTCAGGGCTAGGGTGGCTTGTGGTCTAGGGCCCGCCCCACTCTGCATTCGGAGTTGCCCTTGTGGCAAAATGCATCAATCCTCTTTGGGAGGGCGTTGGTGGCTGATGTGCTTCAAACCTGCTTGTGCTGCTAAGTTTCATCCCTGTTTATAGGTTTGTGCAGGTTTCCAGGTCTTTTGGCTGCTGTTTGCTGTGTTTTCCGCCTAATGCGTGAGGTTTCGCATGCTCACGCGTAATGCGTGAGGTTTGGCATGCTCACGCGTAATGCGTGAGGTTTGGTAGCCCGGTCGCATACGTGGGCGCCGTAAGCACGTTAGCTTACGCGACCGCGCCCTATCCTCTGTGCTCACTATTCTGGAATCGTCTGGGGAGTGGCAGTGTTCTCTTCTTGCTCCCTCTCCTTTCTGCAGAGTTCCAGCTGCTTTCAAAGAAGGAATCCATCGGTGGCCTAGAGGATCGTTTTCCAAGGGGCGTGTCTTGATCCTGCTTGCTTTGAGGGCCAGGTTATCGGTTGGAAGAGCCATTTTGGGGACGTCTTGTCCTTCAAGGTAGTAGAGTAGGTCGTACTCTACAGGTAGGACTTAGCAAATCCTAGTTTCTTGGCGCTAAAGTCTTTAAGGAAAACTTTCTTGATTTATGTTTGATAAAACTAATAGTTCATGTTTTTTGAGGAATAATTATGAACGCAGAAGCGTGAAATCATTGTTATATTTTGCACATTGAAACTGCGTTTACATCTGGTTGCTGGCAAGAGATGTTTAACTTAAAGGTGCAAAGTATATAAAGGCGCATGCATTCATTTCTTGAACAGTTTGTTTTTGCGCAACTCTTTCCTTGAAATGTCTTTTGGGGGAAAGGTCAAGAGAAGCTTTGTTCTAATTGAAGACTAAGATAATAGTGTGATTTGTGCTTTGGATTGTTTCACTAAACCTTGGTAAAGAGGTTATTTACTAGGAGTGAGTTTGTTGTTGCTTAAGGTGAATCAGTCGCAATTCACAAGAGAATAACAGAATTGTTTTAAGGATGTTTTGGTCGCTATTCACAAGAGAATAACTAAATGGTGAAAAGGATGCAATAAGAGTTTTAGTATTTATTTCATTGAAGCTTCATGTATCTTCAGAGTCTGTGATTAAGCAACAAGGTTTCAGTAGTAGAATTCAGTGTTGGTTTTAGGTTTTATGGTCAACTGTGATTTACGGAATGTGTTGCTACTAACCTTTCCTTTCCAGATCTCCTTCCCTGCTGTCCCCTTCCTAATTCCCTTTTCCCCCCCGCTTGATCACTCCAAGATTCTGTGTAGTAATTACATTCGGAATTGGAGGTATCGAGAGGTGGGTCTTTATAACTTCACGACAGATCCTGAGGAAAGCGTCGCCTTGACAGAATAGTGAGCCCACGAATTATTTTTCCTCCTGGTCTGAACGTGAAGTCATAATGACCACCATCAATGATTTAATGTCCGCAATCATGCGTATACAAACAGATTTAAAAGAAACCATGGATGTAACTGCTTTGTTAGCAGCTAAGGTAGAAAATATTCAATTACAGAATACTCCTCTTCCGGAAGAGGTTCAAGAAACTGGTGCTAGCAGGGGTAATACAAACATAGCTGTTACCGTGCCCCCTCAAATTCCTTTGGCAGCTCCTGAACGTTTTTCTGGGGACCCCTCCAAGGTGCAAATCTTTTTGACCCAGATCGAGTTACATTTTGCTTGTAGACCAACTGCGTTCCCAACCCCACAGTCTAAAATTGCGTTCTTAATTTCATACTTGACCGGAGATGCCGCAAACTGGGCAGTTCCTTTGGTCAGACAAGATGACACTTTGCTCTACAACTGGAAACGATTTGTGGAGGAATTTGAAAAAGTTTTTGATCGCAGAACTGTTACTCTGTCAGCTGATCGAGAACTACTTCAATTGAAACAAGGCAATAGGGATCTTGTTTCTTATCTGTCTCATTTCAATAGATTAATCGCTGAAACTTCTTGGCCAGAGGAAAAAAGAGCAGCCCTCTTTTATCAAGGCTTAAAAGATGACCTGAAGGATGTTCTGGCACAAATTGATCCTCAACCTGTAATTTGCTCTGAGTTGATTAATTTAACGCTGCGCTTAGACCATAGACTCTCTGAACGGAGGTCAGATAAAAAAAGAACAGATAAGCCAAACTGGAGATCAGAAGCTAAATCCAGGCCTCAATTTGCGAATTCAGAAACTGGTTCAGAGCCAATGGAAATAGGAACCTTAAGACAACCATTGTCAAAAGAGGAGAAGGACAACCGTCGAAAGAATGGACAATGTCTTTATTGTGGTCGAAAAGGTCACTTCGTGAAGGACTGCTTAACTAAGCCAAAGGGAAAATTTCCTAATTCTAGTAAATCAGCTGCTCTGGAAAAAACAGATCCAAAATCGGAAAACTAACTGACCCAAGATGCTTGAAGGGAGATCTCTTGGGTACTATTGCCTTCCCTTCTGTGAACTCATGTGTTTCTAATTACAAAGCTCATTTCAGGTTAGCTGTACAAATCAGGTTAATTCATGAAACATGCCAAATGGAAGTTTTAGTCGATTCTGGAGCTACAGGAAATTTTGTAGATTTGGAAACAGCCCAACGTTTAGGAATCATCTGTGAACAAAAAGAGACTCCAGAAATAGTGCAAGCTGTGGATGGAAAAATTCTAGCTGGAGGTCCAGTAACCATGCAAACATCTAAAGTTGTTATGTTCTGCGAAGATGCTAAGCAACAGGTACATAAGGAAGAGCTTCAATTTGATGTGATCCAAGCACCCCAGTATGGTTTCATTTTAGGAATGCCTTGGCTTTGCTTACACAATCCAACCATAGATTGGCGAAAGAGAGAACTGGTTTTCCTGTCTGATTTTTGTCATTCGTCTTGTCTCAATACCTCAAAACCAATTTTGAGTCAAGTGGCCACAGCTGAGGAAAAAGAAACATTGTTACCAAAAGTTTACAAGGACTTCGCAGAAGTTTTCAGTGAAGCTAAGGCAGCCATCCTTCCTCCTCACCGAAGCTATGACTGTCAAATCGATCTTGTACCTGGATCTAGTGTACCAAATTGTCGCATTTATGCTTTATCTGAAAAAGAGAATCAACATCTAAGACAATATCTCGATCAATATCTAGAGAATGGATTCATCCGCCCCTCCAAGTCTCCGGCAGCGTCTCCTTTATTTTTCATTCCGAAAGCTAATGGGGAATTGAGGACTTGCATCGATTATAGGGCGTTGAACAAAATCACAGTCAAAAATAAGTACCCATTGCCTCTCATCCCTGTGCTATTGGACCAAGTTAAAAAGGCAAAAATCTACACTAAGTTGGACCTCAGAGGAGCCTACCATTTGGTTCGTATCAGGCAAGGGGATGAATGGAAGACTGCTTTCAAAACCCGATATGGATTGTTTGAGTACTTGGTGATGCCATTCGGACTGTGCAATGCACCAGCTGCTTTTCAGTTTTTCTTGAACGACGCCTTGAAAGAGTTTCTAGATCTCTTTGTTATTGTCTATATAGACGATATTTTGATCTATTCAGATTCGGAAATTGAACATGAAGGTCACGTCAAAAAGGTTTTGAGCACCCTGCAATCTCATAATTTGTACTGCAAATTATCTAAATGTGATTTCCATGTTCATGAAGTTGAATTTCTAGGAGTCCTCCTCACTCCAACTGGCATGAAAATGACAGACAGAAAAATCAAGGCTGTTGCTGATTGGCCCACTCCGACATCTGTTCGAGACATTCAGTGCTTTTTGGGATTTGCAAACTTTTATCGCCGCTTCATTGATCACTTTTCTGCTGTAGTAGCTCCCATCACACGATTGTTAAGAAAGAAGGTGAACTTTGAATGGTCCACAGAAGCTGAACTTGCATTCCAGAAGTTAAAAAGGGCCTTTACTGAAGCTCCGGTTCTCATGCATCCCAATGTAGAGGAACCCTTTATCATTGAAGCTGACGCCTCTGATGTAGCTATAGCAGCCATCCTCTCTCAAAGACATCACACTACCGGACAAATGCATCCGGTTGCCTACATGTCTCGAAAACTAAATCCCGCAGAGCAAAACTATGTAATAGCTGAAAAAGAACTGTTAGCTATTTTGGAAGCTTTTAAAGAATGGAGACATTACATAATGGGAGCGAAATTTACTGTAACCGTGTACACTGATCATAGAAACTTACAGTTTATGAGCTCAGCCAGAATGTTGACCCCGAGACAACTCAGGTGGATGATGTTTTTTGCCGAATATGACTTTATAATCACCTTCCGTCCAGGCCAAGACAACAAGAAAGCGGATGCCCTGTCCAGAAAAGACTCTTCTTTGCATCGCTTTGAAGGAACTCCTCAACCAATAATCGATCCAGGCAAAGTTATTAATGTACTTTCGGCAGACCAATTTTTGGAGAATATTCATGAAAATTTTCCTTCTTCTCTGTGGAAATCATGGCTGAACTCCAATTCTAACCAAACCATCAAAGAAGGGATACCTTTCCATGGAAAACAAGTTTATCTGCCCTCTTTGCAATTACAAGAAACTGTGTTTAACTGGTTACATTCACATCCTATGGCCGGGCACCCAGGCCCTCGAAAGACTGTGGAAAAAATACAAAAGATGTTTTGGTGGCCAACGCTGCAAAAGGATGTGCTGAAAATGGCTAATGATTGTGAGGTCTGTGCCAGATTTAAATCCGATCACACTAAGCCTAAAGGTTTTCTACAGGTTCTACCGACACCAACTGAACCATGGAAACATATTTCTTTGGACTTCATTACTGACCTACCACCAATTCAACATCATACTGTGATTCTAGTGGTTGTGGACAGTTTCACCAAATATGCTCATTTCATCCCTTGTAAACAGCTACCCACTGCGGCACAGTTAGCACAAATATTTCTGCAACATGTGGTGCGCTTACATGGACTGCCTTCAGTATTGCTTTCGGATCGAGGGTCTCAATTCTCTTCCAAGTTCTGGCAGCAATGGTGCAAAGATCTACACATCACCTCCAATATGTCCACTAGTTATCACCCCCAAACTGATGGGCAGACTGAAAGACTGAACCAAACTCTGAAGCAATACTTGAGGTGTTATGTTACGGACTCTAAGAAATCTTGGTTGGATTTGCTTTGGATTGCTGAATTTGCATATAACACTTCCTCACATTCATCAACCGGTTCCTCTCCGTTCCAGGCACTCTATGGCTATGAACCTAACACCATACCATTAACTATGGCTAAAGATGATGGTGGTGTACCAGCAGTTAGAGACTCTGTACAACTCATGCAAACTATTCACCGTCAAATTCAGGATCACTTGTTGCAAAGTAAGAAGAAATACAAAGAACAGTATGACAAAAAACATCGTTCAGGTCCTGTGTATGCCCCTGGGGATAAAGTTTGGTTGTCTACCAAGAACTTGAACTTCAAACACAAAAGTATGTTTCAACCCAAGTACATTGGTCCTTACCCGGTTCTTCGACAGGTGAACCCTGTGACATTCAAGTTGTTGTTGCCTAGGTCTCTAAGAATTCATCCAGTGTTTCATACTTCCCTGCTTAAACCTGCTAATCAGAATCTGGCTCCCCGTCCAGCCCCGATTTTGGTCCATGGTAATTGGGAGTATGAGGTGCGAGACATTTTGGATTCTAGACGTCGGGGTTCCAGGTTGTGGTATCTTGTCTCCTGGAAGGGATACGGTGCTGAGAATGATTCCTGGGAACCGGCTGCAAATGTTCATGCCCCACGCTTGGTACGCCGTTTCCACCTCCTCCACCCTTTGAAGCCGGGCCCTAGACCACTCTTGGGAGGGGGGAGTACTGTCAGGGCTAGGGTGGCTTGTGGTCTAGGGCCCGCCCCACTCTGCATTCGGAGTTGCCCTTGTGGCAAAATGCATCAATCCTCTTTGGGAGGGCGTTGGTGGCTGATGTGCTTCAAACCTGCTTGTGCTGCTAAGTTTCATCCCTGTTTATAGGTTTGTGCAGGTTTCCAGGTCTTTTGGCTGCTGTTTGCTGTGTTTTCCGCCTAATGCGTGAGGTTTCGCATGCTCACGCGTAATGCGTGAGGTTTGGCATGCTCACGCGTAATGCGTGAGGTTTGGTAGCCCGGTCGCATACGTGGGCGCCGTAAGCACGTTAGCTTACGCGACCGCGCCCTATCCTCTGTGCTCACTATTCTGGAATCGTCTGGGGAGTGGCAGTGTTCTCTTCTTGCTCCCTCTCCTTTCTGCAGAGTTCCAGCTGCTTTCAAAGAAGGAATCCATCGGTGGCCTAGAGGATCGTTTTCCAAGGGGCGTGTCTTGATCCTGCTTGCTTTGAGGGCCAGGTTATCGGTTGGAAGAGCCATTTTGGGGACGTCTTGTCCTTCAAGGTAGTAGAGTAGGTCGTACTCTACAGGTAGGACTTAGCAAATCCTAGTTTCTTGGCGCTAAAGTCTTTAAGGAAAACTTTCTTGATTTATGTTTGATAAAACTAATAGTTCATGTTTTTTGAGGAATAATTATGAACGCAGAAGCGTGAAATCATTGTTATATTTTGCACATTGAAACTGCGTTTACATCTGGTTGCTGGCAAGAGATGTTTAACTTAAAGGTGCAAAGTATATAAAGGCGCATGCATTCATTTCTTGAACAGTTTGTTTTTGCGCAACTCTTTCCTTGAAATGTCTTTTGGGGGAAAGGTCAAGAGAAGCTTTGTTCTAATTGAAGACTAAGATAATAGTGTGATTTGTGCTTTGGATTGTTTCACTAAACCTTGGTAAAGAGGTTATTTACTAGGAGTGAGTTTGTTGTTGCTTAAGGTGAATCAGTCGCAATTCACAAGAGAATAACAGAATTGTTTTAAGGATGTTTTGGTCGCTATTCACAAGAGAATAACTAAATGGTGAAAAGGATGCAATAAGAGTTTTAGTATTTATTTCATTGAAGCTTCATGTATCTTCAGAGTCTGTGATTAAGCAACAAGGTTTCAGTAGTAGAATTCAGTGTTGGTTTTAGGTTTTATGGTCAACTGTGATTTACGGAATGTGTTGCTACTAACCTTTCCTTTCCAGATCTCCTTCCCTGCTGTCCCCTTCCTAATTCCCTTTTCCCCCCCGCTTGATCACTCCAAGATTCTGTGTAGTAATTACATTCGGAATTGGAGGTATCGAGAGGTGGGTCTTTATAACTTCACGACAGATCCTGAGGAAAGCGTCGCCTTGACAAAATGGCAAAAAAGCTACTGTAGTCTGCTATCAAACAAATGGCAACCTTAACTGGTCAATGGCTGAATGGTAGCCCATGAAATGTAGGGGATCCGAGATATCACAGCAATGTGTGAGCCATATTATTTGGTATCCCCATACTAAACGATGTTGGAAAGCAAAAGGAAGGGTGCTATTTTGCATAGAATTACTATGCTCACCCATCCAACATTTGAAATATTTTGCTCACCTGTCCAATACAAGACCATGTCAAATTAAATCCTGGTACGTTCTAACCCAAGAAACACAGTTGATACCAAATATTATAGCTGGTATAGCCCATTATATATGGTATCCCCTAAAGGAACCAGATGTAAAATGTTGAGGAATGATGTAGAAAATGGTAAAAGCTACTGTAGTCTGCTATCAAATAAAAGACAAGCTCAACTGGTGAATGGCTGAACGGTAGCCCATGAAATGTAGGGAATACGAGATATTACAACAATCTGTGAGCCATAATATCTGGTATTTCCATAGTAACCAAAGTTGGAAAGCAAAAGGAAGGGTGCTATTTGGTATAGAAATATTATGCTTACCCATTCAACATAAGACCATGTCAAATTGAATCCTGTAAAGTTTTAACCCAAGAAACACAGGGGATACCAAATATTATAGCTGATATAGCCCATTATGTAGCGTATCCAATAAAGGAACCAAATTAAAAATGTTGTGGAGTGATGTATAAAATGGTAAATGCTACTGTATTCTGCTATCAAATAAATGCCAACCTCAACTGCTCAATGGCTGAATGGTAGCCCATGAAATGTAGGGGATGTGAGATATTACAGCATTGTGTGAGCCATAATATTCGGTATCCCCATAGTAACCGATGTTTGGAAGCAAAAGGAAGGGTGCTATTTGGCATAGAAATACAGTGCATTCCAACCCATCATAAAACCATGTCAAATTGAATCCTGGTAAGTTCTAACCTGAGAAACACTGGGGATACCAAATATTAGAGCCGGTATAGTCCATTACATGTGGTATCTTCTAAGGATTCCTAATGTAAAATAATGTGGAATCATGTAGAAAATGTGACAAGATATTGTAATCTACTGTCAAATAAATGGCTACTTCAACTGGTCATAGGCTGAAGGGTAGGCAATGAAATATAGGGGATACAAGATATTACAGCAATACGTGAGCCCTAATATCTGGTATCCCTATAGCAACCGATGTTCGAAAGAAAAAGGAAGGGTGCTATTTGGCATAGAAATACTGAGCTTACCCACCCAACATAAGACTATGTCAAATTGAATCCTGGTAAGTTCTAAGCCGAGAGACACCGGGGATACCAATTATTAGAGCCGGTATAGTACATTACATGTGGTATCTTCTAAGGAATCCTAATGTAAAATGATGTGGAATTATGTAGAAAATGTGACAAGATACAGTAAATGTGTGGATGGCGGACAACCGACTTCAACTAAATGCCTCTAAGACCGAGGTCATTATCTTCGGTAAGGAAAGTGGTCTATGGGGAGATCAGTGGTGGCCTACTGATCTTGGCCCTGTGCCTACCCCTGTGAGTGAAGTCAGAAACCTTGGGGTGTGGTTTGATGACAAGCTTTCATTTATTTCCCATACCAAACGCGTGGCTGGCGTATGTTTTGGTACTTTGCATGGTCTGAGACCCATTTTTAAATTCTTCGATGCTGAGACAAGACAGATTATGGTCCAGGCTCTGGTTCTTACCAGACTGGACTATGCCAATTCTCTGTTTTTGGGTTTAAATCAGGCCGAACTGTCCCGTCTTCAGAGGGTTCAGAACGCGGCTGCTAGGATGCTTGTTGGCCTCCCGAAATTTGTCTCAGCCCGCCAAACCATCCGGAATCTTCATTGGCTTCCGATTGAGCAAAGAGTTAAGTTTAAAGCCCTCTGCTTAACTTTTAAAATTCTTAATCTAGCCTCTCCCCCGATCCTTTCACAGACTATTCTGCACTATGCTCCTGCTAGAGCTCTTCGCTCTGCTGGACTGAACCTTGCCATAGTGCCCCGCTTTAAAAGGGCTAGAATGGGTGGTCGCTCGTTTTCAGTGCTGGCGGCTGCCCTTTGGAATTCGCTTCCAGCTCCACTCCGTTCAATCCCAGATCTGTTTCTTTTTAGGAAGACCTTGAAGACCTTTCTCTTCTCCACAGTCTAGTCTGTTTCCTGTCTAGCCTTCTTACTCGTGTTGTGTTATTCTGATCTCCAAGCGCCGGGACGCCTCTTAGCTGCGGCATCCGTGCGCTATATAAAAAATAAATAACATAACATAACATAAACAGACAAAATATCGACTACAAAATATCGAATGGACATAATATCGAGTACAAAATATAGGGTGGACAAAATATCGAATGGACAGAATATAGACATCAAAAATATCGTTTTGAAGGTAAGTAATGTACTATCGAATTTTAAAATATAGATAGTCAAAATATCGAAGTACATATTATAGGCTAATAAAAATATCGAACATTTAATAATATTGAATTTTTTATAGTGTATTTTATGTGTTAAAAGTGTTTATTTATGTTATAATGTAATTTAATTAATGAATTTAATGTTATTTAAATATTGCGTAATTTAATTCTGTAGCGGGTTGTGGGTTTATAGGGGAATAGGGTGGGAAGTAATTTAACTATAATTATTAAAA
Source organism: Lissotriton vulgaris (assembly GCF_964263255.1). Classification (NCBI taxonomy): domain Eukaryota; kingdom Metazoa; phylum Chordata; class Amphibia; order Caudata; family Salamandridae; genus Lissotriton; species Lissotriton vulgaris. The sequence goes on from NC_141695.1 coordinate 209,819,626, forward strand.
TATGTAAATTTATTTATTGGTATTTTTTTATAATTATTTGTTAATTAATACAAATACCCAATACAATACAATACAATACAATATTTATTTTGTAATTAATTACATTTTAATTGCCAATTAATTTTATTTAATTCATTAATTGATAATTATGTTAATTTAACAAATGTAATTTCTATAGCGGGTTGTGGGTTGATAGTGGAATAGGGTGGGAAGTAATTTATTTATAATTAATTAAATATGTTAATTTATGTAGTGTTATTTATTTATAATTAATTGTTAAATAATTGTTATTTGGTAATTAATTAAATTATAATTGCCAATTAATTTTTTAAATTGATAATTATGGTAATTTAACTAATTGAATTTCTGTAGCGGGTTGTGGGCTTATAGGGGAATAGGGTGGGACGAAATTTATTATAACTAATTACATATGTCATACACCTGCAGGTGATTAGGCGCGATACAAAAACTCACTAACAATAACAATAACAATATGTTAATTTTTTTGGTATTTATTAGATTTTAATTGTTAAGTAACTTTTTAATTACTAATTAATTAATTGTTAATTTGTAATTAATTAGTATTAATAGATAACTAATTGTAATGATTAATTTAAATTTGTATTTGTAATTAATAAATTATATTAAATTGGTAATTACTTGTAATTATTTTTTTGTATAGATATTAATATATATATATTTATATAAATAATATATGAAGTATCTACTTTCCCTACTGTTGCACTCACTGGAGTGGGAATAGTAATTTTCACCCCTACGCTATCCAACGCTTTCCCTACTGTTGCACTCTCTGGAGTGGGAATAGTAATTTTTACTCCTACGCTATCCAACGCTTTCCCTACTGTTGCACTCTCTGGAGTGGGAATAGTAATTTTTACGCCTACGCTATCCAACGTTTTCCCTACTGTTGCACTCTCTGGAGTTGGAATAGTAATTTTTACCCCTACGTTATCCAACCCTTTCCCTACTGTTGCACACTTTGGAGTGGGAATAGTAATTTTTACCTCTACGCTATCCAACGCATTCCCTACTGTTGCACTCTCTGGAGTGGGAATAGTAATTTGTACCCCTACGCTATCCAACGCTTTCCCTACTGTTGCACTCTCTGGAGTGGGAATAGTAATTTGTACCCCTACGCTATCCAACGTTTTCTCTACTGTTGCACTCTCTGGAGTGGGAATAGTAATTTGTACCCCTACACTATCCAACGCTTTCCCTACTGTTGCACTCTCTGGAGTGGGAATAGTAATTTTTATCCCTACCCTATCCAACGCTTTCCCTACTGTTGCACTCTCTGGAGTGGGAATAGTAATTTTTACCCCTACGCTATCCAATGCTTTCCCTACTGTTGCACTCTCTGGAGTGGGAATAGTAATTTTTACCCCTACGCTATCCAACCCTTTCTCTACGGTTGCACTCTCTGGAGTGGGAATAGTAATTTTTAACCCTAGGCTATCCAACCCTTTCTCTACTGTTGCACTCTCTGGAGTGGGAATATTAATTTGTACCCCTACGCTATCCAACGCTATCCCTACTGTTGCACTCTCTGGAGTGGGAATACTAATTTTTACCTCTATGCTATCCAACGCCTTATCTACTGTTGCACTCTCTGGAGTGGGAATAGTCATTTTTACACTTCCGCTATCCTACGGTAATAATATTGGATATTTTTTAATTATATTATGTTACTATATATATATGTTTTAACAAATATGATTGTAATTTTTTTATAATTTTAATTAATTATTTAATTAATATAAGGTAATTTAAGTATTTTTAAGTATATTTTAGTAATTAATTTTTAATATTAATTTAATTTAACATTGTTTTTAATAAAGTCGATATTTTTATAAACTATATTTTTGTAAACAATATTTTTTACTCAATATTTTTGTACTTACCTGTTTGTAGATACAAAGTCGATATTATGTCTGTCGATATTTTTTAGCCAATATTTTTGCGACTCGATATTTTGTCCCTCGATATTATGTCAGTGATCCACTCGATACTGTAGTCTACTGTCAAATAAATGTACTTCAACTGGTCATAGGCTGAAGGGTAGGCAATGAAACGTAGGGGATACAAGATATTACAGCAATACGTGAGCCATAATATTTGGTGTCCCCATAATAAATGATGTTGGAAAGCAAAAGGAAGGGTGCTATTTGGCATAGAAATATTGTGCTCATCTGTCCAACATAAGACCGTGTCAAAGTAAAGCATGGTAAGTTCTAACCCAAGAAACAAAGGGGATACCAAATATTATACTTGGTATACCCCATTATATATGGTATCCCATGAAGGAACTGGACGTAAAGGGGTCGATTCCGATTCGGGAAAAACCGCTCCGAATAGCCGTTCGGAGCGTTTTTCCCGTACGAATCGTACCCTGCAACGTCCCCCGTACGTACGACGAAGTACGATTCGTACCAGGAGCCGTACTCTGTACGAGTCGTACAAGACACCGTACGACTCTAATCTCCCTACGATTCGCCCTCTGAACCCGCTGTACGCGACATCTGTACGGTTCGCGCCTGGTTTTTACGACCCAGCAAGTACGATATGTGTCGGGTACGCACCGTACGACCCTTTTGCTATGGGAGCTGAAAGCAGCCGTAAAAGCAGAGTTCACGCCGAAACAGGTACGGAACGACCTCCCCGAGTACGGTGCGTACCCCCATGATCGCAGGGGTACGCACAGTACCCCTGCGATCATGGGGTGTACGAGCCGTACCCCATGTGCGATCGGTGTACGAGCCGTACCCCCATTGTACAATCGGTGTACGAGCCGTACCCCAGGTACGATGGGGGAACATAGCCATACCCCATTGTACGATCGGTGTACGAGCCGTACCCCAGGTACGATGGGGGTACGGCTCGTACACCGATCGTACCTGGGGTACGGCTCGTACACCGATCGTACAATGGGGTACGGCTCGTACCCCCATCGTACCTGGGGTACGGCTCGTACACCGATCGTACAATGGGGTACGGCTCGTACACCGATCGTACCTGGGGTACGGCTCGTACAACGATCGTACAATGGGGGTACGGCTCGTACACCAATCGTACATGGGGTACGGCTCCTACACCCCATGATCTCAGGGGTACGGTGCGTACCCCTGCGATCATGGGGTGTATGGACCGTATGGTGTGTATGTGTTTGTGTGCTTTTCCGTACGACTCGCCCTTACCTGACGTGGACTGTGCGAATCGCGTCCTCATACCCCAGTCCGGATCATACTCGTCGGGTCGTACGGCATGTGTATGAGTCGTACGGTATGTGTACGAGTCGTACGGTTCACGGTTTCAGCCTTGCAATACGTACGGATCGCAACGATTCGGACGGATTCACGGAATACGGATCGTACTTCGCGATTCGGACGGACGGGTACGATTCGTACGGAGAGGGCTCCGGATACAAATCGTACTGACGTTTTTTTTTCCCGATTCGGAATCGAACCCAAAATGTTGTGGAATGATGTATAAAATAGTAAAAGCTACGTAGTCTGCTATCAAATAAATGGCAACCTCAACTGGTCAATGGCTTAATGGTAGCTAGGCTGTGGGGTTTTAGGTTTAAACCTATAATAACTGATAAAACCCCACTGAAAGAAAAATAGCCCTCACCGGTGAAAACATATAAACACTGAAAAAACACCTGGACAACCACAAACTAAATGCCATTCAAAGAAAGGAAAACGAGAGTGAAAGGGTCCTTTTTTTCTTCCTGAAGGGGTCAATACAATGTAACTTTGTTATACAAGCTAGCAGAAAGAAAGACTGGCTAACATTATTCTGCTTGAGTTTTGTTCTTTAGGGATGCCACTAAAGTATTGTTTTTTCTTCCTTTTACTTTTTCAGTTTTGTGGCCTTTGGTCTAAAGATGCAGGGTTTAGTTTCATGTTTTAGGTCTAGTTTAATTATTTTATAAACTATAGAGAATCAGGAAATATCAAACTCATATTTGATATTTTGGCTGCATTTGATTCTTTCACTGATAGGTAAAATGGCTGGTTTTATAAACATCTTTCCTAATATGTGTCATCACATTTACCCACAGAATGGGTAAAAACCCTTAATACATCAGACAATAGTTTCTAGTGAGTCAGTATTGATAGTAGGTGAATTGCCAACACCTCGGGCTATAAACATTCAATGCAAGGTATAGAGACAAGTATGTATATCACCAAGCATCTGGGAGAGTGGTGAAAACATGACACCAGACTTTTGGAAAACGTGGAACGCAGTGTCACTCGTAATGCTCTGCAAAAAAGGTTCTTTCCAAGTTCAACAAAGATTGGAGTGATCTTGGGCCCGATTCACAGAATGAACTTAAGACTCAATCCTAAACTTACTACTATTTTGGTATTCACAGAATGCACTTACTACTTTTGGCATTCACAGAATGCACTTACTACTTTTGGTATTCACAGAAGTTAGGATTTTGTCTTAAGTCTGTCTTAAGTCTGTCTTAAGTCTGTCTTAAGTCTGTCTTAAGTCTGTCTCAAGTCTGTCTTAAGTTTGTCTTAAGACAAACTTAAGACAAAATCCTAACTTCTGTGAATACCAAAACTGCTAAGTTCATTCTGTGAATGCCAAAAGTAGTAAGTGCTTCTGTGAATACCAAAATAGTAGTAAGTTTAGGATTGAGTCACAAGTTCATTCTGTGAGTCAGGCCCCTTGTTTGTATTTCCAGTGATTCAGTTACGTATATAAAAAAGTTGTGTGATGACCTGTCAAAATTGATATCCGAGCTGAAGTGATTCCCTGTAGTAGATCCTTGCCACTTGTTAGATGGTATGCTGAAAGCATCTTTACAATCTTAAGAGTTAATGAGGGATGCTATTGACTTTTTAGTCCTTTCTGGTGCACTGTTTTCTTATGCAGGAACTAAAACGCAAATATTTATCATTTCAAGCTTTATGTGGCATCAAAGAAAGAGTCATCCCAACTGTGTCCCCTAGCTTATGGTTCTCAGCCCAATGGGCTATGAATGCTGAGAGGGCCTTTTCACAGAAGTTTACATGGGAAGAAAAGAGCGAGCGCACATGACCCAAAGACTCACTGAAGAAGTATTATATGGTGTACTACAATAAGATTAATTTGCAAAAATCTATTTGGACCTCATATACACTATAAGTACACTGTCTATATACCATGTTCTTTCAGTGCAGCAAGCAATCAATAATAAACGTAAAACGTTCCATAAACACCGGAAAAACACTTTTTCTGTTGTTTTTAGTGGCGCGAAAATGTGAAACCACTGATAACAACTGTTTTTTAAGATATTGAAAAAACTGAAAAAACCCCACCAGAATTTACCAAAAATAGAAACTGAAAACAGGAAAGCCTAATGGTAGCCCATGAAATGTGGGGGATAAGCGATATTACAGCAATGAGCGAGCCATAATATTTGGTATCCCATAGCAACCCATGTTGGAAAGCAAAAGGAAGGGTGCTATTTGGCATAGAATTACTATGCGCACCCAACCAACATTTGACCATGTTAAATTGAATCCTGGTAATATCTAACCCAAGAAACACAGGGGATACCAAATATTATAGCTGGTATAGCTCATTATATATGGTATCCCCTAAAGGAACCGGATGTAAAATGTTGTGGAATGATGTATAAAATGGTAAAAGCTACTGTAGTCTGCTATGCAATACATGTCAACATCAACTGGTCAACGGCTGAATGGTAGCCCATGAAATGTAGCGGATACTAGATATTACAGCAATCCGTGAGCCATAATATTTGGTATGCCATAGTACTCAATGTATGAAAGCAAAAGGAAGGGTGCTATTTGGCATAGAAATACTGTGCTCACCCACTCAACATAAGACCATGTCAAATTGAATCCTGGTAAGGTCTAACCTGAGAAACACAGGGGATACCAAATATTATAGCTGGTATGGCCCATTATATTGGGTATCCCCTAAAGTAATCAGAGTAAAAGGGTTGTGGAATGATGTATAAAATGATAAAAGCTACTGTAGTCTGCTATCAAATAAATGTCAACCTCAACCGGTCAATGGCTGAATGGAAGTCCATGAAATGTAGGGAATACTAGATATTACAGCAATCCGTGAGCCATAATATTTGGTATTTCCATAGGAACCAATGTTGGAAAGCAAATGGAAAGATGCTATTTGGTTTAGAAATACTGTGCTCACCCACTCAACATGAGACCATGTCAAATTGAATCCTGGTAAGTTCTAACCCGAGAAACACCAGAGATACCAAATATTAGAGTTGGTATAGTCCATTACATGTGGTATCTTCTAAGGAATACTAATGTAACATTTTGTGGATTTATGTAGAAAATGTGACAAGATACTGTAGTCTACTGTCAAATAAATGGCTACTTCAACTGGTCAAAGGCTGAAGTGTAGGCCATGAGACGGAGGGGATACGAGATATACAGCAATACGTGAGCCATCATATTTGGTATCCCCATAATAAACGATGTTGGAAAGCAAAAGGAAGGGTGCTATTGGTTTAGAAATAGGGTTCTATTTAGCACAGATATACTGTGCTCACCCATCCAACATAAGAAAGTGTAAAATTGAATCCTGGTAACTTCTATCATGAGAAATGCTGGGGATACCAAATATTATACGCCTTATAGGCAATTATATTTTGTATCCCCTAATGGTACCAGATGCAAAATCTTGTGGAACGATGTACAAAATGTGAAAAGATACTGTAGTCTGCTATCAAACAAAAGGCAATTTCAACTATTCAATGGCTCAAGGGTAACCCATTAAACATAGGGGATACGAGATATTACAGCAATGCGTGAGCCATAATATTTGGTATCCCCATAGTAAATGATGCTGCAAAGCTAAAGAAAAGGTGCTGTTTGGCATAGAAATACCTTGCTCCCGCATCCAACATAAGGCAAAGTCAAATTGAATCCTGATAACTTCTAACACAAGAAACGCTGGGGATACTAAATATTATAGGCCGTATAGGCTATTACAAATGGTATCCCCTAAGGGTACCGAAGGGAAAATCTTGTGGAATGATATAGAAAATGTCAAAAGATACTGTAGTCGGCTATCAAACAAAAGGCAATTTCAACTAGTAAATGGCTAAAGGGTAACCCATGACACATAGGGGATACGAGATATTACTGAAATGCGTGAGCCATAATATTCAGTATCCCCATAGTAAATGATGTTGTAAAGCAAAAGGAAGGGTGCTTTTTGGTATAGAAATACTGCGCTCCTCCATCCAACATAAGGCAATGTAAAATTAAATTCTGGTAATTTCTAACCCGAAAACACTGGGGATAGCAAATATTACAGGATGTAAAGGCTATTATAGTTTGTATCTCCTAAGGGTACGGATGCAAAATCTTGTGGAATGTGGTAGGAAAATGTGAAACAATACTGTAGTCTGCTATCAAACAAAAGGCAATTTCAACTTGCCAATGGCTATAGGGAAACCCATGAAAGATAGGGGTTACAAGATATTACAGCAATGCGTGAGCCATAATATTTGGTATCCCCATAGTAAAGGATGTTGGAAAGCAAAAGGAAAGGTGCTATTTGGTATAAAATACTGTGCTCCTCCATCCAACATAAGGCAATGTCAAATTGAATCCTGGTAACTGCTAACCCGTGAAACGCTGGGGATACCAAATATTATAGGCCATATAGGCTATTTCATTATATTTGGTATCCTCTAAGGGTACCGGATGTGAAAAGATACTGTAGTCTGCTATCAAATAAAAGGCAATTGGTCAATGGCTAAAGGGTAACCAATGAAACATAGGGGATATGAGGTATTACAGCAAAGCGTGAGCCATAATATTTAGCATTCTCATGGTAAAGGATGTTGGAAAGTAAAAGAAAGGGTGCTATTGGTTTAGAAATACATTTAACTCGCATCCAACATAAGGTAAAGTCAAATTGAATCCTGGTAACTTCTAACCTGAGAAACACTGGGGATACCAAATATTATTGGATGTAAAGGTTATTATAGTTTGTATACCCTAAGGGTACGGATGCAAAATCTTGTGAAATGATGTAGGAAAATGTGAAAAGGTAGTGTAGTCTGCTATCAAATAAAAGGCAATTTCAACTAGTCAATGGCTAAAGGGTAACCAATGAATCATAGGGGATATGAGAAATTACAGCAATGACTGAGCCATAATATTTGGTATCCCCTTAGTAAATGATATTGGAAAGCAAAAGGGAGGTTGCTATTTGGCATACCAATACTGTGCTCCCCCATCCAACATAAGGCAATGTCAAATTGAATTCTGGTAACTTCTAACCTGAGAAACACTGGGGATACCAAATATTATAGACCGGATAGGTTATTATATTTGGTATCCCCTAAGGGTACTGGATGCAGAATCTTGTGGAATGATGTACAAAATATGAAAAGTTACTGTAGTTTGCTTTCAAATAAAAGTACATTGCAACTGGTCAATGGCTAAAGGGTAACCAGTGAAACATAGGGGATACAAGATATTACAGCACCGCAGGAACCATAATATTTGGTATCCCCCATAGTAAGTGATGTTGGAAAGCAAGAGGACGGGTGCTATTTGGTGTAGAAATACTGTACTCCTCCATCCAACATGAGGCCATGTGAAAATGAATCCTTGTAACTCCTAAACCGAGAAACGCTCAGGATACCAAATATAATATGGCATATAGGTTAATATATTTGGTATCCCCTAAGGGTACCGGATGCAAAATCTTGTGGAATGATGTATAATATGTGAAAAGATACTGTAGTTTGCTTTCAAATTAAAGTACATTTCAACTGGTCAATTGCTAAAGGGTAACCTGTGAAACATAGGGATTTTTGAGATATTACAGCAATGCAAGAACCATAATATTTGGTATCCCCATAGTAAGTGATGTTGGAAAGTAAAAGGAAGGGTGCTATTTGGTATAGAAACACTGTACTCCTCCAAAGCAACATGAGCCTAAGTGAAATTGAATCCTTGTAACTTCTAAACCCAGAAACGCTTGGGATACGAAATATTATAGGCCATATAGGCTATTATATTTGGTGTCCCCTAAGGGTTCAGGATGCAAAATCTAGTGGAATTATGTGAAAAGATACAGTAGTCTGCTGTCAAATAAAAGGCGAATTCGACTGGCCAATGGCTAAAAATTAACCCATGAAACATAGGGGATTAGAGTTATTAGCCCAATGTGTGGCCATAATATTTGGTATCCCCATAGTAAATGATTTTGGAAAGCAAAAGGAAGGGTTCTATTTAGCATGGAAATACTGTGCTCTCTCATCAAACATAAGGCAATGTCAAATTGAATCCTGGTAACTTCTATCCCGGGAAACACTGGGGATACCAAATATTATAGGCCGTTTAGGCTATTATATTTGGTATCCCCTAAAGGTACCAGATGCAAAATCTTGTGGAATGTTGTACAACATGTAAAAGGATACTGTAGTCTGCTATCAAACAAAAGGCAATTTCAACGGGTCAATAGTTAAAGGGTAACCCATGAAACAAAGGGGATACGAGATATTACAGCAATGCATGAGCCATAATATTTGATATCCCTATAGTAAATGATGTCGGAAAGTAAAGGGAAGGCTGCAATTTGGTATAGAGATACTGTACTCCCCTATTCAATAGAAGGCAATGTCAAATTGAATACTGGTAACTTCTAATCCAAGAAACACTTAAGATTCCAAATATTGTAGCCGGTGAAGACCATTATAATTGGTATCCCCTTAGGGAACCGGATGTAAAATCTTGTGGAAGATGTAAAAAATGTGAGAAGTGTTTTTAGTCTTTTATGAAACAAAAGGCAACTTCAATTGGTCAATGACTAAAGAGTAGTAACACTTGGAACAAAGGTGATATTACAGCAATGCGTGATCCATAATAATTGGTATCCCCATTGTAAACAATGTTGGAAAGCAAAAAGAAGGGTGCTATTTGGCATAGAAATACTGTGCTCACCCATCCATCATAAGACCACACCAAATTGAATCCTGGTGAGTTTTAACTCAAGAAACACAGGGGATACCAAATATTATATCTGATATAGGCCATTATAATTGGTATCCCCTCAGGGAACCGAATGTAAAATCTTCTGGAATAATGTAAAAAATGTGAGAAGCGTTTTCTAGTCTGTTATGAAACAAAAGGCAACTTCAATTGGTCAATGGCTAAAGGGTAACCCGTGGAACAAAGGTGATACAAGATATTACACCAATGCGTGATCCATAATATTTGCTATCTCCAGTGTAAACAATTTTGGAAAGCAAAAGGACAGGTGCTATTTGGCATAGAAACACTGTAATCACCCACCCAGCATAAGACCATGTCAAATTGAATCCTGGTAAGTTCTGAACCAAGAAACACAGGGGATACCAAATATTATAGGCCATAATGTCCATTTTATTTAGTATCCCCTCAAGGAACCAGATGTGAAATCTTTTGGAATGATGTACAAAATGTGAAAAGATTCTGAAGTCTGCTATAAAAATAAAAGGTAACTTTAACTGGTCAATGGCCAAAGGATAACCCATGAAATGTAGGATATGGAAGATATTGCAACAATGAGTGAGATATAATATTTGAAATCCCCATAGTAAACAAGGTTGGAAAGCAACAGGAGGGGTTCTATTTGGCATAGAAATACTTTACTCAATCATCCAACATAAGACCATTTCAAATCGAATCCTGGTAAGTTCCCGAGAAGCAAAGGGGATACCAAATATTTAAGGCACATAGATACTGTAGGCTGCTATCAAATAAAATGCCATTTCAACTGGTCAATGGCTAAAGGGTGATTCATTAAACCAGATATAGTAAATCAATGCATGAACCATAATATTTGGTATTCCCATAGAAAGAGATATTAGCAAACTCAAAGTAGGCCACCAGTTGGCAAGTAAATACTGTGCTCACAAGCCAGCCAGCATAAGACCATTTCCAATGGAATCTTGTTGTGATTTTACCCTAAAAACATAGGGATTACTAAAGATTATGGTCTGTATGGGCCTATTTGGATCCCCAAAGTGAAATCAATGTGAAAGCGTGTGAAAAGCATTAAAAACTTCAAACATACTAATAGATGCTGTAATCTGCTGTCAAATAAAAAGCAATTTCAACTTGTCAATTGTTAAAAGGTAAACCTTGAAAGGTAGGAGATGCCACACATTATAGCAACATCAAGGAGGACTGTGGGAGAACCCACAGTAAAGGGAATGCACAGCTCTAAGACAAAAATGTCTAAATCACAATTATCAATAACAATTTAGAGTTCATAAAAAATGCTCTAAGGCAATCAATTATTCATTTCATCTCATGTTTTTTTATACTAATATAGCATTATGCAAATCACATTTCATGAAGCATTGTAAACATATCCAAGAAAATATATATATAGACTGTCCTTGTCAATTTTCAAAATAATATCAAATCAACACTAGATTTAAGCCATCTCCAAGCGGCTAAGAAAACATAACATCCTTTGTACGTCGGTCCCAATGCATTTCGGGTTACGTAAAACCCTTCGTCAGGGGAGTGCGTTAGAAAATGGAAATCTTCACATTCAATGTCGCCACTGAAAATTAAAACACAACAACATGCAGTAAAAATACTGCTCGGCTAGTAGGATTTGCACCCCAAGTTGTGCACTGAAATGAAAAGTGTGGGAGATAGTCCATTGTAGATTACATGCTAATGCTAAAAAGAGTGTGCTCTAAAGTAAACGAAGTGAAGAAAGAAAAGAACCTAAAACAATAAGGTCAGGTAGTAATGCCTAACCAGTACCTTTCAATAAGTGTTGGTCGGGACAGGTAGCCTGATAATGAGAGTCTCTGTGGTTTGCGCAATATCTAAAATGAGAACAAGACAATGTTAACAGTAACTATCATGTATATGCGGTTCCAAGGCGGGAAAGGTAAATAATGTATCTGTGTACTCCACAAGCTTACCGGAAATTGACTGAGGGGAGAGAGATCATTTTGCAGCTTAACCAAGGTGGGAAAGCGAACGGTGTTCCTCCGTCATTCTTAAGATGCAAACCTCGAGGCTATAAAAATGAATGAGGGCGGACGCGGGATTAGAGTCCTCCATGTAAACAATATTGGCTAAAGACCGAAGTCTTAATGAAGGTGAAAAAAGGTGAAGAAAACGTACCCGAGGCGTGTTGAGTCCTCTGTGTGTAAGCTCCGTCTAGCGCGGTGATGTGGAAAAAGATCCAGAATGCTATGCGCGACAGGGGAGGTTCTATAGAAGCAAAATGTGAGAATCTATGCTAAGCGGAAAAGAACCCTAATGCTATAAACGATGATGAAAACGGGAGTTCAAGTGAAATGGCCGAAATCGCCAGTGTTAGGAAAAAAGAAATGAAAAAGGATCCCGAGTGTTAGAATGATGTGAATTGCCTGAAAATAAAATAAAAGCAGCCTACAAAGAATGGTGATGAAAAAATGAAATAAAAAAGGGAAATGAAACGTGTGTAGAAAAAATTAGTAAAATGATAAGTGACCAAGCGAAAAGGTTTAGAAATGAGATAAACAATTAAAGGTGGGTGCAAATCCTGTACAATATGGAACTATACAAACTACGTTATATGAAACATAGCATCTCATAATGGTCATTAAGCCCATTAGGGGCTAGCGTTCTCAATGTTTTTATCCAATGTGTTTCCCTACGGGCCAGTGAGATGGTAATGTCTGTGCCTGACACCTTTTTGACTCTTTCTAAGATGGTGAACCGTATTTGCGGTATGTCCCGCTTTGTCCCAATGAGTTGCCAGTGGGGATGTGGTGTTTTTGTTCCGAATCCGGCTTTTATGCTCTATGATGCGGGTCTAAATCTTTCTGCTAGTTCTGCCTACGTACACAAGGCCACATGGGCATTTAATTGCATATATCACTTCTTCAGTGTTGCAGTTGGATGTGTGGTGGAGTTTTAGTTTGGTGCCCATATGTGGATGCGTGAAAATGTCGCCTGGAATTACATTACTGCACTGGCCGCAGTTGTAGCATTTTGTCATTCCCTTAAAACCTCCTGCGGGTTTGTCTTCTTGCGGTTTCAGGAGTTCACGAAGATTCTTCGCTCTTTGGTGAGCAAATAATGGAGAATCTAAAAAGATACCTTGAAAGTCCGGTTAATTTTCGATGATCTCCCATCTTTTCTTGATGATGGTTTTTATATGAGGAGCTTGTGTGGAATGTTTCAATACAAATGCCTCTCTTCGCGATAATGTTCTCTCGGAGGTTTGTAATAAATCCTTCCTCGGTTTTTTTTCCACTTGTGCCTCAGCTTGATCAAGTATTTCTACTGGGTATCCTCTTGTTTGATATCTGCGTTTTTGTTCTTGAATTTTGTCTATGCACTCTTGGTTATCCGAGGTGATTCTCTTTATGCGCATAAACTGGGAGATTGGAAGGTGTTTCTTGAGGGAAAATGGATGTGCACTGGTGAAGTGCAGTGCACTGTTTACATCTGTGGGTTTTGTGTAAACCGATGTACTTAAGCCTGTGGCTGTCTTCCGGATTTCTATGTCCAAAAAGTGTATCTTGTTTTCTTGGATGTTGTAGGTGAATTGGATTCTCGGATTGTGCAAATTTAAGGTCTTGATGGAATCTTCCAGTGTACGTTTTTGGCCATTCCATATGACTAGAATGTCGTCAATGTATCGAAAGATAGATACTGCATTGTTGATCCATATGGGGTTGGTGAGCATGTGTCGGTGTTCAAAGTGGGCCATGTAGGTGTTTGCATACGAGGGGGCTCCGGGAAAGCCCATGGATGTTCCCGTCTTCTGCAAATAAAATTGCTTTTGCCAAAGGAAATAACTATGATATAACGAGAAGTGTAGTAGTTCAAGAAGAAAGATTGACAATTCAGATGGTTTGGATGAAGGCAGCAACCTCCATTCCACTGCTTCTAGACCTTGATCGTGTGCTATAGAAGTGTACAAAGCCACGACGTCTATCGTACATAGTAGGGTGTCCTGGTTAACTTTGTGTTCAATGGCTTGCAGCTTCGTGAGACAATCTGTAGTGTCACGTATATACGTGTCCCAAGTTTGAACTAATGGCTGGAGATGATAGTCCACAAAATACCCAATAGCTTCATGTATCGAATTGCCCCCCGCCACTATGGGCCTGAAGGGTGGTCTCAAGGAGTCCTTATGCATCTTCGGAAGCATGTATATATGTGGGACTTTTGGTGTTGGGTTTACAAGAAATTTGCCAGTAGGTATATCTATTGTACCTTCCTCTACAGCTTTCGTGACTACAGAAGTCAATAAGGCAAGCAGTTCGTCCGTTGGATCTTTATCCAGTACCAAATAGGTATCAATATCAGATAGGTGTGTTTCCACACTCTGATTATAGAATGAAGTGTCTAGTACCACAAGGGCACCGCCCTTGTCTGCTGGTTGAAAAATAATAGACTTGTCTTTTTTTAGAGATCTTAAGGTTTTTTGTTCTTTTTCAGTCAGATTAGAGTGAGAAGGTTTTGTGTATTGGATCTTGGCAAGGTCTTTCTTAACAAAATGTTCAAAGGTATCAAGTGATTTATGGGTGATGGGAGCCATAAATTTGCTCTTCGGGCGGAATTTCCTAGATTCTTGGCTTTGATCCTCAGGGTTGGGCAAAGTTGAAAAGAACTACCTTAGGCGTAGTTTGCGCATGAATTTGAACAGTGCTGTCTCGGTTTCCAATTCAGTAGATGAATATGTTGGCACAAAAGAGATGCCTTTGTTCAGTGTGTTCAATTCCACTGGGTTCAAAGTTCTGTGAGAAATGTTCATCACTAGGGATTCGGTTTCTTCACCGTTCTCTGTGGTCTTCCTGTGTCGGGTGCTTTTTTTGTTTTGTCCCCTTCTGGTGCGGGTTCTGATTGTGGTGTTGTTTTGTCTGGAGGTCCCTTGGTCAGTGGGCCAGCCTCTAAAAAAGATTGTTGTTTGCTGGATGTCGATGGTTCTTCTTCTGTTGTCAAGATCTGAGATGTGGTAGAGGGTGGTTTTGGACGTTGAACTGTGAGATCTTGATCAGGTACCAGACTTTCCTCAGAAGAATTGGTGTTAGGTTTTTTAAAGAAACGTTTCTGGGCATAGGTCTCTGCCCATGAGTAGACCTCATCCAGTTTATAGTCTATGGTGTCCCTGCGGAACTTCCTGGTCTTCCGTTCGTGCACCTCTTTCGCATGTTTATCCAGATTGGTGTTAATATTCTCCAATACTTTATCCCAGTCTTCGGTGTCCATTTTTTGTGAGAGGTCATCCTTAAGTCTGTTGATGTCTTGCGTCAAATCAACAAGTATAGTAGAAATTTCTTCTATGATAAGAAGTATCAAGTCAAGTGAACATTTGTTCAATATGGCATACCAGCGTGACATGAAATCTTTGTTAAATTTAAATAGCATAGGTTTTAAAGCTATTCGTAACCCTCTTGGAATTCTTTTAACTTTGTGGTACTCAATGAGAGTAGTGGCGTGGAGGCGCTGATTTATTTCTTTCTTCAATAAATATTTGAGTTGTTTTCGTTGTTGTGAGATATTTCCTGTGGAGGCACCAAAATCACGTGCTTCTTTGATAAGTGAGTATATTGACTCCGCTTCCTCTGTGGTATATGCTTTGGTAGTAGCTTGATTAGTGGTGATGTCCGCTATCTCTTTCCAAGACATGTTGAAGGATAATTTAGTGGGTGCAACCCTGCAAGTGAGTGGGTCTGGTATGAGGTCAATGATGGGGGGGGTGCAGGTGCACACCTGTATATAAGCAATTAATTAGTTTCTGATTTTAAGTGAAATATTTTGTGGGTATGTAAGGAATGTGCGTGCAATTCCCAGTGGGGAAATGACCCTAATTCCCCATGTTAGGACATCAAGGAGGACTGTGGGAGAACCCACAGTAAAGGGAATGCACAGCTCTAAGACAAAAATGTCTAAATCACAATTATCAATAACAATTTAAAGTTCATAAAAAATGCTCTAAGGCAATCAATTATTCATTTCATCTCATGTTTTTTTTATACTAATATAGCATTATGCAAATCACATTTCATGAAGCATTGTAAACATATCCAAGAAAATATATATATAGACTGTCCTTGTCAATTTTCAAAATAATATCAAATCAACACTAAATTTAAGCCATCTCCAAGCGGCTAAGAAAACATAACATCCTTTGTACGTCGGTCCCAATGCATTTCGGGTTACGTAAAACCCTTCGTCAGGGGAGTGCGTTAGAAAATGGAAATCTTCACATTCAATGTCGCCACTGAAAATTAAAACACAACAACATGCAGTAAAAATACTGCTCGGCTAGTAGGATTTGCACCCCAAGTTGTGCACTGAAATGAAAAGTGTGGGAGATAGTCCATTGTAGATTACATGCTAATGCTAAAAAGAGTGTGCTCTAAAGTAAACGAAGTGAAGACAGAAAAGAACCTAAAACAATCAGGTCAGGTAGTAATGCCTAACCAGTACCTTTCAATAAGTGTTGGTCGGGACAGGTAGCCTGATAATGAGAGTCTCTGTGGTTTGCGCAATATCTAAAATGAGAACAAGACAATGCTAACAGTAACTATCATGTATATGCGGTTCCAAGGCGGGAAAGGTAAATAATGTATCTGTGTACTCCACAAGCTTACCGGAAATTGACTGAGGGGAGAGAGATCGTTTTGCAGCTTAACCAAGGTGGGAAAGCGAACGGTGTTCCTCCGTCATTCTTAAGATGCAAACCTCGAGGCTATAAAAATGAATGAGGGCGGACGCGGGATTAGAGTCCTCCATGTAAACAATATTGGCTAAAGACCAAAGTCTTAATGATGGTGAAAAAAGGTGAAGAAAACGTACCCGAGGCGTGTTGAGTCCTCTGTGTGTAAGCTCCGTCTAGCGCGGTGATGTGGAAAAAGGTCCAGAATGCTATGCGCGACAGGGGAGGTTCTATAGAAGCAAAATGTGAGGATCTATGCTAAGCGGAAAAGAACCCTAATGCTATAAACGATGATGAAAACGGGAGTTCAAGTGAAATGGCCGAAATCGCCAGTGTTAGGAAAAAAGAAATGAAAAAGGATCCCGAGTGTTAGAATGATGTGAATTGCCTGAAAATAAAACAAAAGCAGCCTACAAAGAATGGTGATGAAAAAATGAAATAAAAAAGGGAAATGAAACGTGTGTAGAAAAAATTAGTAAAATGATAAGTGACCAAGCGAAAAGGTTTAGAAATGAGATAAACAATTAAAGGTGGGTGCAAATCCTGTACAATATGGAACTATACAGACTACGTTATATGAAACATAGCATCTAATAATGGTCATTAAGCCCATTAGGGGCTAGCGTTCTCAATGTTTTTATCCAATGTGTTTCCCTTACGGGCCAGTGAGATGGTAATGTCTGTGCCTGACACCTTTTTGACTCTTTCTAAGATGGTGAACCGTATGTGCGGTATAGTATGTCCCGCTTTGTCCCAATCAGTTGCCAGTGGGGATATGGTGTTTTTGTTCCGAATCCGGCTTTTATGCTCTATGATGCGGGTCTTAATCTTTCTGCTAGTTCTGCCTACGTACACAAGGCCACATGGGCATTTAATTGCATATATCACTTCTTCAGTGTTGCAATTGGATGTGTGGTGGAGTTTTAGTTTGGTGCCCGTTTGTGGATGCGTGAAAATGTCGCCTGGAATTACATTACTGCACTGGCCGCAGTTGTAGCATTTTGTCATTCCCTTAAAACCTCCTGCGGGTTTGTCTTCTTGTGGTTTCAGGAGTTCACGAAGATTCTTCGCTCTTTGGTGAGCAAATAATGGAGAATCTAAAAAGATAAGCTCCGTCTAGCGCGGTGATGTGGAAAAAGGTCCAGAATGCTATGCGCGACAGGGGAGGTTCTATAGAAGCAAAATGTGAGGATCTATGCTAAGCGAAAAGCGTCTAATGCTATAAACGATGATGAAAACGGGAGTTCAAGTGAAATGGCCGAAATCGCCAGTGTTAGGAAAAAAGAAATGAAAAAGGATCCCGAGTGTTAGAATGATGTGAATTGCCTGAAATGCATTGGGACCGACGTACAAAGGATGTTATGTTTTCTTAGCCGCTTGGAGATGGCTTAAATCTAGTGTTGATTTGATATTATTTTGAAAATTGACAAGGACAGTCTATATATATATTTTCTTGGATATGTTTACAATGCTTCATGAAATGTGATTTGCATAATGCTATATTAGTATAAAAAAACATGAGATGAAATGAATAATTGATTGCCTTAGAGCATTTTTTATGAACTTTAAATTGTTATTGATAATTGTGATTTAGACATTTTTGTCTTAGAGCTGTGCATTCCCTTTACTGTGGGTTCTCCCACAGTCCTCCTTGATGTCCTAACATGGGGAATTAGGGTCATTTCCCCACTGGGAATTGCACGCACATTCCTTACATACCCACAAAATATTTCACTTAAAATCAGAAACTAATTAATTGCTTATATACAGGTGTGCACCTGCACCCCCCCATCATTGACCTCATACCAGACCCACTCACTTGCAGGGTTGCACCCACTAAATTATCCTTCAACATGTCTTGGAAAGAGATAGCGGACATCACCACTAATCAAGCTACTACCAAAGCATATACCACAGAGGAAGCGGAGTCAATATACTCACTTATCAAAGAAGCACGTGATTTTGGTGCCTCCACAGGAAATATCTCACAACAACTAAAACAACTCGAATATTTATTGAAGAAAGAAATAAATCAGCGCCTCCACGCCACTACTCTCATTGAGTACCACAAAGTTAAAAGAATTCCAAGAGGGTTACGAATAGCTTTAAAACCTATGCTATTTAAATTTAACAAAGATTTCATGTCACGCTGGTATGCCATATTGAACAAATGTTCACTTGACTTGATACTTCTTATCATAGAAGAAATTTCTACTATACTTGTTGATTTGACGCAAGACATCAACAGACTTAAGGATGACCTCTCACAAAAAATGGACACCGAAGACTGGGATAAAGTATTGGAGAATATTAACACCAATCTGGATAAACATGCGAAAGAGGCGCACGAACGGAAGACCAGGAAGTTCCGCAGGGACACCATAGACTATAAACTGGATGAGGTCTACTCATGGGCAGAGACCTATGCCCAGAAACGTTTCTTTAAAAAACCTAACACCAATTCTTCTGAGGAAAGTCTGGTACCTGATCAAGATCTCACAGTTCAACGTCCAAAACCACCCTCTACCACATCTCAGATCTTGACAACAGAAGGAGAACCATCGACATCCAGCAAACAACAATCTTTTTTAGAGGCTGGCCCACTGACCAAGGGACCTCCAGACAAAACAACACCACAATCAGAACCCGCACCAGAAGGGGACAAAACAAAAAAAGCACCCGACACAGGAAGACCACAGAGAACGGTGAAGAAACCGAATCCCTAGTGATGAACATTTCTCACAGAACTTTGAACCCAGTGGAATTGAACACACTGAACAAAGGCATCTCTTTTGTGCCAACATATTCATCTACTGAATTGGAAACCGAGACAGCACTGTTCAAATTCATGCGCAAACTACGCCTAAGGTGGTTCTTTTCAACTTTGCCCAACCCTGAGGATCAAAGCCAAGAATCTAGGAAATTCCGCCCGAAGAGCAAATTTATGGCTCCCATCACCCATAAATCACTTGATACCTTTGAACATTTTGTTAAGAAAGACCTTGCCAAGATCCAATACACAAAACCTTCTCACTCTAATCTGACTGAAAAAGAACAAAAAACCTTAAGATCTCTAAAAAAAGACAAGTCTATTATTTTTCAACCAGCAGACAAGGGCGGTGCCCTTGTGATACTAGACACTTCATTCTATAATCAGAGTGTGGAAACACACCTATCTGATATTGATACCTATTTGGTACTGGATAAAGATCCAACGGACGAACTGCTTGCCTTATTGACTTCTGTAGTCACGAAAGCTGTAGAGGAAGGTACAATAGATATACCTACTGGCAAATTTCTTGTAAACCCAACACCAAAAGTCCCACATATATACATGCTTCCGAAGATGCATAAGGACTCCTTGAGACCACCCTTCAGGCCCATAGTGGCGGGGTGCAATTCGATACATGAAGCTATTGGGTATTTTGTGGACTATCATCTCCAGCCATTAGTTCAAACTTGGGACACGTATATACGTGACACTACAGATTGTCTCACGAAGCTGCAAGCCATTGAACACAAAGTCAACCAGGACACCCTACTATGTACGATAGACGTCGTGGCTTTGTACACTTCTATAGCACACGATCAAGGTCTAGAAGCAGTGGAATGGAGGTTGCTGACTTCATCCAAACCACCTGAATTGCCAATCTTTCTTCTTGAACTACTACACTTCTCGTTATATCATAGTTATTTCCTTTGGCAAAATCAATTTTATTTACAGAAGACGGGAACATCCATGGGCTTTCCCGGAGCCCCCTCGTATGCAAACACCTACATGGCCCACTTTGAACACCGACACATGCTCACCAACCCCATATGGATCAACAATGCAGTATCTATCTTTCGATACATTGACGACATTCTAGTCATATGGAATGGCCAAAAACATACACTGGAAGATTCCATCAAGACCTTAAATTTGCACAATCCGAGAATCCAATTCACCTACAACATCCAAGAAAACAAGATACACTTTTTGGACATAGAAATCCGGAAGACAGCCACAGGCTTAAGTACATCGGTTTACACAAAACCCACAGATGTAAACAGTGCACTGCACTTCACCAGTGCACATCCATTTTCCCTCAAGAAACACCTTCCAATCTCCCAGTTTATGCGCATAAAGAGAATCACCTCGGATAACCAAGAGTGCATAGGCAAAATTCAAGAACAAAAACGCAGATATCAAACAAGAGGATACCCAGTAGAAATACTTGATCAAGCTGAGGCACAAGTGGAAAAAAAACCGAGGAAGGATTTATTACAAACCTCCGAGAGAACATTATCGCGAAGAGAGGTATTTGTATTGAAACATTCCACACAAGCTCCTCATATAAAAACCATCATCAAGAAAAGATGGGAGATCATCGAAAATGAACCGGACTTTCAAGGTATCTTTTTAGATTCTCCATTATTTGCTCACCAAAGAGCGAAGAATCTTCGTGAACTCCTGAAACCGCAAGAAGACAAACCCGCAGGAGGTTTTAAGGGAATGACAAAATGCTACAACTGCGGCCAGTGCAGTAATGTAATTCCAGGCGACATTTTCACGCATCCACAAACGGGCACCAAACTAAAACTCCACCACACATCCAATTGCAACACTGAAGAAGTGATATATGCAATTAAATGCCCATGTGGCCTTGTGTACGTAGGCAGAACTAGCAGAAAGATTAAGACCCGCATCATAGAGCATAAAAGCCGGATTCGGAACAAAAACACCACATCCCCACTGGCAACTCATTGGGACAAAGCGGGACATACTATACCGCAAATACGGTTCACCATCTTAGAAAGAGTCAAAAAGGTGTCAGGCACAGACATTACCATCTCACTGGCCCGTAGGGAAACACATTGGATAAAAACATTGAGAACGCTAGCCCCTAATGGGCTTAATGACCATTATGAGATGCTATGTTTCATATAACGTAGTCTGTATAGTTCCATATTGTACAGGATTTGCACCCACCTTTAATTGTTTATCTCATTTCTAAACCTTTTCGCTTGGTCACTTATCATTTTACTAATTTTTTCTACACACGTTTCATTTCCCTTTTTTATTTCATTTTTTCATCACCATTCTTTGTAGGCTGCTTTTGTTTTATTTTCAGGCAATTCACATCATTCTAACACTCGGGATCCTTTTTCATTTCTTTTTTCCTAACACTGGCAACTTCGGCCATTTCACTTGAACTCCCGTTTTCATCATCGTTTATAGCATTAGGGTTCTTTTCCGCTTAGCATAGATCCTCACATTTTGCTTCTATAGAACCTCCCCTGTCGCGCATAGCATTCTGGACCTTTTTCCACATCACCGCGCTAGACGGAGCTTCTTACACACAGAGGACTCAACACGCCTCGGGTACGTTTTCTTCACCTTTTTTCACCTTCATTAAGACTTCGGTCTTTAGCCAATATTGTTTACATGGAGGACTCTAATCCCGCGTCCGCCCTCATTCATTTTTATAGCCTCGAGGTTTGCATCTTAAGAATGACGGAGGAACACCGTTCGCTTTCCCACCTTGGTTAAGCTGCAAAACGATCTCTCTCCCCTCAGTCAATTTCCGGTAAGCTTGTGAAGTACACAGATACATTATTTACCTTTCCCGCCTTGGAACCGCATATACATGATAGTTACTGTTAGCATTGTCTTGTTCTCATTTTAGATATTGCGCAAACCACAGAGACTCTCATTATCAGGCTACCTGTCCCGACCAACACTTATTGAAAGGTACTGGTTAGGCATTACTACCTGACCTTATTGTTTTAGGTTCTTTTCTTTCTTCACTTCGTTTACTTTAGAGCACACTCTTTTTAGCATTAGCATGTAATCTACAATGGACTATCTCCCACACTTTTCATTTCAGTGCACAACTTGGGGTGCAAATCCTACTAGCCGAGCAGTATTTTTACTGCATGTTGTTGTGTTTTAATTTTCAGTGGCGACATTGAATGTGAAGATTTCCATTTTCTAACGCACTCCCCTGACGAAGGGTTTTACGTAACCCGAAATGCATTGGGACCGACGTACAAAGGATGTTATGTTTTCTTAGCCGCTTGGAGATGGCTTAAATCTAGTGTTGATTTGATATTATTTTGAAAATTGACAAGGACAGTCTATATATATATTTTCTTGGATATGTTTACAATGCTTCATGAAATGTGATTTGCATAATGCTATATTAGTATAAAAAAAACATGAGATGAAATGAATAATTGATTGCCTTAGAGCATTTTTTATGAACTTTAAATTGTTATTGATAATTGTGATTTAGACATATTTGTCTTAGAGCTGTGCATTCCCTTTACTGTGGGTTCTCCCACAGTCCTCCTTGATGTCCTAACATGGGGAATTAGGGTCATTTCCCCACTGGGAATTGCACGCACATTCCTTACATACCCACAAAATATTTCACTTAAAATCAGAAACTAATTAATTGCTTATATACAGGTGTGCACCTGCACCCCCCCATCATTGACCTCATACCAGACCCACTCACTTGCAGGGTTGCACCCACTAAATTATCCTTCAACATGTCTTGGAAAGAGATAGCGGACATCACCACTAATCAAGCTACTACCAAAGCATATACCACAGAGGAAGCGGAGTCAATATACTCACTTATCAAAGAAGCACGTGATTTTGGTGCCTCCACAGGAAATATCTCACAACAACTAAAACAACTCGAATATTTATTGAAGAAAGAAATAAATCAGCGCCTCCACGCCACTACTCTCATTGAGTACCACAAAGTTAAAAGAATTCCAAGAGGGTTACGAATAGCTTTAAAACCTATGCTATTTAAATTTAACAAAGATTTCATGTCACGCTGGTATGCCATATTGAACAAATGTTCACTTGACTTGATACTTCTTATCATAGAAGAAATTTCTACTATACTTGTTGATTTGACGCAAGACATCAACAGACTTAAGGATGACCTCTCACAAAAAATGGACACCGAAGACTGGGATAAAGTATTGGAGAATATTAACACCAATCTGGATAAACATGCGAAAGAGGTGCACGAACGGAAGACCAGGAAGTTCCGCAGGGACACCATAGACTATAAACTGGATGAGGTCTACTCATGGGCAGAGACCTATGCCCAGAAACGTTTCTTTAAAAAACCTAACACCAATTCTTCTGAGGAAAGTCTGGTACCTGATCAAGATCTCACAGTTCAACGTCCAAAACCACCCTCTACCACATCTCAGATCTTGACAACAGAAGGAGAACCATCGACATCCAGCAAACAACAATCTTTTTTAGAGGCTGGCCCACTGACCAAGGGACCTCCAGACAAAACAACACCACAATCAGAACCCGCACCAGAAGGGGACAAAACAAAAAAAGCACCCGACACAGGAAGACCACAGAGAACGGTGAAGAAACCGAATCCCTAGTGATGAACATTTCTCACAGAACTTTGAACCCAGTGGAATTGAACACACTGAACAAAGGCATCTCTTTTGTGCCAACATATTCATCTACTGAATTGGAAACCGAGACAGCACTGTTCAAATTCATGCGCAAACTACGCCTAAGGTGGTTCTTTTCAACTTTGCCCAACCCTGAGGATCAAAGCCAACAATCTAGGAAATTCCGCCCGAAGAGCAAATTTATGGCTCCCATCACCCATAAATCACTTGATACCTTTGAACATTTTGTTAAGAAAGACCTTGCCAAGATCCAATACACAAAACCTTCTCACTCTAATCTGACTGAAAAAGAACAAAAAACCTTAAGATCTCTAAAAAAAGACAAGTCTATTATTTTTCAACCAGCAGACAAGGGCGGTGCCCTTGTGGTACTAGACACTTCATTCTATAATCAGAGTGTGGAAACACACCTATCTGATATTGATACCTATTTGGTACTGGATAAAGATCCAACGGACGAACTGCTTGCCTTATTGACTTCTGTAGTCACGAAAGCTGTAGAGGAAGGTACAATAGATATACCTACTGGCAAATTTCTTGTAAACCCAACACCAAAAGTCCCACATATATACATGCTTCCGAAGATGCATAAGGACTCCTTGAGACCACCCTTCAGGCCCATAGTGGTGGGGTTCAATTCGATTCATGAAGCTATTGGGTATTTTGTGGACTATCATCTCCAGCCATTAGTTCAAACTTGGGACACGTATATACGTGACACTACAGATTGTGTTCAATGGCTTGCAGCTTCATGAGACAAAGTCAACCAGGACACCCTACTATGTACGATAGACGTCGTGGCTTTGTACACTTCTATAGCACACGATCAAGGTCTAGAAGCAGTGGAATGGAGGTTGCTGACTTCATCCAAACCACCTGAATTGTCAATCTTTCTTCTTGAACTACTACACTTCTCGTTATATCATAGTTATTTCCTTTGGCAAAATCAATTTTATTTACAGAAGACGGGAACATCCATGAGCTTTCCCGGAGCCCCCTCGTATGCAAACACCTACATGGCCCACTTTGAACACCGAAATGTGGGTAGGGCTGGCGCACAACAGTTTATGAGTGAAGGTTTTCTGTTAGTTTTAGGTGCTTTACGAGTGATGTCAGGCGTCCCTCGACATCCAGTGTAACAGTCTAAGGTTGTGGGGTCAGTGAGCCACTAATCCCATCCTCGTATGCACACTATAATCCCTCAATGGGTCACAGAGGTTTCAAAGACTTTTGGTGATGTTTTCAATTCTCGATTTATTCATGAGTTTCTTTGGTTTGAATCATTAACATTCTGTATTTTCACCATGCGACACAATCCTTATATACATCCAATGCATTTCGGGGTTATGTTACACCCCTTCATCAGGGAAAGGACACTGTAATCAGAAACATAAATTTCTTAAATAATATCTCAAACAAAGTACATGTTCGACATTAATAAACACATGCTTAAGAACTCAATGTAGGTAATGGCGCTAAAAAAAGTGATGGCACCGACCCGTACCGGGTTTTAGAGTTAACCCCAACTCACGTTAATACCACACCGTCTCTTTAACAACATAGCACACTCCCATTTGCTTCCGCATAGCACACGTGACCATGCCCTTTTAAGATACGAACACCGGTCGCCGGCGTTTCCGCTGGGACCGGCATTCACAAACGGAGGAATCTACAAACAACACACAGGTTAGTCCGACCTCGTAACACTCGGCAATTACATTATCGCGGTTATACTCTTGACAACCACTCAACCAATGACTAACACACTTCTCCGGATATTTTGATTCACAGAACCATGCGTACCTGATTAAGACGATACACGTAAGCTAGGCTCTGCCGATTCTAATTGTTATACCTTGTGCACGGGATCATTCGGGTTACTCTAAGGTGAACCCTTTAAATGCCATCACTTTTTTTAGCGCCATTACCTACATTGAGTTCTTAAGCATGTGTTTATTAATGTCGAACATGTACTTTGTTTGAGATATTATTTAAGAAATTTATGTTTCTGATTACAGTGTCCTTTCCCCGATGAAGGGGTGTAACATAACCCCGAAATGCATTGGATGTATATAAGGATTGTATCGCATGGTGAAAATACAGAATGTTAATGATTCAAACCAAAGAAACTCATGAATAAATCGAGAATTGAAAACATCACCAAAAGTCTTTGAAACCTCTGTGACCCATAGAGGGATTATAGTGTGCATACGAGGATGGGATTAGTGGCTCACTGACCCCACTTTGAACACCGACACATGCTCACCAACCCCATATGGATCAACAATGCAGTATCTATCTTTCGATACATTGACGACATTCTAGTCATATGGAATGGCCAAAAACGTACACTGGAAGATTCCATCAAGACCTTAAATTTGCACAATCCGAGAATCCAATTCACCTACAACATCAAAGAAAACAAGATACACTTTTTGGACATAGAAATCCGGAAGACAGCCACAGGCTTAAGTACATCGGTTTACACAAAACCCACAGATGTAAACAGTGCACTGCACTTCACCAGTGCACATCCATTTTCCCTCAAGAAACACCTTCCAATCTCCCAGTTTATGCGCATAAAGAGAATCACCTCGGATAACCAAGAGTGCATAGACAAAATTCAAGAACAAAAACGCATGTTTATCAAACAAGAGGATACCCAGTAGAAATACTTGATCAAGCTGAGGCACAAGTGGAAAAAAAAACGAGGAAGGATTTATTACAATCCTCCGAGAGAACATTATCGCGAAGAGAGGTATTTGTATTGAAACATTCCACACAAGCTCCTCATATAAAAACCATCATCAAGAAAAGATGGGAGATCATTGAAAATGAACCGGACTTTCAAGGTATCTTTTTAGATTCTCCATTATTTGCTCACCAAAGAGCGAAGAATCTTCGTGAACTCCTGAAACCGCAAGAAGACAAACCCACAGGAGGTTTTAAGGGAATGACAAAATGCTACAACTGAGGCCAGTGCAGTAATGTAATTCCAGGCGACATTTTCACGCATCCACAAACGGGCACCAAACTAAAACTCCACCACACATCCAATTGCAACACTGAAGAAGTGATATATGCAATTAAATGCCCATGTGGCCTTGAGTACGTAGGCAGAACTAGCAGAAAGATTAAGACCCGCATCATAGAGCATAAAAGCCGGATTCGGAACAAAAACACCACATCCCCACTGGCAACTCATTGGGACAAAGCGGGACATACTATACCGCAAATACGGTTCACCATCTTAGAAAGAGTCAAAAAGGTGTCAGGCACAGACATTACCATCTCACTGGCCCGTAGGGAAACACATTGGATAAAAACATTGAGAACGCTAGCCCCTAATGGGCTTAATGACCATTATGAGATGCTATGTTTCATATAACGTAGTCTGTATAGTTCCATATTGTACAGGATTTGCACCCACCTTTAATTGTTTATCTCATTTCTAAACCTTTTCGCTTGGTCACTTATCATTTTACTAATTTTTTCTACACACGTTTCATTTCCCTTTTTTATTTCATTTTTTCATCACCATTCTTTGTAGGGTGCTTTTGTTTTATTTTCAGGCAATTCACATCATTCTAACACTCGGGATCCTTTTCATTTCTTTTTTCCTAACACTGGCGATTTTGGCCATTTCACTTGAACTCCCATTTTCATCATCGTTTATAGCATTAGGGTTCTTTTCCGCTTAGCATAGATCCTCACATTTTGCTTCTATAGAACCTCCCCTGTCGCTCATAGCATTCTGGACCTTTTTCCACATCACCGCGCTAGACGGAGCTTACACACAGAGGACTCAACACGCCTCGGGTACGTTTTCTTCACCTTTTTTCACCTTCATTAAGACTTCGGTCTTTAGCCAATATTGTTTACATGGAGGACTCTAATCCCGCGTCCGCCCTCATTCATTTTTATAGCCTCGAGGTTTGCATCTTAAGAATGACGGAGGAACACCGTTCGCTTTCCCACCTTGGTTAAGCTGCAAAACGATCTCTCTCCCCTCAGTCAATTTCCGGTAAGCTTGTGGAGTACACAGATACATTATTTACCTTTCCCGCCTTGGAACCGCATATACATGATAGTTACTGTTAGCATTGTCTTGTTCTCATTTTAGATATTGCGCAAACCACAGAGACTCTCATTATCAGGCTACCTGTCCCGACCAACACTTATTGAAAGGTACTGGTTAGGCATTACTACCTGACCTTATTGTTTTAGGTTCTTTTCTTTCTTCACTTCGTTTACTTTAGAGCACACTCTTTTTAGCATTAGCATGTAATCTACAATGGACTATCTCCCACACTTTTCATTTCAGTGCACAACTTGGGGTGCAAATCCTACTAGCTGAGCAGTATTTTTACTGCATGTTGTTGTGTTTTAATTTTCAGTGGCGACATTGAATGTGAAGATTTCCATTTTCTAACGCACTCCCCTGACGAAGGGTTTTACGTAACCCGAAATGCATTGGGACCGACGTACAAAGGATGTTATGTTTTCTTAGCCGCTTGGAGATGGCTTAAATCTAGTGTTGATTTGATATTATTTTGAAAATTGACAAGGACAGTCTATATATATATTTTCTTGGATATGTTTACAATGCTTCATGAAATGTGATTTGCATAATGCTATATTAGTATAAAAAAAACATGAGATGAAATGAATAATTGATTGCCTTAGAGCATTTTTTATGAACTTTAAATTGTTATTGATAATTGTGATTTAGACATTTTTGTCTTAGAGCTGTGCATTCCCTTTACTGTGGGTTCTCCCACAGTCCTCCATGATGTCCTAACATGGGGAATTAGGGTCATTTCCCCACTGGGAATTGCACGCACATTCCTTACATACCCACAAAATATTTCACTTAAAATCAGAAACTAATTAATTGCTTATATACAGGTGTGCACCTGCACCCCCCCATCATTGACACATTATAGCAAAGCATGAGCCGTAATAATTGGTATACATATAGAAAGTGACTCTGGAATACACTGCTGCGATATGGCTGACAAACACTGTGTTCACCATGCCATCATAAGCACATCAAATTATATCTTTGTAAGCTTTAATTCTAATAACATATGGACTAGCAAATATTACAGCCCGTATTGGCCATTATATTTGGTAGTCCCCAAAGGGCCGGGATATGAAAGCTTGTGGAATGCATTTAAGGATGCTTTAAGATAATTTCATCTGCTGTCATATAAAAGGCAATTTTAACTCGTCAATGGTCAAAAGATAACGCTTGACAAGTAAGGAATAGCAGATATTACATCACTGCATGTTCCATAATATTTATTATCCCCATTGAAAGAGACAGTGGAAAACATAAACAAGGGTATGATGTGTCAGAAAAGCACTGTGTTTTCCACATCACTATAAGACCATATCAAATAGTATCCTGTTACGGTTTAACCCAAGAAACATGAGACACAATATAATATAGCCCGTTTGGGCCATTATATCAGGTATGGCTTAATGGACCCAGAAGTGAAAGCTTGTGGAATGGTATCAAAAGTGCTAAAAGATATTGTGATCTCCTATCAAATAAAAAGCCATTTCAGATAGTAAATAGCTTAAAGTTAAGCCTTGCATTATAGGGGAGACAAGATATAGCAATAAATGAGCCATGATATTTGGTGTCCCAGTAGAAGAAGATATTGTAAAACAAAGAAGGATGTGAATTGGCTGGAAAATACTGAAGTCACCAGGCCAACATAAACCAGTTTCAATCTTATCAAGGTAAGAGTTAACTCTGTAAACGTAGGTGATACAAAATATTATAGCAACGTACAGGTACATGGTATCCTTCACAAGAACTGCATGTGAGGGTGCACTAAAAATGTCAAATGTAGATAGACCTACTGTGATCCCTAGCCAAATAAAATGACATTTGAAACGGCCAATGCCTAAAAGGTAACCCCTAAAAGGAAATTACTAGGAAAGGTGTGATGTGACAGAGAAGTACTGCGCTCAACAGGTGAAGAGCATGTCAAATTCTTTTCTGGTAAGTGTTAACACTTGGTATGTAGGGGCTACTAAATATAGACGGTATGGGCCATTATTTTTGGGACACTGTTCACTTAGCCTATATGGACTCATCGTCTTAACTACTAATTTGGAATTTTTGCGAAATATAAAATACACAATGCTATAGTGCAAGGCAAGCATGTGCTCTAACCAGTAGCAAACCAGACTTGCTGACATTAACTAACTCGGCACCATAAGCAAACCAAATAGATGATGCATCCAACCCAGACTTGGGATTTTTTTTAATTTCATGTTTTTTTTAAATTTGAAAATGTTTCCCTCAAATGTGTATGCACTTCTCTTGGCACTTTAAGAAGTAATGATGCACAGGTGTACTAGTGTACTTACTGTAGCTATTCTGTGTTTGACTGGGGCTTATGCTGCAGGTGCCTGGGAAGTACTGATTCTCCTCAAGCTATTGACTATTGCACTGTTGATGCCCACACAGAGTATTTAGTGTCCTTCTCATTTAGCCACATCAGCACTTTGCTTCCAATTATTTTTCAGTTGTACTGTCAATTATAACAGAGAACCTTTTCCAGTCCCAGAATGCAACATGGTGTAAATTAAAAAGTGTAGACTGCTATCTCACATGGCATTCAGCTCCTTGATAATCAGGTTACACTAGAAAAAATATATCATTTGCTTATGTTTGCTATTTTGGAACAGCCAGGAGCTGGTAGGTGAAAACAAGTTTGTGTAAAATGCTAATTCCACATTTGTAACCATCATGCCTCCATTTCCTTAAATTAGTATTGAAAAATTAGACACTTTTAAATGATTTATTCACATACTTGCTATTTTAGGTTTATGTCAAAAGAAAACATACAGAATTGTATGCATTTGCTTTGTAGGTTTCACCAAACAGCACATGTGCTGCGAATTTGAGATATTTTGTTTTCTAAAAGTGGGCTTAGAGCCTGCTCATTGCTTACCATTTGTTGGCTTCATTGTCACTCTCATTTGTTTGCTTTTTATTGGTAAGATGCTGTAAGCTTCCTTTCTTTTTACGTATTTGTCCCTCCACTAGAGCATGCACACATTACTTGTATTCTTCCACTGATAATATTTTTTAAACATAACTTTTTCTTTGTGTTTAAGCACTATAGCAGAGTGCATCTTGTTCAGCTGGCTCCATCGTGCACTTCTCCCCCTGAGGGTTCCTCCCTCATACATGATGCTCCTGTCCCTCCTTCCACTGTTGTCCATGTTGTTGCTTGCCCCATCCATCCAACTTCCTTTTGTTGTTGTCCGTAATTTTACTTACAACACCCATTGTCCCACCTCTCACTTTTGCTCATGTTGTAGCGTCCTCCACGCACCCTCCTTCTGTCCTTCCATTGTTGCCAGTGGTGTTTCTCACTTGCCCCCACCCTCCCCCCTTCAATTGTTTTCCGTGTTATTGCTTGTTTCTACCTGCCCACCCAACTTCCATTATTGCACTTGTTGCTTGACCCTTGCTCTCCCTCCTTCCGTTGTTGCCCGGGTTTTTGCTTGCAACATCCACACTCTATCCTCAGTTCATTGTTGCCTATGTTGTTGCTTGCTTCCACCCACCCTCCCTTTTTCCATGGTTGCACCACTTATTGTTGCTTCCCCCCTCCAATTCCCCTTTTTTCTATTGTTGCCTGTGTAGTTGCTTTCAACACCTACCCTCCTTCCGTTGTTGCTTGCCTCCGCCAATACTCTCTTCTTCCGTTGTTGCTTGCAACCCCACCCACCCTTGCTCCTTCCATTTTTCTTGTTTTGTTGCTTTCTCCACTCACCCTCCTCTGATGTTGCTCGTATTGTTCCCTACCTGACCCACCCTCCCTCCTGTTGTTGCACATGTTGTTGCCAGAGTTTGCTTGCACCCACCCTCCCAACATGCATTGTACATGTGCTTGCTCTGAGGCCCTCCCTTCCACCATCTAGTGTCCTTGTTGCCCCCTGACTCAACCACCCACGTTGCCACCATAACAGCTTATTTGCTGCTTATGTGTGACATTTATATTTGTATTTAAATTGATAGGGCGCACAGCTACCCACAGGGGGTCTCCCGGCGCCACATTTCAATGGCTTAAGCCTACTTATGAGTGACATTCAACGACCAAATATGTGACACTCAGAGTGACACTTTCTCGTGAGTAAAACCAAGCACTGAAGTGCATAGAAAGCAAAATGACTTACCTTTGAGCAATAAAAAGTTCTAAAACAATCTTGAAACAGTTGCCAAGTACCTCAAATGGAAGGTTACTATGACAACCACCCTCCATTATAAAAACATGAGAAACTCGTGGACTAGCCACTACTTACCAGGGCTACTTTGACCCTTGCAGCAACATGAACAAATTATGGCATTACTGTCTCCAAAAAGAGTGGAATTGCCTGGCCATGATGAAATGTGGCTACATAAACACATCTTTTATCACAACGCAGAAATTTTATTTGAAATCTCCTTTTCTTATTGTTTCAGAAAACCGCGATAGGACATGCAAATATGATCACCACAAACAGCACAGTGACAGACATATCGCTTTGTCTTTCTCTTAATGGTTGCTCTGCCTGCAATTTACCAACTCTGTCTGCTGGCTCTCAGCGGACTGACACCCATGCTATAGCTGCTCCAGTGTTGACTCACACTGGCTGCCTTTTGACGCTCAACTCGTGCAGAGATGCTGCTCCCTAGTTTGCTGGCATGTTCTGCTGAACTCGACCACTGCTATTGGAAACTGAGCTACTGAATATTAATATTACAAATTAGGATTGCTGAAAACTTCACCCTTACTAGAGAACACGTCTGGCTCCTCTAGTATTTTTCCTATATGTTTTGTAAAAATTGGTTAATTGAATTTTGGAATACAATTCTAGATATAACTGAATCAGTGTATGAGTTTTCCTTTCTCTTTGACATCCACTTAAAACCCTCGCCAAATGCCATTCTCGCCTTCTCTGCCTTAATTAATATTAAGTATATATGCCACTGGAACCACGGTTGCTTAAAATACTTAATCACCCTGGTTCCTTAGTGAGTAGGGTTCCCTTGTTTTCCTTTTTCGTTTTTCTCATGCCAGCAGGTAGGCCCAGTGTGCCCTGTCCACTGGCAGTGATGCCTTCCAGGGGGAAGTCAGGAGGATTTTGAAAAAAACAAACACAGCACTGCCAAATGAGGCCAGGGGTCTGAAACGCTGCATGGTCTTAGAGGTGCCAAGCTCTACTATAAATACATCAAAAGTGCACTACCATACAGTGCTGTTCTACTATCTTATGTATAGTCAATATTTACCCACTCTAAGACCTTGGTAACAAACGCATTTCGTTCACAAGAACTTCGTCAGGGCATGCTAACTGTGTCCGATAAACACAGACTTCAAATCTTGTCCATCTTGTTCGTTATTCAATGCGCATGTAAACGGCTACTGTGCCAGAAAAAACTACGTGCTGCGTTGGAAACAAGAAAATCTGTTCGAGTGTTCACAGATTTGTAGTCTGTGTTTATCGGACACAGTTAGCACGCTCTGACGAAGTTCTTGTGAACGAAATGCGTTTGTTACCAAGGTCTTAGAGTGGGTAAATATTGACTATACATAAGATAGTAGAACAGCACTGTATGGTAGTGCACTTTTGATGTATTTATAGTAGAGCTTGGTAGAACTTACCCGTGAGGGTCTCAAGGTGAGGGTCTCAAGGTGCTGAGGGAGGGGGGAGGCGGTGGATGATGCTACTGCTCGAAGAGCCAGGTCTTAAGGAGTCTTCAGAAGGCGAGTAGGTCTTGGGTCTGCCGTATGTGGATGGGGTTCCAGGTCTTGGCGGGGAGGTAGGAAAAGGATCTGCTGCAAGAGGTCGTTTGTTGGATGCGGGGGACAGCAACGAGGGCGAGGCTGGCGGAGCAGAGCTGGCGGGTGGGGATGTATTGTATTGTATTGTAATTGCATTTATATAGCGCTTACTACCCCTGACGAGGCGTCGAAGCGCTTTTTCGGCGGGTAGCACGCTACTCCGGGACCCACAGAGGATTACTTTTGAATTAGTATAGTGAAACATGCAAGTACATCTTAAGTGGTGGATAGGTTAGTCAGTAATTTGGATTTGGAATGATAGCAGAAGGATAGAGTAGGACAGAGGTTAGTATTTATTTATCGCTCGCTTGTTGATGCATGCTATTCAGGGAGCCTATAAAGGATTAGTGGTGAATTAATATGGTGAAATATGAGGTAATTTCAGTGGTGGATATTAGTCTGTTACTTGGCGTGAGAAGGATAGCGGAAGGATAAAAGGGAAGAAAGATTTGCATTCATATAGCACTTGTTTCCCCTGATGGGTGTTGAAGCGCTTTTTTGGCGAGTAGCACGCCACTCCGGAACCCATAAAGGATTAGTGTTGAAAATTAGTATAGTATAAATATGAAGTAATTTGAGTAGTAGATATGTTATTCAGTTATTTGGGCAGTATATTAGTATAGTTGAATATGGAACATGGAATTTGAGAAGTGAACATGTTAGTCTGTCAATATTGATAGAAAAAGGATAGTGGAGAGATAAAAGAGTGAAGGATTTTTTTTTTTTAGGAGAAAAAGGCAGCATTTCAGGCCCTAGTCCCGACCAGTCTCGAACAGGCCCAAACAGGCAACTACCCTTGTCCTCTCCACCCTTAACAGGCCCAAACAGGCAACTACCCTTGTCCTCTCCACCCTTAACAGGCCCAAACAGGCAACTACCCTTGTCCTCTCCACCCTTAGCCTCGACGCCCGGGCTGAAACGCCCTAAGCCTAGCCCTCTTTGTAGCCCTAGTAATCAGGTGACCCCTTCAGCCAATGGGAACGCTAGCCCTAACACTATCCAATCACAACACTAGCCCTAACATCTTGAACCAATAGGAGACCAGGACCTTGCAGCCAATCTTAACCCTAGTCCAAGCAGCCAGTCAAATCAAAAACCCTGATCTCCACATCCAATAAAGGCCTTAGTCCTACCACTAGTCCCAACCCAAGTCCAAGCAGCCAATGGTACAAGTAGCCCTAGTCCCTACTTCCAATAGAAAGCCTAACCCTACTCTTAGTCCCACAACTGGTCCAACAACCAATCACACCAGAAGCACTAAATAGCTACTTCCAATTAAAGGTCTAACCGTAGCCCTAGTCCCACCCTACTCCCAACAACCAATAACATAGGAAGCCCTAGTCCCTACTTCCTATAGAAATCCAAACCCTAGCCCTAGTCCCAACCCTGCAATGATTGAATCACAGACCGAGAAACCAATCAGAACCCTCAAATACCCAGCCAATGAGGACATTAACCCTAACCCAATAGAAACACCAGATACAACCACCAATCAGTGTACACATGTGCCAACCATCAGCACACCATATAAGATCCCAGCAACCTCAGACAAGGTTTGCTGGCCAGGGAGTTGGAAGCTGCTTGCTCCTGTTCAGAATCTCCTAGGAGACAGACAAGCTCAATACACAACTTTGGACTTCAGCAGGTAAAGGCTTCACTAACTCGAAATCTAACAATACTGTTTGAGTAAAGCTTTACTCCCCCTGCTGGCCAAAAAACGAAGTGCACAGGCCCCAGTAAATACAGTTTCAACAGCTCACAGAAGCACCCTCTGATGCAGAAAATCTTTGTTGCTGGGGGGTGGGGGGGCAGGGGGGCTGGCCTCACTGGCTTGTGAACACAAAATGGTGGCTGGGGGTGCACTGTTTCAGCACACAGGCCTAAGCACAGAGCAAAGGAGAAATTTGGAGGGAAAACAGATTTGTCACCAAGGAATGAGAGGGACAAACTACAGAGGTTGGACTGCAAATCCCACAATTCAACACACTAAATGAAGGCAATCATGGGCAGGGAAAACCACACTTTTCAAACACAACACAGGTGATAAAATATGCAATTACAGGCAGGCTAAAACTACAATTTTTAACTGTAACAACCACAGGCATAGACAGTAAACACAGAAAGTGAAAATCGTTTTTTAAATAACTTTTTGTCTTGGGAAGAGACAGCACTAGTCTGTCTCCTTACCACTTCCTGGACTCTGCTCTAAGCAATCTGGGGCACATGTGGGCTGCAACTCACAAGATGGAGGAGAATGATTTGGGGTCCACCCAGCAAGGCCTTCAGGGGCCTGGGGAGGTGTGAGAGGAGGGCTCAGACTTGCCTGGTAGCTGAATAGCCAATGGCCTGCTGGCCTGGGGGTGTGGTCTGGGCAGCTGCCTGCTCCTGTTCAGAATCTCCTAGGAGACAGACAGGCTCAATACACAACTTTGGACTTCAGCAGGTAAAGGCTTCACTAACTCGAAATCTAACAATACTGTTTGATTAAATCTTTACTCCCCCTGCTGGCCAAAAAACGAAGTGCACAGGCCCCAGTAAATACAGTTTCAACAGGGAGTTAGAGAAGGAGGTGGGTGGAAGAGAGGAAAAGATCAGCACAGGAGAAGAGAACAGGGAGTTAAAGGAGAAGGCGGTGGAAGAGAGCAGATCAGCACTGGAGAAGAGAACAGGGAGTTAAAGAAGGAAGCGGGTGGAAGAGAACAGCAGATCAGCACAGGGGAAGAGAAGAGAACAGGGAGTTAAAGAAGGAGGTGGGGTGGTAGAGAGCAGCAGATCAGCACAGGGGAAGAGAACAGGGAGTTAAAGAAGGAGGTGGGTGGAAGAGAACAGCAGATCAGCACATGGGAAGAGAAGAGAACAGGGAGCTAGAGAAAGGGGCGGTGGAAGAGAGCAGCAGATCAGAATGGGAGAAGAGAACAGGGAGTTAAAGAAGGAGGCGGGTGGAAGAGAGCAAGAGATCAGCATGGGAGAAGAGAAGAGAACAGGGAGTTAGAGAAGGAGGTGGGTGGAAGAGAGGAAAAGATCAGCACAGGAGAAGAGAACAGGGAATTAAAGGAGGAGGCGGTGGAAGAGAGCAGCAGATCAGCACAGGAGAAGAAAACAGGGAGTTAAAGAAGGAGGTGGGTGGAAGAGAACAGCAGATCAGCACAGGGGAAGAGAAGAGAACAGGGAGCTAGAGAAAGGGGCGGTGGAAGAGAGCAGCAGATCAGAATGGGAGAAGAGAACAGGGAGTTAAAGAAGGAGGCGGGTGGAAGAGCAGCAGATCAGCACAGGAGAAGAGAATAGAACAGGGAGTTAGAGAAGGAGGTGAGGTGGAACAGAGCAGCAGAAGTTAACAGGGA
Source organism: Lissotriton vulgaris (assembly GCF_964263255.1). Taxonomy (NCBI): domain Eukaryota; kingdom Metazoa; phylum Chordata; class Amphibia; order Caudata; family Salamandridae; genus Lissotriton; species Lissotriton vulgaris. The sequence continues at coordinate 209,856,980 of NC_141695.1, forward strand.
GTTAAAGAAGGAGGCGAGGTGGAAGAGAACAGCAGATCAGCACAGAAGAAGAGAACAGGGAGTTAAAGAAGGAGATGGGGTGGTAGAGAGCAAGAGATTAGCACAGGAGAAGAGAAGAGAACAGGGAGTTAGAGAAGGAGGTGGGTGGAAGAGAGGAAAAGATCAGCACAGGAGAAGAGAACAGGGAGTTAAAGGAGGAGATGGGGTGGTAGAGAGCAGCAGATCAGCACAGGAGAAGAGAACAGGGAGTTAAAGAAGGAAGCAGGTGGAAGAGAACAGCAGATCAGCACAGGGGAAGAGAACAGGGAGGTAAAGAAGGAGGCGGGTGGAAGAGAGCAGCAGATCAGCATGGGAGAACAGAACAGGGAGTTAAAGAAGGAGGCGGGTGGAAGAGAGCAGCAGCACAGAAGAAGAGAGCAGGGAGTTAAAGAAGGAGATGGGTGGTAGAGAGCAGCAGATCAGCACAGGAGAAGAGAACAGGGAGGTAAAGAAGGAGGCGAGTGGAAGAGAGCAGCAGATCAGCACAGGAGAAGAGAAGAGAACAGGGAGCTAGAGAAGGGGTGGTGGAAGAGAGTAGCAGATCAGAATGGGAGAAGAGAACAGGGAATTAAAGAAGGAGGCGGGGTGGAAGTGCAGCAGATCAGCACAGGAGAAGAGAATAGAACAGGGAGTTAAAGAAGGAGGCGGGGTGGAAGAGAGCAGCAGATCAGAACGGGAGAAGAGAACAGGGAGTTAAAGAAGGAGGTGGGGTGGTAGAGAGCAGCAGATCAGCACATGAGAAGAGAACAGGGAGTTAAAGAAGGAGGCGGGTGGAAGAGAACAGCAGATCAGCACAGGGGAAGAGAAGAGAACAGGGAGCTAGAGAAGGGGCGGTGGAAGAGAGCAGCAGATCAGAATGGGAGAAGAGAACAGGGAGTTAAAGAAGGAGTCGCGGAGTGGAAGTGCAGCAGATCAGCACAGGAGAAGAGAATAGAACAGGGAGTTAAAGAAGGAGGTGAGGTGGAAGAGAGCAAGAGATCAGCACAGGAGAAGAGAAGAGAACAGGGAGTTAGAGAAGGAGGTGGGTGGAAGAGAGGAAAAGATCAGCACAGGAGAAGAGAACAGGGAGTTAAAGGAGGAGGCGGGTGGAAGAGAGCAGATCAGCACTGGAGAAGAGAACAGGGAGTTAAAGAAGGAAGCGGGTGGAAGAGAACAGCAGATCAGCACAGGGGAAGAGAAGAGAACAGGGAGTTAAAGAAGGAGGTGGGGTGGTAGAGAGCAGCAGATCAGCACAGGAGAAGAGAACAGGGAGTTAAAGAAGGAGGTGGGTGGAAGAGAACAGCAGATCAGCACAGGGGAGGAGAAGAGAACAGGGAGCTAGAGAAAGGGGCGGTGGAAGAGAGCAGCAGATCAGAATGGGAGAAGAGAACAGGGAGTTAAAGAAGGAGGCGGGTGGAAGAGCAGCAGATCAGCACAGGAGAAGAGAATAGAACAGGGAGTTAGAGAAGGAGGTGAGGTGGAACAGAGCAGCAGAAGTTAACAGGGAGATAAAGAAGGAGGCGGGTGGAAGAGAACAGCAGATCAGCGCAGAAGAAGAGAACAGGGAGTTAAAGAAGGAGATGGGGTGGTAGAGAGCAAGAGATCAGCACAGGAGAAGAGAAGAGAACAGGGAGTTAGAGAAGGAGGTGGGTGGAAGAGAGGAAAAGATCAGCACAGGAGAAGAGAACAGGGAGTTAAAGGAGGAGGCGGGTGGAAGAGATCAGCAGATCAGCACAGGAGAAGAGAACAGGGAGTTAAAGAAGGAGGTGGGTGGAAGAGAGCAGCAGATTAGCACAGGAGAAGAGAACAGGGAGTTAAAGAAGGAGTTCGGGTGTAAGAGCAGCAGAACAGCACAGGAGAAGAGAACAGGGAGTTAAAGAAGGAGGCGGGTGGAAGAGAACAGCAGATCGACACAGGTGAAGAGAACCAGGAGTTACAGAAGGAGGCGGTGGAACAGAACAGCAGATCAGCACAGGAGAAGAGAACAGGGATTTAGATAGGCTGGTCCAGCATTGTGGAATGCTTTGTGTGCGCAGGTGAGGAGCTTGAAGGTGATCCTCTTGCCGATGGGGAGCCAGTGTAAGTCTCTCAAGTGGGGGTGATGTGGCTGCGGTGGGGGACGTTGACCATCAGTCGGGCGGAGGCGTTTTGGATACGTTGTAGTCGTCGTAGGTGTTTGCCTGGGATTCCTGCGTAGAGTGCGTTGCCGTAGTCCAGTCTGCTGCTGACGAGGGCCTGTGTCACTGTTCTTCTTGTTTCGGTTGGGAACCACTTGTAGATCCTGCGGAGCATACAGAGGGTGTTGTTGCAGGAGGAGGAGACGGCGTTGACCTGCTTAGACATGGAGAGGGAGGAGTCGAGGATGAATCCTAGATTGCGTGCATGGTCGGTGGGTGTTGGTGCTGTTCCCAGTGTGGTCGGCCACCAGGAGTTGTCCCACACTGAGGGGGTGGGTCCCAGGATGAGGACCTCCGTCTTGTCCGAGTTCAACTTCAGAAGGCTGCTCCTCATCCAATCGGCGAGGGCCTTCATTCCCTCGTGGAGGTTGGTTTAGGCGGTGTGTGGGTCCTTGATGAGGGAGAGGATGAGCTGGGTGCCGTCGGTGTAGGAGACGATGTTGAGGACGTGCTGGCGGGCCACTTGTGCGAGGGGAGCCATGTAGACGTTGAACAGCGTTGGGCTGAGGGATGAGCCCTGGGGACGCCGCAGATGATGTCGGTGGCTTCGGATCAGAAGGGTGGGAGGGGGATGCTCTGGGTTCTGCCGGAGAGGAAGGACGTGGTCCAGTCAAGAGCTTTCTCTTGGATTCCGGCTTCTAGGAGGCGTGTCTTTAGAGTGCGATGGCAGACCCTGTTGAAGGCGGCTGACAGGTCCAGGAGGATGAGGGCTGATGTTTTGCCGTTGTCTAGTTGGTGCCGGATGTCGTCTGTGGTGGTGATGAGGGCTGTCTCAGTGCTGTGGTTTCGTCTGAATCCGGACTGGGACGGGTCCAAGATGTTGTCTTCCAGGTGGCGGGCCAGTTGCATGTTGACGATTTTCTTGATGACCTTTGCCGGGAACGGGAGCAGGGAAATGGACTGAAAGTTCTTGATATCCTTGCGGTCCGCCGGAGGCGTAGCTAGAGCTTGTGGCGCCCGGGGCTATCCCTCAGATTGCCGCCCCTTGAGGGGGTTGGGGGGGCAAAAAGGACGGCGAGCACTTGAAAGATGTCCGAGAGACGCATAGTATTGCCGCTAATAGTTACCTTGATCATCCAAGTTACATGCACATACATGACACGGTCAAAGGCTACGCAGTTGAATACACCGGTGACTGGCAGTACAAAAGAGAACACACAGACAGCATGATCTATCTGTGGACTCAGAAAAACCGCATGTGACATCCATCAGAGAGCTGCGTGAACAATTACCTGGTAATCCCCTCCGCACAATGCAAACATGCACATACATGACACTGTTCAGGGATCCATCATCTATAGCTGACATTAAATGACCATACATCATAGTCCCCCCATTAAAGCAGTGGGGACCTGCACAAACGTGATGTGCTCTGGGGACCCAAAACCAACTTAACAGTGCTGAAGTCTGTGATTCTTTATCTTTCAAAAAACGCAAATTAATTTTTCACAGGGAATGACTCACTGTGTGCCCTTAGAACTGAACGCAGCACAAAGGGGTCAGGCAGCTCCACCTTGCCAATATGTGTATATTGTACCTCTTCATTGAATAACAAGGGCGCAAACAGGCCATAGGTGTATCTCATACCTCTTTATTCAATAACACTGGTGCAGACAGGCTATCCATGTATCTCATACCTCTTCATTGAATAAGAAGGGCGCAGACAAGCCACCCACGTATCTCATATCTCTTCATTGAATAACAAACACGCTCACAGGCCACCCATGTCCCTCATAACTCTTCAATGAATAGCAAGGGCGCAGACAGGCCACTAGTGTCTCTCATACCTCTTCATTGAATAACAAGCATTTGCAATGCAATAGGTCAGGCATTTGCGAGAGTTTAACTTATTGCCATTGTAATTGACAATGTTTTTTATTTAAGTTTTAAAAACCAACACATAAATAAAAGGCATCGCCATTTACAATGCCAATGGCTCAAACTCTACAACTGCGAGACCTATTGCATTGCAAATGTGTTGAAGAATTACAGATGACAACTTGAAGCTTTAGTAGATTTATTATCAGCAACACAGCAAAATAAATAGCATCCAGCTTCCAAGCATGCAGGAACAGATCTAACTGCTCTGAGTGCCTAGTAACCAGTTGTGTTCCACAAAACACTCAAAGATATACAACAAAGATTTAAAGGTACAGATAGTAAAACATGTGAATGAAAGTGAATGAAGATGTAACACATCTCCCTTCAATAAAATAAACAAAAGAAAACATGAGTTAAGAAACATAGTCATAAAATTTTTTAAGAGCTAATCTAGGTCGAACAGAAGTCTTGACTCTTGAGGAAATGGAACCTTTATCTGTTTGATGAGAACAAGGATTCATAGATTGAGGAACAGTAGGATATTTAAGAACAGGTTGAAGAAGTGTGGGACACTTAGCAACACGTCTGATATTCCACAACTTACCATCTTGGGTAATAACACTGTTAATAAACACTCTAACAACCTTCATTGGTTTGCCAAATTGATAAAAAAAAATACTAAAATAACTCCACTTCTGTGCTGCTGTATCCACAATTAAAGATGATTTTCCCTCGTCGCCAAATTTTGTTGAACAATTACAGATGACAACTTGAAGCTTTAGTAGATTTATTATCAGCAACACAGCAACATAAACAGCATCCAGCTTCCAGGCATGCAGGAACAGATCTAACTGCTCTGAGTGCCTAGTAACCAGTTGTGTTCCACAGAACACTCAAAGATATACAACAAAGATTTAAAGGTACAGATAGTAAAACATGTGAATGAAAGTCAATGAAGATGTAACAAAATGCTTGTTTATTTCAGTTCTACTGTCTATCCTATGTCAGCTCCCCTGAACAAATAAACTGGGAGACGTTTAAATTAGGTTTTAAATTCTAAATAATACATTGATTTCAGATCCCAAAAATTGGCAAAGCTCAACTAGTTTAGTCAAATATATAAGTATTTGAGACACTGCATGGCAGAAATAGTAAGGCACCAAGGATGCAACCAGTGACATAATATTCTTCATGTGCTTTCCATAAACCTTTGTATTGTATGGCGGTAATGAAATATTATTTAATATTTGAAGAGTCTTGGCCAGTGATTACGGCTGAAACTTAGAATGCCACCGCTCTCTATTCAGTGCGACTAGTTTGATATAATTTACTAACTAGGTGCAACACAACAGTAAAAACACAAACATGAAACACCACGGGCATGCTAACCCCACTGCTTGCCAGACAAGTCCTCGAATTCCGCAATAGAGCCTTCTGGGGGTTGGCTGTCATTTCTGGCACTAGAATCATCAGCAAGAGCGTAGCGGTGAAGCGCGTAACGCGTCAATGCTGCGTTCATTGCGAGCGGTACAAAAGGGGGTGGTGATGGACGGAGCATCTGAATCAATCAAACACTCACACCCAGTCAAAAGATCCATCACCGTTCTTTAGCCCACTCTGCCACCCCAGTTGAGGCATGGCTATATGCAAATCAGTCTGACCCTGTGCCTCATGGGAACAGTCCAGCCCGAACTGCCAAGCCAAGTCTTCCCTGGACCGGATAGAAGCTTCCGAGGACCGGTTTCTGGCATTCCAGCCGTCTTCAGCCCGGCTTGCTTGAATCCAGTGGCAAAGTGAGCAAGGGACTCACGTCTGAGCATACCCTGCCACACTTATGGCGGCCAAAAGCGGTGCAAAAGGGGGTGGTGATGGACGGAGCATCTGAATCAATCAAACACTCACACCCAGACAAAAGATCTGGGTTTAATCCATCACCGTTCTTTAGTCCACTCTCCCACCCCAGTTGAGACATGGCTATATGCAAATCAGTCTGACCCTGTGCCTTATGGGAACAGTCCAGCCCGAACTGCCAAGCCAAGTCTCCCCTGGACCGGAAACAAGCTTCCGAGGACCGGTTTCTGGCATTCCAGCCGTCTTCAGCCTGGCTTCCTTGAATCCAGTGGCAAAGTGAGCAAGGGACTCACGTCTGAGCATACCCTGCCACACTTATGGAGGCCAAAAGCGTATAGTCAGGTTCTGAGCTGGGATGGTGCAGTGAGCTAAAAAACGGTGTTGGATCAAGCCCTGATCTCTTGACTGGGTGAGAGTATTCTGTTTAATTCATAAACTCTGTCCATCACCACCCCTTGTTGTTAAATATTTTGTCCACCCTAAGCTTGGAAGGGTATACTCAGACGTGAGTCCCTTGCTCATTGCACCATCAGGATTCAAGCAAGCCCGGCCGACGACGGCTGAAATGCCAGAAACCGGTCCCCGGAAGCTTGTTTCCGTCCAGTGAAAGAATTGGCTTGGTAGTTTGGTCTGCCCTGTTCCCATGATGCACTGGGCCAAGGACAGACTAATTTGCATATAGCCAGGTTCTGAGCTGGGATGGTGCAGTGAGCTAAAAAAACGGTGTTGGATCAAGCCCTGATCTCTTGACTGGGTGAGAGTATTCTGTTTAATTCAGAAACTCTGTCCATCACCACCCCTTGTTGTTAAATATTTTGTCCACCCTAAGCGTGGAAGGGTATACTCAGACGTGAGTCCCTTGCTCATTGCACCATCAGGATTCAAGCAAGCCGGGCCGACGACGGCTGAAATGCCAGAAACCGGTCCCCGGAAGCTTGTTTCCGTCCAGTGAAAGAATTGGCTTGGTAGTTTGGTCTGCCCTGTTCCCATGATGCACTGGGCCAGGGACAGACTAATTTGCATATAGCAAGGTTCTGAGCTGGGATGGTGCAGTGAGCTAAATAACTGTGTTGGATCAAGCCCTGATCTCTTGACTGGGTGAGAGTATTCTGTTTAATTCAGAAACTCTATCCATCACCACCCCTTGTTGTTAAATATTTTGTCCACCCTAAGCATGGAAGGGTATACTCAGACGTGAGTCCCTTGCTCATTGCACCATCAGGATTCAAGCAAGCCGGGCCGAAGACGACTGAAATGCCAGAAACCGTTCCCCGGAAGCTTGTTTCCGTCCAGTGAAAGAATTGGCTTGGTAGTTTGGTCTGCCCTGTTCCCATGATGCACTGGGCCAGGGACAGACTAATTTGCATATAGCCAGGTTCTGAGCTCGGATGGTGCAGTGAGCTAAAAAACGGTGTTGGATCAAGCCCTGATCTCTTGACTGGGTGAGAGTATTCTGTTTAATTCAGAAACTCTGTCCATCACCACCCCTTGTTGTTAAATATTTTGTCCACCCTAAGCGTGGAAGGGTATACTCAGACGTGAGTCCCTTGCTCATTGCACCATCAGGATTCAAGCAAGCCGGGCCGACGACGGCTGAAATGCCAGAAACCGGTCCCCGGAAGCTTGTTTCCGTCCAGTGAAAGAATTGGCTTGGTAGTTTGGTCTGCCCTGTTCCCATGATGCACTGGGCCAGGGACAGACAAATTTGCATATAGCCAGGTTCTGAGCTCGGATGGTGCAGTGAGCTAAAAAACGGTGTTGGATCAAGCCCTGATCTCTTGACTGGGTGAGAGTATTCTGTTTAGTTCAGAAACTCTGTCCATCACCACCCCTTGTTGTTAAATATTTTGTCCACCCTAAGCGTGGAAGGGTATACTCAGACGTGAGTCCCTTGCTCATTGCACCATCAGGATTCAAGCAAGCCGGTCCGACAACGGCTGAAATGCCAGAAACCGGTCCCCGGAAGCTTGTTTCCGTCCAGTGAAAGAATTGGCTTGGTAGTTTGGTCTGCCCTGTTCCCATGATGCACTGGGCCAGGGACAGACTAATTTGCATATAGCCAGGTTCTGAGCTGGGATGGTGCAGTGAGCTAAAAAATGGTGTTGGATCAAGCCCTGATCTCTTGACTGGGTGAGAGTATTCTGTTTAGTTCAGAAACTCTGTCCATCACCACCCCTTGTTGTTAAATATTTTGTCCACCCTAAGCGTGGAAGGGTATACTCAGACGTGAGTCCCTTGCTCATTGCACCATCAGGATTCAAGCAAGCCGGTCCGACAATGGCTGAAATGCCAGAAACCGGTCCCCGGAAGCTTGTTTCCGTCCAGTGAAAGAATTGGCTTGGTAGTTTGGTCTGCCCTGTTCCCATGATGCACTGGGCCAGGGACAGACTAATTTGCATATAGCCAGGTTCTGAGCTGGGATGGTGCAGTGAGCTAAAAAAACCGGTGTTGGATCAAGCCCTGATCTCTTGACTGGGTGAGAGTATTCTGTTTAATTCAGAAACTCTGTCCATCACCACCCCTTGTTGTTAAATATTTTGTCCACCCTAAGCGTGGAAGGGTATACTCAGACGTGAGTCCCTTGCTCATTGCACCATCAGGATTCAAGCAAGCCAGGCCGACGACGGCTGAAATGCCAGAACCCCGGAAGCTTGTTTCTGTCCAGTGAAAGAATTGTCTTGGTAGTTTGGTCTGCCCTGTTCCCATGATGCACTGGGCCAGGGACAGACTAATTTGCATATAGCCAGGTTCTGAGCTGGGATGGTGCAGTGAGCTAAAAAATGGTGTTGGATCAAGCCCTGATCTCTTGACTGGGTGAGAGTATTCTGTTTAATTCAGAAACTCTGTCCATCACCACCCCTTGTTGTTAAATATTTTGTCGACCCTAAGCGTGGAAGGGTATACTCAGATGTGAGTCCCTTGCTCATTGCACCATCAGGATTCAAGCAAGAAGGGCCGACTACAGCTGAAATGCCAGAAACCGGTCCCCGGAAGCTTGTTTCCGTCCAGTGAAAAAATTGGCTTGGTAGTTGGGTCTGCCCTGTTCCCATGATGCACTGGGCCAGGGACAGAGTAATTTGCATATAGCAAGGTTCTGAGCTGGGATGGTGCAGTGAGCTAAATAACTGTGTTGGATCAAGCCCTGATCTCTTGACTGGGTGAGAGTATTCTGTTTAATTCAGAAACTCTGTCCATCACCACCCCTTGTTGTTAAATATTTTGTCCACCCTAAGCGTGGAAGGGTATACTCAGACGTGAGTCCCTTGCTCATTGCACCATCAGGATTCAAGCAAGCCGGGCCGACGACGGCTGAAATGCCAGAAACCGGTCCCCGGAAGCTTGTTTCCGTCCAGTGAAAGAATTGGCTTGGTAGTTTGGTCTGCCCTGTTCCCATGATGCACTGGGCCAGGGACAGACTATTTTGCATATAGCCAGGTTCTGAGCTGGGATGGTGCAGTGAGCTAAAAAACGGTGTTGGATCAAGCCCTGATCTCTTGACTGGGTGAGAGTATTCTGTTTAATTCAGAAACTCTGTCCATCACCACCCCTTGTTGTTAAATAATTTGTCCACCCTAAGCGTGGAAGGGTATACTCAGACGTGAGTCCTTTGCTCATTGCACCATCAGGATTCAAGCAAGCCGGGCCGACGATGGCTGAAATGCCAGAAACCAGTCCCCGGAAGCTTGTTTCCGTCCAGTGAAAGAATTGGCTTGGTAGTTTGGTCTGCCCTGTTCCCATGATGCACTGGGCCAGGGACAGACTAATTTGCATATAGCCAGGTTCTGAGCTGGGATGGTGCAGTGAGCTAAAAAATGGTGTTGGATCAAGCCCTCATCTTTTGACTGGGTGAGAGTATTCTGTTTAATTCAGAAACTCTGTCCATCACCACCCCTTGTTGTTAAATATTTTGTCGACCCTAAGCGTGGAAGGGTATACTCAGACGTGAGTCCCTTGCTCATTGCACCATCAGGATTCAAGCAAGAAGGGCCGACTACAGCTGAAATGCCAGAAACCGGTCCCCGGAAGCTTGTTTCCGTCCAGTGAAAGAATTGGCTTGGTAGTTGGGTCTGCCCTGTTCCCATGATGCACTGGGCCAGGGACAGACTAATTTTCATATAGCAAGGTTCTGAGCTGGGATGGTGCAGTGAGCTAAATAACTGTGTTGGATCAAGCCCTGATCTCTTGACTGGGTGAGAGTATTCTGTTTAATTCAGAAACTCTGTCCATCACCACCCCTTGTTGTTAAATATTTTGTCCACCCTAAGCGTGGAAGGGTATACTCAGACGTGAGTCCCTTGCTCATTGCACCATCAGGATTCAAGCAAGCCGGGCCGACGACGACTGAAATGCCAGAAACCGGTCCCCGGAAGCTTGTTTCCGTCCAGTGAAAGAATTGGCTTGGTAGTTTGGTCTGCCCTGTTCCCATGATGCACTGGGCCAGGGACAGACTAATTTGCATATAGCCAGGTTCTGAGCTGGGATGGTGCAGTGAGCTAAAAAACGGTGTTGGATCAAGCCCTGATCTATTGACTGGGTGAGAGTATTCTGTTTAATTCAGAAACTCTGTCCATCACCACCCCTTGTTGTTAAATATTTTGTCCACCCTAAGCGTGGAAGTGTATACTCAGACGTGAGTCCCTTGCTCATTGCACCATCAGGATTCAAGCAAGCCGGGCCGACGACGGCTGAAATGCCAGAAACCGGTCCCCGGAAGCTTGTTTCCGTCCAGTGAAAGAATTGGCTTGGTAGTTTGGTCTGCCCTGTTCCCATGATGCACTGGGCCAGGGACAGACTAATTTGCATATAGCCAGGTTCTGAGCTGGGATGGTGCAGTGAGCTAAAAAATGGTGTTGGATCAAGCCCTGATCTCTTGATTGGGTGAGAGTATTCTGTTTAATTCAGAAACTCTGTCCATCACCACCCCTTGTTGTTATATATTTTGTCGACCCTAAGCGTGGAAGGGTATACTCAGACGTGAGTCCCTTGCTCATTGCACCATCAGGATTCAAGCAAGAAGGGCCGACTACAGCTGAAATGCCAGAAACCGGTCCCCAGAAGCTTGTTTCCGTCCAGTGAAAGAATTGGCTTGGTAGTTGGGTCTGCCCTGTTCCCATGATGCACTGGGCCAGGGACAGACTAATTTGCATATAGCAAGGTTCTGAGCTGGGATGGTGCAGTGAGCTAAATAACTGTGTTGGATCAAGCCCTGATCTCTTGACTGGGTGAGAGTATTCTGTTTAATTCAGAATCTCTGTCCATCACCACCCCTTGTTGTTAAATATTTTGTCCACCCTAAGCGTGGAAGGGTATACTCAGACGTGAGTCCCTTGCTCATTGCACCATCAGGATTCAAGCAAGCTGGGCCGACGACGGCTGAAATGCCAGAGACCGGTCCCCGGAAGCTTGTTTCCGTCCAGTGAAAGAATTAGCTTGGTAGTTTGGTCTGCCCTGTTCCCATGATGCACTGGGCCAGGGACAGACTAATTTGCATATAGCCAGGTTCTGAGCTGGGATGGTGCAGTGAGCTAAAAAACGGTGTTGGGTCAAGCCCTGATCTCTTGACTGGGTGAGAGTATTCTGTTTAATTCAGAAACTCTGTCCATCACCACCCCTTGTTGTTAAATATTTTGTCCACCCTTAGCGTGGAAGGGTATACTCAGACGTGAGTCCCTTGCTCATTGCACCATCAGGATTCAAGCAAGCCGGGCCGACGACAGCTGAATTGCCAGAAACCGGTCCCCGGAAGCTTGTTTCCGTCCAGTGAAAGAATTGGCTTGGTAGTTTGGTCTGCCCTGTTCCCATGATGCACTGGGCCAGCGACAGACTAATTTGCATATAGCCAGGTTCTGAGCTGGGATGGTGCAGTGAGCTAAAAAACGGTGTTGGATCAAGCCCTGATCTCTTGACTGGGTGAGAGTATTCTGTTTAATTCAGAAACTCTGTCCATCACCACCCCTTGTTGTTAAATATTTTGTCCACCCTAAGCGTGGAAGGGTATACTCAGACGTGAGTCCCTTGCTCATTGCACCATCAGGATTCAAGCAAGCCGGGCGGACGACAGCTGAAATGCCAGAAACCGGTCCCCGGAAGCTTGTTTCCGTCCAGTGAAAGAATTGGCCTGGTAGTTTGGTCTGCCCTGTTCCCATGATGCACTGGGCCAGGGACAGACTAATTTGCATATAGCCAGGTTCTGAGCTGGGATGGTGCAGTGAGCTAAAAAACAGTGTTGGGTCAAGCCCTGATCTCTTGACTGGGTGAGAGTATTCTGTTTAATTCAGAAACTCTGTCCATCACCACCCCTTGTTGTTAAATATTTTGTCCACCCTAAGCGTGGAAGGGTATACTCAGACGTGAGTCCCTTGCTCATGGCACCATCAGGATTCAAGCAAGCCGGGCCGACGACGGCTGAAACGCCAGAAACCGGTCCCCGGAAGCTTGCTTCCGTCCAGTGAAAGAATTGGCTTGGTAGTTTGGTCTGCCCTGTTCCCATGATGCACTGGGCCAGCGACAGACTAATTTGCATATAGCCAGGTTCTGAGCTGGGATGGTGCAGTGAGCTAAAAAACGGTGTTTGATCAAGCCCTGATCTCTTGACTGGGTGAGAGTATTCTGTGTAATTCAGAAACTCTGTCCATCACCACCCCTTGTTGTTAAATATTTTGTCCACCCTAAGCGTGGAAGGGTATACTCAGACGTGAGTCCCTTGCTCATTGCACCATCAGGATTCAAGCAAGCCGGGCGGACGACAGCGGAAATGCCAGAAACCGGTCCCCGGAAGCTTGTTTCCGTCCAGTGAAAGAATTGGCTTGGTAGTTTGGTCTGCCGTGTTCCCATGATGCACTGGGCCAGGGACAGACTAATTTGCATATAGCCAGGTTCTGAGCTGGGATGGTGCAGTGAGCTAAAAAACGGTGTTGGATCAAGCCCTGATATCTTGACTGGGTGAGAGTATTCTGTTTAATTCAGAAACTCTGTCCATCACCACCCCTTGTTGTTAAATATTTTGTCCACCCTAAGCATGGAAGGGTATACTCAGACGTGAGTCCCATGCTCATTGCACCATCAGGATTCAAGCAAGCCGGGCAGACGACAGCTGAAATGCCAGAAACCGGTCCCCGGAAGCTTGTTTCCGTCCAGTGAAAGAATTGGCTTGGTAGTTTGGTCTGCCCTGTTCCCATGATGCACTGGGCCAGGGACAGACTAATTTGCATATAGCCAGGTTCTGAGCTGGGATGGTGCAGTGAGCTAAAAAACGGTTTTGGATCAAGCCCTGATCTCTTGACTGGGTGAGAGTATTCTGTTTAATTCAGAAACTCTGTCCATCACCACCCCTTTTTGTTAAATATTTTGTCCACCCTTAGCGTGGAAGGGTATACTCAGACGTGAGTCCCTTGCTCATTGCACCATCAGGATTCAAGCAAGCTGGGCCGACGACAGCTGAATTGCCAGAAACCGGTCCCCGGAAGCTTGTTTCCGTCCAGTGAAAGAATTGGCTTGGTAGTTTGGTCTGCCCTGTTCCCATGATGCACTGGGCCAGCGACAGACTAATTTGCATATAGCCAGGTTCTGAGCTGGGATGGTGCAGTGAGCTAAAAAACGGTGTTGGATCAAGCCCTGATCTCTTGACTGGGTGAGAGTATTCTGTTTAATTCAGAAACTCTGTCCATCACCACCCCTTTTTGTTAAATATTTTGTCCACCCTTAGCGTGGAAGGGTATACTCAGACGTGAGTCCCTTGCTCATTGCACCATCAGGATTCAAGCAAGCTGGGCCGACGACAGCTGAATTGCCAGAAACCGGTCCCCGGAAGCTTGTTTCCGTCCAGTGAAAGAATTGGCTTGGTAGTTTGGTCTGCCCTGTTCCCATGATGCACTGGGCCAGCGACAGACTAATTTGCATATAGCCAGGTTCTGAGCTGGGATGGTGCAGTGAGCTAAAAAACGGTGTTGGATCAAGCCCTGATCTCTTGACTGGGTGAGAGTATTCTGTTTAATTCAGAAACTCTGTCCATCACCACCCCTTGTTGTTAAATATTTTGTCCACCCTAAGCGTGGAAGGGTATACTCAGACGTGAGTCCCTTGCTCCTTGCACCATCAGGATTCAAGCAAGCCGGGCGGACGACAGCTGAAATGCCAGAAACCGGTCCCCGGAAGCTTGTTTCCGTCCAGTGAAAGAATTGGCCTGGTAGTTTGGTCTGCCCTGTTCCCATGATGCACTGGGCCAGGGACAGACTAATTTGCATATAGCCAGGTTCTGAGCTGGGATGGTGCAGTGAGCTAAAAAACGGTGTTGGATCAAGCCCTGATCTCTTGACTGGGTGAGAGTATTCTGTTTAATTCAGAAACTCTGTCCATCACCACCCCTTGTTGTTAAATATTTTGTCCACCCTAAGCGTGGAAGGGTATACTCAGACGTGAGTCCCTTGCTCCTTGCACCATCAGGATTCAAGCAAGCCGGGCGGACGACAGCTGAAATGCCAGAAACCGGTCCCCGGAAGCTTGTTTCCGTCCAGTGAAAGAATTGGCCTGGTAGTTTGGTCTGCCCTGTTCCCATGATGCACTGGGCCAGGGACAGACTAATTTGCATATAGCCAGGTTCTGAGCTGGGATGGTGCAGTGAGCTAAAAAACGGTGTTGGATCAAGCCCTGATCTCTTGACTGGGTGAGAGTATTCTGTTTAATTCAGAAACTCTGTCCATCACCACCCCTTGTTGTTAAATATTTTGTCCACCCTAAGCGTGGAAGGGTATACTCAGACGTGAGACCCTTGCTCATTGCACCATCAGGATTCAAGCAAGCCGGGCCGACGACGGCTGAAATGCCAGAAACCGGTCCCCGGAAGCTTGTTTCTGTCCAGTGAAAGAATTGGCTTGGTAGTTTGGTCTGCCCTGTTCCCATGATGCACTGGGCCAGGGACAGACTAATTTGCATATAGCCAGGTTCTGAGCTGGGATGGTTCAGTGAGCTAAAAAACGGTGTTGGATCAAGCCCTGATCTCTTGACTGGGTGAGAGTATTCTGTTTAATTCAGAAACTCTGTCCATCACCACCGCTTGTTGGTAAATATTTTGTCCACCCTAAGCGTGGAAGGGTATACTCAGACGTGAGTCCCTTGCTCATTGCACCATCAGGATTCAAGCAAGCCGGGCCGGCGACGGCTGAAATGCCAGAAACCGGTCCCCGGAAGCTTGTTTCCGTCCAGTGAAAGAATTGGCTTGGTAGTTTGGTCTGCCCTGTTCCCATGATGCACTGGGCCAGGGACAGACTAATTTGCATATAGCCAGGTTCTGAGCTGGGATGGTGCAGTGAGCTAAAAAACGGTGTTGGATCAAGCCCTGATCTCTTGACTGGGTGAGAGTATTCTGTTTAATTCAGAAACTCTGTCCATCACCACCCCTTGTTCTTAAATATTTTGTCCACCCTAAGCGTGGAAGGGTATACTCAGACGTGAGTCCCTTGCTCATTGCACCATCAGGATTCAAGCAAGCCGGGCGGACGACAGCGGAAATGCCAGAAACCGGTCCCCGGAAGCTTGTTTCCGTCCAGTGAAAGAATTGGCTTGGTAGTTTGGTCTGCCCTGTTCCCATGATGCACTGGGCCAGGGACAGACTAATTTGCATATAGCCAGGTTCTGAGCTGGGATGGTGCAGTGAGCTAAAAAACGGTTTTGGATCAAGCCCTGATCTCTTGACTGGGTGAGAGTATTCTGTTTAATTCAGAAACTCTGTCCATCACCACCCCTTTTTGTTAAATATTTTGTCCACCCTTAGCGTGGAAGGGTATACTCAGACGTGAGTCCCTTGCTCATTGCACCATCAGGATTCAAGCAAGCTGGGCCGACGACAGCTGAATTGCCAGAAACCGGTCCCCGGAAGCTTGTTTCCGTCCAGTGAAAGAATTGGCTTGGTAGTTTGGTCTGCCCTGTTCCCATGATGCACTGGGCCAGCGACAGACTAATTTGCATATAGCCAGGTTCTGAGCTGGGATGGTGCAGTGAGCTAAAAAACGGTGTTGGATCAAGCCCTGATCTCTTGACTGGGTGAGAGTATTCTGTTTAATTCAGAAACTCTGTCCATCACCACCCCTTGTTGTTAAATATTTTGTCCACCCTAAGCGTGGAAGGGTATACTCAGACGTGAGTCCCTTGCTCCTTGCACCATCAGGATTCAAGCAAGCCGGGAGGACGACAGCTGAAATGCCAGAAACCGGTCCCCGGAAGCTTGTTTCCGTCCAGTGAAAGAATTGGCCTGGTAGTTTGGTCTGCCCTGTTCCCATGATGCACTGGGCCAGGGACAGACTAATTTGCATATAGCCAGGTTCTGAGCTGGGATGGTGCAGTGAGCTAAAAAACGGTGTTGGATCAAGCCCTGATCTCTTGACTGGGTGAGAGTATTCTGTTTAATTCAGAAACTCTGTCCATCACCACCCCTTGTTGTTAAATATTTTGTCCACCCTAAGCGTGGAAGGGTATACTCAGACGTGAGACCCTTGCTCATTGCACCATCAGGATTCAAGCAAGCCGGGCCCACGACGGCTGAAATGCCAGAAACCGGTCCCCGGAAGCTTGTTTCTGTCCAGTGAAAGAATTGGCTTGGTAGTTTGGTCTGCCCTGTTCCCATGATGCACTGGGCCAGGGACAGACTAATTTGCATATAGCCAGGTTCTGAGCTGGGATGGTTCAGTGAGCTAAAAAACGGTGTTGGATCAAGCCCTGATCTCTTGACTGGGTGAGAGTATTCTGTTTAATTCAGAAACTCTGTCCATCACCACCGCTTGTTGGTAAATATTTTGTCCACCCTAAGCGTGGAAGGGTATACTCAGACGTGAGTCCCTTGCTCATTGCACCATCAGGATTCAAGCAAGCCGGGCCGGCGACGGCTGAAATGCCAGAAACCGGTCCCCGGAAGCTTGTTTCCGTCCAGTGAAAGAATTGGCTTGGTAGTTTGGTCTGCCCTGTTCCCATGATGCACTGGGCCAGGGACAGACTAATTTGCATATAGCCAGGTTCTGAGCTGGGATGGTGCAGTGAGCTAAAAAACGGTGTTGGATCAAGCCCTGATCTCTTGACTGGGTGAGAGTATTCTGTTTAATTCAGAAACTCTGTCCATCACCACCCCTTGTTCTTAAATATTTTGTCCACCCTAAGCGTGGAAGGGTATACTCAGACGTGAGTCCCTTGCTCATTGCACCATCAGGATTCAAGCAAGCCGGGCGGACGACAGCGGAAATGCCAGAAACCGGTCCCCGGAAGCTTGTTTCCGTCCAGTGAAAGAATTGGCTTGGTAGTTTGGTCTGCCGTGTTCCCATGATGCACTGGGCCAGGGACAGACTAATTTGCATATAGCCAGGTTCTGAGCTGGGATGGTGCAGTGAGCTAAAAAACGGTGTTGGATCAAGCCCTGATCTCTTGACTGGGTGAGAGTATTCTGTTTAATTCAGAAACTCTGTCCATCACCACCCCTTGTTGTTAAATAAAGCCTTCATTGCGAGGGCAGGCCAAAATATCACTGTACATGGCCGTCATTAGTAGCGCTCACGCACGCCGTGCATTCTACAAGATTGACCTGGACTCTGTCTAAGGCTGTGACTGGGGGGGCGCCAACGGTCGAAGAGTCTGAGGAGACACAAGTGCGGGACTTCGTTTTTGGCAATTTAATTGAAAGCACTGCGGCCGCCTGCCTGTAGTGCTTTCAATTAAATTGTCAAAAACGAAGTCCCGCATTTGTGTTGTGTGCAAAGTCGCGCTGCACTCCACTCCTTCTGACCTGCTTTGCTAGCTTTGGGATCGAGAAGCCTATAGGCAAGAGATGTTGGACCAACTTTCTGTTACCGACAACTACAGACCACTAAAATCTGATCCAACTCCCAGCTTAGAAAAAGAAATCAAACAACTCAGTGAACAGGGATTTAAAGGAGGATGGCTGAGCCAGAAAGAAGCCAGTTTTCTTATTAATGAGTCACCTACTGTGCCAGCGATTTACATCCTCCCGAAAATTCACAAGAACGCTACCAAACCGCCAGGGAGACCCATTGTGGCTGGTTGCAACTCCATCCTCAAACCACTAGCCCAATACGCAGATTTCTTTATCAGACCCTTCGTCACCGACTCTGACACATACATTAGGGACACGACCGCTGTCATTACCAAACTGGAAAATCACATATATGATCCTGAAAATGAATACCTTGTGACTATGGACATAAACAGTCTATACACTAACATCCCACAAAATGAAGTGTTGAGACTAATCACCGACCTTCTTGACAGCCGTAATAGACCACATTCTGTCCCCAGTGAATTTATAGTAGAATGTATTAGGATCTCCATGTGCCAAAATTTCTTTCTTTTCGAAAAAAGGTTTTACCAACAGTTGAAAGGTGTGGCAATGGGGGCTGTTTATGCCCCCAACATAGCAAATATCTATGTTAACCATTTCGAGAATGAGTTCATCTACAACAACCTTAATCCATTCTTAGCCAACATATCTTGTTGGCTAAGATATATAGACGACGTCTTCCTAATATGGAAAGGTTCACAAGATCTTCTGAAAGAATTTCATGGATGGGTTAACCAGAGAAATCCGCATCTACAATTCACCCTGGACTACCACTCTCATGAAATGAACTTTCTCGATCTTACAATAAAAGTAAGTGAGGAAAACACAATATACACAACCTTGTATACCAAACCTACCACCCGTAACACCCTACTAAAATACAATAGCCACCATCCTAAATCACTTCGTGATGGCCTACCGTTCGGACAGTTTTTGCGATTACGCAGAAACTGTTACAAACGTTGTGATTACTTCCACGAAGCCAAAATTCTGAGGGTTAAACTATTGGAAAGAGGCTATCCAAACAAGTTATTGAAGAATTCCATGAAACGGGCATGGTACAATGACCGTGAAGCTCTGATGCAAACTAAGATCAAAAGTAACGAGACACCACTAGTATGTGTTACCACATTTGGAACACACAGTCAGCAACTAAAAAAGATTGTCACAAAAAACTGGCCCCTCTTGCACGAACTACCAGAACTTAGAGCAAAACCTTTGTTCTCATTCAAACGTGGACGAAACCTCAGAGATCATCTAGTCCACGCTTATGACAAACAGGACACGAACACTGTGGACAATATGAGGCAGCTATCTCCACTACTCGGCCACTTCAAATGCAACAACTGCAGGGCCTGCACAACAACCAAAAATATCAAAACTTTTGAGATTAACGAGCGTGTATTCACCATCAAACACTTCTCTAACTGCAGAACCACCAATGTCATCTATTGTATACAATGCCCTTGTGGCCAAGTATACATAGGGAAGACTACCCAAATGATCAAGCAGCGAATCTTGCAACATCAATCTCGGATTCGCTGCAAGACTGAGAACGCTCCATTAGTTGATCACTACTCCCTGGCCAAACATTCAGAAAAAGAAATGACATGGTGGGTCATAGATGTGGTCAAACCCACAATCAGACAAAAAAACTGTGACAAGAGTCTGATTATCCATGAGAACCGTTGGATTGAAATGGCCAACAGTGTCAAAAACGGGCTCAATTCATGCACTGAATGGCACACTTTAGCTTGCCTAACCTAACCAGCCAGACATAAAATGGTCATAACCATACTTGTACAAACTGAATTAGCACTCAAGTAACAAATATATGCACACTAGCTGTATGTTAATATACTGTAACTCTAGAATGTGAGCGCATATACTGTGACAGTCCTTAGTGTTGGTTCTCAATCTGTAACATAACTCTGTCTGACTTTTTTATTTTTTTTTTATTTATGAATATCTATGAAGACATTCGCATATGAGCACGCAAATAACAATGTTTGCAACTGTGTGAAATGTAAACACCCTAGCATGTGAGCACATACTAAGTGACAGACCTGAATAATAATAATCATTATGTAACATGCCACTGCCTGAGCCAACCAGCCTGTGTATATCTAACACATACCATCTCTGATTTACACTAGTTAAGTTGAACTACATCACAACAACTTGAGAATAGTCAACTCCACTACTTACATGTAAGGCATCCTGAATTTATCCTTATGTGTTGACATTTCTTTCAACACCATCTCGAAAATCTTTGCACCCAATACCCTTGAATGTCCACTCAACTACCTGTAGTTTTTAATACTATTTCGAAGAATTATTCACTTTCTTAAAGATTAGTTTTTTTCCGTCATTAGAATTAACAACATTTTCTTTCAATTCTTGGGATATCGGTCCTTCGTGGCCAACACATGTTAATCATGTCTTTTAACCCCTAACAGCTATTCCTAAAACAGGTCGGCAAATACACTAAGATGGCCGCCGTGTTTATCCACCCACTACAAGCAATCTACATCGACACGTATTCCCGCGAGAATACGCGAGGATAAACGAGTCAGTTCAGGGTATTTAAAGCGACTGTAACTGCAACATTGTTACATCGCGTTTGATCGTACCACACGGACGTTCGGTTGCAGACTTCTTTTCAAGTAAGTTCCCTTCTAGGCGGATCTTTGCGCATGCGCGCACATCGGCTGTAACGCTTGTGCTGAAACTTTGCCCTTCAATCTCTGACATGGCACAAGGTTTTGGACATTACAAAACCTTTTTCAAAACTTTGTTTAAATAAGCGTAAACCCCACAATATTCACCAGAGTTAGTGACCAATTCACTGCTGTTATCAATGTGCAACTTGCCAATATGCCATAGTTTTAGATAAACCTTACCCTGTGCTAAATTACCCTGACAATTGTCATGGAATTATTACCACATAGTTGACTGCTAAAACGCTATAAATTTTACATAAATAATAGAAATGCAGTCTATTAGAAGAGAGAATTACATCACTTGCAATGTATATACAACTCTTCTTGAACCCATATTACAAAAAGTTATACCTTTTACACAATTTTTTCTCCATTCAGCTTCAAATCTGATACAGCTGATCTTCAAGTATAAGTGGACTGACTGTCAGATCTAACCCACTGCTTCGTTTAACTCGTTGCAAGGTAATTAATTTTCTGTAAACTCCAAACACAAGTAGAGTTTGCCACATAACTAACTGGGAATTATAGTGATATCTTGTTCCTTCTAGTGTACGCTTGGCGCTACTGATTCATTTTTGTGCCTTACCTCATTGCTACTATTCGTGAGTACCGGTGCCACCAAGATTCTTTCATTGACACCGCCTCCACTTATAAAAAGTAAGTGTTAGCCATAACTCAATGCCCAATACCGACTTCCTAAGTAGACCTGTCCTACTTGGCTACACCTCTATATAAAAACAACCTTTTAGTCATAATCGAAACATTGTAGTCGCCACACCGACTACTTTTTCTTATCTTCCATGAAATGTGAAATGCGAGATAAATGGTACTAACAAATTTAGTTAAAACACCAAAATGTAAATATTTCCAATGTTGTCATAACAAATGTATGTCATTGACCAGGTATTTAATTCACACTGTACATATTATAATTCACTGTTGTTCTTTTACAGAGGGTCATCAACTGTATATACCACTTTATAGTCCTGATGATGGTCTTAGGAGTAACCATAATAAGACCGAAACGTCGACCTGTTCAGTCCAATTCTGCCTAGTTTGCCTCAAGTCATCTTTTGATTTTCATCTGACTTTGAGTTAAAACCAACTACTGTGACGTAACAGTTTGGACTTAAATCTGGATATGTCCAAGGAAAAGCAACCAAGACCTTAATATCCACATTGTATCTATGTATGCACCCTATTTTTATGATTGCTCACTGTTTTTGTACAGATATTAATATATTTTGTCTCGAAGCTTAATAATAACTTTTTGACAATATTCCCTGGTCTCGTGTTTCATTGAGCATTTTTGCTAAATTTGGATGTTAGTGTGGTAACATCTTATGACTTTTATTTGAATCTAAACAGCCACTGATTCAACTCATGTTTAGGTACTATGATTAAGTCTTGTTTAGCCCTAACAGTGCTGTAAATAACCTAGATAAATAAAACCCCTTGCTGGCCACCTTTTCTCTTACAGAGCTGCACAAGCTCAGCTGTTACCAAAGCGGGTCAGAAGGAGACGGAGTGGAGTGCAGCCCGGCTTTGCACTTTTAAACTGGGCGGCATCATTTTGGAGGCTGCCGCGCGGCACTTGAGGGCCGTTGCGGCTGCCTTTATAATTTATTTGGGGGCACTCTGCTTGTTTCCAAATAAATTATAAAGGCCGCCGCAACGGGCCTCCAGTGCCGTGCGGCTGCCTCCAAAATGATGCAGCCTGGGGTGGACCGCCTCCCCCCACACCCCCTAGCTACGCCACTGGGGTCCGCTTTGGGCTTCTGGAGGAGGGCGTTAATTTCGGCGTATTTCCAGCTTTCTGGGAATGTCGCTGTTTCGAAGGAGATGTTGACCTTTCGTAGGTGGGGTGTATGCCTGCGTCTGCTTCGGTGAATACGTTGTGTGGGCACAGGTCAGACGAAGATCCTGAGTGGATGGAGTTCATGGCCTTGCGTGTCTCGTCGTCGTTGACGTTGGACCAGGAGGTCAGGCAGTTGGCGCTGGTGGTGTACACAGGGGAGGTGGAGTCTGGAGTAGTCGGGCGGTTGTGGTGTTGACGCTGTCGTGGATGTCAGCAATCTTGCGGTCGAAGAAGATGTCTAGTAAATCGCACAGTTCTTGTGAGGGTGGGATATCGTTGGCATTGGCACTGGGGTTGGATCCTTCCTTTATGATGCTGAAGAGCTCTTTGCTGTTGTGTGCGTTGCTATCCAAGCGGTCTTTGAAGGAGGATCTCTTGGCTAATCTGATGAGGTGGTGGTGTCTGCGGGTGGCGTCCTTGTGGGCTGCGTGGTTGTCCGGTGTGCGTTCGTGGAGCCATGTCTTCTGCAGTTTCCGGCATGCGTGTTTGTAGGTCTGGAGCTCGTCGGTGAACCAGGTGGCTCTCTTGTTGGCGTGGTTATTGGTGGGTTTCAGGAGCGGGGCGAGGGTATTGGCGCAGTCGTCGATCCACTGTCTGAGGTTGCGTGCTGCGGCGTCTGGGTTGGTGGGGTCAGTGGGTGGGTTCTTGGTGAGGGAGGTGATCAGCTGGTCTTCGGTGACTTTGCTCCAGCTTGGCAAGGCAGCTGTTGGGTGCGGTGGTACGTGGTTTGTTTCTTGAAGATGAAATGGATGCAGTGGTGGTCGGTCCAGTAGAGTTCGGTGGTGTGGTCGAAGGCGACGTGGGAGCCTGTGGAGAAGACGGGGTCCAGCGTGTGGCCCGCGGCGTGGGTGAGTGCGGTGATGAGTTGTCTGATGCCGAGGTTGGCGAGGTTGTCGATCAGGGTGGCGGATTTGGCATTGTTGTTGTTCTCGAGGTGGAAGTTCAGGTCCCCGAGGAGGATGCAGTCCGTGGAGGCGAGTGCGCGGGTGCTGGCGAGGTCAGCAATGGAGTCGCTGAACTGAGCCCGGGGTCCGGGGGTCTGTAGATGAGTATTCCTCTGAGGGTGGTGTTGGGGTCAGTGTGGATCCGGAAGTGCAGGTGTTTGGCGGTGTTGAGGGTGTCGTCTGCGTGGGTGGTGATCTTGAGAGTGGACTTGTGGACGATGGCTATTCCTCCTCCGATTCCGTTGGCGTGATCCCTGCGGGTGATCTTTTACCCGTCCGGGATGGCTATGGCAATGTCGGGTGCCGAGGAGTCGTTCCACCAGGTCTCGGTCAGGAAGGCCACGTCTGGGGTGGAGGTGTTGAGCAGATCCCAGAGCTCGACTGCGTGTTTGGGTGCGGAGCGGTGTTGAGGAGTATGCAGCGGAGGTGGTTGGGTCCAGTCCTTGCAGGTTTGGTGGTTCTGTCACAGGAGAAGCTGCAGGTGTGGCAGGATAAGGGTCCGTGGGTCCGTTTCGGGGCAGCCTGGGAGCAGGTGTGGTTTCGGCCGGCGTTGAGTGTGTGGAGGGTGCTGGCGTCGTAGTGGATTCTGGTGTTGTGGCGTTCGCAGGGTCCGGGGCTTCTTAGCGCTGAAAGCGGTCAAGGCGCGGACGGGCGCAGAGTCACAGACGGACTTGCCTTAGGTGCTTCTCGGCCTGCATATGAGGTGGCTTGGGAGGGAGGAGCAGCTGTGAAGCGGGAGTGGGGAGGCGAATGGGTGTGCAGGGAGGCGGGCCGCAGGGAAGCAGCAGCAGGAAAGGCCCGGATCGGGAGCGGCGGGGGGAACTGGCTTACAGGGCATGAATCACCCCCCGCAGACTTCCAGCTCCTGACCCCATTCATGCTGAAAGCTGGCAGTGTTTGCTGCATCTCGTGATTAACCCGTTCTAGCCCTCATCATGCATGTTGGTGCTGCTGGGAGCCATGCATGCCCTCCTCCAGGAGCAGATTCCTCACTCTGCCTTAAACATCAGCCCCAGTACTCGGCACCACTGCCCTGCATCTACACACGGGGGGAAGAGGCACCCCAACACCAGAGGAGCCCGCTTTTGGGACCTTATAAGTATTTTGTTATGCAGCACAACATCCTTGGTGCGCCAACTTTAACTCTTGCATAGTTAAACACTTGTAAGGTCCCAAAGGCGAGGCCAATGGAATATGCCAATGCTTGTTATGTGTGACATTGATCTAGAAAACTTCACCAGCATCACAATTGTTAATTGGTCACATGAAGTTTTTGGGGGGTCTACTGTGTCACTGCCAGTTGCCTCATGTGACATCACGCTATCAGTCCCCATGTATATCACCGAAGACAATTTGACCAAGTAGTTTCTTCTCTTTCAGTTTTCCTTTTTGACATTAATTCAAATATGTCCTGATGTAATGTCACTGTTTGTCAGCTGCTGTGCCTGATATCGCTATTTTTTTAATTGCCTCTGATGACTTCACATTTGACAGCTGGTTTTCTTGGGAGACATCAACATTCGTTATATAGAATGTTATATCTCTGCTGCCTATTTCCTTGTGTGATATCACTAATGTCAAAGCGACTATGTTACATCACCTCTGTCGGTTTCCTCATGTGACACCTCTGCTGGTAGTTCATTAAAGTGACATCGCTCGCTCTTAGGTGCTTCGTGAGATGTCATCAATCTGTTCCATATTGTGAAACCACCACTCCACGGGACTACGTCTTTCCCTGCTTTCTCACGTGTGTGCAGCATTCGTTCAGAAATGCCCCCCTGATCGTTGAAAGTTGCTCTCCCTGCCGCCTCCCCAACTCCTAATTACATGTGCAGGCATGCACATCAACGGTCTTTTACTTTTTCTGCTGATGCTGAACAATATCGGCAAGAAACAATGACAAAACGAAGAGGTTTGCATTGGCATGCAAAATGCGAGACCTATTGGCTTTTCCAAAGCTTGCTCTACCCTCTTTTCGTTTTCTTAATCCCTGCCATTGTTTCCCTTCTCGGTCATTCTTGCTCCTCTTGTTTTTTTTTTTTTACAATTTGATTCCATTTCATTTAAAATAAAAAAAATGCCATTCTTTCACTTCAACATGCATTTAATGTTAATTTATTTTCCTTCTTTTTGCTGCTCCCGTTTTGCTTCCTGTGCAGCGGTGGCTCCGCGATAACACCGGCACCTTGGTGGGGGGTCTCTACGGGTAATATACTTGGACAGATTGCGTGTAGTGGTGTCAGGGCACAAGTCGGGGTACCACGCGGGTGGACGGGTGGACGGCATCCCCACAAAACGCCGTCCACCCTTCCCAAATAGCGCGCACAAAGTCCACAAAAAATGTATTTCCGGGTGTCTGAATCTTCTCGGACTGCCGCCGGTCACCACGCCCCTGCACCTACCAGGTTCACCGTTGCCAGGGTACGCACCAATAAACGCTGAGATCTTACGCGGCTGACCTCCTTGCCTGCTGCCCGACCTGCCTCCGCCTCCCGCTCCAGGCTTTCCTTCACTCCCCGGCCTCGCCTGCTGCCTGCCCTCCTTGAGACTCCACTCCCGGCCTCAGCCGGATAAGTACGAAAACAGACTCTGCCAATATTGCACCTCACTGCCAGCTTTTCTGGCCCATCATCCCTTACTGAGAACAGATTAGCGGGTACCTGCTAGTCAAAGGGGGGGGGTCTATGTGCTCTCGGTGAGAAAGCAGTCTCAGAACAATTTGCGATCACTGTTGACCAGTCTCGCAGGTGACCTTCCGAAACTAAAACGTGATCACATCCATGTTCCTTACTCTTTTGACACAGCCATGTGCTAACTGATTTAATGTGTGACTCGCCAGACAATAAAAGGAGCAGTACTGCATCTATTTCGACATCGCCACCAAAGGTCGAGTATTTCCAAGAATTACATTTTTAATGTTACATCTTTAACACCCAGAAAATAAACTCCGCTTTCAGAAAAATAAAAATATTGTGAAAAGTATCAGACGTGTTTTAGAGTAACAATGCAGCAGGATTTTTATTTCTGCCGTCGCAGAGGCGGCCCTCTATTCAGCTAGAAGTAGTGTTAGGGGGAGAGTCCTCTATCCCATTTAATTTTATAGGTATTGGGGTGGCGTGGTTTAGAAAGCAGGGGGCCAGAGCCATAATCCCAGCTATTCCGTTTGACCAAAGTATGTGATCGTGGGCAGAACCAGGGCGTAACACCAGCTTCTCCCCATAGTGTGTACATTTGGGCATAAGAGGGTCCATTCCCTTGTTTGTAAAAATGTGAGCATTTAAATGCAGCTTAGTCTGTAAACAAAGAAAATCTCAAAACGCATGTTAATTTTAAAATAATTCACTCATCACCTTGATGCTCACAGAGGCGTCCTGTGACGTCAGACCATTTTATTCTGCACTGCTCTCATCTTCTAAACTCACACCAGAAACTCCTGTCTGTGTGAAGCTAAACCTGTGACGCACAATGAAATTGAGGGTGGGAGGTCTTAACTTAAAACAGTGCAGCAGGTCCTGGAGAGTTTACAGGGAAATCCTTCCGCCTGGGGGCGGCAGGGTCCTCCCCATCCCCCACGCCCCTTTCACAATACTCACGCGCCAACCCGGTGTTGCGATGTGCTATGAAAGAGGGGAGGGAGGGGGGTTTAAAAAACGCAGGAGTTTCCCACATGGGTTCTATATAAAGACCCACATGCCCTATGGATTTCGGACTGGCAGTCTGTCACCACGGACATAAGACAGAGAGCTAGGAGAACAGGCCAGCATAACAGCCAAGAAGACAAGCGTGAACAGGGAAACCTACACCGAGAGGGGAGCACGCCAACGTCAACATGAGCGCCTCCGATCCTTCCAAGGAGACCCTCCCTTCATTCAACCTTGGATATGCCCTAGTGTATGGAGCTGAAGAACCCATTCCTGGATATCCCCTTGCCCTCTCACGGATTGATTGCGGCACAGGAGCAGCTTCTCCCGGGAAGCAACAGTGGGGCGGGGAGAGGAGAAAAGGGAGAGGAGGGGGGCTTTAAAATAGAAAAAACACTAACCTGCAGGATGGCCAGCTAGACGGCCAACACAACCTGTCCTGCATCCTCCTCCTGGACTCTACTCTGCAAAGGAAGGAGAATGCACACCACTCCCAGCCTCCCGATAGCCAATCACAATGCTGCAATGTGATTGGTCTAAGCACCGTGGTTCGGTGCTCAGTCAGGGAATTTGAAGCTGGGCATGTTCTCTATGCAGGCTGTAATGCTGCCTGCATGGAGAACATGCCAAGTGCGCATGAATGTTTGACTTGCCCTAGATGGCCTGTCAAACACTCATGCGCACTTGCATACTCCTCACCACTCCTCCCCCTGCTCCAGGAGCACAGCAGATCTGGCCCGCTCCCCCCACCGAGATGCCACAGCAGGAAAAATAAAATAATAATAATTTTGAGTTATTATCATTTTATTTGCCCCTTTTTAGCACTGTGAAAAGCAGTGGGACGACTCTCCCCGTCCTTTGCGGAGGAGCCACCACTGTTACGGCATCTCTCCTTATCTTGGCTTATCCAAAGGCCTCATTAAAAGACTTCAAATTGTCCAGAACAGGCAGCTCATCTAATTTACAAACAAATCAAATGTTGCCACATCACTCCCCTAATGAAGGACCTCCACTGGCTGCCTGAAGAACAAAGAACAATCTTCAATGTCGGCTGCACCATTTTAAAATCACTTCACAGTAAAAGACCCCTCTCCATCAACTCCCGAATCCTAAGGAACACATTTTAATGCACACTACGTTCTGTCTACTTGAACTTCTTATCAGTCCCTAATTAGCAGAAGAAGAGACTGGATGGCGAAACCAACAAATCCCTCGACTCCTCACAATCTGGCTTCCGAGCAAAACACAGCACTGAGACCGCCCTCATCGCAGCAACAGACGACATTCGAACTCTACTGGACAATGGAGACACAGCCGCCCTCATCCTCCTCGACCTCTCCGCAGCCTTCGACACAGTCTGCCACAGCACCCTTTTACAACGCCTCAGAAACATCGGAATACAAGGAAAAGCACTTGAATGGATCACCTCGTTCCTCACCGGAAGAACCCAGAGAGTCCGCCTTCCACCATTCAAGTCCGAGGCCACTGAAGTCATCTGTGGCGTACCACAAGGATCCTCACTCAGTCCCACCCTCTTCAACGTATACATGAGCCCCCTTGCGGCCATCGCTCGCCAACACAATCTCAACATCATCTCCTACGCGGATGACACTCAACTGATCCTTTCTCTCACCAATGACCCCAGCACCGCCAAAACCAACCTACACGAAGGAATGAAAGAAGTTGCCGAATGGATGAAACACAGCCGTCTGAAACTGAACTCAGATAAAACAGAAGTCCTCATCTTAGGTACATCCCCCTCTGCATGGGACGACTCTTGGTGGCCGGAAGCCCTTGGAAAAGCACCCATCCCGACAGACCACGCACGGAACCTAGGCGTTATCCTGGATTCTTCACTTTCAATGAACAGACAAGTCAGCGCCGTATCCTCATCCTGCTTCAACATTCTTCGCATGCTCAAAAAAAACATTTCGCTGGATCCCCACCGAAACCAGAAAAACAGTCACCCATGCTCTGGTCACGAGCCGACTGGATTACGGAAACACCCTCTACGCAGGTACTACTGCTAAAATCCAGAAGAAACTCCAACGAATCCAAAACGCCTCAGCCAGGATCATATTAGACATCCCGCGTAACGAACACATCTCTGGCCACCTGAAAGACCTCCACTGGCTACCCGTCAATAGAAGGATCACTTTCCGACTGCTAACCCACGCACACAAATCACTCTACGACATCGGACCAGAATGCCGCAACTCACGACTGTCCTTCTACACCCCCTCCCGCCAACTACGTTCTTCCAGCCAAGCCCTCGCCACTGTACCCCGCATCAACAAGACCACCATGGGAGGAAGATCCTTCTCATACCTGGCAGCTAAAACATGGAACTCACTCCCCACTTACCTTCGCCTTACCCAGAACCACCTAGCATTCAGAAAGCAACTTAAAACGTGGATATTTGACAAGTAATCCTCCTCCCCTCCCTAAGCGCCTTGAGACCCTCTGGGTATGTAGTGCGCTATATAAATTCTTTGACTTGACTTGACTTGTTATTTAGACAAGCATATAACTAGTTCACAGCCTATTCAGTATCTCGCCTCCTTGTTCTCACTACTGCACTATGTTGGGTGTACTTGTGCTTTATAAATTCAGAAACATACCATAACAGAAATATACTAAAGTAAAAACAAATTGAACAATGTGGAATCAAGTCAATAATTAAAGCGTAAAGAAATAAAATGGTCTGCATGTAAAGTAATATTTACAGACAGTATATGGTAACTTGGCAGTTAATTAAGATTTACCACTTGCATGTAGAGATAATTATCTGCTAGGTTGTTCCCACAAGGCTTCACGTTTAGATTAGAAAGGTAGAATGTAAATTATGGTTATAACAGATAAGCGGAGAGGTATGGTGCAGCGGCCATGGCAGTTGACTTCGGTGCACAGGGTTCACGGTTTGATCCTTGGCTCTGCGGCAGCTCAGCACCATGTGACTCTGGGCAATAGCTCACCTAATTTCCACAATGGTCCCAATGCCTTGAGACCCCTAAGGGTGAGTAGTGTGCGCTTTACAAGTACGGATTTACATTTTTTTTTTAGATCAAGTTCCACCACTGTTGGAGAGTAACAGAGTCTGTTGAATTCCCAGGTGGAGGTGATTACCTGTTAAACAAAATTACACCAAGTGATGACCATACTCGATCCCAAAGTTGAGAGAGCTTGGGGCACATGAAAAACATGTGAATGTATGATCCAGAGCTTGTATTCCAACACCAACAATTATCTGTTTTGGGCAATTTTAGTTTGAAGAGATGTGCTGGGGTATAATAAAGCCTATTATAAAAATAGTGTAGTGGTTGAGTGAGGTTAGAAGGGCATGCTGTGTTGAACATTGTCTCCCATATTTTCTCCCTTAAGATTAAAGGGCAATTGGACTGTTGGAATGTTTTTTAATGTTTTATAGACAAGAGCAGTTTTGGAGCGGTTCATAATGGTGATGGGGCAAATCTAAGGGGGTCATTAGATAGCTGATGGACTGGAGTCCGTCCGCCATTGTGGTGGTGACAAGGACCATCTGCCATGCATGCGGCAGGCCTTCACACCAAGTTAGGATGCGACCACCACCATGGCCAATGCCAAGAGTTTGGAGGGGAAGGCAAGGGTTGGACTCACAGAAGGCATAGTCCAGCAGCACCAGCAGGATAGCAGGAAGTATTTTGGTCTCTAAGACGGCAGAAAATAGGAGGCAAGCCAACACGCCCTTGGAGATTACTTTTTTTAAAGAGTTTTATATAGCGCCAACTTGACCCGAATCGGTTATCAGAGCACTTTACATAGGTACATTACACGAGGACACAATCATAAGTGATTTGCCCTAAATCACAGGATGGTCTGCGTCATTGCCGCAACTCAAACCCAGTTCCCCAGATTTGAGGTCGACCACCCTAGCTGTTAGTCCAACTCCTCCCACTTGGAGGGAAGGCAGAGTCCAACTCTCCTTTCAGCAGAGTCAGAGAACAGCAGGCAGCAGGGCAACAAGCAGAGAGGCAGTCCTTCCAGAAAAGCAATCCAGTAGATTAAGCAGCACAGTAGTCCTTCTGACGGAGGTTCGGTTCAAGACCCAGACGTCTGATTTTTAATAGGCATGGGCGTAAAATCCGTTCCGCTCGCGGATTTTGCGGATTTTCGGTAAATCCGCAATCCGCGAGATTCGCGGATTTCCCGCAAAATCCGCAAATCCGCGCGCTGCGGATTTTTTGCTTGTGATCGCACTGCTCGCGGCCCGCGGCGCAGGCAGCAACAATCTCGCACTCGCGAAATTACAAAAATTACAATTGGGGAGGAGTGAAGGAAGTGGCCCAGTCTCCATCATCCTGTTCCTGTCCAGCAAGTTCCTCCCATTGGGGTGGGGTGAAGGAAGTGCCCCAGTCTCCAACTTCCTGTTCCTGTCCAGCAAGCTCCTCCCATTGGGGTGGGGTTAAGGAAGTGCCCCAGTCTCCAACTTCCTGTTCCTGTCCAGCAAGCTCCTCCCATTGCTTAGTCCATTTCCTGGCCACTTTGATTTCGATCTTGACTGGGAAGGATTACTTTTTGTGGATGCTGCTGGATATTTGGATTTGAGGCCTTTTGGATTACTTTTGGATTCGAAATTTGATTTCACAAGTAAGTTGATAAGTTGATGTTGTTTGTTTGTGGTAATTTTTGTGTGTGTTTTTCGACTTTTTGGGGTGGTGTTGGGGGCTGGCTATGTTGGTGGGGGGCCATTTTGAGGCATGGTCCTGCAGGTTCTGGCCATGTGGATGGGGGTCAAGTGGCCATTTTGAAGCCAGGTTGTGTGCTTTGTGCCATAGGCCTGCACCCAGTGTGCTCTGATTTCATTCATTATGCCCAGGGGGCCCAGAATCGGTTTGTTCGCGTATTTTGCGGGTCTTTCGCCATGTTCGCGTCGTGAAGCAACAATCTCGCACTCGCGAAATTGCAAAAATTGCAATTCCTCACCAGAAAACCACCAGCAGGCAGCATATACCTTCTGAAACTTGATGGATGGCATTGGATTGTGGTGATTTGTGTTGTGTTTTTTGACTTTTTGGAGTAGGGGATGGGGGCTGGCTATGTTGGTGGGGGCCATTTTGAGGCATGGTCCTGGCCATGTGGATGGGGGTCAAGCGGCCATTTTGAAGCCAGGCAGCGAGCTTTGTGACATAGGCCTGCACCCAGTGTGCTCTGATTTCATTCATTATACCCAGAGGGCCCAGAATCGGTCTGTTCGCGGATTTTGCGGGTCTTTCGCCACGTTTGCGTCGTGAAGCAACAATCTCGCACTCGCGAAATTGCAAAAATTGCAATTCTGCACCAGAAAACCACCAGCAGGCAGCATAAACCTTCTGAAACTTGATGGATGGCATTGGATTGTGGTGATTTGTGTTGTGTTTTTTGACTTTTTGGAGTAGGGGTTGGGGGCTGGCTATGTTGGTGGGGGCCATTTTGAGGCATGGTCCTGGCCATGTGGATGGGGGTCAAGCGGCCATTTTGAAGGCAGGCAGTGAGCTTTGTGACATAGGCCTGCACCCATTTTGCCTTGCTTTCACCCATTGTGCCCAGGGGGAGTCAGTGGTACATGAAACTACAACCCTCTCTGTGGGCTCTATTGGATCAATGTTAAATTCCTGTTTCCCAAAAATTTAGCAATTCTTATTTTTGATATTTCCATATTGTGGTGTGCACGTGTGTATTCATAAATGCCTACTTGCAAACTATTAATTTGAGCGCTATATATGCAACATATATTTAACTGATGTTCCTCTGTCTTCGTTTGCTTTTAGGTGCACAAAGTCAAGAACTCCGCATCATCGTTGAGCATCATTGCCAGGAAGAAGTCCTGCTGCGGCCTGCTGTTCCGACATCTGAAGAAGATGGCTCCGAAAAGAGGTGCCCGTAGCTCCTCTTGCAAGAAAGATGTCTCTACTAAGGAGAAGAAGAAGCAAGTGGCACCACTTACCAAGGAGACTGGTGCTTCGACCACTAAATTTTTGTGGAAAAAACAAAAGTCCACCATGAGTGCTGCACAGGTAGCCTGTTTAGTGGTTCAATCACCAACGACCAGTGATGTTGGCTCATCGCAAGAAAGTAGCAGCACACAATCAACACAGGTTGTAACTCATCTCACAAGTACTATTCAACAACCAAAGCCGCAACAACAACTGCATGGGCTACTAGTACAAGCACAAGTACAGGCGCAAGGAGCTGTCTGAGAAGGAGCTGTCCGAGAAGGAGCTGTCCGAGAAGGAGCTGTCCGAGAAGGAGCTGTCCGAGAAGGAGCTGTCCGAGAAGGAGCTGGCCGAGAAGGAGCTGTCCGAGAAGTAGCTGTCCGAGAAGGAGCTGGCCGACAAGGAGAAGGCCGAGAAGGAGAAGGCCGAGAAGGAGAAGGCCGAGAAGGAGAAGGCCGAGAAGGAGAAGGTCGAGAAGGAGAGGGCCGAGAAGGAGAGGTCCATGGAGAGTTGCAAGTAGAGGTCAGTGAAGAGGCCCATGTAGCGGCGCATGGAGCGGTGCAAGTGCTCACAATGGTTGTTCTTCCAGAAGTAGGGGCACAGGAGGAAATTGACTTTGGAGCCGGGGTATCATGTCAGGAAGACGAAGCCACTCCTCCTGATGATTCATTTTCTCCCAGCTCCCCAGCAAGGAAAAGATCAAGGAGGGTGTGTAGAAGTTCCTCTTCAAGCCCCGCTCCATCAGATGAACTGGATCCAGATTGGCAACTATCTCCGACGTCTGAGAGGGAGGCACACCATGAGCTGAGAAAGGTATCAAAAGTTAAAAGGAAGGGCCCCGGAAAGCTAATACTTATGGATCCGAACGTCGGACTTGATGAAGTGCATTCTGATGTTGATGAACAGGATGACAGCAATGACCTAGTCATCACACACGTCATTCCAGCCACACCGGCCATGCAGCAGACAGACATTTATACCCTATCCCAACGTCATGCTGAGCGTGACCCTGGCGACGTGGCACTGGTAGCACCATCAACGCAGTCAAGTAGTACAACAAGTTCAACAAAACCTACAGCTCCCATATTTTCTCCCCAGAGGGGACCTCCATCCAGCTCGACTCCCTCAAGTAGGGTTGCTGCAATAATTGCACAACCCAGTAGATGTCTGCAAGGCTCATCCACCACTGCTTCATCTGGCATTGGCAGTATCACCTCGTGCGGCAAAACCAGAAGTTTCCAGTCCCCAGTTTGGAACTTTTTTAGTGTCCATGCAAAGCATGATTACTTAGCCATTTGTTCCATTTGTAAGACTAGAGTTAGCCGTATTAAGACTGGTACCAACTATGGTACCGGAGGCCAGATAGGTCATCTTAAAAGAAGGCACGCTGTCGAATGGTTTGCGCACCTAGCAAACATCGAGGGAAAGCAATCCCAAAGGGCAAGTGGCCAAAATAAACCCGTACTAGATGTTTCATCTGAAGATGACGGGGAGGTAGAAGCGTCAGACAATTGTCCGGTTGCACCCAGTACCCCTGGCAGCACCACACCCTCCGCAACACATAGGAGGCACACTGAGAGTCTGGGAGACACACCAATGCGGAAAATGTCAACACTGGGCAGAACTGGGTCGAAGAAGTCATCAGCATCATCCAGTAAATTTGTCCAGCGCACCATTACAGCCATGTTCTCCTCAGATGCGCCATTTCAGCGCAACCACCCAATTGTGCACCTGTATAACACTAAGCTGGCTAAAATGCTAGCGGTGGACCTTCTCCCTTTTTCGTTTGTCGAAGGTGTGGGTTTTCTTGAACTCGTGGCAACACTGGCCCCTAAATGGAAGGTTCCTAGCCGGTTCTATTTTGCCAGGGTTGCTGTTCCAGCACTACATAAAGAGGTGCTTGATTTGATTGGGGAAGCTTTGCAGAAGAGTGCTGTTCACACTATACACCTGACAACAGACATGTAGACCAGTTGCGCAGCCAATGATTACATGTGCATCACTGCACACTGGGTCTCTTTTTCAGGGGTTGCAAAACAGATAAATGCAGGTGGTGACTTGGTCGAGATTTTTAAGGGTGCTCGTAAACATGCAACATTAGCCATGTTTGGCTTGGAGAAAAGTCATACTGCAGACAACATTTTGGATGACTTTAACAAAAAGTCTCGCAATGGCTGCCCCCAAGAAAATGCAAGGTTGGTTATGTTGCCACTGATAATGGCAGCAATGTAGTTAAGGCCATGGAGGACGGTGACTATTTCAGAGTGGCGCGTTTGGCGCACTGTATAAACCTGGTCGTGCAAAAGTTCTTGAAAAATGAACTTGCAGTCGACAAAATACTGACCACCTGCAGAAGAATATGCACACATTTCAACCATTCTTTTAAGGCCCGGTAGGAGCTGAGGCGCAAGCAACATGAACGTAGAATGCCAGTGAAAGCACTTATCCAGGAGGTGGCAACACGTTGGAACTCAACCTTCTACATGCTTGAGCGTCTGCATGAGCTGTTTCCAGTAGTCAATGAGTATGTCTACAACCTGGGTGGTGCTACGACAGAAATGATGCTAGCGGTGGAGCAATGGCAGCTAGTTAAAAGCCTGACAGACATGCTTCGTCCTTTTGAGGTCTTCACGCGTGAAGTCAGCAGGGAGGACTGTAATTTGGGAAAAGCTATCCCATTGTTGCTGAAGCTCGAGCACCAAGTCAAGGCGGTGTCTTCAAAATTAAAGGATGCTGGAACGAATGAAGCATATGAGTTGGCGCAGAGATTATTACAACGCCTAGTTAGCAATGAACGGCTTGTAAATATCAAGAAACAACCGCACTACATTTGTGCTACTATTCTAGATCCACGTTACAAAAAGCCATTGTTTGGCAAATTATTAATTCCTTTTGAAACATCAGATGTTACAGAGTACAAAGGTTGGCTAGCTCAGTCAGCCATTCGTTTTGAAAGAGAGCGGAAGGAAACTGTAGGAGAAGACAGTACTACTAGTGAATCAGCAGGCCATCAGGCGTCCCAAAAAAGCACTCCTGCATCTGTGCCTGTGGCAGAAGTGAGTGACTTTTCCTCTGAGCCGTTAACCACACCAGCAACCGTATCATCTGCACCAGGCCCAGGCGATATGTCTGAAGAGGATTGGCTAAGTCAGCTAGGGTTTCCTTGTCCCAGAAAGGACACAGAAGTGCAAAGTACAGGAATCCGGGAGAACATTGTTTCAATGGTGCAGGCCTATCTGGATGACTCAACAGCGGTCAATATTACTGAGGACCCATTGGCGTATTGGCATGGGAAAAGAAACATATGGCGAGAGCTCACCAATCTGGCTATCAATTACTTGTCTTGCCCACTCGCAAGCGTGTCTTCAGAACGTGTTTTTAGTTCTGCTGGTGGCATTGTGACTTCCAAAAGGTCCCGCCTCTTGCCCGCAAATGTGGAGCAGCTCACCATGATAAAGATGAACCAGCACTTCATACCACCAGATTTCAAAGTACAAGAATGCACGCAGGAAGAAGAGGACACCGACCTACCTGAGGGAAGTTTTCCTCAGTTACCAGAAGTACTACCGACTCAATTTGCAGAGTTTGAGGACGAGTTCTGCTTCCCTGACAGCGAGTTCTGAAAATGAGTCAATGAAACACTAACTTTATTTTTCGTCCTTATTCACTTTTATTCCTGTGTGTCTGTCTTTCTTTGTTTAGCAAGTGCTTGATCACATTCACAACAAAACTGTAATCACCCAATCACAACAAAAAGCCCATCAGCAGAACTGTCTTGATTTTGATGCCGCAGCATTCCTCATGTTCAGAAGTTGACAAGAACTCAGTCCTGGTCGCCTATCCTCCTCCTCCAGACTCACCCTATCCATTTCCCGTAATGCTGATGCCTGGATTCCGCACAATGAAGAAACTTACGTTGACAAGTCACCTAAAGAGGGAGTGGAAGTAGTGAGTCCTCATTTAAATACATTTTGCTAAGTGTGGCTTTTTTCCCGGATTTGCTTTTTGGCTGTTTGGGGGTGTCAAACTTGTTTGCGCCTGGGTTTACGGGTCTTGGCTGGGCCATTGCTGGCAAGGTCTATTAAGGGATGAAATTGGTTAGGAGGAAATGGGAGGTGAACGTCGTTTAGGCGTTATTGCTCGCTTGCCTGTCATAGGGTTGCTGTCTGTGGGGCTTCTAGGTTTTTGGGTGTGGGTTTTGGGGTCTGCGAGCACCGCTGCCACATTTCTAATGTTGTTTGCTTTTGTTTTGCAGCAAATCCACGCCGGGAAACTCCAGTCGGGGCCCTGCTGCAGAACACTTTAGGACACTGTGAATTCCAGGTGGAGCCAGCCCTCAAACACAAATTACAGGTAAGATAAGCGTTTGGGTGGGAGGTAGTATAATGGAGTATTAGGAGTGGCGAGAGAGTGACAGTGGTACTAGTAAAGTCCTAGGACTCTTGAATTAACTTACTCTGTAACAGGCATTTACTTTGGAAAACATTTGGCCAATTACACGATGACAGTGTTCAGTAAAACAAACTTACTGCAAAACCACCACCCACCAGGCTCAAAAGTAGTAAAAAACAGGTATGCTC
Source organism: Lissotriton vulgaris (assembly GCF_964263255.1). Taxonomy (NCBI): domain Eukaryota; kingdom Metazoa; phylum Chordata; class Amphibia; order Caudata; family Salamandridae; genus Lissotriton; species Lissotriton vulgaris. The sequence goes on from NC_141695.1 coordinate 209,894,380, forward strand.
AGATAAAGTTTGAAAAAGTATATTTTTATATCCCTAACAAAATAATCTCCCGCAAGACCCTCCCTAACCCCAACAAATAAATAGTCCTTCAAAAGTCCCCAAAAACCCTAACTCCCAATTCCCACCCCCCAAAAGTCTATAAAAAAGGGTCAAGGGACACTCTAGGGATGCATGCTGTGGACTTTGGCCTCCAGGGCATCATGCCTTAGGGCCAGGGCATCGTACTGCTCCCGGAGGATGGCGTGGTCTAAGCGGAGGCCCTACAACAAACTTTGATTTCCCTTCAACTTGCGGACCTTCGCCTCCAGGTTGGACACTCTTCGGGTTGCACGGCGCAAGCGAGCCTTGACAGTACTGTGAGAGGCAGCCTTTGCTGCTCGGCGGTGGCGTCTGCCAGCCCAGCTCCGTACCGCCGGAGCACTGTGCTGACCGGCAGAACGTGGGGGCGCGGAGGAGGATGCCGGTGTCCCAGAAGATGTACTGGACTGCGTGTCCACCTACTCCAGTTCCACCAGCCGCCGATATTCGGCAACAGTGGCATCCAGCCTCCGTTGCCGGGCCAGTAGAGCCTGCATACTCCGGGATGGTTTGGATGTTTTTGTACGACAAACTATATGAAGAAAGAAAGACATAATCTGTAACCAATGCTTTTTAAGAATATGATTAACACAAAATGATTCAGCAGAAAGTTGTGTCACAGTACAACTAGCAACTAGCCAGCGCAGTACAAAGCTATTGAGGCCAGTATCATGGGCGTCCGCAGGGAGGGGCAAGGGGGTGCGCTTGCCCCCCCCTGGATCGCAGGTCCATCCAGTGCTGGCCCAGTGACAATATGGTAATTACAACAGGCTGGGACCGACAGACAGATAGAGGCAGAGACAGGGACAGAGAGATAGAGAGGAGATGGAGAGGGAGACAGGGGGAGAGAGAGAGAGGGATTGAGACTGAGGGTGACAGAGGGAGGGAGACAGAGAGGGAGACAGAGAGAGACGGAGACAGAGGGAGACAGAGAGACGGAGGGAGACAGAGAGAGAGGGAGACGGACAGGGTGAGTGAGACAGAGGGAGAGAGAGAGAGGGGAAGAGAGAGCAAGAGAGGGAGACGGGCAGAGAGGGAGGGAGACAGAGAGAGAGAGGGAGGGAGGGAGACAGAGACAGACAGAGAGACACAGACAGAGACAGATGGAGGGAAACAGGGACAGATAGCGACAGGGACAGACTGACAGATAGGGGCAGAGACAATGACAGACAGAGAGGAAGACGGAGAGGGAGACAGAAGGAGAGAGAGAGAGGGAGGGAGCCAGAGGGTGACAGAGGGAGGGAGAGGGAGGGAGACAGAGAGAGAGAGACAGCGAGGTAGAGGGAGACACAGGGAGACAGAAAGAGGGAGACAGAGAGAGAGAGAGAGAGAGAGAGGGAAACAGAGAGAGTGAGGGAGACAGAGAGAGAGGGAGGGAGACAGAGAGAGAGGGAGGGAGACGGAGAGAGAGGGAGGGAGAGAGACAGAGAGAGAGAGAAAGAAAGATGTGTGTATGCCAGGTCTGGTGGCTCAGTGGTCATAGTTTTTGTTGTTGCTCTAGATCCACCCTCCTCCCCCACTGACCCTGCCCCCATCGGTGCGGCCCTTGGCCACAAACCACACTGTCAATTTGGCCCCGAGAGAAAGTTTGTGGGGACCCATGCTCTATAACCACATCCTCCTGATTTACAATTGTTTTTTTCTGGCATTTTTAGCTTACCTCTACCTGCCACCACCACTGTCTGCTTCCTCACAGTATCTGCTTCGGCCACTTGCGCCGCCTCTTCCCCAGAGTTGTCCTCGGAGTCGACCACCACCACCACATCCGAGCTGGCCACGCCACCAGATGTTCCACCTACAAAGTAGATTTAAGAATGTTAGATTACACCACTCACTAGTATTTGGTCTAGGAATGAAGAAATGTGAAAACAACAGAAAAAGTAATTGACTGTCTACTCTAAATTAAAAATGTCCCTCCTTCCAGGGAAGGCTGTTGTCTTGCTGCACTTTTTTGTCACAATTGATGAATGCTTGCTGAATTTTAACACACATCATTTTTCTCTGAACAGACAGAAGCTGGACTTCTAGTTCTAAGGACAAGAGCAACATCAACTTCAAACCAGGTGAAAGCTTGGCTCGACCACAAGAAATGTGTTCCATTACTCATCAACTCAGCACCAAGCACTTTTCCATTTCCAGCTAACTTAATTTTAATATATGTGTTTACTTTTAATAAAGCTTTTAAACTTGAATAGACTCTGTGGTTTTTGGTCCTCCAGACTACAGTGACTGAGCGAAAGGTTTTGCAATTTTTGCAAGGAGGAGTCCGTGCCTCTGACACTACCAGGTTTATACAGTGCGCCAAACACGCCACTCTGAAATATTATTACTCTGGTGTTTAGTGTCCATAGTTCGGTTTGTGGAGAATTGTCCCTGCAACAGTAGTATTATGGATTGTGCTCCTATCTAAACACTATTTCAAAAAAATTAAAATAGGTCTTCTATATTTAAATGAAAACTTACTAGGGCCAGCAAAGGAGCACTCGCCGCCCTGGCCTGCATCCTCCTTTGGAGCCACAGCATCCTCCTGTTCCACTTCCGTCCGCTTGCCCCTGGGGGGACCTGACGTACAACATGAAAGAAAGAACAGAAAACATTGATGATTGCTGCTTGTCGATGTCTTTGTCAACCAAATCAAACATTTAGAAAGAACAAGAACCAACTATTTCAGCCAAAAAAGGGCTACAAAGGAAGGACTGCACCTGAGCCTCTACTCTAGGGGCAGATTTACAAGCCCCTTGCAGCTCTTTTGCTCCGTTCTTGCGTCACTTTGTGACGCAGCACCACAACAAGAGAGGCGCCATGTTGTGGCGTATATTAACAACGTGACGGATATGGGAGATGCATCCCATTCTAAAGCCCTGCGCCATAAGGGAGCGTTCCAGCGCAAGGGAGGGCGTTCCTGCGCAGGAACGCATGCTAAAAGTGGCTATGGGGAATATATAAAATTTCAATCAGTCATTTAGGACAATGATGCGTCACTCAAACCCTGCACCTGCATGAAGCAGACGTACGGCTTGACGCAGCATTGCTGGAGCTGCGCCATCGTTGCGACGCAACTCCATCAATGAGCCGCCTTTACGGCACCGATGCGTAACGCTTCGGTGACGTTTTGGGACCATGGTGTGCCGCATTGTAAATACGGCACACCATGGGTGGTGCTGGCGTGCCGCACACTTTGCAGGGATGCGCAGGTAATTGCAAATCTGACACTTAGGGGCATACTTACGAGTTCTGGGCTGCACACCTCCAGAGGTGCGCCAGAACAAATGCGTAACGCAAAACTAACCTTGCGTCACGGCATATGCGCCGCAATTACAATGCGGCACACCCTGGCGCAAGGGTAGGCAGATGCATGTCGCATCTCGTGACGAAAGATGGGCGCATCTCTAGAGTCGCGTCGCAGGTGCGATGCAACTCTAGCAATGCTCAGGGCTGCCCAATACTCAACATACCGCATCAGTCCTTACGCCTGCTTCAAGCAAGCAGGCATAAAGAATTGACGTAGCAGCGTCGCGGAAGTGTCTGCGTTAAATCTTGTAGATTTCACGCAGGCACTTTTGCGAGGCGCACAGCTGCCTGACCTGAAATGAAAAAGAATAAGACTAGGGAAGAAAAAAATAAAAGTTTAAAAAAGTAGTTGAAAAGTGAACAAAAGTAGCCTAAAAAACAAAAATATATAGCTAGAAAACTAGAGGGATAGATAATAATTTAAATAAGAATTAGTTATTTAGTTAGTGGCTCGGTTTATAGTGCGCAACACTACTTATTTTTATCTTTTCTACCACAAATCTATGGCTCTAGGGAACAAGGGAAAAACGGCCACTAGCGTCCCCATGGTTTCTCTGTAAACAGAGAATACAAGCAAAATAATACAGTCCCCGAGAGGTGTGGCTCACTGGTTAGAGGCGGCAGACCCGAGTGCAGAGAACGGCCCGGGACCAGGGTTCGATTCCCGACGCGGCAGGGTCGCGGACCAGGATCAGCGGACTGATAATTCTCGCATCGGTGCCTACTCCGACCTGGGAGCACACTCGGCAACTCTGGGCATTAGCTTGCCTCATCTCCACAACGGCCCCACACAAACGCCGGGGATGCCTGGTTTCACCTTGGAGACCCCCAGGAGGGACTATCTCACAGGGAAAGCCAGGACGGGTTCCCCAGCGGTCTATAGCGCTACGAGGCCTCCGGGTAGCAGTGCGCTTTACAAGACACAACAATTTACAATTTACAATTTACAATCACACAAAATTATGAAGAAAAAATCAAAATATCAGTTTTTCAAGATATTCGACAGTCTTTTTTATTTTCTTTTTCTTGTTTTATCTTCTTCTTCAAAGTTTCATCATTCCATAGTTCATAAAGAATACATTGTACAGCAAGCGTAGCCAAAGAAACCAAAGCCAACACGTGTTTCGTCACGGGAACAGTCTCCTGATGACTTCCTCAGGGCATTAAAATCGATTTTCTCACAATTGTCCCAATTTCATCCAATTTATTATCACTCTTCACAGGGTAATTTTAAAATACTCATACAGGCTCCATAGATCAAATTTTCACAGTAGTTAAATAAGTAGATTATCAATGTATCGGGAGAGTGCTCCCATCGTCTCTGCTTATAATGCGTCTGGTAAAAACAAAAGTTTTTACCAGACGCATTAGAAGCAGAGACGTAAGTAAGTTCGCACGCGATTTCTCTCACGAACTCGTGCGAACTTGTATTCGCAAGGCGCTCATTCCGCGAGATTACACATAGCGGGCGGAAACGGAAATACGTCACGCAAACAAAATGGCGGCAACGTCTTTTTTTGCCAGGTACATTACTTTTACCTGCACTGTAATTTTTCCTCACTTTTATTAGAAAATTCTGGTATTAGTTAGAGAAACGTGAGTAAGGTGGGGATTTGTGCACCCCGTCCTGAAGAAGGTGCTTCTGGCACCGAAACATGTCGACGCACACAAAAAGGAGGTAACGCACATTGTCAGCGTAGTGACCTCCCACCCTCATTTTTAACAGCACCAGCCCGGGGGCTTATTAAATAATTTTTAGTCACCCCACGAGCCAGGTTCTTTTTAACTATCACTATTTCCCAAACCCCACAATACACTCACATTTATTCAAAATACCCCCTCACTAACACCACACATAGTCTAACAAGTGCTCCCACGTCTCCGTAGGTCGCAGCACGCCGTACCCCGTAGAGGGGTACGATGACCCCGATGATGAAGCATGACACCAAGGGGCCTGTTGGTGTGTGAGGGTACCTAAAAACATAAAGGTGTTCCCCACTGTGGAGGAGACACCCTTAATCTCAAGGAGTGGATTCTAACTGTTTATTTAAATATGCCCAGGGAGAAAGAATCCATTCTGATTTCTCTCTCTCCCCCCTCTGATTGTTAATTATTGTTAGGCACATAGAGCAGTACGTTCAGAGAAATGTCCTCTTCCTAAATGTGGAATTTCTAAAACAGTAATGTTAAATCCAACTTCACCAGTAAGAAGGATTTATGATTACCTTTCCAAACAGATGAAATATGAAAAAGCTACTCCTGAATTCCCAATGCTAGCCTGTGTGAGGGGTAGGCCTCACAGTAGTGAAAATAGGAAATAGGCTGTTTGTCACAAACCAGGACATGTTAAAAAAAGGTACCTGTCCTACCTTTTATTTACAAAGCACCATGGCCTTATGGTTATATAGGGCCTGCTTTAGGGGTGGCATATCTATACTAATATAATAAAGAGAGAGCCCAAACCTTTCAGGCGGGTAATCTCAGGAACAACAGCACCAATCACAACACCCAATACTGCGTTGGAAAGGGAAGTTGCAGCAGAAGGCCATAGGCTATGCAGACGCCCACCATATACATTTAAAAGATAAAAGAACCGTGCCAGCAAAGTAGTCCCTTGTGGGCGTGTCTGCGTTGTGTTGTGGGCGTGTGCTGGCGGCATGACAAACGCTGGGGGCGTGTGGTACGTTACGCCCTTCATGCCATGTCTCATATCATGTGCTGTGGGCGTGTGCTGGAGGCGTGGGCGTGTGCGGGGTGCAGGATTACGGGAAAAAAAAGTGAGCGTTGTGCCCAATAATTCATTGTTTTTTCTTCCCAGATTCTGTACATTCCAGATCCGGGTGTGCTTGCCCCGTGCTCCTAGTGACGTGCACCTGCTTTACTGTATGGAGGTCAGGCATGGCACTATTCCCAAGTGCCGGAAGGAGCGCAAACATGGGCCATTGTGCAGGAAATGTAGTTTTGCCTTAACTTCCAGTGACGCCTGAAGCGCACACTGGAGATTTTCCACTTCTATTGTGCACAGGCCTCGCGCCACGTACATCCGGACACAAGGCCCGCCTCCACGGAAATAGCAAGAAAGGGACTATCTCTCCCCCGGGAATATGTGATGATATTCCGCAAACCAACATCCCGCATACCATCACTCCGCAATTTTTATAACGCAGGACTATTACTCTACAAAGACATCATTTCTAAAACTTTTAGAAACGCATATGACTTTATCACGCATGCCATTATAACGCACATGCATGTGTGGTAAAGTCATATACATTGTAAAAGTACATTATTAAAACATCAAATATATGTTTGTATATATATGTATTTATATATATATATATATATATATATATATACATATATATATATATATATATATATATTTATTTATATATATATATATTTATATTTATATATATCATGGACGACACTATGTCTTTTTATTTCATCTGTGTGGAATAAATACTTACTTTCAGGGCGTGTTTCCAGCTTTCTGTGAATGTCGCTGTTTCGAAGGAGATGTTGACCTTTCGTAGTTGGGGTGTGATGCCTGCGTCTACTTTGGTGAATACGTGGTGTGGGCACAGGTCAGACGAAGATCCTGAGTGGATGGAGTTCATGGCCTTGCGTGTCTCGTCGTCGTTGATGTTGGACCAGGAGGTCAGGCGGTTGGCGCTGGTGGTGTTCACAGGGGAGGTGGAGTCTGGAGTAGTTGGGCGGTTGTGGTGTTGACACTGTCGTGGATGTCAGCGATCTTGCGGTGGAAGAAGATGGCTAGTAAATCGCACAGTTCTTGTGAGGGTGGGATATCGTTGGCATTGGCGCTGGGGTTGGAAACTTCCTTTATGATGCTGAAGAGCTCTTTGCTGTTGTGTGCGTTGTTATCCAAGCGATCTTGAAGGAGGATCTCTTGGCTAATCTGATGAGGTGGTGGTGTCTGCGGGTGGCGTCCTTGTGGGCTGCGTGGTTGTCCGGTGTGCGTTCGTGGAGCCATGTCTTCTCCAGTTTCCGGCATGCGTGTTTGGAGGTCCGGAGCTCATCGGTGAACCAGGTGGCTCTCTTGTTGGTATGGTTGTTGGTGGGTTTCTTGAGCGGGGCGAGGGTGTTGGCGCAGTCGTTAATCCGCTGTCTGAGGTGCGGGCTGCGGCGTCTGGGTTGGTGGGGTAAGTGGGTGGGTTCTTGGCGAGGGAGGTGATCAGCTGGTCTTCGGTGACTTTGCTCCAGCTTGGCGAGGCAGCTGTTGGGTGTGGTGGTGCGTGGTTGGTTTCTTGAAAATGAAATGGATGCAGCGGTAGTCGGTCCAGTAGAGTTTGGTGGTGTGGTCGAAGGCGCCGTGGGAGCCTGTGGAGAAGACGGGGTCCAGCGTGTGGCCGGCGGCGTGGGTGAGTGCAGTGATGAGTTGTCTGAGGCCGAGGTTGGCAAGGTTGGCGATCAGGGTGGCGGATTTGGCATTGTTGTTGTTCTCGAGGTGGAAGTTCAGGTCCCCGAGGAGGATGTAGTCCGTGGAGGCGAGTGCGTGGGTGCTGGCGAGGTCAGCAATGGAGTCGCTGAACTGAGCCCCGGGGTCCGGGGGTCTGTAGATGAGTGTTCTTCTGAGGGTGGTATTGGGGTTAGTGTTGATCCGGAAGTGCAGGTGTTCGGCGGTGTTGAGGGTGTCGTCTGCGTTGGTGGTGATCTTGAGGGTGAACTTGTGGACGATGCTATTCCTCCTCTGATTCTGTTGGCGTGATCCCTGCGGGTGATCTTGTAGCCATCCGGGATGGCTATGGCAATGTCGGGCGCCAAGGAGTCATTTCACAAGGTCTCGGTCAGGAAGGCCACGTCTGGGGTGGAGGTGTTGAGCAGATCCCAGAGCTCAACGGCGTGTTTGCGTGCGGAGCGGTGTTGAGGAGTATGCAGCGGAGGTGGTTGGGTCCAGTCCTTGCAGGTTTGGTGGTTCTGTCACAGGAGAAGCTGCAGGTGTGGCAGGAGAAGGGTCCGTGGGTCTGTTTCGGGGCAGCCTGGGAGCAGGTGTGGTTTCGGCCGGTGTTGAGTGTGTGGAGGGTGCTGGCGTCGTAGTGGATTCTGGTGTTGTGGCATTCGCAGGGTCCAGGGCTTCTGGCGCTGGAAGCGGTAAAGGCGCGGATGGGCGCAGAGTCACAGACGGGCTTGCCTTAGGCGCTTCTCGGCCTGCATATGAGGTGGCTTGGGAGGGAAGGGCAGCTGTGAGGCGGGAGCGGGGAGGCAAATGGGTGTGCAGGGAGGCGGGCCGCAGGGAAGCTGCAGCGGGAAAGGCCCGGATCGGGAGGGGCGGGGGGAACTGGTGCACAGGGCGTGAATCACCCCCGCAGACTTCCAGCGCCTGACCCCATTCATGCTGAAAGCTGGCAGTGTTTGCTGCATCTCGTGATTAACCCGTTCTAGCCCTCATCATGCCTGTCGGTGCTGCTGGGAGCCATGCATGCCCTCCTCCAGGAGCAGATTCCTCACTCTGCCTTAAACATCAGCCCCAGTACGCGGCACCACTGCCCTGCATCTACACACGGGGGGCAGAGGCACCCCAACACCAGAGGAGCCTGCTTTTGGGACCTTATAAGTATTTTGTTACGCAGCACAACATCCTTGGTGCACCAACATTAACTCTTGCATAGTTGAACACTTGTAAGGTCCCAAAGGCGAGGCCTATGGGATATGCCAATGCTTGTTATGTGTGACATTGATCTAGAAAACTTCACCAGCATCACAATTGTTAATTGGCCACATGAAGTTTTTGGGGGGTCTACTGTGTCACTGCCAGTTGCCTCATGTGATATCACGCTATCAGGCCTCATGTATAGCACCGAAGTCAATTTGACCAAGTAGTTTCTTCTCTTTCAGTTTTCCTTTTTGACATTAATTCAAATATGTCCTGATGTAATATCACTATTTGTCAGCTGCTGTGCCTGATATCGCCATTTTTGTAATTGCCTCTGATGACTTCACATTTGACAGCTGGTTTTCTTGGGTGACATTAACATTCCCGTATATAGAATGTTATATCTCTGCTGCCTATTTCCTTGTGTGATATCACTAATGTCAAAGCGACTATGTTACATCACCTCTGTCAGTTTCCTCATGTGACACCACTGCTGGTAGTTCATAAATGTGACATCGCTCGCTCTTAGGTGCTTCGTGAGATGTCATCAATCTGTTCCATATTGTGAAACCACCACTCCACGGGACTACGTCTTTCCCTGCTTTCTCACGTGTGTGCAGCATTCGTTCAGAAATGCCCCACTGATCGTTGAAAGTTGCTCTCTCTGCCGCCTCCCCAACTCCTAATTACATGTGCAGGCATGCACATCAACGGTCTTTTACTTTTTCTGCTGATGCTGAACAATATCGGCAAGAAACAATGACAGAACGAAGAGGTTTGCATTGGCATGCAAAATGCGAGACCTATTGGCTTTTCCAAAGCTTGCTCTACCCTCTTTTCGTTTTCTTAATCTCTGCCATTGTTTCCCTTCTCGGTCATTCTTGCTCCTCGTGTTTTTTTTTTACAATCTGATTCCATTTCATTTAAAATAAAAAAAAATGCCATTCTTTCACTTCAACATGCATTTAATGTTATTTATGTTCCTTCTTTTTGCTGCTCCCGTTTTGCTTCCTGTGCAGCGGTGGCTCCGCGATTAAAGAGAAGAAGCCGAAAAGAAGGGGAGACACGACCCCAAGGGGATACCAGATAATACACGACACCGGAAAGAGCCGAAGATGGGATACAGGATACCGTGGGGATACGACATATTACACAACACCGGCACCTTGGTGGGGTCTCTACAGGTAATATACTTGGACAGATTGCGTGTAGTGGTGTACACAGTAGCACTGCTCCTGCCGCGCGCGGCCTGTGACGTCAGACCATTTTATTCTGCACTGCTCTCATCTTCTAAACTCACACCAGAAACACCTGTCTGTGTGAAACTAAACCTGTGACGCCAAATCAAATAGAGGGTGAGGGTGGGAGGTCTTAACTTAAAACAGCGCAGCAGGTCCTGGAGAGTTTACAGGGAAATCCTGCAGCCTGGGGGCGGCAGGGTCCTCCCCATCCCCCACGCTCCTTTCACAATACTCACGCGCCAACCCGGTGTTGCAATGTGTAATGAAAGAGGGGACGGAGGGGGGTTTAAAACAACGCAGGAGTTTCCTGCATGGGTTCTATATAAAGACCCACATGCCCTATGGATCTCGGACTGGCAGTCTTTCACCAGGGACATAAGACAGAGAGCTAGGAGAAGAGGCCAGCATAACAGCCAAGAAGACAAAAGTGAACAGGGAAACCTACACCGAGAGGGGAGCACGCCAACGTCATCATGAGCGCCTCCGATCCTTCCAAGGAGACCCCCCCTTCATTCAACCTTGGATATGCCCCAGTGTATGGAGCTGAAGAACCCATTCCTGGAAATCCCCCAGTGTATGGAGCAGGACCCATGCCAGATGTCAATGCGGGGTATACCAGCCCGCCCTACAACTCAGGTTACAGCGCGGTGGTGACGACCCAGCCAATGGTGATTGTGGCCCCGCCGCGTACCTACGAGACGGACTACCTGGGCTACTCGATATTCACTATGCTCTGCTGCTGCCTGCCCATCGGAATAGGAGCTCTTATCTACTCCATCAAAGTAAGTGTGCAAACAATTATATCTTCCAGTGCTTAGTGGGACGAAAAATGTGCAGCAGAGGTACCTAAAGGGGCGTGGCACAAAATAAGCGTAACTAGGATCATTTCCAAGAGGCATGAGCTATGTAATTAAGGGTGTGACTTAAAACTTGTAAACTAAAAGGCTGTGCTTCACACAGAGTGTAACCTGTCCAATGTTTTGTTGCCTTCTGTGAGTTTTCTGTTATCGCATCCAGACAAGTCACATAGCAGCAAACACAAATACCTGAAACAAGCCAAACTGGCCAGCTGTACCAAATAAACAACTATTATTTTGTTGTGAATGATTCCAATTGGTATATTGGTGACCATTACACTACAGCATAACAAAACGACAGAAGCACAATATCTTGAAAATCTCAAATCCTCCTAGGGAATGCAACATGGTAAACCTGAATTGTGCACAGGGATTGTATAGCTGACGTGCAACGCATTGAGGGTTTTTTACAGACATGGGTAAGATATTGATCAGTGTTTTTTTATGTATCTCTATATCTGTTATGTTCTGTTATGGTACTGAGAATTTGACATAGCACACGACTCGTCCCCGAAAGGGCATCTCGGCACTGAGGTAGTAAAAAATTGTAGAATGAGCATTTAAAAAAGCCAGGTTTTAGGCTATTTTTTTAAGGCACAAAGCCAGTGCAAGCCCTGATGACACACAGGTGTTTATTCTAGTGTTGTGGGGCCACAGAGGTAGAGGCTCGTCCTCCGAAGGATGTGCAGATACGTCGAGGGCAAAGAAGGAGCTTCATCTAAGATTTCTGCCCAGACGATAGGGTGCCGATTTGTCCTGAAGGCATTTAGGCCCCTTCCGGTGCTTCTATAGCACAAACCTGCCAAAAGGCAGTGCAGCCGAGTACAGGGTTAAAGAGTTACAGAGTGAACGGAGAGGATGCTTAGTGCCTTGAGATGTGAAGAGCTGAGTCTTGAACCCTTTCCTAAGTTAGAGAAAGGAGTGGTCCTGATGGATACAGTGACGTTGTTCCAGATTCTGGGTGCATAGATGGAAAGCTTCTGCTGTCTGGTTTCTTGGTCTTTATACTTTTTAGTCTGATGTTGTCTCGGATGTGGCTGTGCTGAGAACCACCAGAGATGGTGAGCGTGTTTGAGATAAGTGGGGGTGCTAGTCGTAATGGCTTTGTAACTGATGCAGCTGGTTTTGAAGATTGTGTGGCTCGACAAGGGAAGCTAATAGGCTCCATCAGGCTGGGGGAGATGTGGTTATATATCTTCAAGTCCTGGAGGAGATGTGTTATGGCGTGTTGGATGCTTTTAAGGGGTGACATTGTGGAGGCTGAAAGACCAAGGAGTAGGGCATTACCACCAACCAGATGCAAGGGCATGAAGGCCTGAATAGCAATTCTTAAATCAGCTGCAGAAGAAACAGTTTCACATTTAAAGAGAGAGATGGAACAAGGTGGTCTTTGTTTTTTTTATAATGTGTTCCTTGAAGGTGAGGATGTATCCAAATGACTTGTCATTCATTGAAAAGTTAGGATTCGAAGCCGATGGAAAGGCATTGGTAGAGACATATGGACCGCAGCCTAGAACGGATAGAAGCTAACATCCTCAGCTAAGCAGTTTACCTGCAGCTTACATGCAACATCTTGACTCAGTGTTGTCAGCTCTAGCAGCAACAAATAGATTGACACAAATAAATGAGTTTACATAAAACATCCAGAGGGGGATAATACATGTACTTCATCAGTTCTGCATTGGAGACACTTTTTCATTCACTTTTGCTTTACTCGAATGTTCAGCAACTTTAGTTTTTCATTTTTTTTAGATAATATATAAAACATCACATAGGTTTAGTAATCAAATATTGAGGACTCTTGGGCTAGATTCAATTCACATACCATTGGAGAACCATGGGGGCTCAGTATTTCTGTAGATGTTTTTTAACTGAATATGGTGGGCTTTGAGTTCTCTCATGGTTGTCACAGTACATGGTGCCACAGGATTAATTTAAGTCCCGGTGCCACGTCTACAAAACACAACAAAAATCTGGTTGGATGCCAGGGCTGAGCTGCTTGGCGCGGCGCCTCTCTGTGGGAGGACTCTGTCTTCCCATTGGAGCAGGTGTTGCCCTCTCCGGTCCTCTTGCTCTGTTGCTATTTTTGTGCTTGTAAGACATTCACATACATTGTTACTTCCTATAAAGTCTGACCTGCTGTTATTGTAGGAGTAATGACTTGTATCAGGAAAGCTTCCTCAAGCCCAGCCTTCACAGATATATTAAGGGTGGGCCAGTGCATAGATAGGCCTTATGCCGCCCATGGTGGCGTCTGTGTTTGCTGCCCGCTGTGGCTGTATGTGAGAGCGGGAGGGTGCTGCTGAGTCCTGCGACGGCCGCAGGTAAGCAGTGAGGTGGAGGCCACCGCCCCCAAAACCCATGCTGCCCGGGGTAGAATGCCACCCCTGGCTATGCCACTTGGGTGGGTGGAGCTCGTTAAGTTTCACTTCTTAGGACTGCGCACAGTTAAATAAAAACGCTGAGATTCCATGGAGTTCAGCGAGCGGGAGGCATTCGGGCTGTAATACCAGCGTGACTGCACCATGCAGAGCACCAGAGGGTGCAGCTTCTTTCTGCTGTTCAAGTAGATTTTCTACTCAAGCTGCTGCTTTCTCACTGTGAATGGTTGTGACGTTCCACAAGTGCCCGCATGAAGAACATTTCACTGGGTGGTGTTCTAGCACCTGAAAATCAGGCTAGGAGATTCAAATTCTAGCCTGCCAACTTAACAATGGCAACCACGCACGACACAAAACTCCACCACACAGCAGTTGGTGGAGATTTGTTTGAACCCCTTGTTACAAGCGTGACATGGAGCGGGAAAAACTCTGCAAACTCCGCCGGAGGAGTGGAGTCTATCGCCCACCCCTGAAATATATGGAATTTGACCACAAAGATTCCAACTTATTAATCACTGTCATGATTTAATTTGGTATTAGTACCTACCTTGTTTTCGTTTAGCATAGCGCTCCATACTGCACTTCTATCAGCTGTAAATACCAAATGTCACTATTACCCTAATTGTTGTACTCAGTTCACAACTTTGAAAAGATGGAAGGCTGAGTTTGCCTTGTCTGATTTTGATCCTGTTACTCTCAGGTCAAAGAAAATGTCACCTGTGAGCATCACTTCACCAAACCGATTTGCCTTGCATTTCAATTAAATCTTTTAATCACTTTGTACTTTAAGGATACTTGTTTAAAGTGGCCAACATCACACACTATAAACACATTGAATTGATCATTATAAAACAGAAACCTAATAGATTTGGACGGGGATTGGAGCTTATCAGATTTTTAAAAAACTGTCAAAATTAAAACAAACACACTTTACCTGCACAAGGTGATGCCCTTCAGTCAGACAGAAAGAGAGCGGGTGGAGGAGGAGAGAGCTATTAACCTAATGGCAGAAAGGTATTGAAGCCCTCATTATTAGTAGCCGTGTAATTAATCTAATATGTCATACACCCGATAAAATCCGACTCCCCTGAGTCAGAATTTACTGGTGTTACAACGATCTCCCAATTACGACAGTTTGGGGAATAACATGCAGATTTTGGTGAAAGTAAATACTGGCATTTTTCCATAATAAATATTTGCAGGTTTGACCTGACAATACTTATCACAAAATTGATAGTTGCAAAATGTGCGGTAAAAGGAGTTACCACACATATCATAATTAACTGAGTCAGTGCGGTAAAAGGAGTTACCACACATATCATAATTAACCGAGTCGCTCATGATGAGGGCCTTATGGTCAAACATGCAGGAAGTGACCTGCCACAAGCCAGGACCTTCCAAGACAATTAAATAAATACATACATAACATAGTAGATTCCTGTGGAATCACGTAGTGGCCATTCACATATGAGGAGTCTAGTGCGTCATTTTAACTGCCCTTCTTTTTTGCCCGCGAATACTGCTCTGTGTTTACCTTGTACAGTATTATCCATTCACCCGTCTTCTTCTTCTCAATAATAACTGTATCAGGGCGGTCCCGCCCTTAAATGCAGCTACCCTACACATGTGTGGAATACATGGAGTCTGTTTTCTATCTTTATGTATACTCTCTTGTCCCACTCCATACCCCTCCCTGCCCAGCACCCTACTTCCTGGACTTCTGCAGATACCAAGCTTCTACAGATAGTCAAACACATGAGGCTGGTGGGAGGGAGCGAAGGGTAATGTGACAGAGAAGACCACGGTTCAAAGTAATGAAGATTACCAGTAAGTAATAGGTTCATTACCACATGTGTATGGGCCTAAACAAACAAGTCTAGTAGTTTTCTGAACTTCCTGCTTTTAAAAAATGAATTCTCTGAAACTGAGGACCTGGAATCATTTGTCTGCCAAAAACCGTATCATCTGCAGCTCCTCCCCAGTCTTGTGAACCTTCCAAAACTGGAGAAGAGCGAAGGCAGTTATTTTTAGGATTATTTTAAGGGTGAAAAGTCATCAGTTTCATTATTATAGGAAATCAGTTATACAGACCTTTTGCAGAAGTCCATCTGTTTTTATTACTGAGTGAGTGAGATAAAACTTGCATTTACATTTTACATGTAGGCAGGCCCAGGTTGTGGAGGTGTTGTCTTTCAACACAATTGTTTAGATTTTGTGGTACTGATAGAGCGTGCAGGTCACCCGGGTCACAAGTTTACCAATTTTCCCCGCGCACTGGGCCCTGACGCAAGTGACCAAGACTAAGTTCTGCGTGAACCGGGTGATTTCTTGCACGCCACTATGAGTAATTCAGGGGGTGACTCTTACACCACTTACTATTCATGTACCTGACTTACCACAGGCACGTTACTCCCAACGGATCAGGAGCTAGCAGTGAACAGGTGACAGGTTTCCTAGGAAAGAATATACTTCACAAATCAAAATACATTGTCCACACTGTAATCTGTAAAATAACCACAGACACCTGATGTGTTTAAAAGTTGTATCTAAAGATTTCAAAGTGAATATGCCAAGATAAGCAAGATACAAAATAACACATCAAGCATTAGGATCACGACCAAAATGTAGCTATGAATTAGGGCAAGGACCATTTGAGTATAGAGAACACTATGGGATATGAGCATTTAGGGAACACGCTAATCGACACAAGTTTAAGTTAAAAGTGAGGGACCTAGAATGTGTATTTAGGCTAAGCTACTCATGCTATTCTTACTAAGTTCACTGCAACCATGCTAAGGGAAAGGGAAAACGGGAACATACTAATAAAATATGACAGTTTTGATAATCTCCTACAGGTGGGGAGAGAAGTGGAACAATTCTAATAAACAATTGCATATACTTTGCATTTCAAGGTGATAGGGCAATATCACAGACAAGAGTGCTTTATTAAGAAAAAGGAGAGTAAGTGAAAGAAAGACGCAAACCCACAAGGTAATATTTACCTAATTAGGAATGAGGACTAACCCTGGCCACGGGTCAGTTTTGGAAGGACGGGGACAAGGACCCTCAGAAAAGGAATGCCAGAATGCGAGCAGGTACAGCTCACGGGCAGTCAGGACAGGATACCCCTCAGGTTTGGCTCAGGACTGGGCTCACCAAGGTACGGCCAACACCCACAGCTTCGGATGCAACGCCTGCGTTACTCCTCTCTGCAAGTAATCCGCCAGTAACTCCGATTGGGTTTTCGAATTTCCCCAGCAAAGTGCTTCGCCAGCACTTAAGACTATTTCCACCCCTAGGAGTTTGTGGAAAGTATGGACAGAGTGCTCCGCAGCACTCTAGATTTAGCACCTATAGAGTTCGTAGGGTCAGTGACAGGTCTGAACTTCGACAGATTGCGTGTGGTGGTGTACACAGTAGCACTGCTCCTGCCGCGCGCGTCCTGTGAAGTCAGACCATTTTATTCTGCACTACTCTCATCTTCTAAACTCACACCAGAAACACCTGTCTGTGTGAAGTTAAACCTGTGACGCACAAGGAAATAGAGGGTGAGGGTGGGAGGTCTTAACTTAAAACAGTGCAGCAGGTCCTGGAGAGTTTACAGGGAAATCCTTCAGCCTGGGGGCGGCAGGGTCCTCCCCATCCCCCACGCTCCTTTCACAATACTCACGCGCCAACCCGGTGTTGAAATGTGCTATGAAAGAGGGGACGGAGGGGGGTTTAAAATAACGCAGGAGTTTCCTGCATGGGTTCTATATAAAGACCCACATGCCCTATGGATCTCGGACTGGCAGTCTTTCACCAGGGACATAAGACAGAGAGCTAGGAGAAGAGACCAGCATAACAGCCAAGAAGACAAAAGTGAACAGGGAAACCTACACCGAGAGGGGAGCACGCCAACGTCATCATGAGCGCCTCCGATCCTTCCAAGGAGACCCCCCCTTCATTCAACCTTGGATATCCCCCAGTGTATGGAGCTGAAGAACCCATTCCTGGATATCCCCCAGTGTATGGAGCAGGACCCATGCCAGGTGTCAATGCAGGGTATACCAGCCCGCCCTACAGCCCAGGTTACCCCTACGGGCACAGCGCGGTGGTGACGACCCAGCCAATGGTGATTGTGGCCCCGCCGCGTACCTACGAGACGGACTACCTGGGCTACTCAATATTCACTATGCTCTGCTGCTGCCTGCCCATCGGAATCGGGGCTCTTATCTACTCCATCAAAGTAAGTGTGCAAACAATTATATCTTCCAGTGCTTAGTGGGACGAAAAATGTACAGCAGAGGTCCCTAAAGGGGCGTGGCACAAAATAAGCGTAACTAGGATCATTTCCAAGAGGCATGGGCTATGTAATTAAGGGTGTGACTTAAAACGTGTAAACTAAAAGGTAGTTCTTCACACAGAGTGTAACCTGTCCAATGTTTTGCTGCCTTCTGTGAGTTTTCTGTTATTGCATCCAGACATGTCACATAGCAGCAAACACAAATACATGAAACCAGCCAAACTGGTCAGCTGTACCAAATAAACAACTATTATTTTTTTGTGAATGATTCCAATTGGTATATTGGTGACCATTACACTACAGCATAACAAAACGACAGAAGCACAATATCTTGAAAATCGCAAATCCTCCTAGGGAATGCAATATGGTAAACCTGAATTGTGCACAGGGATTGTATAGCTGACGTGCAATGAATTGAGGGTTTTTACAGACATGGGTGAGATATTGATCAGTGTTTTTTTTATGTATCTCTATATCTGTTATGTTCTGTTATGTTACTGAGAATTTGATATAGCACACAACTTGTCCCCGAAAGGGCATCTCGGCACTGAGGTAGTAAAAAAGTGTAGAGTGAGCATTTAAAAAAGCCAGGTTTTAGGCTGTTTTTTTAAGCCACAAAGTCAGTGCAAGCCCTGATGACACACAGGTGTTTATTCTAGTGTTGTGGGCCACAGAGGTAAAGGCTCGTCCTCCGAAGGATGTGCAGATACCTCGAGGGCAAAGATGGAGCTTGATCTAAGATTTCTGTCCGGACCATAGGGTGCCGATTTGTCCTGAAGGCATTTAGGCCCCTTCCGGTGCTTCAATAGCACAAACCCAGCCAAAAGGCAGTGCCGCCGTGTACAGGGTTAAAGAGGCACTGAGTAAACGGAGAGGATGCTTAGTGCCTTGAGATGTGAAGAGGTGAGTCTGGAACCCTTTCCTAAGTTAGAGAAAGGAGTGGTCCTGATGGATACAGTGATGTTGTTCAAGATTCTGGGTGCATAGGTCGAAAGCTTCTCCTGTCTGGTTTATTCGTCTTTACACTTCCTAGTCTGCAGTTTGATGTTGTCTCGGATGTGGGTGTGCTGAGAACCACCAGAGTTGGTGAGACGTGTCTGCAGATAAGTGGGGCTGCTAGTCGCAATGGCTTTGTAACTGATGCAGCTGGTTTTGAAGATTGTGTGGTTCGACAAGGGAAGCCAATAGGCTCCCATCAGGCTGGTGGAGATGTGTTCATATTTCTTCAGGTCCTGGATGAGATGTGTTATGGCGTGTAGGATGCTTTTAAGGGGTGACATTGTGGAGTCTGAAAGACCAAGGAGTAGGGCGTTACCACCAACCAGATGCAAGGGCATGAAGGCCTGAATAGCAATTCTTAAATCAGATGCAGGAAAAAACAGTTTCACATTTAAAGAGAGAGCTGGAACCAGGTGGTCTTTGTTTTTTTTGTAATGTGTTCCTTGAAGGTGAGGTTGGGGTCCAGGATGAATCCAAGTGACTTGTCATTCATTGAAAAGTTAGGATTCAAAGCCGATGGAAAGGCATTGGTAGAGGCATTTGGACCGCAGCCTAGAACGGATAGAAGCTAACATCATCAGCTGAGCAGTTTATCTGCAGCTTACATGCAACATCTTGACTCAGTGTTGTCAGCTCTAGCAGCAACAAATAGATAGACACAAGTAAATGAGTTTAAATAAAACATCCAGAGGGGGATAATACATGTACTTCATCAGTTCTGCATTGGGGACACTTTTTCATTCACTTTTGCTTTACTCGAATGTTCAGCAACTTTAGTTTTTCATTTTTTTTACATAATATATAAAACATCACATAGGTTTAGTGATCAAATATTGACGACTCTTGGGCTAGATTCAATTCACATACCATTAGAGAACCATGGGGGCTCAGTATTCCTGTAGATGTTTTTTAATTGAATATGGTGGGCTTTGAGTTTTCTCATGGTTGACACAGCACATGGTGCCATAGGGCAAATTTAGGTATAAGTGCCACATCTAGAAAAAAAACAGCAAAAATCTGGTTGGATGCCAGGGCTGAGCTGCTTGGCGCGGCGCCTCTCTGTGGGAGGACTCTGTCTTCCCATTGGAGCAGGTGTTGCCCTCTCCGGTCCTCTTGCTCTGTTGCTATTTTTGTGCTTGTAAGACATTCACATACATTGTTACTTCCTATAAAGTCTGACCTGCTGTTACTGTAGGAGTAATGACTTGTATCAGAAAAGCTTCCTCAAGCCCAGCCTTCACAGATATATTAAGGGTGGACCAGTGCATAGATAGGCCTTATGCCGCCCATGGTGGCGCCTGTGTTTGCTGCCCGCTGTGGCTGTATGTGAGAGCGGGGGGTGCTGCTGAGTCCTGCGAAGGCCGCAGGTAAGCACTGAGGTGGAGGCCACCGCCCCCAAAACCCATGCTGCCCGGGGTAGAATGCCCCCCCTGGCTATGCCACTTGGGTGGGTGGAACTCGTGAAGTTTCACTTCGTCAGACTGCGGTGAGATTCCATGGAGTTCAGCGAGCGGGAGGCATTCGGGCTGTAATACCAGTGTGACTGCACCATGCAGAGCACCAGAGGGTGCAGCTTCTTTCTGCTGCTGAAGTAGATTTTCTACTCAAGCTGCTGCTTTCTTACTGTGAATGGTTGTGACGTGCCACAAGTGCCCGCATTGAGAACATTTCACTGGGTGGTGTTCTAGCACCCAAAAATCAGGCTAGGAGATTCAAATTCTAGCTCGCCAACTTAACAATGGCAACCACGCACGACACAAAACTCCACCACACAGCAGTTGGTGGAGATTTGTTTGAACCCCGTGTTACAAGCGTAGCATGGAGCGGGAAACACTCTGCAAACTCCGCCGGAAGGAGTGGAGTCTATCGCCCACCCCTGAAATATATGGAATTTGACCACAAAGATTCCAACTTATTAATCACTGTCATGATTTAATTTGGTATTAGTACCTACCTTGTTTTCGTTTAGCATAGCGCTTCATACTGCACTTCTATCAGCTGTAAATACCAAATGTCACTATTACCCTAATTGTTGTACTCAGTTCACAACTTTGAAAAGATGGAAGGCTGAGTTTGCCTTGTCTGAATTTGATCCTGTTACTCTCAGGTCAAAGAAAATGTCACCTGTGAGCATCACTTCACCAAACCGATTTGCCTTGCATTTCAATTAAATCTTTTAATCACTTTGTACTTTAAGGATACTTGTTTAAAGTGGCCAACATCACACACTATAAACACATTGAATTGATCATTATAAAACAGAAACCTAATAGATTTGGACGGGGATTGGAGCTTATCAGATTTTTAAAAAACGGTCAAAATTAAAACAAACACACTTTACCTGCACAAGGTGATGCCCTTCAGTCAGACAGAAAGAGAGCGGGTGGAGGAGGAGAGAGCTATTAACCTAATGGCAGAAAGGTATTGAAGCCCTCATTATTAGTAGCCGTGCAATTAATCTAATATGTCATACCCCCGATAAAATCCGACTCCCCTGAGTCAGAATTTACTGGTGTTACAACGATCTCCCAATTACGACAGTTTGGGGAATAACATGCAGATTTTGGTGAAAGTAAATACTGGCATTTTTCCATAATAAATATTTGCAGGTTTGACCTGACAATACTTATCACAAAATTGATAGTTGCAAAATGTGCGGTAAAAGGAGTTACCACACATATCATAATTAACCGGGTCACTCATGATGAGGGCCTTATGGTCAAACATGCAGGAAGTGACCTGCCACAAGCCAGCAACTTCCAAGACAATTAAATAAATACATACATAACATAGTAGATTCCTGTGGAATCACGTAGTGGCCATTCACAGATGAGGAGTCTAGTGCGTCATTTTAACTGCCCTTCTTTTTTGCCCGCGAATAGTGTTCTGTGTTTACCTTGTACAGTATTATCCATTTACCCGTCTTCCACATCTCAATAATAACTGTATCAGGGCGGTCCCGCCCTTAAATGCAGCTACCCTACACATGTGTGGAATACATGGAGTCTGTTTTATATCTTTATATATACTCTCTTGTCCCACTCCATACCCCTCCCTGCCCAGCACCCTACTTCCTGGACTTCTGCAGATACCAAGCTTCTACAGATAGTCAAACACATGAGGCTGGTGGGAGGGAGCGAAGGGTAATGTGACAGAGAAGACCACGGTTCAAAGTAATGAAGATTACCAGTAAGTAAGGGTTCATTACCACATGTGTATGGGCCTAAACAAACAAGTCTAGTAGTTTTCTGAACTTCCTGCTTTTAAAAAATGAATTCTCTGAAACTGAGGACCTGGAATCATTTGTCTGTCAAAAACCGTATCATCTGCAGCTCCTCCCCAGTCTTGTGAACCTTCCAAAACTGGAGAAGAGCGAAGGCAGTTATTTTTAGGATTATTTTAAGGGTGAAAAGTCATCAGTTTCATTATTATAGGAAATCAGTTATACAGACCTTTTGCAGAAGTCCATCTGTTTTTATTACTGAGTGAGTGAGATAAAACTTGCATTTACATTTTACATGTAGGCAGGCCCAGGTTGTGGAGGTGTTGTCTTTCAACACAATTGTTTAGATTTTGTGGTACTGATAGAGCGCGCAGGTCACCCGGGGCACAAGTTTACCAATTTTCCCCGCGCACTGGGCCCTGACGCGAGTGACCAAGACTAAGTTTTGCGTGAACCGGGTGATTTCTTGCACGCCACTATGAGTAATTCAGGGGGTGACTCTTACACCACTTACTATTCATGTACCTGACTTACCACAGGCACATTACTCCCAACGGATCAGGAGCTAGCAGTGAACAGGTGACAGGTTTCCTAGGAAAGAATATACTTCACAAATCAAAATACATTGTCCACACTGTAATCTGTAAAATAACCACAGACACCTGATGTGTTTAAAAGTTGTATCTAAAGATTTCAAAGTGAATATGCCAAGATAAGCAAGATACAAAATAACACATCAAGCATTAGGATCAAGACCAAAATGTAGCTATGAATTAGGGCAAGGACCATTTGAGTATAGGGAACACTATGGGATATGAGCATTTAGGGAACACGCTATTCAACACAAGTTTAAGTTAAAAGTGAGGGACCTAGAATGTGTATTTAGGCTAAGCTACTCATGCTATTCTTACTAAGTTCACTGCAACCATGCTAAGGGAAAGGGAAAACGGGAACATACTAATAAAATATGACAGTTTTGATAATATCCTACAGGTGGGGAGAGAAGTGGAACAATTCTAATAAACAATTGCATATACTTTGCATTTCAAGGTGATAGGGCAATATCACAGACAAGAGTGCTTTATTAAGAAAAAGGAGAGTAAGTGAAAGAAAGACGCAAACCCACAAGGTAATATTTACCTAATTAGGAATGAGGACTAACCCTGGCCACGGGTCAGTTTTGGAAGGACGGGGACAAGGACCCTCAGAAAAGGAATGCCAGAATGCGAGCAGGTACAGCTCACGGGCAGTCAGGACAGGATACCCCTCAGGTTTGGCTCAGGACTGGGCTCACCAAGGTACGGCCAACACCCACAGCTTCGGATGCAACGCCTGCGTTACTCCTCTCTGCAAGTAATCCGCCAGTAACCCCGATTGGGTTTTCGAATTTCCCCAGCAAAGTGCTTCGCCAGCACTTAAGACTATTTCCACCCCTAGGAGTTTGTGGAAAGTATGGACAGAGTGCTCCGCAGCACTCTAGATTTAGCACCTATAGAGTTCGTAGGGTCAGTGACAGGTCTGCTACTCGGACAAGTCGGACAATTTTCCTAAGCTACACTAGGGCAATTATACGATTTTGGGACCCTTAGACCACCCACTAATGTTGCCAGTGACAGTTTTCTACATTATGATTGGTCAGGAGAGGTGATTCGGTCACTGTCACCTCCTAGAATTCAATGTTCCCATCATTTAATATTGAAATTTGCTCATCCGCCCCTTGGGTTCACGTTCCCATCCATAGGAATACAGCAGAAAATACGAGTGTACAGAGTATAGCAACATTGTCTCTGAGATTCAAGGTGGAATTCATCGTCTTGTGCTGGGTTCTCAGGCGCATCGGGCTTCAGGAGCCAGCTGGCTTGTTTCAGCTTCTACGCAGTAAAGTTTCTCCCAGGTCACATGGCAATACTCAGAGGAGCCTCAACATGGCGTAGGTTATGTATGTCCCAGCCCCCAGAGACGCGATACATGAAAAGTAAGCGAGAACAAATTAATATCACACATAAAAATGATCACACTGTATACCGTGATAAAATTTTACACACCCCTTACTTTATAACATCTATAGCATTAGAGTTTAGTGCGAAAAGACAGATAGGCTAAAGCAGCAGTTGCAAGCATAGAGAGTGGTGAGAGACAAGCGGCCATGTTTGCAACAGTGCGCATGAGCAACAGATTCCCTCCAGAATGCGAGTGCGTCACATCACATGGGTATGACCGACGCATGCGCAGACTGAATTTCAGCGAAGCGGCCATTTCCTTAGTGCAAGCATTGTGAGGATGAAAAGACACACAGGCAAGCCTCTTGGGGACACCCGCGTGTTGGGAAAAAATGCTAACTACAAGACGAACAGTTGGATTAATATGATTATAATTTGAACGAGGTTCATGAGTAAGAGCAAGTCGCTTTACGTGCGAAACCTTGCTCCATCAATCCCCTCTTTGATGATATTTACTATCATCACTATACAACGGAAACAGATGCCAACTCTCATTCTTCCATATCATTCATTTCTATCTCAACGAACTTATTGTTGATTTCTCTTTCGGCTTCTCTATGAGAGTGGTGATTCTTTACCTTTTTGTATATTTCATTCCTCAATTCTTCCAATTCTAATTCATCAATGTTTCTTTTCACCCCTCTCTTATTTACAGTGGACTTCCTTTTGCATTTTTGACATTTACAGCAGATGAATATGATCAAAACAACCACACCTATTCCCATTATTGGCATCAGTATTTACCACAGGAGATTTCTACCTAAGTTAGAAAACCAACTACCTATTGAGGAGAGACCTCCAGTCAGTCTCGTCCAGGCACAGTCAACCTGTAATGGTTTGAGCTCTTTTTCCAAATTAGTTATATTTCTTACATATCTTTTAAGTTCGATACTTTTATCAGGTATGTAGGTGCAACAATGTTGCGCCTTCAGCATTCTACAGACTCCGCCCTCTTTTGCCAATAAGGTGTCAAGAGCAAGGCGATTCTGCAAAACCATTGATCTGATCGCAACCATTTCAGTATTGACCAGCAGGAATCCAGCAGCAGTGTCAGTAGATAACCGATCCACTACTGTAGATAATTTGCAAATTCTGTGTGTGTTCAGAACTACCCCCATTCCAGGTATCAGTGCACTAAAAATATATCACCTATGATTTCTCCTACACTTTCAGGTTTTCTACGCACTAAGCCATTAGTATCTTCATCATTGCTTCCAGCAGCATTGTTCACATGGTATATTTTCGGGAAAACAATGCCAAAGTAGCAGCTTCCATACCAGTGATCCGGCAATTTGAAATAAGCCTTGTTCCCACATATATAATATATTCCGGGAAACACAGGTTCTGACCCATTTTTGAAACCCCAACCTCCAATTACTTTATAATTATGTTCACACTCGCTGGAACCAATGAATATATTGTTATAATATTCTGTCCTTTCTCTATGGAGACAAAGTTTTCCTTTCCGTTCAAAATCCAGCAACAAAGCAGGATTAGCTTCGCCTTGTGAGGTGTTATTCATGTGCTCGGCCCACCTAGGGACTCTATCCTTTTCGTCATTTGCCTTTTTCTGAAACTTTTCCCTCCTTCTGTCTGCCATTTTTATAAACATCTTTTCCTGCTCTTGCAAGGAACAGGTCAGATTCTCATGTCGTGTTTCATCTAAGTCTATGTCACCTATCGTCAGGAAATATTCACCCATATAACGGGTTACCTCGCTTTTAACATGGACAAGGTTCAGATGTCCTCTAATAGGAAGCTCAGAAAATACTACGTCAGCATTTGAATAGTAGTACTGCAAAGTGCTTCTATAAAACAAGCTAGCTAATATACTGCAGGAAATTCCGTAGGTTAGGGGTAAGTGGTGATATGTCACACCTTCAGCTACAGATGTGGGTAGCTTCATGCAGACATAACAGTCTTCTATTTCCATCGCTTCTACATAATGCACTAATAGGTTAGTGAAAACATTTAAATGCGTCCTGTTTTTCATTTTGTGAAAGTGCAGTTCACCCTCATCTGATGCTTCTAAATTTTGTCGTGTGTGTCTTTGCCTAACTGAATTGTCATGTCGTTCTAAGCTTCGTGGTGTTTCTGCAGTCTGTGCAACGTCTGTGTCTAATATTTCAGGTTCAGTAGGGGACAGGTTAGGATTTTTACTTATCATAAAAGGTATAAAGACGGTTAATCCTATCCATATCACTATTAGCATAGCTACACTACATAAGCATATTTTACAGCAAGTTTTACAACACCCAAATCTGGACCTTCCAGCTATGCTTGAATCAGACATTTTAGCTTACAGGTGGCTTTTGCAACCCCTCTTCTTTTCTTTACACCAAGGCTTTGCTCTGTTTTGTCTCAAGGAGGGTCTTCGTCCGAACTCCGATCAGTGATGGACTCCTCGTCACTTTTGCCACTGCGATTGGGCTCATCAATTTCTTCCAGCACCAGGTATGTCCATTCGGGGCTCCGATACAGTTTATTCTGTTTCTTCACTCTGCCGCTCTTTCTCAGAAACTTGCCTCGGGCTGGTTTTCTTTCACTTTTAGCCCTCTCACGGTCTTTCAGTTTATCCTCGACTGTTTTTATTCGGAGTCTTAGCCTTTTGACGTACCTGGGTGTATGTTTGCTTCTGTGACTTTCAGTGGTCGAGGACACTTGGCCTTCCTCGTGCACTCTTTTAATTTTCTCCTTGTGCTTGACAGAGTCTATTTCCCTCCCTGTCTGACTAGTTCCAGGTCTTTCATCTATTTCTTCTGCCTGGTCCTCAAACTGGTCCTGATCAGGTTCGCTTTGTAGGTTTTCTTTGCTTTCAGGTGAACTGGATTCTGATTCCTGAACACGTTCATCTATTTCTATCTGCTCTGGTTCATGCACTTCGTTCTCTTCACTTTCTTCCGCATGAACTTCTGCCCTTACCACTATCTGTCCCCTTCCAGACTCCGGAGTTTCAGGTGGAGTGTCGACGTCTTGATCTGTCCCTACTTGGCCTATTTCCTGATCAGGTGTGATGTGTGTCTCGCTGACCTGACCTTCGTCCTCTAGTTCTGTCTGACCTGGACTATCCCACTCACTGTCTAGGTAGGAATATTTCCTGGTTCGTATTGGATCATGAACCTGGTCGTCGGCAGGGTACCACTCAACGTCTCGACTTGTGCTCGGCAGTTCGATGTCAGCGAGATCCGGACTCTCCTCTGGAGTCTCCTCAGCGTCGCTGCCTTCAGCTTCAGTCGCGTTTTCTCCGGTTACCCGCTTTGTGTGGCTGGCATGGATCCACTTCGGCACACCAGCACACTTTACAGCAGTAGTGGTGACAAGGATCACTTGTCTTGGCTTTCCCCACTTTGGTCCAAGGCAACTCTTCCGGGTGTGTTTCTTTAACACCACCCAATCGCCTGGTCGTAGCTTATGTGCTGGAGTCTTGGGTCATTCGTCAGCTGTCTCTCCAATCTGGTGGGAGATAGAACGCACTTGGTCACCCAGCTGCTTGCAGTATTCTAGCACCAAATCATCAGTAATGCTTAGCAGTTTGTGTCCAGGTACCCATGCTTGTCGCATCACTCTTCCCATTAGTACCTCATGGGGGCTCAGGCCTGTTTTTCGATTTGGAATACTTCTCAGACTCATCAGCACAAGGGGCAAAGCGTCTGTCCATTTCAATTTTGTGGAGTCACACATCTTCGCCAACCTGGACTTTATTGTGCCATTTATCTGTTCAACCACCCCAGACGCCTTGGGATGGTAGGCACAGTGCAGTCTTTGTTTCATTTTAAAGGCCTTACAGAGCTCTTCTAGGACGTCATTGGCAAAATGCCCACCTTGGTCTGTTTCAATCGTCTCAGGGATTCCATACCTAGGTATCAACTCCCTGAGCACTAGCTTGGCTGTAGTTAGGGCATCATTTTTCTTTGCTGGGTAGGCCTCCACCCACCGGGAGAACAGACAAACTATGACCAGGATATATCTATATCCCTTGCATCTGGGCATTGTTATAAAGTCTGCCTGCATCCTGACAAAGGGACCTACTGCCTTTCCGATGGTACTCTGCTCCACTACAGTCTTCTTTCCTGCATTTAATTGCTGACACACTAGGCACCTCTGGCAAAGCCTTTCCGCTTGGTTCCTGAACCTTGAATTATAGAACACCCTGTCAAACACACGACACATGGCATCCCTTCCCATATGTGTTGGTTCATGTATCATTCGGACCATGGGATCTATCAGACTGTCGGGCAACACGGGCACTCCATTTTTGTTTACCACCACACCGTCATTCCTCATTCTGCAGTCATTCTCACTCCATCTACCTTTTTCTTCCCTGCCTGTTGACTGTTGTAAGTCTTTCAATTCATCCCACGTTGACACATTATCAAACAACATCAGTTGGCAGCTGTGTCCACCCCACAACCCAATTTGGAGGGACATTTGGTGTCGGGCACAAAATTGTGCGATTTGGTCAGCGTATCTGTTCCCGGCTGTCACATCATCATTTCCTGATCTGTGAGCCGCACACTTGACCACAGCCAATTCCTTGGGCAATTGAATAGCTTCCAATAATTCTTGTACCACCTTTCCGTTTCTGATAGGGGTACCTGAGGAAGTCATGAATTCTCTCTGTAACCATAGTTGGCCGAAGTCATGAACAACCCCGTAACAGTACTGACTGTCGGTGTAAACAGTTATTCTTTTGTTTTTACCCCTCCTACAGGCTCTTGTCAATGCAATGAGCTCAGCTACCTGTGCTGATTTCACTTCGCATAGGTAGGAGGCTTCTATGGTGTTTGTCAACGTGACAACAGCATAGGCAGCACACAGACCCCCACTCTCATGTCTTAAACATGAGCCGTCCACGAACATTGTATGATCTCCATCAAGCAATGCTACTTCTCTGATGTCAGGACGGGGCTTAGTGCTGAATTCTGTTAGATCAATGCAATTTGTTCCATTTCACCCTCGTCGTCTACATCCAGGGGAACAGGCAACAGAGTTGCTGGGTTTAGGACATTGCACTGAGAAATTGTTACATTCTCAGCACCAATCAAAATTCTCTCATACTTAGTCAGCCGACTAGGTGTGAGATACTGGGTCTTGGTTCTTGTTAGTAGAATTACAACAGAGTGTGGAACATATACGGTGACAGGATGTCCCATGACAATATTCTCACTCTGTTCCAGACTGACGCAAGTAGCAGCTACTGCTTTCAGACATCCGGGCAATCCAGCAGCCACCGGATCTAGAGTGGCTGAGAAATAGGCTACGGGACGCCTGACCAACCCATGCTCCTGGGTCAGGACTGAGAGCGCACAATTTTCTCTGGTGTCACAGAATAGTTCAAAACGCTTGGAATAGTCTGGCATACCTAATGCAGGAGCGGTACATAGACAATTTCGCAATGTTACCCAAGCGTTCATGCTCTCACTGTCCCAACTGACTGGGTCTTCCACTCCTTTCTTGGTCATTTTTATCAAAGGTTTGGCTAAATTTGCGAATCCCGCAATCCACTGTCTGCAGTACCCCACAACTCCTAGAAACATCCTCACCTCTTTCTGAGTTCGGGGTAGGTCCATTGCTTTAATTATTTTGATCCTTTCTGTGGTGACCTTTCGGATCCCTTTCTCTATCTGGTGTCCCAGATATTTTACTGAGTTTTTACAGAACTGCAATTTGTCAGGGGATACTTTATGTCCTCCCTTTCCTAGGTGATTCAGCAAGGCGATGGTGTCTGCGACACAGTCATTTTGAGTTTTAGATGCCACTAAAAGGTCATCTATGTACTGTACCAAAACGGACTCTCCGGGCATTATCAGGGTCTCAAGACATTTCTTTAGAATCTGGTTGAAATCGAAGGACTTTCAGTGTACCCCTGAGGGACACGATTCCAGACATAGATATGGCTGTCAAATTCAAAACTAAAAAGGAACTTGCTTTCTGGATGCAATGGGATGGAAAAGAATGCATGGCACAGGTCAATGACAGTGAACCATTCCGCATTCCAAGGAATCTGATATAATATTACTGCAGGGTTGGACACGATGGGACAGCAAGGTACAACAATTTGGTTTACCTTGCGCAGGTCCTGCACTACCCGGTACTTCCCACTAGGCTTTTTAATCCCAATGATAGGCGAATTGCAGGGACTGCTCATTACTTCTTCTATGATTTCTGCTTCGAGCAATCGGGTAATTTCAGTTGCGACTCCTGCCTTTACTTCTGCACTCATTTTGTACTGTCTTGTTTTGGGATATACTGCGTTTGTTTTTATTGCTATTTTAACTGGGTCCACGTTTGCCATTAAGCCTACATCTTTTCCCGTGAAATCCCACACTTCTGGTACCACTCTTAACTGAAGCTCTTCAGGCAAGTCTTCAATCGTCAAGGTTTTAATCTCAGCGTCAGGTCTTACTAACATCAGCTTGTACAAACCATCTTCATCGGGGGTCTGAATTTCAACGCCTTTTTGTGAGCAAAAGATGGTGCAGTTCATTTTGCACAACAAATCGCGTCCTAACAGGTTCACAGGACTGGAATCACAGACCACAAATCTGTGCATATCTTTAAAGTTTCCTATGGAGATTTCCATAGGCTCAGTTACTGGAGTACTGATTATTTGGTTGGAGACACCGACTACTTGGATAGCTTCTCCCGAGAGGGGTAGGTTAGGAACATCCACTGTTCTCACAGTGGACCGGGTAGCACCAGTGTCCAACAGAAAGGTGACATCTTTTCCTTCAACCTTTCCTTCAATGTATGGTCCAGTCTGGTCTACCGGTAAGGAGGCGCCAAGTACGCACTCCTTGTCCTCCCCTCTCAGGCCCCGTCAATCTTGTTCATCACAGAGGAAAGAATCATTTAACAGGTACTGTGGAATAGCTGCATTGCTTCCATTCTCCCCCTCCCATATTTCCGCCCTTTCATTCTGCTGGCCCTGGTTCTTATAAATCTGTCTAGGAGCGCGAGGTACTGGAGGTAGCTTTACCTGTTGCTGGTTCTTTCTTGTCCCCTCTTTCTGCACCTGTGGATTTAAACCATTTATAGGGGCATTACCGGCCTGCAGGTGTGGACACTCGTCTCTCCAATGCCCTAACTGGCCGCACCCGTGGCAGGGGAACTTCTTCATAGCCTCTTCCCGACTTAATTTTGCCCGGGGCTTCCCTCCTCCCCCAGCATTGGCATTCTGAGCATTATTATTGGAATTCAATTTACTTAACTGTTTTTCTTGCTGTTCAGCCAATTTCACCTGCGCCCACATCACTTTCTCCTTGAGGGCTTTCTTTTTATTTTCAATTTCATCTTCGCAGTATTTTGCGTATTTCAGGACATCATCTATGGGCTTTCCCTGCCAACTTATTTTATTATCTCGGATCCATTGAGATATTTCAGGCCTTAATCCTAGCACGAATCTGTAACTGAAATGGGTCATGTCTTTCATGTCCACATTATCAATACCACTGTAAGTCTTGAATACCTGCAGTAACCTTTCATAAAAGGAATGGACGGTTTCATCTCGTTTTTGGGTGGTTCTATCTATTCTGGTCCAATCTGTCTCTTTTGCGGGCACCTTTTTCTTGAGGTATTGTAAGACTTGCTCATATTTCCTCATTACTTCCGGTGCGGGAGCTCCTGTTTTCTCGTCTCTCGCATATTCCTCACTAGGCCAATCAATATCAATTTTGCAGTCGGTCCACAAATCTACAGGGACCACAATGTCGAAAAACCCATCCAGGTCTTTCAGTAGACATTTCTGGACTTTTATAAACCGTTCTACCTGCCTGTACCAATCAACAGGTTTTTCCCGTAATTTCGGGAAGTCATTTGTAAATGACACGATATCCTGTCGGGACCAAGGGACGTGGACATATTTTCCTCCCGGGACCTCCCTCATGGGACACAATTTTTCTGTCGGGGTTACTTCTTTTAGCACGTATTCTGAAGCCTGAGACTTAGCCCTGCTGTCTTCCCTTTTCTTTGCCCACCGAGTTCTCCATTTCCCTACATCCCCCCATTTCTGCAAGAGTTTCAATAATTCCTTTATCTGGATCTGTTTTCCTACCACATTCAAGCTCTCTAAGTCTTTGTCCGAAAAATCTACTCTGTAGGGTTTCTGAAGGATTTTGGAGCGACTGACATCGATTCCCATTTCTGTGGCTGTGTCCATTAATCTTTCATGGAGCAATCTAGCATTTCGGGTAAGATTTTTACTGATAAACAGTAACTCTTCTTCACTGTAGGAGTTTAGGCAGTCTAATCCTACGTTTCCAGCCATCATTTCTTCTATTTCTGTCCTTAGTTTATAGATCTCTAACGGTCTGGATTGGGGAGTGGTCTCTTTCTCCAATTCTTTGGTCCATCTGTCTAATTCTTCTGGGGATACTACTGTGGCACTCCTAACCCCAGATGTACCTTCAATCAAAACCTCTTTTGGCCTACTCTGACTTCTTGCCCCCGACATGCTAGTTCTAGGTTCTCGAATGGGCAAATCCATCAGAACCACTGATTCACATTCACTCTCTTGATCGTCATCTATGAATACTTCCTTTCTCGGGGGTGGGATGCTAGGAGTAGGCATTATTGGGGAGATAACAGGAGGACGAGGACTAGCCAGGTTATCCCTATAAAGAGGAATAGCGGGTCCAATGGTTACTGGGATAGTCAGGGAATCTGGATGGGGATGTATCTGGGCTATGGTCCGGACTAAATCGTCTCGCTGCTTAGCCAGGGCTTCCTTTTCTTGTTCCTTTAAAACCTTTCCTGCGGAATTGTCATGCAATATTTGGGGTACCAAGGGAGGGTAAATACTTGGGGCAGTTGGAGTAACCAATCGAGGGGGGCCTTCTCCAAACGGCTGATAATTCGGGACCGTGGATTTAGGTCTGCAAAACCCATTCCCTTCACTGGTTTTACTATCTGTACCTGTTCCATCCGTCTCGCTATCCCTCCGACATCTGGGATATTTGGCAAACGGGTTCGGTGAACTTAAAGGCTCTGACTCTGCTACATAGGGAGGTGGGTTTTTCATCAATAAATCTTCTAGGTGCTCATCTTCTGAGTCTCCTACGGGCATTGAGTGATGGGCCTTTTCTTTACTTTTTCCTTTCCCTTGTTCTAATACTCCCATCATTGGACAACCCTTCCACCATCATGCTTTGTCTCCAATGTTTCATTTTCTGTTCTTTGGTTTCTCTATGGACCCTCGGATACCATTTGCTCACTCCCTTGTCCATCCGGGGTCTATCTCTCTCCAAAGCCTCAATTTCCCACTCTTCTAAGGCTTCGTACTGGGTCAATCTGGGTCTGGGATGTAGTTCATTCATGCGGGTCCTTAAGTTAAACAGGATCCTACCATTAAAGGTACCATCAATAGGAAATGCTAGGACTCCGTCATCTGCAGTATACTTTGCCCAATTCTCTAGCCATATACAGGTATGATACCCTTTTTCAAACATCATGAAGGAAGCAGGAGTATTCGGTGGAGGAATGATCACCCCCTCCCTCATTCTAATGGGCTTGTCTGTTTTGAAGAAATTCTTTACCTTGTCGGCAAATGACATTTTTCTCTTTATTCCATACATCATGTGCGGTCTACCTCGTATAATCTGTTCCTTATAGAAGCCTGAGTTCTGTGGATTAGGTAAGAACTCAGGATACCACATATGCCTTTCCAGGCTCGCTTCTAACTCGGCCTGATTAATTTTGTTTATCTTTGTACTTCCAATGCTAGCGCGACTCTTATTTTGTAGGAACCAATCAACTCTGTGAATACAGAAAATCCTTGTCCAATGGGTGCACGGCCTTTCGCGAGACCAAGTCTCACGCTCCGGCACTCACCCCTCCCTTACAAATTCGGCTTCACTACACACCCGCTGTTCTGACCAATACCAGCGTGGCACGGAGTGACGTCAGAGCAGCTTTCCGCCCGACTCCCTCCTTCACAAGGTAACAGAAACTTTTAACTCTCCTAAAGTGCGTGTGCAAAACTTAGTTACTAACACGCAACGTCTGCCACTATTTTTGAGTGTTCTAAATAGGTAGAAAAATTTCCTCTCACTACAAGTAAACCACTTCTGTCTACTTTTCATTCACCCTTGATAGACTTCTTTGCCTAACCTCTCACACTAGTAATATAGAACCCGTTATTCTTCTGACTCATCCACTTCAGTCTGGGATATGTACTGAGCCAGGATTTCACCAGCGGACTATTTTACTTACCAGTCAAGCCTCGGAGACCCTATTACTCCTCCCACAGGTGACCCTTTCTAGGTGATATCACAAGGGAAGTTTTATACAAAGGACTCGTGGCTATCAATTATACAGATACAAAAAGATCCTAATTAGTGCTTCCAGGTATTCTTAACCCTACTCTAATGACTCTAAACAAGTGACTTTTCCAGCTAACCGGATTCTACTCACCGTTAGCCATATATTTCCCCGGGGATTCGGACTACACTGAACGCTTACAACCAGTTCTTTGTTAATACGACATGTAACACTTATAGCAGCAATGCAAAAATCATATACATTTACATATAATTCCTCAAAACATGTCAATTTTTGAACCAATACAGTAGAAAATCAGCAGCACATTTTACTTTCACGGTTTGTTTATCAACTATCCTGTCTACCTATTTTAGCTAGTCCTAACCATAGCTCTGCTACCAGAAAATTACTGATAGAGCGCGCAGGTCACCCGGGTCACAAGTTTACCAATTTTCCCCGCGCACTGGGCCCTGACGCGAGTGACCAAGACTAAGTTTTGCGTGAACCGGGTGATTTCTTGCACGCCACTATGAGTAATTCAGGGGGTGACTCTTACACCACTTACTATTCATGTACCTGACTTACCACAGGCACATTACTCCCAACGGATCAGGAGCTAGCAGTGAACAGGTGACAGGTTTCCTAGGAAAGAATATACTTCACAAATCAAAATACATTGTCCACACTGTAATCTGTAAAATAACCACAGACACCTGATGTGTTTAAAAGTTTTATCTAAAGATTTCAAAGTGAATGTGCCAAGATAAGCAAGATACAAAATAACACATCAAGCATTAGGATCACGACCAAAATGTAGCTATGAATTAGGGCAAGGACCATTTGAGTATAGGGGAACACTATGGGATATGAGCATTTAGGGAACACGCTATTCGACACAAGTTTAAGTTAAAAGTGAGGGACCTAGAATGTGTATTTAGGCTAAGCTACTCATGCTATTCTTACTAAGTTCACTGCAACCATGCTAAGGGAAAGGGAAAACGGGAACATACTAATAAAATATGACAGTTTTGATAATCTCCTACAGGTGGGGAGAGAAGTGGAACAATTCTAATAAACAATTGCATATACTTTGCATTTCAAGGTGATAGGGCAATATCACAGACAAGAGTGCTTTATTAAGAAAAAGGAGAGTAAGTGAAAGAAAGACGCAAACCCACAAGGTAATATTTACCTAATTAGGAATGAGGACTAACCCTGGCCACGGGTCAGTTTTGGAAGGACGGGGACAAGGACCCTCAGAAAAGGAATGCCAGAATGCGAGCAGGTACAGCTCACGGGCAGTCAGGAAAGGATACCCCTCGGGTTTGGCTCAGGACTGGGCTCACCAAGGTACGGCCAACACCCACAGCTTCGGATGCAACGCCTGCGTTACTCCTCTCTGCAAGTAATCCGCCAGTAACCCCGATTGGGTTTTCGAATTTCCCCAGCAAAGTGCTTCGCCAGCACTTAAGACTATTTCCTTGGGTGCGATTATGGTCTACCCCAGAACTAAGTAGTTGGGTGCGATTATGGTCTACCCCAGAACTAAGTCTTGGGTGCGATTATGGTCTACCCCAGAACTAAGTAACTATAGAGCAGGCTTATTGGAAATTATGGAATTAGATTCATTCAATACAATTAAGTGGCTGAGACATGTATCCCACTGGTTTAAAGTAATAGGCCTATCACACTACTGGGAAACACCAGCTGTATCTATCACCTTGCCTAATAGTTGTAAGATCCAGGTAAAATCTGCCTACTGGAACTATGTGAATAATCATATATATGAACGTGCCACTGGACAACTGACGTCCACATTCTTGCAATTTAAGGATCTTCCGTCATTTGAACTTTTTATGGATGAAATTGAGCCACCCCTGGCTAAATCTGTCTTCCTCAAATTTAGATATGGAGTTTTACAGATTAAATCAAATTCCTGCCGGTGGGGAGGAGTAAGTAAAGATCCTCATTGTACTTCATGTGTATTAAACCAGAAAGAAGATGAGGCTCATATCCTCTTCTTTTGCCCATTATACGTTAAATCTCGGAAAAAATGGATCATGCCTCTATGTAAAAATATGGGGACACGTTCATTCAAAGAGGCAGAACGCATACTCAGATCCTCTAACAGTAGGCTATTAGTGTTTGGTCTGAGTAGGTTTCTCCATGGTGTTTGTATAATTAGAAAGAAGCTTGGATTACCATTTTAAGATTAATTGATTTTAATATTAGTCTTTTAATATTTTTACTATTGTATATAACTGTTTTAAAGAGACACAAAAAAAAGTTGATTGAACTAGTCGAGTATAAAACCCTGGTATGTTTATCCCCCTTAAAACCCATGATTAATGAATAAGCCCTGAATTGCACTTTGTCTAATTAGCGCTATTGCACAATATGAATGTTTTAAAGTTTGTATTCACTGTAACAAATTTTTATTTTATGAAACAGTATGTGTATTACATGTATGTTGGCTTAATGACAAAAATGTCGAATAAAAGCTTTTACTACTACTACTACTATTTCCACCCCTAGGAGTTTGTGGAAAGTATGGACAGAGTGCTCCGCAGCACTCTAGATTTAGCACCTATAGAGTTCGTAGGGTCAGTGACAGGTCAGCTACTCGGACAAGTCGGACAATTTTCCTAAGCTACACTAGGGCAATTATACGATTTTGGGACCCTTAGACCACCCACTAATGTTGCCAGTGACAGTTTTCTACATTATGATTGGTCAGGAGAGGTGATTCGGTCACTGTCACCTCCTAGAATTCAATGTTCCCATCATTTAATATTGAAATTTGCTCATCCGCCCCTTGGGTTCACGTTCCCATCCATAGGAATACAGCAGAAAATACGAGTGTACAGAGTATAGCAACATTGTCTCTGAGATTCAAGGTGGAATTCATCGTCTTGTGCTGGGTTCTCAGGCGCATCGGGCTTCAGGAGCCAGCTGGCTTGTTTCAGCTTCTGCGCTGTAAAGTTTCTCCCAGGTCACATGGCAATACTCAGAGGAGCCTCAACATGGCGTAGGTTATGTATGTCCCAGCCCCCAGAGACGCGATACATGAAAAGTAAGCGAGAACAAATTAAAATCACACATAAAAATGATCACACTGTATACCGTGATAAAATTTTACACACCCCTTACTTTATAACATCTATAGCATTAGAGTTTAGTGCGAAAAGACAGATAGGCTAAAGCAGCAGTTGCAAGCATAGAGCGTGGTGAGAGACAAGCGGCCATGTTTGCAACAGTGCGCATGAGCAACAGATTCCCTTCAGAATCATTGCTTACATATTTCCGGGGGTGCATTACGTTTGCTTTAGGAGAGAGTGCACTGTTTCATCAACATAGCAAGGAGGCCAAGGGGCCTGCTGCAAGCAAGGCATGTAGCCCATTGAATAGAGGTTGGCGTTGTAAAATGCAGCCGTGATCTGGGCTTATGGGGTCCTGGTGCCACTGGACCTGCTGCACCAATGGTAGATACACCCCTGCATTGTTTGGAGGAGGGTGTATTGGCATTTATATAGCGCACTACTTACCCGTAGGAGGGTGGATGTTGGCAGGTTGGTTGTTGTGTGTCAAAACTCATCAGAGGTGGCATACTGTTTCAGTTATAAAGTGTTTGGGAAAGGAGTGCCAGGTACATATCAGACACCTGCTTCAGTATTGTGCACCAGGCGCTATATGGATTACATTTAGTGGCATTTGATTTCACCCTAACCTTGGGGAGAATGGCACTCTTTGGAGGAGAGTTCATGTATGAGACAAAACCATCTGCTTTGCTGTGATACTTATTACACAATGCCAAAGTGTCCCATTTTCTATAGTCAGAAATATTTTTTCAGAAACCTGGTGGAATATATGTTACTGTAGAGGTTCATAATTTCTATTCAGTAAGTAAGAGGATTTCTGATTGCTGGTAGAACTGTGAAAGTACATGAAAAGTGGCCAAATGCATGTATAAAAGCCACAGCCTCAGGTGTCTTCTTTCTAAATTTCTAACTGTATGCTCTTTTCTGTCTTACAGACACGAGACGCCAATGACCGCGGGGACGCTGATCTGGCTCACGCGAACTCCCGCACAGCGCTGACGCTCAATAATGTTGCTCTTGGGATCGGAATCACCCTTACGCTCATCTGGATGGCATGTTCTATATATGCTATATATGTCAAAATCAATCTCTCCCAACAATAAAGCAACCAGCATTAGGGCTGACCCGGAGCACTGAACATTAACTGTCCATATCTACCTTCTCAGGAACCATTGTCTGCAGCTATTTATAGGTTTTTATTGTGCATGCAGACACTGCACAGGGATTGTTTCTTACTCAGTGATGGCATCTGTCATCAGTCCATGTCCAAAAGCCAGTCATGGAGTCTCTTTTGGTATAATGACATTCATAGATTATGTATCGTCATGCGCTGAGTTACATACGAAATCACCAACGAAAAGCCTTTTTAGGATGTGAAGTTTTATGTTTATATTAGTTTATTGGTGAAGAACAGTTGCAAACAATACCTTTAGGGACTGAAAGGTGATCTGTTACTTGAAGTTCTAAAGAAATGCACATGGTGAACATGAGATAAAAGGCAAGGTTAATACATACCAAGGTATTGTTAGGGGGAATATAGGAAAGATGTACTGTGGACCAAATCTACTAAACTTTCATGCAATGCAAGATAACTTTCTGCACTGCATTTGTTAAAAGGGAGAGAGTGGAAATGTGCTGTATTTACTAAGACATGGTACAATTATGCTCTCTCCTCGCCCTGGCGCACCGGTAGCAGCCCAAGGCGAACACAGGCTCTCTTATGTGATGGCGCAAGGGTTCCTGTGTTGTGGTCTGAATAGTCTTTTGTGCAGGAAGAAATGACTTTCTGCACAAATACTATCCTGTATGGTTTATTAATCTTTGCATGTGTTCTGTATTGCAGTATACATGCAAAGAGTACGTAACAAGGAGAAATAAAGATGTTTCTTCTTGTTACACCAGTCTCGGGTAGGTGCACCATTTTGTGCAAATCCAGGTTTAGAGACTTTAGGATTGCATCAAAATACATGGGCGGATGCACAGGGATGGCCATGCTCCTCCCATGTAGCATCTCTCCGACGCAAAGTAACCCAAGATGGCATCAAAGAGTGACATTTCCTCTTTTATCTACTCCATAACCTTTCACCTCTCACACCATCTAAAAATAGAAAACTGACGAACCGTGTCTAGTCTTACTGAAGGAGATGCCAGACTGAGCTCATCAGTGGCTTGGCCATGGATGTCCCACTGGTTGTTGGCTTCAATATTTGAGAGCATGGAGGACTCCATCGTGCATAGTAATAACCAGTCCGATGGGAAAGCTTCCTCCTTGGTGTCTCCTGCTGTCCTGGGGCAACAGAACTCATCTGGTGAATGATCCAACAAGAGACCTCATACATCAAGCAGACGTCATCAAACAAAGGAACAACCTGGAATGCCTATGGTTGGTGTAAGAGATGGAGGATTGAGTAAAGAATACTGTCTTTTTCTCTGCCCTGATAGGTCCCTTTAAATATAAACAAGTGCAGAGGAAAGAGCTTGCCTCGTACTGTGACATCACCGTGGTGTAAAAGTACTTTCAATGTTCACAGCTGCGAAGTCTCAGAGGTTGAAAAGAGCCCTTACTTTTCACTGCTGTCATCTGTATTTACTACATCCTTACACAGGACATTAATATTTTCTAGTTTGAGATCAAATTCTGAAAATGTGTATATTTTAACTTGTATTCATAAAGTTATTCCTGAAGAGTAATGTTTGTACTAGAATAACGTTTTGTATATTTATATTTTCTTTTTTATAAATTGTAGTTGGTGTGCATTATTGGAGTGAAATAAACTAAAACACCAAACATTGTGAGTTGTACATTTCATATAAAACACAAATTAAAGTTTAAGAGAAAATAAAAGTCTGCAGAAGAGAAGATTGCTGTACTTTGGATATCAATGCCGTAAATTGTCTGCACGCCCTAAAACAATCTTTTGACCATACCGAGTACATTGAATAGTGTAGTCTGCTAACCACAAGAGTCGTCAATTTAACAGCAGCGGACTCCTAACCGACAGATGCCGATCACTAATAAACTGCAAAATCCATGCTTAGGAACCGTAGTTAAGACACTATCAGCAACCAGGTTATGATGGCAGGATACAAGTCCAACGCTCTCTTACTGTTGTTGGAATACCCTAGGTTTCGTGCGGGTGGAGCACTCTAATGGGATTTGAACCTTCTGTTCCCCAATTTAAAGGTAATGGAAAAAGGTTTAGGAGTGTCATCTCATTTACAATAAATGAACGGGAATTCCTTTTGTTGTGTTCCTTTGATTTTGATGGATAGGTCAATATTCTGACAGAGATGAAATATACCACTTGATATTCAAACAGCCAACACATGTTTGCCTCCTATCACTATTGAGCCTGGGGCTTTCTCAAGGCTCTTTCATATGATGAGTCATTGTTCAAATTGTGGAATTCCGCAACCCAAGCATGAGCCACAGGCATGGATTTGACCGAAGACTAGATGTAACAAGCCATGACATTATTATTAAGATGAGATTAGAACAATGACTAATCATATCAAAGAGCCCTGAGAAAGCCCCAGGCTCAATAGCCATAGGGGGCGAAACATGTATCGACTATCAGCTACCTGGTTTTCTGGCTGCAGAGCACAATGGGGCTACTGGGACTCAGCAGTGGGGACTATGCTCATATGCACATCTGTCTGAATTCCTGGGGTCAGTCCTAGTATTTTTTTGTAAACCAGACCAAGTACAAACCCTTCAGCAGTTGACTCTTAGTGGTAGCAATGGTGAGCAGTCACCTGCTTCTCAGGGTTGTAGTGTAGGGATTTATCAAGCTCAGAACTCAATAATCACCCAGTAGTGGAATTATCAATTGACCAACCCAGTGCTTGGCGTCTATTAAAAAAAACACATAAACACACTGAAAGAATACTACACACTATGATATGCAGGCACTAATATCCACTGGTGCAGGGCCACTGTACTCATGGTTCAGGGTTCACTTCCCCCTGCCTTACCTTACCTCCACCTTACTGTAGCTAGGTACAAGATATAGTACCGCAGGTTTGAGACACAGGTGAAGTTCAACATATCCCACTTTTTTTGTTTAATATTTTTTTTAAGGAGGGAGAACATTATACATAACTTTCAAAAGCCGATTTATGAGTAATATGATATAAAATGAAGAAGTCAAATAACACAACTTGTTCAAACAGCATATCTAATAATGATAATGCTTATCTTAAGACACATGCTAACGAAAGGTAGCCATGAAAACTAATAGAGGAGGAGAAGAAAGGGAGGAAGAAAAGGAAAAGAAGGAGAAAAAAGGGGAGAAAAGAAAACTGAGAAAAGCTCTGGTTCTCCTCGATCTTTCTGCGGCCTTTGACACAGTCAACCATAACCTCCTGGCAGACTGTTTCAAGGCCACAGGACTGTGGGGTCCAGCTCTCAAATGGATGACTTCATTTTGAGGAGACCAAGCCCAGTTCATTCATCTAACTCCATTCTCCTTTCAAAGGTCCATCTAGTTTGCCGATCCCCCCAGGATCCTCCCTATCCCCCCACCTCTTCAACATATACACTTGCCCCTTATTTCACACGCTGAAAAAAAGGAGCTGTGAGATTTATAATGATTCAGACAACATGCAATTAGCCTTCAAACTAAATAATACCCTGAATATAAAGAGCATTTTCATTCCACAATGCGGTTCATCAGTGATTGGATCAACAGCAACCATTTGCAATTAAAAGCGGAAAAAACGTAAGTCATTATCATAAAAATACACTTGAATACTGGACTCACTCATTCTGGCTGCCCGAGCTGGAAGATCCCCCTTCCCAAATAAAATCTATAAAAATTCTCAGGATAACCATTGATTTCAATTTATTTATGAGGCCATAAATCGGCTCAGTAATCTCTTCTTCCCTCTTAATGCTCTCCAGAACCAAAAATCTCCACATTCCTCACCTTTGAGGCCCTTGTACAAGCAGTCATCGTCCTTCTCCTCTCACGGATTGATTGCGGCACAGGAGCAGCTTCTCCCAGAAAGCAACAGTGGGACAGGGAGAAGAGAAAAGGGCGAGGAGGGGGAGTTTAAAGTAGAAAAAACACTAACCTGCAGGATGGCTTGCTGGCCGGCAAACACGTCCTGTCCTGCATCCTCTTCCTGGCCTCTACTCTGCAAAGGAAGGAGAATGCACACCCTCCTAGACTCCCGATAGCCAATCACAATGCTGCAATGCAGCATTGGGATTGGTCTAAGTACCGTGGTTCGGTGCTCAGTCAGGGAATTTGAAGCTGGGCATGTTATCTATGCAGGCTGTAATGCAGCCTGCATGGAGAACATGCCAAGTGCGCATGAATGTTTGACTTGCCCTAGATGGCCTGTCAAACACTCATGCGCACTTGCATACTCCTCACCACTCCTCCCCCTGCTCCAGGAGCACAGCAGATCTGGCCCGCTCCCCCCACCGAGATACCACAGCAGGAAAAATAAAATAATAATAATGTTGAGTTATTATCATTTTATTTGTCCCTTTTTACCACTTTGAAAAGCAGTGGGACGACTCTCCCCGTCCTTAGCGGAGGAGCCGCCACTGTTACTGCATCTCTCCTTATCTTGGCTTATCCAAAGGCCTCATTAAAAGACTTCAAATTGTCCAGAACAGGCAGCTCATTTAATTTACAAACAAACCAAATGTTGCCACATCACCCCTCTAATGAAGGACCTCCACTGGCTGCCTGTAGAACAAAGAACAATCTTCAATGTCGGCTGCACCATTTTAAAATCACTTCACAGTAAAAGACCCCTCTCCATCAACTCCCGAATCCTAAGGAACACATTTAAATGCACACTACGTTCTGTCTACTTGAACTTCTTATCAGTCCCTAATTAGCAGAAGAAGAGACTGGATGTCTCCAAATTTTCAGTTATCGTCCCCAAACTTTGGAACCCTTGAGATAATATCTGAATCTTGCTACTAAGAATTCAGGAAATAATTAAAAACCTGGTTATTTAGACAAGCATATAACTAGTTCACAGCATATTCAGTATCTCGCCTCCTTGTTCTCACTACTGCACTATGTTGGGTGTACTTGTGCTTTATAAATTCAGAAACATACTATAACAGAAATATACAAAAGTAAAAACAAATTGAACAATGTGGAATCAAGTCAATAATTAAAGCGTAAAGAAATAAAATGGTCTGCATGTAAACTAATATTTACAGACAGTATATTGTAACTTGGCAGTTAATTAAGATTTACCACTTGCATGTAGACATAAGTATCTGCTAGGTTGTTCCCACAAGGCTTCGCGTTTAGATTAGAAAGGTAGAATGTAAATTATGGTTATAACAGATAAGTTGAGAGGTGTGGTGCAGCGACCTGGGCAGTTAAATTCGGCGCACAGGGTTCACGGTTTGATCCTTGGCTCTGTGGCAGCTCAGCACCATGTGACTCTGGGCAATAGCTCACTTAATTTCCACAATGGCCCCCAATGCCTTGAGACCCCTAAGGGTGAGTAGTTTGCGCTTTACAAATACGGATTTACATTTTTTTTTTTTAGATCAAGTTCCACCACTGTTGGAGAGTAACAGAGTCTGTTGGATTCCCAGGTGGAGGTGATTACCTGTTAAACAAAATTACACCAAGTGATGACCATACTCGATCCCAAAGTTGAGAGAGCTTGGGGCACATGAAACACATGTGAATGTATGATCCAGAGCTTGTATTCCAACACCAACAATTATCTGTTTTGAGCAATTTTAGTTTGAAGAGATGTGCTGGGATATAATAAAGCCTATTATAAAAATAGTGTAGTGGTTGAGTGAGGTTAGAAGGGCATGCTGTGTTGAACATTGTCTCCCATATTTTCTCCCTTAAGATTAAAGGGCAATTGGACTGTTGGAATGTTTTTTAATGTTTTATAGACAAGAGCAGGTTTGGAGCGGTTCATAATGGTGATGGGGCAAATCTAAGGGGGTCATTAGGATAGCTGATGGATGGAGTCCGTCCGCCATTGTGGTGGTGACAAGGACCATCTGCCATGCATGCGGCAGGCCTTCACACCAAGTTAGGATGCGACCACCACCATGGCCAATGCCAAGAGTTTGGAGGGGAAGGCAAGGGTAGGACTCACAGAAGGCATAGTCCAGGAGCACCATCAGGATAGCAGGAAGTATTTTGGTCTCTAAGACGGCAGAAAATAGGAGGCAAGCCAACACGCCCTTGGAGATTACTTTTTTTAAAGAGTTTTATATAGCTTCAACTTGACCCGAATCGGGTATCAGAGCACTTTACATAGGTACATTACATGAGGACACAATCATAAGTGATTTGCCCTAAATCACAGGATGATCTGCGTCATTGCCGCAACTCAAACCCAGTTCCCCAGATTTGAGGTCGACCACCCTAGCTGTTAGTCCAACTCCTCCCACTTGGACGGAAGGCAGAGTCCAACTCTCCTTTCAGCAGAGTCAGAGAACAGCAGGCAGCAGGGCAACAAGCAGAGAAGCAGTCCTTCCAGAAAAGCAGTCCAGTAGATTAAGCAGCACAGTAGTCCTTCTGACGGAGGTTCGGTTCAAGACGCTGACGTCTGATTTTTAGGGGGCCAGAGAACCCGCTACTTATACTCAGAAGTGCATTTAATATAGGAGGTGACTTTAAATGAACTCTCTGAAGTGCATCACGGATCCCTTTCAA
Organism: Lissotriton vulgaris; assembly: GCF_964263255.1. Classification (NCBI taxonomy): domain Eukaryota; kingdom Metazoa; phylum Chordata; class Amphibia; order Caudata; family Salamandridae; genus Lissotriton; species Lissotriton vulgaris. The sequence goes on from NC_141695.1 coordinate 209,939,368, forward strand.
CCCAGTCCTGTCTGCCAGGCAAACCCTGAGGGGAGTAAATCAGTACTTTGTGTGTGGACAGGGGACTACCTCACTTCCTTTGGCCATACGGATGGAAAACTGTCACATGCGATTTCGCGGAGCAGTGAAGACCTGGCTCTTCGATCTCTAAATCTTCTGCCTTATGTTATCGATCTGTCTCTTAGCGCCGAGAAACCCTCATGGGTAGCTGTCGCGCTCAATAAATTCAATTAATAAAATAAAATAAATAAATACCTACTGAAGTGTAAGTGTCAGCCCCTCCCTTTCCTTCCTGTCCAGGAAGACTGATAAGAATGCAGATACATGCAGATGAGTGCTCGGAATGCAGATGAACTTCATCTTCAAGGGTTTGTGGATGTCTAGAGGGAATGCACAAAGTATAGCTGCCACCCAGCCAGACATGTATTGTACAGGCTGTTAGGCACATAGTTAGAATCCACTCCTTGAGATTAAGGGTGTCTCCTCCACAGTGGGGAACACCTTTATGTTTTAGGTCCCCTCACACACCAACAGGCCCCTTGGTGTCATGCTTCATCATCGGGGTCATCGTACCCCTCTACGGGGTACGGCGTGCTGTGACCTACGGAGACGTGGGAGCACTTGTTAGACTATGTGTGGTGTTAGTGAGGGGGTATTTTGAATAAATGTGAGTGTATTGTGGGGTTTGGAAAATAGTGATAGTTATAAAGAACCTGGCTCATGGGGTGACTAAAAATTATTTAATAAGCACCCGGGCTGGTGCTGTTAAAAATGAGGGTGGGAGGTCACTACGCTGACAATGTGCGTTACCACCTTTTTGTGTGCGTCGACATGTTTCGGTGCCAGAAGCACCTTCTTCAGGACGGGGTGCACAAATCCCAACCGTACTCACGTTTCTCTAACTAATACCAGAATTTTCTAATAAAAGTGAGGAAAAATTACAGTGCAGGTAAAAGTAATGTACCTAACAAAAAAAGACGTTGTCAATTGATCAACTGTTCCGGAGCCACGTGGGGATCGATCGGGGGGTATTTCCTCGTAGAAATCGTGCTAGTTAGCACACCAGATCCTGACGTTTTTGGCTCATGAGGTTTATCTACAACTCCAAAACAGTTGATCAATAGACAACGTCTTTTTTTGCTAGGTACATTACTTTTACCTGCACTGTAATTGCCCACCTGGCAAAGATGCACTCTCGCACCCCCCAGCAATGCCACAGGGGGCCAGGAGCATTGTATCCGACATTGCTTCACTATGGACAAGTCCCTATGGGATGTTATACAGGACCCACTTGCCGAGGCTCATCTGCGGGCTTTGAACTTTGGTAACAGCTTAATGAATGCCGAGCACACTACAGAAACCAGAATGCGTGTGTGCTCACTGTAGCCGCCCACAGGAGGGATAAAAGTGGGAGGAGACTGTCGCGCCTCTGAAGAGATGCAGAAAGCATTGAAACGCGTCAGGCGTACACGACAGAAACGCTGTAATTTCACATTGGCAGGTGGTCCCTGGATTTACCAATTGAAGAGCATTCATTGCTGGGGGGTGCGAGAGTGCGTCTTTGCCAGGTGGGCATTTTGGAGCTTTATGCTAACGCGGCGGCCCGGCCGTGAAAGACGCACCCCCCCATAACAGGGGGCCAGGAGCATTGTATCCGACATTGCTTCACTATGGACAAGTCCCTATGGGATGTTATACAGGACCCACTTGCCGAGGCTCATGTGCGGGCTTTGAACTTTGGTAACAGCTTAAAGAATGGCCGAGTACACTACAGAAACCAGAATGCATGTGTGCTCACTGTAGCCGCCCAAAGGAGGGATAAAAGGTGGAGGAGACTGTCGCACCTCTGAAGAGATGCAGAAAGCATTGAAACGCGTCAGACGTACACGACAGAAACGCTGTAATTTCACATTGGCAGGTGGTACCTGGATTTACCGATTGAAGAGCATTCATTGCTGGGGGGGTGCGAGAGTGCGTCTTTGCCAGGTGGGCATTTTGGAGATATATATATGGCCACAGAATGGGAGTGGTGTCAGCTTCAATAAATCATCGAAGCAATGGCCCCTGTGTTTTTTGTTAACGGACTGAAACGGGCACTGAAGATTCCTATGTTAAGGATGAAACGCGTCTGCCTAGCGTTTCAGAAATCAACTTGTCTGTCAGCGCTTTTTCACCATTAAAAGCTACTTTGTTCCCCCGGAGTTGTTCACACTTTCTTCGGTATGCTGGTTGGAGAGAGACTGGTATGGATACATAGCGCCGGCTAGCAGGTGTTGGCGCACTGTGAACCCCTCTCGGTCTGGTGTGACACAGGCTTACCTGCTACTTCCTTGGTGATGCATGAAACTGCTACCGTGTCACCCCCCCTCTGTACAAGGAAACAACACTTGGAGAAACACCTACAAGAGGGGAGAGATGGAGGCAGTGTTTCGCTGCCTGATTAAGGGGGAGCAAGGAAAGACTTTTAATTTTCTGCACTGGCTGTTGTGTGGGAAAGTGGGACGCCGTCCACCACTGTGTGGAACCATCACTGGATGTTTAAGGAGAACCCCTCACTGTATGGGTCCCTGCGGTGGACCACATGACCCATAATGCAGCATTGGGAGCAGGCGTGACTTTCAGAACTTTCCACCTGTGAGGCAGGTACAGGGAGTGGCCACAGAATGGGAGTGGTGTCAGCTTCAATAAATCATCGAAGCAATGGCCCCTGTGTTTTTTGTTAACGGACTGAAACGGGCACTGAAGATTCCTATGTTAAGGATGAAACGCGTCTGCCTAGCGTTTCAGAAATCAACTTGTCTGTCAGCGCTTTTTCACCATTAAAAGCTACTTTGTTCCCCCGGAGTTGTTCACACTTTCTTCGGTATGCTGGTTGGAGAGAGACTGGTATGGATACATAGCGCCGGCTAGCAGGTGTTGGCGCACTGTGAACCCCTCTCGGTCTGGTGTGACACGGGCTTACCTGCTACTTCCTTGGTGATGCATGAAACTGCTACCGTGTCACCCCCCCTCTGTACAAGAAACACCACTTGGAGAAACACCTACAAGAGGGGAGAGATGGAGGCAGTGTTTCGCTGCCAGATTAAGGGGGAGCAAGGAAAGACTTTTAATTTTCTGCACTGGCTGTTGTGTGGGAAAGTGGGACGCCGTCCACCACTGTGTGGAACCATCACTGGATGTTTAAGGAGAACCCCTCACTGTATGGGTCCCTGCGGTGGACCACATGACCCATAATGCAGCATTGGGAGCAGGCGTGACTTTCAGAACTTTCCACCTGTGAGGCAGGTACAGGGAGTGGCCACAGAATGGGAGTGGTGTCAGCTTCAATAAATCATCGAAGCAATGGCCCCTGTGTTTTTTGTTAACGGACTGAAACGGGCACTGAAGATTCCTATGTTAAGGATGAAACGCGTCTGCCTAGCGTTTCAGAAATCAACTTGTCTGTCAGCGCTTTTTCACCATTAAAAGCTACTTTGTTCCCCCGGAGTTGTTCACACTTTCTTCGGTATGCTGGTTGGAGAGAGACTGGTATGGATATATATATATATATATATGATGCCCCTGTAGAGATGTCACTCCTGGAGGAGTTACCGCTCAAACACCAACAGCAGTTGCAGCCCACCTGGCCCTCTCACTTCCTTCATGCAGTTTGCCAAACGCGTTTCGAGCAGTAAGCTCTTGATCACTGGCCTGCAAATGAAATACGGAGGCAGCAATTACTCTTAGAACTCCCTTTATTTAATTCAAAGGTCCCGCCCAAGTGGGCGTTAACTGGCAAAGCATTCTGGTTAATGCAGTCCGTATCCCGGCCAGACTCGAGTTCCATACAAAAATTTCCCCAGTGGGAATGTCCGCCTCCGTTGCAGATTTGGAAGCATCCAAGGCATCAGCTATCCTGCCACCAATATTAATCCGTAGGTGAGGCCCCCTCCACTCCGCACGGTGCACGCGGTTGCGAGCACCAGGATCCGCTCTCACAAGCGGTGGGAAATCTCCGCGACCGGGCCGGCCGCATAACATTAAACAAGAAGGGATGCCCCTGTAGAGATGTCACTCCTGGAGGAGTTACCGCTCAAACACCAACGGCAGTTGCAGCCCACCTGGCCCTCTCACTTCCTTCATGCAGTTTGCCAAACGCGTGTCGAGCAGTAAGCTCTTGATCACTGGCCTGCAAATGAAATACGGAGGCAGCAATTACTCTTAGAACTCCCTTTATTTAATTCAAAGGTCCCGCCCAAGTGGGCGTTAACTGGCAAAGCATTCTGGTTAATGCAGTCCGTATCCCGGCCAGACTCGAGTTCCATACAAAAATTTCCCCAGTGGGAATGTCTGCCTCCGTTGCAGATTTGGAAGCATCTGAGGCATCAGCTGTCCTGCCACCAATATTAATCCGTAGGTGAGGCCCCCTCCACTCCGCACGGTGCACGCGGTTGCGAGCACCAGGATCCGCTCTCACAAGCGGTGGGAAATCTCCGCGACCGGGCCGGCCGCATAACATTAAACAAGAAGGGATGCCCCTGTAGAGATGTCACTCCTGGAGGAGTTACCGCTCAAACACCAACGGCAGTTGCAGCCCACCTGGCCCTCTCACTTTCTTCATGCAGTTTGCCAAACGCGTGTCGAGCAGTAAGCTCTTGATCACTGGCCTGCAAATGAAATACGGAGGCAGCAATTACTCTTAGAACTCCCTTTATTTAATTCAAAGGTCCCGCCCAAGTGGGCGTTAACTGGCAAAGCATTCTGGTTAATGCAGTCCGTATCCCGGCCAGACTCGAGTTCCATACAAAAATTTCCCCAGTGGGAATGTCCGCCTCCGTTGCAGATTTGGAAGCATCCGAGGCATCAGCTGTCCTGCCACCAATATTAATCCGTAGGTGAGGCCCCCTCCACTCCGCACGGTGCACGCGGTTGCGAGCACCAGGATCCGCTCTCACAAGCGGTGGGACATCTCCGCGACCGGGCTGGCCGCATAACATTAAACAAGAAGGGATGCCCCTGTAGAGATGTCACTCCTGGAGGAGTTACCGCTCAAACACCAACGGCAGTTGCAGCCCACCGGGCCCTCTCACTTCCTTCATGCAGTTTGCCAAACGCGTTTCGAGCAGTAAGCTCTTGATCACTGGCCTGCAAATGAAATACGGAGGCAGCAATTACTCTTAGAACTCCCTTTATTTAATTCAAAGGTCCCGCCCAAGTGGGCGTTACCTGACAAAGCATTCTGGTTAATGCAGTCCGTATCCCGGCCAGACTCGAGTTCCATACAAAAATTTCCCCAGTGGGAATGTCCGCCTCCGTTGCAGATTTGGAAGCATCTGAGGCATCAGCTGTCCTGCCACCAATATTAATCCGTAGGTGAGGCCCCCTCCACTCCGCACGGTGCACGCGGTTGCGAGCACCAGGATCCGCTCTCACAAGCGGTGGGACATCTCCGCGACCGGGCCGGCCGCATAACATTAAACAAGAAGGGATGCCCCTGAAGGGATGCCCCTGTAGAGATGTCACTCCTGGAGGAGTTACCGCTCAAACACCAACGCAGTTGCAGCCCACCTGGCCCTCTCACTTCCTTCATGCAGTTTGCAAAACGCGTTTCGAGCAGTAAGCTCTTGATCACTGGCCTGCAAATGAAATACGGAGGCAGCAATTACTCTTAGAACTCCCTTTATTTAATTCAAAGGTCCCGCCCAAGTGGGCGTTAACTGGCAAAGCATTCTGTTTAATGCAGTCCGTATCTCGGCCAGACTCGAGTTCCATACAAAAATTTCCCCAGTGGGAATGTCCGCCTCCGTTGCAGATTTGGATGCATCCGAGGCATCAGCTGTCCTGCCACCAATATTAATCCGTAGGTGAGGCCCCCTCCACTCCGCACGGTGCACGCGGTTGCGAGCACCAGGATCCGCTCTCACAAGCGGTGGGACATCTACGCGACCGGGCCGGCCGCATAACATTAAACAAGTAGGGATGCCCCTGTAGAGATGTCACTCCTGGAGGAGTTACCGCTCAAACACCAACGGCAGTTGCAGCCCACCTGGCCCTCTCACTTCCTTCATGCAGTTTGCCAAACGCGTTTTGAGCAGTAAGCTCTTGATCACTGGCCTGCAAATGAAATACGGAGGCAGCAATTACTCTTAGAACTCCCTTTATTTAATTCAAAGGTCCCGCCCAAGTGGGCGTTAACTGGCCAGTGGGGAAATTTTTGTATGGAACTCGAGTCTGGCCGGGATACGGACTGCATTAACTAGAATGCTTTGCCAGTTAACGCCCACTTGGGCGGGACCTTTGAATTAAATAAAGGGAGTTCTAAGAGTAATTGCTGCCTCCGTATTTCATTTGCAGGCCAGTGATCAAGAGCTTACTGCTCGAAACGCGTTTGGCAAACTGCATGAAGGAAGTGAGAGGGCCAGGTGGGCTGCAACTACCGTTGGTGTTTGAGCGGTAACTCCTCCAGGAGTTACATCTCTACAGGGGCATCCCTTCTTGATTGATATATATATATATATATATATATATATATATGCACCAAACAAATTCCACCACTTCCGGCGTGCGGCGAGGAAGGAACTCAAACCACCACAGCAAGTCAGGCAAGAATCAGATTTTTATTTGCGTTTCCACTCCAGCCTGCAACGACGCGTTTCGGGCTTCAAGAGCCCTTGATCATATGTATATATATATATATAGCAAAAAGTGAGGCAATCAAAAGATTCCAGGTCGGGGATACAGCAATTACATTTTAAAACAAGCTGAAGAGAAAGTTTCTAAAATACAGGAGGAAAGATCTTCTGGTAACTAAACCAACCCAGATGGGGGAAGAGCCTATAAGAATGATCACAAGTTTCAGCACACAGGCAGGAAGGATTGTGCAAATATTTAATAAAAATTGGCACATCTTAACAACAGACTATGTGCTTAAAACAATTCTTCCAGAGAGACCCTTAATAACATACCGACGCAGTCAGTCTCTAGCAGACCACCTTGTCCACAGTCATTTTTCACTAAAGACCCAACCGATAAAACTATCTAAAACAAAAGGTTTCTTTCCTTGTCTACGGTGTAAAGCCTGCAAAGGCAGTAAGAAAGTATCTAACTACCCAGGAAGAACCAATGAAAACAAACCGAACAGAGAGATCAGGAAACTTTTAAACTGCAACTCAGAGTACACAGTTTACTGCCTGACCTGCCCCTGTGAAAAGCGATACATAGGGAGCACCATCAATCCCACAAAGCTGAGAATCTTAGAGCACATGCGTCCAATAACTAAAAATGACAGGGCGTACCCAGTGGCACCCGACTTTGCTGAACTACATCAAAGCAACAGGGACCTGTTGAAATTTTATTGCATAGATCAGGTCGAACGTTCAGAAAGAGGAGGGGATAGAACGAAGGCTCTGCGCACTATAGAGTCAAAGTACATAATTGATCTCAAGACCATGGCACCTTGGGGACTCAACAACGATGAGGAGATGTGGGTCCACTTGTAGTGACCCTTGAGAGCAGATATACATGTACAAAATAAGATCATGAAGCAATAGGAGACTCCAGGATGCAAAAGACATTCCTTTAAGCGTAAGATCTAAAAAGATCTATGCCCATTCAGGGCTACAAAACAAACAGAGAAAAGTGCCTTTACCCATTCAGGGCTAAAATAAGCAAATGTAATAAATGTATATGCACTTTATTATTGTTCAAAGCTGATAATAATTATGAAATGCTATCAGTTTGCTGTCATATGTTTTTAAAGAGGGAAAGCACTTGAGCACTTTATCTAAGAAACGCCATAAACAAAAAAGACACAAGTAAATACATGCAAATGAACATATTACAAGATGGCCACCACAATGTTTGTGAAATGTATGCTACCATCTACTATGTCAATGAATGATAATGTCTTTAAAATGGGGCAAGTTTTAACACGCAAATTGACACTGAAAAAGCTTTTGTAAGCGAAACGCGTCTGTTAAGGGTGACGGGGTTACAATAAAATCTACAAAATCGGAGACCTGTGTGCTGGCCTAATTTCAGCCTTATTGGAGTGAAAGTGTTCGAATATATATATATATATATATATATATATATATATATATATATATATATATATATATATAGGACAACACTATGTCTTTTTATTTCATCTGTGTGGAATAAATACTTACTTTCACGGCGTGTTTCCAGCTTTCTGGGAATGTCGCTGTTTCGAAGGAGATGTTGACCTTTCGTAGTTGGGGTGTGATGCCTGCGTCTGCTTTGGTGAATACGTGGTGTGGGCACAGGTCAGACGAAGATCCTGAGTGGATGGAGTTCATGGCCTTGCATGTCTCGTCGTCGTTGACGTTGGACCAGGAGGTCAGGCGGTTGGCGCTGGTGGTGTTCACAGGGTAGGTGGAGTCTGGAGTAGTGGGGCGGTTGTGGTGTTGACGCTGTCGTGGATGTCAGCGATCTTGCGGTGGAAGAAGATGGCTAGTAAATCGCACAGTTCTTGTGAGGGTGGGATATCGTTGGCATTGGCGCTGGGGTTGGATACTTCCTTTATGATGCTGAAGAGCTCTTTGCTGTTGTGTGCGTTGTTATCCAAGCGGTCTTTGAAGGAGGATCTCTTGGCTAATCTGATGAGGTGGTGGTGTCTGCGGGTGGCGTCCTTGTGGGCTGCGTGGTTGTCCGGTGTGCGTTCGTGGAGCCATTTCTTCTCCAGTTTCCGGCATGCGCGTTTGGAGGTCTGGAGCTCATCGGTGAACCAGGTGGCTCTCTTGTTGGCGTGGTTGTTGGTGGGTTTCTTGAGCGGGCGAGGGTGTTGGCGCAGTCGTTGATCCACTGTCTGAGGTTGGGGGCTGCAGCGTCTGGGTTGGTGGGGTCAGTGGGTGGGTTCTTGGTGAGGGAGGTGATCAGCTGGTCTTCAGTGACTTTGCTTCAGCTTGGCGAGGCAGCTGTTGGGTGCGGTGGTGCGTGGTTAGTTTCTTGAAGATGAAATGGATGCAGCGGTGGTCGGTCCAGTAGAGTTCGGTGGTGTGTTCGAAGGCGGCGTAGGTGAGTGCGTCGATGAGTTGTCTGAGGCCGAGGTTTGCGAGGTTGTCGATCAGGGTGGCGGATTTGGCATTGTTGTTCTCGAGGTGGAAGTTCAGGTCCCCGAGGAGGATGTAGTCCCTGGAGGCGAGTGCGTGGGTGCTGGCGAAGTAAGCAATGGAGTCGCTGAACTGAGCCCAGGGTCCGGGGGTCTGTAGATGAGTGTTCCTCTGAGGGTGGTATTGAGGTCAGTGTGGATCCGGAAGTGCAGGTGTTCAGCGGTGTTGAGGGTGTCGTCTGCGTGGGTGGTGATCTTGAGGGTGGACTTGTGGACAATGGCTATTTCTCCTCCGATTCTGTTGGCGTGATCCCTGCGGGTGATCTTGTAGCCATCCGGGATGGCTATGGCAATGTCGGGCGCCGAGGAGTCGTTCCACCAGGTCTCGGTCAGGAAGGCCACGTCTGGGGTGGAGGTGTTGAGCAGATCCCAGAGCTCGACGGCGTGTTTGCGTGCGGAGCGGTGTTGAGGAGTATGCAGCGGAGGTGGTTGGGTCCAGTCCTTGCAGGTTTGGTGGTTCTGTCACAGGAGAAGCTGCAGGTGTGGCAGGAGAGGGGTCCGTGGGTCCGTTTCGGGGCAGCCTGGGAGCAGGTGTGGTTTCGGCTGGCGTTGAGTGTGTGGAGGGTGCTGGCGTCGTAGTGGATTCTGGTGTTGTGGTGTTCGCAGAGTTCGGGGCTTCTGGCACTGGAAGCGGTCAAGGCGCGTTCGGGCGCAGAGTCACAGACGGGCTTGCCTTAGGCGCTTCTCGGCCTGCATATGAGGTGGCTTGGGAGGGAGGAGCAGCTGTGAAGCGGGGAGGCGAATGGGTGTGCAGGGAGGCGGGCCGCAGGGAAGCAGCAGCGGAAAGGCCAGGATCGGGAGCGGCGGGGGGAACTGGGGCACAGGGCATGAATCACCCCCCGCAGACTTCCAGCGCCTGACCCCATTCATGCTGAAAGCTGGCAGTGTTTGCTGCATCTCGTGATTAACCCGTTCTAGCCCTCATGAAGTAGTGTGGCTCACTGGTTAGAGGCGGCAGACCCGAGAGCAGAGGACGGCCCGGGACCAGGGTTCGATTCCCGGCGCGGCAGGTTTCTGGACCAGGGTCAGCGGACTCGATAATTCTCTCACCTCGGTGCCCACTCTGATCAGCGATCACACTCGGCAACTCTGGGCATTAGCTTGCCTCATCTTCACTAACGGCCCCACCAGACCGCCGGGGATGCCTGGTCTCACCCTGGAGATACCCATTAAGGGACCATCTCTCAGGGAAGCCAGGAAGGGTTTCGCAGCGGTCGAAGCGCCTTGGGACCCTCCGGGTAAGTAGTGCGCTATATAAATGCCTATACATACATACATACATCATGCCTGTCGGTGCTGCCATGCATGCCCTCCTCACGGGGCAGATTGCTCACTCTGCCTTAAACATCAGCCCCAGTACTCGGCACCACTGCCTTGCATCTACACACGGGGGCAGGTGCACCCCAACACAGAGGAGCCCTCTTTTGGGACCTTATAAGTATTTTGTTACGCAGCACAACATCCTTGGTGCACCAACATTAACTCTTGCCTATGGGATATGCCAATGCTTGTTATGTGTGACATTGATCTAGGAAACTTCACCAGCATCACAATTGTTAATTGGTCACATGAAGTTTTTGGGGGGTCCACTGTGTCACTGCCAGTTGCCTCATGTGACATCACGCTATCAGTCCCCATGTATATCACCGAAGTCAATTTGACCAAGTAGTTTCTTCTCTTTCAGTTTTCCTTTTTGACATTATTTCAAATATGTCCTGATGTAATGTCACTGTTTGTCAGCTGCTGTGCCTGATATCGCTATTTTTTTAATTGCCTCTGATGACTTCACATTTGACATCTGGTTTTCTTGGGTGACATCAACATTCCCGTATAAAGAATGTTATATTTCCTCATGTGACACCACTGCTGGTAGTTCATAAATGTGACATCGCTCGCTCTTAGGTGCTTCGTGAGATGTCATCAATCTGTTCCATATTGTGAAACCACCACTCCACGGGACTACGTCTTTCCCTGCTTTCTCACGTGTGTGCAGCATTCGTTCAGAAATGCCCCCCTGATCGTTGAAAGTTGCTCTCCCTGCCGCCTCCCCAACTCTTAATTACATGTGCAGGCATGCACATCAACGGTCTTTTACTTTTTCTGCTGATGCTGAACAATATCGGCAAGAAACAATGACAAAACGAAGACGTTTGCATTGGCATGCAAAATGCGAGACCTATTGGCTTTTCCAAAGCTTGCTCTACCCTATTTTTGTTTTCTTAATCTCTGCCATTGTTTCCCTTCTCGGTCATTCTTGCTCCTCTTGTTTTTTTTTTTTACAATCTGATTCCATTTCGTTTAAAATAAAAAAAAAAACATTCTTTCACTTCAACATGCATTTAATGTTATTTTACTTTCCTTCTTTTTGCTGCTCCCGTTTTGCTTCCTGTGCAGCGGTGGCTCCGCGATAACACCGGCACCTTGGTGGGGGGGGGGGGTCTCTACGGGTAATATACTTGGACAGATTGCGTGTAGTGGTGTCAGGGCACAAGTCGGGGTACCACGCGGGTGGACGGGTGGACGGCATCCCCACAAAACGCCGTCCACCCTTCCCAAATAGCGCGCACAAAGTCCACAAAAAATGTATTTCCGGGTGTCTGAATCTTCTCGGACTGCCGCCGGTCACCACGCCCCTGCACCTACCAGGTTCACCGTTGCCAGGGTACGCACCAATAAACGCTGAGATCTTACGCGGCTGACCTCCTTGCCTGCTGCCCGACCTGCCTCCGCCTCCCGCTCCAGGCTTTCCTTCACTCCCCGGCCTCGCCTGCTGCCTGCCCTCCTTGAGACTCCACTCCCGGCCTCAGCCGGATAAGTACGAAAACAGACTCTGCCAATATTGCACCTCACTGCCAGCTTTTCTGGCCCATCATCCCTTACTGAGAACAGATTAGCGGGTACCTGCTAGTCAAAGGGGGGGGGGGTCTATGTGCTCTCGGTGAGAAAGCAGTCTCAGAACAATTTGCGATCACTGTTGACCAGTCTCGCAGGTGACCTTCCGAAACTAAAACGTGATCACATCCATGTTCCTTACTCTTTTGACACAGCCATGTGCTAACTGATTTAATGTGTGACTCGCCAGACAATAAAAGGAGCAGTACTGCATCTATTTCGACATCGCCACCAAAGGTCGAGTATTTCCAAGAATTACATTTTTAATGTTACATCTTTAACACCCAGAAAATAAACTCCGCTTTCAGAAAAATAAAAATATTGTGAAAAGTATCAGACGTGTTTTAGAGTAACAATGCAGCAGGATTTTTATTTCTGCCGTCGCAGAGGCGGCCCTCTATTCAGCTAGAAGTAGTGTTAGGGGGAGAGTCCTCTATCCCATTTAATTTTATAGGTATTGGGGTGGCGTGGTTTAGAAAGCAGGGGGCCAGAGCCATAATCCCAGCTATTCCGTTTGACCAAAGTATGTGATCGTGGGCAGAACCAGGGCGTAACACCAGCTTCTCCCCATAGTGTGTACATTTGGGCATAAGAGGGTCCATTCCCTTGTTTGTAAAAATGTGAGCATTTAAATGCAGCTTAGTCTGTAAACAAAGAAAATCTCAAAACGCATGTTAATTTTAAAATAATTCACTCATCACCTTGATGCTCACAGAGGCGTCCTGTGACGTCAGACCATTTTATTCTGCACTGCTCTCATCTTCTAAACTCACACCAGAAACTCCTGTCTGTGTGAAGCTAAACCTGTGACGCACAATGAAATTGAGGGTGGGAGGTCTTAACTTAAAACAGTGCAGCAGGTCCTGGAGAGTTTACAGGGAAATCCTTCCGCCTGGGGGCGGCAGGGTCCTCCCCATCCCCCACGCCCCTTTCACAATACTCACGCGCCAACCCGGTGTTGCGATGTGCTATGAAAGAGGGGAGGGAGGGGGGTTTAAAAAACGCAGGAGTTTCCCACATGGGTTCTATATAAAGACCCACATGCCCTATGGATTTCGGACTGGCAGTCTGTCACCACGGACATAAGACAGAGAGCTAGGAGAACAGGCCAGCATAACAGCCAAGAAGACAAGCGTGAACAGGGAAACCTACACCGAGAGGGGAGCACGCCAACGTCAACATGAGCGCCTCCGATCCTTCCAAGGAGACCCCCCCTTCATTCAACCTTGGATATGCCCTAGTGTATGGAGCTGAAGAACCCATTCCTGGATATCCCCCAGTGTATGGAGCAGGACCCATGCCTGATGTCAATGCGGTGTATACGAGCCCGCCCTACAACTCAGGTTACAGCGCGGTGGTAACGACCCAGCCAATGGTGATTGTGGCCCCGCCGCGTACCTACGAGAAGGACTACCTGCGCTACTCGATATTCACTATGCTCTGCTGCTGCCTGCCCATCGGAATAGGAGCTCTTATCTACTCCATTAAAGTAAGTGTGCAAACAACTATATCTTCCAGTGCTTAGTGGGACGAAAAATGTGCAGCAGAGGTACCTAAAGGGGTGTGGCACAAAAGAAGCGTAACTAGGATCATTTCCAAGAGGCATCAGCTATGTAATTATGGGTGTGACTCAAAACTTGTAAACTAAAAGGCTGTGCTTCACACAGAGTGTAACCTGTCCAATGTTTTGTTGCCTTCTGTGAGTTTTCTGTTATTGCATCCAGACATGTCACATAGCAGCAAACACAAATACCTGAAACCAGCCAAACTGGTCAGCTGTACCAAATAAACAACTATTATTTTGTTGTGAATGATTCCAATTGGTATATTGGTGACCATTACACTACAGCATAACAAAACAACAGAAGCACAATATCTTGAAAATCTGAAATCCTCCTAGGGAATGCAACATGGTAAACCTGAATTGTGCAAAAGGATTGTAAAGCTGAGTTGCAATGCATTGAGGGTTTTTACAGACATGGGTGAGATATTGATCAGTTTTTTTTTTTTATGTATCTCTGTATCTGTTATGTTCTGTTATGTTACTGAGAATTTGATATAGCACGCAACTCGTCCCCGAAAGGGCATCTCGGCACTGAGGTAGTAAAAAAGTGTAGAGTGAGCATTTAAAATGGCCTGGTTTTAGGCTGTTTTTTAAAGCCACAAAGCCAGTGCAAGCCCTGATGACAAACAGGTGTTTATTCTAGTGTTGTGGGGCCACAGAGGTAGAGGCTCGTCCTCCGAAGGATGTGCAGATACATCGAGGGCAAAGAAGGAGCTTCATCTAAGATTTCTGTCCGGACCATAGGGTGCCGATTTGTCCTGAAGGCATTTAAGCCCCTTGCGGGGCTTCTATAGCACAAACCTGCCAAAAGGCAGTGCAGCCGAGTACAGGGTTAAAGAGTTACAGAGTAAACGGAGAGGATGCTTAGTGCCTTGAGATGTAAAGAGCTGAGTCTTGAACCCTTTCCTAAGTTAGAGAAAGGAGTGGTCCTGATGGATACAGTGATGTTGTTCCAGATTCTGGGTGAATAGATGGAAAGCTTCTCCTGTCTGGTTTATTCGTCTTTATACTTCTTAGTCTGCAGTTTGATGTTGTCCCGGATGTGGCTGTGCTGAGAACCACCAGAGATGGTGAGCGTGTTTGAGATAAGTGGGGCTGCTAGTCGCAATGGCTTTGTAACTGATGCAGCTGGTTTTGAAGATTGTGTGGCTCGACAAGGGAAGCTAATAGGCTCCCATCCGGCTGGGGGAGATGTGGTTATATTTCTTCAGGTCCTGGATGAGATGTGCGGTGGGGTGTAGGATGGTTTTAAGGGGTGACATTGTGGAGGCTGAAAGACCAAGGAGTAGGGCATTACCACCAACCAGATGCAAGGGGGGAAACATCATTTACCACGAAGGCATTAGCACTACTCACGTTTACCACGTGACACTTACCACGCAGGGTACCTTCCACGACGTATTTACCACGGGTTAGGGGGGAGACGTGGTATTCCTTGAAGTCGATCTGCGTGGGCATGAGGGGGCAGAGGGAGGGGGGGGGCTCGGAGGGGGGCTAGGGGGGGGGGCTCGGAGGGGGGCTGGGGGAGTCTCCCCCCCCCCCCCCCCAAAAAAAATAAGAAGCAGGTTACTTTAACAAAAAAACGAACATAAATTTAAAAGAAAGAGGAAAGAGCCTCCCCCAAAGACGTGCAGAGTACGTCAAAAGCAGTCCTTTTTTTATTTCGGTATACGTGTTTTGACGTTTGTTTCAAAGGAGGATGGAAGTAAGGGCTCGAGGAGAGACGTGCAGGTAAGACGTTTCTACTCGTAGAAAAATGCTACGCTGTAAATACCAGCGTGGTAAAGCCACTTGCGAGGTAAAATTCGCGTGGTAAAGCCATGCGTGGTAACTGAAATCGTGGTATAATCATATAACCATGCAAGGGCATGAAGGCCTGAATAGCAATTCTTAAATCAGCTGCAGAAGAAACAGTTTCACATTTAAAGAGAGAGCTGGAACCAGGTGGTCTTTGTTTTTTTTGTAATGTGTTCCTTGAAGGTGAGGTTGGGGTCCAGGATGAATCCAAGTGACTTGTCATTCATTGAAAAGTTAGGATTCAAAGCCGATGGAAAGGCATTGGTAGAGGCATTTGGACCGCAGCCTAGAACGGATAGAAGCTAACATCATCAGCTGAGCAGTTTATCTGCAGCTTACATGCAACATCTTGACTCAGTGTTGTCAGCTCTAGCAGCAACAAATAGATAGACACAAGTAAATGAGTTTAAATAAAACATCCAGAGGGGGATAATACATGTACTTCATCAGTTCTGCATTGGGGACACTTTTTCATTCACTTTTGCTTTACTCGAATGTTCAGCAACTTTAGTTTTTCTTTTTTTTGAGATAATATATAAAACATCACATAGGTTTAGTGATCGAATATTGACGACTCTTGGGCTAGATTCAATTCACACACCATTAGAGAACCATGGGGGCTCAGTATTTCTCTGGATGTTTTTTAATTGAATATGGTGGGCTTTGAGTTCTCTCATGGTTGTCACAGTACATGGTGCCACAGGATTAATTTAAGTCCCTGCGCCACGTCTACAAAACACAGCAAAAAGCTGGTTGGATGCCTGGGCTGAGCTGCTTGGCGCGGCGCCTCTCTGTGGGAGGACTCTGTCTTCCCATTGGAGCAGGTGTTGCCCTCTCCGGTCCTCTTGCTCTGTTGCTATTTTTGTGCTTGTAAGACATTCACATACATCGTTACTTCCTATAAAGTCTGACCTGCTGTTACTGTAGGAGTAATGACTTGTATCAGAAAAGCTTCCTCAAGCCCAGCCTTCACAGATATATTAAGGGTGGGCCAGTGCATAGATAGGCCTTATGCCGCCCATGGTGGCGCCTGTGTTTGCTGCCCGCTGTGGTTGTATGTGAGAGCGGGAGGGTGCTTCTGAGTCCGGCGAAGGCCGCAGGTAAGCACTGAGGTGGAGGCCACCGCCCCCAAAACCCATGCTGCCCGGGGTAGAATGCCCCCCCTGGCTATGCCACTTGGGTGGGTGGAACTCGTGAAGTTTCACTTCGTAGGACTGCACACAGTTAAATAACAAGCATTGGAAATGCAATAGGGCTCGCATTAGGAAAGTTTGAGCTATTGGTCTTATAAATGATTTTTTTTTATTTATGTGTTATTTTTTAAAATAGCTAAATTAATAGCTTTGTCATTTACAATGCCAATAGTTCTAACTTTCGCAAACACCTATAGCATTTGTAATGCAACATGTTTTGTATTTACGTGACTTAGATGTATTGATATTACAAATAACAATGGCTTTTAATTTTTTTAAATAATTAAATTTGTAATGGCAATAGCTTAATCTTTTGTGAAGATTATGTTCAGTGTTTTTTATTGTGACGAAAATCCAAGAACAGAAGTGAAATATTAACATCTTTTTGTGATTTGTAATAAAGCAAGAAAGCTTGAAACATTGAAAGAACATATTTGAACCAGTGATGCTGTAGTTGCGCTGACTGATGCTGTGGCTGCGCTGAGTGATGCTGTGGCTGCGCTGAGTGATGCTGTGGTTGCGCTGAGTGATGCTGTGGTTGCGCTGAGTGATGCTGTGGTTGCGCTGAATGATGCGGTGGTTGCGCTGAGTGATGCTGTGGTGGTGCTGAGTGATGCTGTGGTGGTGCTGAGTGATGCTGTGGTGGTGCTGAGTGATGCTGTGGTTGACCTGAGTGATGCTGTGGTTGACCTGAGTGATGCTGTGGTTGACCTGAGTGATGCTGTGGTTGACCTGAGTGATGCTGTGGTTGACCTGAGTGATGCTGTGGTTGACCTGAGTGATGCTGTGGTTGACCTGAGTGATGCTGTGGTTGACCTGAGTGATGCTGTGGTTGACCTGAGTGATGCTGTGGTTGACCTGAGTGATGCTGTGGTTGCGCTGAGTGATGCTGTGGTTGCGCTGAGTGGTGTGTGCATCGGTGGAGCTTAGTGGGTGCATTTGTCGAGCTGTGTGGTGGGTGCATTGGTGGAGCTTAGTTAGAGCATCGGTGGAGCTGTGTGGTGGGTGCATCGGTGGAGCTGTGTGGTGGGTGCCTCGGCGGAGCTGTGTGGTGGGTGCCTCGGCGGAGCTGTGTGGTGGGTGCTTCGGTGGAGCTGTGTGGCGGGTGCCTCGGTGGAGCTGTGTGGTGGGTGCATCGGTGGAGCTGTGTGGTGGGTGCCTCGGTGGAGCTCTGTGGTGGGTGCATCAGTAACGCTGTGTGGTGGGTGCATTGGTGGAGCTTAGTGGGTGCATTGGTGGAGCTGGGTGGTGGGTGCATCGGTGGTGATGGGTGTATCGGTGGAGCTTTGTCGGTGGAGCTGGGTGGTGGATGCCTCGGTGGAGCTGTGTGGTGGGTGCACCGTTGGAGCTGTGTGGTGGGTGCACCGTTGGAGCTGTGTGGTGGGTGCACCGTTGGAGCTGTGTGGTGGGTGCACCGTTGGAGCTGTGTGGTGGGTGCATCGGTGGAGCTGTATGGTGGGTGCATCGGTGGAGCTGTGTGGTGGGTGCATCGGTGGAGCTGTGTGGTGGGTGCATCGGTGGAGCTGTGTGGTGGGTGCATCGGTGGAGCTGTGTGGTGGGTGCATCGGTGGAGCTGTGTGGTGGGTGCATCGGTGGAGCTGTGTGGTGGGTGCATCGGTGGAGCTGGGTGGTGGGTGCATCGGTGGAGCTGTGTGGTGGGTGCATCGGTGGAGCTGTGTGGTGGGTGCCTCGGTGGAGCTGTGTTGTGGGTGCATCGGTAACGCAGTGTGGTGGGTGCATCGGTGGAGCTGTGTGGTGGGTGCATCGGTAGAGCTGTGTGGTGGGTGCATCGATGGAGCTGTGTGGTGGGTGCATCGGAGGAGCTGTATGGTGGGTGCATCGGAGGAGCTGTATGGTGGGTGGCTCGGAGGAGCTGTATGGTGGGTGGTTCGGAGGAGCTGTATGGTGGGTGCCCTGGAGGAGCTGTATGGTGGGTGCCTCGGTGGAGCTGTGTGGTGGGTGCCTCGGTGGAGCTGTGTGGTGGGTGCATCGGTGGAGCTGTATGGTGAGTGCCTCGGTGGAGCTGTATGGTGGGTGCATCGGTGGAGCTGTGTGGTGGGTGCATCAGTGGAGCTGTGTTGGTGGAGGTGGGTGCATCGGTGGAGCTGGGTGCATCGGTGCAGCTGTGTCGGTAGAGCTGTGTGGTGGCTGCATCGGTGGAGCTCTGTGGTGGGTGCCTCAGTGGAGCTCCGTGGTGGGTGCCTCGGTGGAGCTCTGTGGTGGGTGCATCGGTAACGCTGTGTGGTGGGTGCATTGGTGGAGCTTAGTGGGTGCATTGGTGGAGCTGTGTGGTGGGTGCATCGGTGGAGCTGTGTGGTGGGTGCATCGGTGGAGCTGTGTGGTGGGTGCATCGGTGGAGCTGTGTGGTGGGTGCCTCGGTGGAGCTGTGTGGTGGGTGCCTCGGTGGAGCTGTGTGGTGGGCGCCTTGGTGGAGCTGTGTGGTGGGTGCATCGGTGGAGCTGGGTGGTAGGTGCCTTGGTGGAGCTGTATGGTGAGTGCCTCGGTGGAGCTGTATGGTGGGTGCATCGGTGGAGCTGTGTGGTGGGTGCATCAGTGGAGCTGTGTCGGTGGAGGTGGGTGCATCGGTGAAGGTGGGTGCATCGGTGGAGCTGTGTCAGTGGAGCTGTGTGGTGGCTTAATCGGTGGGGCTGTGTGGTGGGTGCCTCGGTGGAGCTCTGTGGTGGGTGCATCTGTAACGCTGTGTGGTGGGTGCATTGGTGGAGCTTAGTGGGTGCATTGGTGGAGCTGTGTGGTGGGTGCATTGGTGGAGCTGTGTGGTGGGTGCATCGGTGGAGCTGTGTGGTGGGTGCATCGGTGGAGCTGTGTGGTGGGTGCATCGGTGGAGCTGTGTGGTGGGTGCATCAGCGGAGCTGTGTGGTGTGTGCTTCGGTGAAGCTGTGTGGTGGGTGCATCAGTGGAGCTGTGTGGTGGGTGCTTCGGTGGAGCTGTGTGGTGGGTGCATCGGTGGAGCTGTGTGGTGGGTGCCTCGGCGGAGCTGTGTGGTGGGTGCATCGGTGGAGCTGTGTGGTGGGTGCATCGGTGGAGCTGTGTGGTGGGTGCTTCGGTGGAGCTGTGTGGTGGGTGCTTCGGTGGAGCTGTGTGGTGGGTGCATCGGTGGAGCTGTGTGGTGGGTGCATCGGTGGAGCTGTGTTGGTGGAGCTGTGTGGTGGGTGCCTCGGTGGAGCTTTGTGGTGGGTGCCTCGGTGGAGCTTTGTGGTGGGTGACTCGGAGGAGCTGTATGGTGGGTGCCTTGGTGGAGCTGTATGGTGGGTGCCTCGGTGGAGCTGTGTGGTGGTTGCATCGTGGAGCTGGGTGGTGGGTGCCTTGGTGGAGCTGTATGGTGAGTGCCTCGGTGGAGCTGTGTGGTGGGTGCATCGGTGGAGCTGTGTGGTGGGTGCATCAGTGGAGCTGTGTCGGTGGAGGTGGGTGCATGGGTGGATCGGTGGAGCTGTGTCGGTGGAGCTATGTGGTGGCTGCATTGGTGGAGCTGTGTGGTGGGTGCCTTGGTGGAGCTGTGTGGTGGGTGCCTCGGTGGAACTCTGTGGTGGGTGCATCGGTAACGCTGTGTGGTGGGTGCATTGGTGGAGCTTAGTGGGTGCATCGGTGGAGCTGTGTGGTGGGTGTATCGGTGGAGCTGTGTGGTGGGTGTATCGGTGGAGCTGTGTGGTGGGTGCATCGGTGGAGCTGTGTGGTGGGTGCATCGGTGGAGCTGTGTGGTGGGTGCATCAGTGGAGCTGTGTGGTGGGTGCATCGGTGGAGCTGTGTGGTGGGTGCATCGGTGGAGCTGTGTGGTGGGTGCATCGGTGGAGCTGTGTGGTGGGTGCATCGGTGGAGCTGTGTGGTGGGTGCATCGGTGGAGCTGTGTGGTGGGTGCATCGGTGGAGCTGTGTGGTGGGTGCATCGGTGGAGCAGTGTGGTGGGTGCCTCGGAGGAGCTGTGTGGTGGGTGCCTCGGTGGAGCAGTGTGGTGGGTGCCTCGGAGGAGCTGTGTGGTGGGTGCCTCGGTGGAGCTGTGTGGTGGGTGCCTTGGTGGAGCTGTGTGGTGGGTGCCTCGGTGGAGCTGTGTGGTGGGTGCCTCGGTGGAGCTGTGTGGTCGGTGCAACGGTGGAGCTGGGTGGTGGGTGCCTTGGTGGAGCTGTTTGGTGAGTGCCTCGGTGGAGCTGTTTGGTGAGTGCCTCGGTGGAGCTGTGTGGTGGGTGCATCGGTGGAGCTGGGTGGTGGGTGCATCGGTGGAGCTGGGTGGTGGGTGCATTGGTGGAGCTGTGTGGTGTGTGCATTGGTGGAGCTGTGTGGTGGGTGCCTCGGTGGAGCTCTGTGTGTGGTGGGTGCCTCGGTGAAGCTGTGTGGTGGGTGCATCGGTGAAGCTGTGTGGTGGGTGCATCGTTGGAGCTGTGTGGTGGGTGCATCGTTGGAGCTGTGTGGTGGGTGCATCGGTGGAGCTGTGTGGTGGGTGCATCGGTGGAGCTGTGTGGTGGGTGCATCGGTGGAGCTGTATGGTGGGTGCATCGGTGGAGCTGGGTGGTGGGCGCCTTGGTGGAGCTGTATGGTGAGTGCCTCGGTGGAGCTGTGTGGTGGGTGCATTGGTGGAGCTGTGTCGGTGGAGGTGGGTGCATGGGTGGATCGGTGGAGCTGTGTCGGTGGAGCTGTGTGGTGGGTGCCTCGGTGGAGCTGTGTGGTGGGTGCATCGGTGGAGCTGTGTGGTGGGTGCATCTTTGGAGCTGTTTGGTGGGTGCATCTGTGGAGCTGTGTGGTGGGTGCATCTGTGGAGCTGTGTGGTGGGTGCATCGGTGGAGCTGTGTGGTGGGTGCATTGGTGGAGCTGTGTGGTGGGTGCATCGGTGGAGCTGTGTGGTGGGTGCATCGGTGGAGCTGTGTGGTGGGTGCATCGGTGGAGCTGTGTGGTGGGTGCATCGGTGGAGCTGGGTGGTGGGTGCCTCGGTGGAGCTGTGTGGTGGGTGCCTCGGTGGAGCTCTGTGGTGGGTGCATCGGTAACGCTGTGTGGTGGGTGCATTGGTGGAGCTTAGTGGGTGCATCGGTGGAGCTGTGTGGTGGGTGCATCGGTGGAGCTGTGTGGTGGGTGCATCGGTGGAGCTGTGTGTTGGGTGCATCGGTGGAGCTGTGTGTTGGGTGCATCGGTGGAGCTGTGTGTTGGGTGCATCGGCGGAGCTGTGTGGTGGGTGCATCAGCGGAGCTGTGTGGTGGGTGCATCAGCGGAGCTGTGTGGTGGGTGCATCGGTGGTGGTGGGTGCATCGGTGAAGCTGTGTGGTGGGTGCATCGGTGGAGCTGTGTGGTGGGTGCTTCGGTGGAGCTGGGTGGTGGGCGCCTTGGTGGAGCTGTATGGTGAGTGCCTCGGTGGTGCTGTGTGGTCGGTGCATTGGTGGAGCTGTGTCGGTAGAGGTGGGTGCATGGGTGGATCGGTGGAGCTGTGTCGGTGGAGCTGTGTGGTGGCTGCATCGGTGGAGCTGTGTGGTGGCTGCATCGGTGGAGCTGTGTGGTGGGTGCCTCGGTGGAGCTGTGTGGTGGGTGCCTCGGTGGAGCTGTGTGGTGGGTGCCTCGGTAAAGCTGTGTGGTGGGTGCATCGGTAACGCTGTGTGGTGGGTGCATTGGTGGAGCTTAGTGGGTGCATCGGTGGAGCTGTGTGGTGGGTGCATCGGTGGAGCTGTGTGGTGGGTGCATCGGTGGAGCTGTGTGGTGGGTGCATCGGCGGAGCTGTGTGGTGGGTGCATCAGCGGAGCTGTGTGGTGGGTGCATCAGCGGAGCTGTGTGGTGGGTGCATCGGTGGTGGTGGGTGCATCGGTGAAGCTGTGTGGTGGGTGCATCGGTGGAGCTGTGTGGTGGGTGCTTCGGTGGAGCTGTGTGGTGGGTGCTTCGGTGGAGCTGTGTGGTGGGTGCCTCGGTGGAGCTTTGTGGTGGGTGCCTCGGTTGAGCTGTGTGGTGGGTGTGGAATTTTGATTTGCGATCTGAACATCATCTGCGCCAGCTTGTCACCTATGTACTACATGCACGGCAGCTATTCTAGGTCACCTATGTATTACGTGCACGGCAGCCATTTTAGGTATCATGGTCTCCCTGTCCACGATCGATCGCCAGCACGTCCCTCTGACCCAGCAAGCATCCTCCGCGCACCCTGGCTCCCCCTCCCTCCTCCTCCTTATGAGCAGGACCCTTCTGCATGACCCTGTCCTTGGGAGTCACGCCAGCGCCTGACCAACACCTCCTCTCCTCCCATGAATGCCCCTCTGTTGACAAACCTCCCTCCTGCGCTGGATTGTCCACGCGGCATGAATACCACTCCATTGATAGCCCCTCACCCCGTGTCCGACTGTCCACACAGGTCCGAGGCCATTGCCTAAGCCGGGAGATATCATTTACTGCCCTTTATTGTATGAGGTCGCTCTCCTTCAAAGGGCCCTCTATTGATCCAGGCCTCCCCACCCCCTGTGATATGATCAGGCGCATCAGGCGCACACATCCTAAGACTCGACGGAACACTCAGCTGCGTGATGGTCCCCTCCTCTTATCAGCACGTTGAGAACCTCTATTGTGAAGGTATATGGGGGTGGGATTGACACTAGGATTACGGGGATGTCTTTTTCTTGCCTCACAAAGATCTGATTGTATTAAAAGAAGGTCACATGCCATAAACCAGTGTATAAGAGGCCAGGCCTCCGAGAGGCTGTGAGAGCACCTCAACATGATACCTTGTTGTCTGATCTGATGTGTTCTGCTCCGTCGGAATAAACTTCTGTTTCCTGCCTTCTGGTCTCCGGCGCCTGCCTCATTGCTTGGTAAACTCGAATGGTACAAGGGCGGTTAGCGCCGGGCAAATCTTGAGAAAGGTCCTAGCCCTACCTTTTTCTACAAATTGGCGTCCCAAAGCGTGGGGCCCATCAGCGACACGTGGATCCAGTGGGAGAGGTCCCGATGACAGAGTGAACGACTGCAACGATCGGGAAGAGCTCGTGTCCGATAGACCCTCGTCTGACAGCCGATCATCCGACCTTCACTAGTTCTGAACAGACCTCTCTCGAGTGATCTACGGTCCTGACTGGGAACCATCAGGAGTGCCGCGAACAACACGAAGGAGAGAGGACGATCGGGCGCTGGATCCAGAGGACAGGAAACCGTCCATGCCGTCCGGGTAAGGTCGTGTAAACACGACGAATTGAGGAAATTGTTTTTGTTTGGATAATACTAGTATTACGCTTTGTTGAAACCCTCTTGAGATTCACTGTCTGCAAACGGGGAAAAACAAACAGGCTCTCTCTTTGCAAGCAGTGAAGGATAGGTAACGCAGACTTTTGTCCCCATTGTAATCCGTCGTGCCTATCTTCCTCCCCCACTGTTTCCCGAACTATCGTTCGTGGATTATTGTCTGGAGATTCTTTGTCTGCAAACAGGGAAGAACAAGGCCTCTCTTTGCAGGTAGAGAAAGAGTGGGTAACGATAATTTTTCGTGCCCACTTATTCTCCCCACTGGATTGTTTGATTGGCCGATTATTCGGTATTGGTTCTTTTGAGGTATTCACGGCCTCCAAACAACGCAGAATAGAAATATTCTGTCTAGTCTTTGTCCGCCGTGATAAGATAGGTAGTGCAGACTTTTGTCCCCGTTGTAATCCGTCATGCCTGTCTTCTCCCCACTGGTTGGTAGCCTGTTTAGCCCGGACCGCTTATTAGAGATGAACCATCCAGCTCCACTGGAGGGCACCCCTAATAAGGACATGTTCACTAAGTATGGACTAGTCGCTATAGCTTACACTAAACTATGGCATAAATATACGAAAAAGAACCATGAAAGTCAGTGGCCACTGATAGGTTCCTTTGACGAAAATAAAATAAAAACATTAGAAATAGCGCTCCAGAAGAGTAAGACCACGCCCACTATGCTCGACAGTATCGGCATGTGGCGCAAAGAAACGGAACAGCGAAAGAAAAGAGAAGAAGCAAAAATAGGGAAAGAATTACGAAAGGCAGCCCATCTAGCCGCAAAGCAACTAGAAGAAGAAATAAAAGAAAGAAAGGAAACTATGCAAAACCAAGAATCAGGGTCGACAGGCCAATGTCCTGTTAGGACCCCCTCTGCGCTCTACCCTGAATTGCCCTCCAAACAACGAGCGAACGACGAGCTACTACTAGGTCCCCCAACCATCTACATGCCCCCTCCATATGCCCCCTGCCGACAAAGCTTTCACGCTCCGAGTGTGAGCGAAAGCGATCTCAGCGCTAGTGCACCAGCCCTCACGGCCTTTGCACCAGCCACATTAACAACCTCATCAGACGACCCCGAGTCTAGCAAACAATCATCGGCCAGACTAAATAGGTTGAGCAAAGATGAGCGGGATGGGATCGACAAAATAGCAAAGACATTAGTAGAACGAAGGGAGAGCGAAGATTATACAATGAGCGTATATAATTCACATGCCGACAGCCACAGGCGGCATTTCATCTTGCGATTCAGCTACTACACCCTGAACGCGTATGAAGATAGGTATCAGAGTAAGGGACCCGCTAAATTAACAACACTGTATAGGAAAATTGATGTTGGAGATGGGACCGAACGTGAGGCGACGGAGCTCTTCATGCAGATGCTTGAGGTCTTCCGCCACCTCACAGAACAGAAACCAGAAGCCAAGGTTACGGTCTCTGGAACAACCTCGGCAGAAGTAGCCAATACTATGATGCCTATCAGAGAAGCGGCTCCTTACTGGATCCCGCCACGGGGCCAGGGAACGAGCGATGATATTAATAATGAAAATGCAAAGGGAAGGGTTGTGTACAATTGGGTATACCAACCATGGGACCGACAAGATATCCTAACCTTTAAGCAAACCCTGCCCGACTTAAGAAAGAACCCAACAGCATTTTATACCGAATTGGGCACCGCCTTGGGTTCGACAATAATGACTTTAGCAGATATTGACTTGTTCTTTGGGCTATGTCTGCCAGCTGACGTGTGGAAGCAAATCCGGAAGGCTGACCACACGGATCTGTTTGGACATACCTGGGACCAACTCGGTAAACTAGACAGACAGCGAGAGCCGGGGAGTAAACCAGTGAAGGACATACTGGAACTCCCAGATAAAATAGTTCAGAAATTAAAAACACTGGTCCCGGAAAGAAAAGTAGACTGGTCGATAGTCACGGCCTGTCGACAGAAACCCCAGGAAGATGTGTCAGAATACTTCTCCCGATTTGAGACAGTGTTCTCCGACTACAGTGGCCAGGACATGACCACCGCAACCGGACAGCACCTGTTTGTGCAAAATTATGTAAAAGGACTAACTCAAGAAGTCTCCCAAAAACTACAGACGAGTGAGAGTAGTTGGGGGGCCTCCAAACCCGCAGCTATCCTTCAGATGGCTCAGTATTACGAGCACCAAAAGAATGAGAATGATAGGGCGTCCGAGAAAAAGAAGAAAGATTTGAAGGAAAGGGTAATGATAGCCCAGATACAGGGTATAGCGCTAGGACGGGAACATCAAAGGGGGAACTACCAATCAAACACCCCCAGAGATCTACCTCCTAAGGATCACACCCCGACATCTCACACTGGACGGAGAGACATTAGCAATGACCAATGCGCCTTCTGCAAAGGGTTCGGCCATTGGAAAACCCAGTGTCCGGTTTTGCTAGAGATGAATAGAAATAGGGATTCCAGGGATGTGGCAGGTGGTCCGAGGAATAGAGTACAGGGACGAGGGAACTCCAACGACACTAACAATGACAGATCAGGAAGACTGAATACATTTGACCGTCCCCGACAGAATCAATATCAGCTATCCGAAGGTGAAAATGCCCCCGATTTTGCATAGGACTGCCAGGGGCAAGGGAGGGATCCAGTCGAGCTCTGTGTTGACCAGCAAGGTCCTTATGTCACCGCTAAGGTCTTGGGTACAGAGTCTCCATTCTTGGTAGACACTGGGGCGACACGTAGTGTGTTATCAAAACGACTGATTCCAAGGGCACCCTTGTCTGGCTCACACGTAACGTCGATAGGATTCGATGGGACGCCCTCCACTAACCTCCTGTCCGTACCTATTACCTTTGACCTAGAAAACAACACTGCTGACGCGACATTTCTACTCTCCTCCAACTCCCCTGACGCCATTATGGGCATTGACTTACTGAAACATTTTCGAGCTACCATTAGGTGTTCCCCAGATGGAATACGAGTCATCCTGTACGACAACCCAGACATGGCCAGATCCCGTCCCCCACGACATATGTGCCCCATAACTGACTCTGACATGTTCTTGCTTGACGCCCTGCCCCCGTACTTGTGGGCCAAAAACGACTCTGATGTGGGGCGAATGATGATTGATCCTATCCACATAACTGTACGACAGGACGCTATACTCCCGAAACTCCCGCAATATCGGATATCCCCAGAGAGTGAGAAGGCACTGGTAGCGATCATTCAGTCTCTGGTAGATGCAGGAGTGGTTGAAGAAGTGGTTAGCAACGTCTGCAACAGCCCAATCCTACCTATTGTTAAGAAGCAAGGTGAAGGAGATGAGAAAGCGTACCGCTTCATCATCGACTTACGAGAGATTAACAAAGTGGTTGTACCCCAATATCCTGTGGTCTCTGATATCACCACCATTCTGACCCTCATCCCGTCCACTGCCACCACCTTCTCTGTTATCGACCTTAAAAACGCATTTTTCTCTATCCCCATCCATCCAGACAGCCGTTATCTTTTCGGCTTCACTTTAAAATCTCGCTCGTACCGATTTTGTAGAGCTCCCCAGGGGTACACTGAAAGTCCCAGCATTTACAGCCAGGCTCTCAAAAGACAGCTGGATGCCTTCCAGCTACCAGAGGGAGTGGTGTTGATCCAATATGTCGATGATATCCTTTTGGCGGCCGACACCACCCCGCTTGCAACGACAGCCACCGTCCAACTCCTACACTTCCTTGCAGAAAATGGCCATAAAGTCTCCAAAAAGAAGTTACAGTTCTGCCAGCCACAAGTGACTTACCTAGGCCATCTTCTGTCCAAGGAAGGGAGGAAACTTACCCCTGACCGAATCCAAACCATCCTAGACACCCCCATCCCAAAAACACAAAAGCAGGTCCGCTCTTTGATTGGCCTAACCTCTTTTTGCAGACAGTGGTTGCCTAATTACAGCCTCATTGTGAAACCATTACTTGCCCTGCTGACCAAAGATGTCCCCTCCCCGCTTCCTTGGACCACTGAGTGTCAAGCCTCCTTTAAGGAATTACGGGATGCACTCTGCTCAGCACCCGTCCTCGGAACGCCGGATTACTCCAAACCCTTCTCCCTCTTCACCCACGAAAGGGAGGGATGCGCATTGTCTGTCCTGACTCAATCGATTGGCCCTAAGCAGCGCCCTTGTGCTTACTTCTCCGCCACTCTTGATCCTGTAGCCAGAGCCCTACCTGCCTGCCTCCGAGCAGTAGCTGCCGCTGCTGTCTCCATCCGTCAGAGCGAGGGAATCGTACTTTCCAACTCCCTCACTGTATTAGTGCCCCATGCAGTTGACACCCTTTTGAACCAGACAAAGACCCAACACCTGACTAGCGCACGACTGACAGGGTACGAGTTGACTCTGCTTGCACCCCACATCACACTAAAGAGATGCACGACTCTGAATCCTGCCACATTGTTACCACTGCCCGAAAACGACCCAGACGTTCCTCCCCTACACGACTGTGTGACCCTCACAGACGAACAGACTAGGAGTAGGGTTGACCTCCGAGACACTGCTTTTCCTGACCCCGATGGAGAGCTATGGGTAGACGGCTCATGCATCAAACTCCCAGATGGCACCACTTCAGCTGCCTATGCAGTCACGACAGCCCGAACAGTAGTTGAGACAGCCTGCATCACACAACGATCCGCCCAGGCAGCAGAGCTGATAGCCCTCACCCGAGCATGCATCATAGCCGCAGGGACCACCGCGAACGTATATACGGACAGCCAGTATGCCTTCGGAGTGGTCCACCATTTTGGGCTCCTGTGGAGGGAGAGGGGATTCCTGACGTCCCACGGTACCCCAATCCTCCACGGAGATTTAGTGTCCGCTCTGATTGAGGCAGTTCTCCTCCCCAAACGATTAGCGGTGATCAAATGTCAGGCACACAAAAGAGTGACAGACTTAGTCGGACAAGGGAATGCATTAGCCGACATCACTGCACGAACCACAGCTGAAAATAGGACAGTGACACGCATATATGTGACTAGGTCGCAAGCAGAAAAATGGAGTGACACAAGGGAAATGATCAGAGACATACAGTCGGCCAGCACCCCTCCCGAACTGACTAAATGGGCAAGGGTGGGTTTGAAGGACGAAGAGGGTTGCTGGCGAACAAAAGATGCAAACAAATGGTTGCTACCCGACTCATATCTGATTCCCATACTGACAATGGCTCACTCCCCCGCACACATAGGATCTGCACCCATGATCGAACTCATTTCCAAAGTCTGGCATAACGACAAAATCCCCGACTCAGCCAGACGCCTAGTTCAGCAGTGCCTCATCTGTCTGCAACACAACCCCGGGAAAGGGACTGTAGTACCCCGGGGAGGGTTCGGGACCCCCAATCACCCCTTTGAGGTCCTTCAGATGGATTACATCCAACTAGAGAGATGCCAAAACCTGAAGTATGTACTAGTCATTGTGTGTGCCTTCAGCAAATGGGTGGAAGCCTATCCAACCCGTGACAACACTGCCATGACTACTGCCAAAGTACTACTGAAGGAATTCTTCCCTCGCTATGGCCTTTGTCGGATTTTATGGAGCGACAATGGCCCCCATTTCATAGCTGAGGTTATCCAATTAATCCTAAAAGGGTTGGGGGTGAAGCAACGATTTCATGCGGTCTTCCACCCCCAATCCGCTGGTCTAGTGGAACGCCATAATGCCACGCTGAAGCTGAAACTGGCAAAAATAGTGGCCACCACTGGACTTAACTGGCCGGATGCCCTCCCACTGGCCTTGTTATCGATGCGCTCCACTCCCACCAAGCACCATTTGACCCCCTACGAGGTCGTGTTTGGGCGTCCGATGAATCTCTGGACTGCCCCCAAACCGACCTCCATTCATGACGTCCCAGACGTCCTACTATCTGATTATTTGTGCAAGTTAACTAAAACGTTGTCTGTCATTCATCAACAGGTGCAGCAGGCTATCCCCGATGCTTCCAGGGGCCCCGGCCACGACATCCAACCGGGAGATTTCGTATTGATACGAAATTTCCAGCGAGCCAAGAGTCTGGAACCCCGGTGGACGGGCCCCTGGCAAGTGCTGATCACCACCCGAACGGCACTCCGAGTGGAGGGGAAGAGGCACTGGCTGCACGCGCATCATTGCCGAAAAGTCTCTGCAAACCTGGCCACGACAGAAAACGTCAGCACCCAAGAAGAGCTCCTGAGCAAAGACCGACCGATATTGGACTGTTATCCCGATACTGGGGCACTCGAACTTGCAAAATTCTCCGATCCCACTGTGCCGTCCAGAGAAGGGTATTTCCTGCGTCGAAAGGGGGGAGTTTCGGCTAAGTAGGCCACGGACTAAGTTAAATCTCAGAACGGTGACCTAAACACAATCAAAGGTTGCCGGGAGAGAAGCTAAACGAAGTCTGTGGTTCTGCCCGCTACCGAGCTCCCTTGAAGGTGATGGAAGCGCCAGATAAGAAGATGATGGAAGCGCCAGATAAGAAGATGATGGAAGCGCCAGATAAGAAGATGATGGAAGCAACAGGAAATACCCAGTATAGAAATCTAAAGACTGACAACTTGCACAAATCAAAGACAATCGCACTCTTTATTGTCTTCCTCTTCTGCCTCCTCCTCATGACCTCCTTCTGGATTCTGGAAGAAAGCACACCGGCTCATGAGGCATTGCTACCTACTGCACAGCCGACCCCCCTGAAAGAGCATCACCTAATCTCTCTGTCGCCTCAGCTCCGAGAAAGGCGCAGGGAATTCTGGAACAATTCTTTCGTGCAACTGTTGCACCAACACAACCTTGCTGCAAATGCTACAAACTGTTGGATCTGCGAGTTGCTCCCGCATGCCACTGGACACTCTATTCCCTTCATCCCTTCACCCTTCTCAGTTCACGGCTCTTGCCTCGCCTGGCTGATCCTCATGCAAGAGAGCCACAAGGACAACGCCACCTCCGGCCGGACAGTGTCACACTTCTACTCTGGGTTCTGGCTGAACAGAACCGGAAAGACTCCTGCTGCCCTGTGTCCTGCGCTCGCAGGCGCCACCTTCATCAAAGACATTCCAGCCAAAGAACGAGTCGAAGTACAGGTGCTCCACAATCCAGCCAGGACCACCTTCTCTCATCTACAAAAAGAAACTACCGCAACACTGACTGTGGCTCTGTCTGTCATCAATGTCACAGGTCTTGTGTGTCTCGAAGGCCATGGAACGCAGCTGGTGGGTCACAGCGCCTGCCAGACCACCAGAACATTGGACTCAGCTGACCCCCCTTCCTTTGTTGCTTCTC
The DNA here is from genome assembly GCF_964263255.1 of Lissotriton vulgaris. Taxonomy (NCBI): domain Eukaryota; kingdom Metazoa; phylum Chordata; class Amphibia; order Caudata; family Salamandridae; genus Lissotriton; species Lissotriton vulgaris. The sequence continues at coordinate 209,970,411 of NC_141695.1, forward strand.
CAAACATGTACTTTGTGTGTGGCACCAAGGCCTACACCTGGCTCCCGAAGGGTTGGAAGGGTACCTGTTACATTGCCTTCGTTCTCCCACCCACATATGTAGCCCCTGCCAACCATCACAGGCAGAGGCGTGCAGACGACCTTGGACAAGCCGACTCCACCGGAGCACAGTTCCTAGACGCAGCAAAGGGACTTGTTCCTCTGTGGGGCCCAATGGCAAACAGCCGTGCTATCCGGCACCTGACCCAGGCAGTAGAAACAACGATCAACATCACTGCTGGTATCCTCGCCAACAACACTGCGGAACTTCAGGCGGTCCGCCTCGTGACCCTCCAAAATAGACTTGTCCTAGACGTGGTCCTAGCCGACCGAGGAGGAGCGTGCCGCATCATCGGATCCAGCTGCTGCACATACGTGCCTGACAACTCGCCTTCAGTCTACAAAGCCATTGAACACCTCCACAGACTTTCTTCCGAGGTTCACCAAGAACAAGAAGGATGGTCGCTTGGGAACTGGTTTTGGGACACTTTGAAGAATTGGGGTTGGAAGTTGTTTTCCTTTGTGTTGATACCTGTTGTGATCTTATGTGGGTGTTGTTTAGGTATCCAATGTCTGCCACCTTTGTGCGGCCTTGTTTCTAACTGTATGTGCCCAAAGACTTTGGACTTCCGAAACGAGCACATGAGTCCCCTCTATGAAGTAGAAATACGTGGCCTTATGGGGATAAATCCAAACTGACAAGTTGGCGAGATATGTTAAAAGGGAGGACTGTGGAATTTTGATTTGCGATCAGAACATCATCTGCGCCAGCTTGTCACCTATGTACTACATGCACGGCAGCTATTCTAGGTCACCTATGTATTACGTGCACGGCAGCCATTTTAGGTATCATGGTCTCCCTGTCCACGATCGATCGCCAGCACGTCCCTCTGACCCAGCAAGCATCCTCCGCGCACCCTGGCTCCCCCTCCCTCCTCCTCCTTATGAGCAGGACCCTTCTGCATGACCCTGTCCTTGGGAGTCACGCCAGCGCCTGACCAACACCTCCTCTCCTCCCATGAATGCCCCTCTGTTGACAAACCTCCCTCCTGCACTGGATTGTCCACGCGGCATGAATACCACTCCATTGATAGCCACTCACCCCGTGTCCGACTGTCCACACAGGTCCGAGGCCATTGCCTAAGCCGGGAGATATCATTTACTGCCCTTTATTGTATGAGGTCGCTCTCCTTCAAAGGGCCCTCTATTGATCCAGGCCTCCCCACCCCCTGTGATATGATCAGGCGCATCAGGCGCACACATCCTAAGACTCGACGGAACACTCAGCTGCGTGATGGTCCCCTCCTCTTATCAGCAGGTTGAGAACCTCTATTGTGAAGGTATATGGGGGTGGGATTGACACTAGGATTACGGCGATGTCTTTTTCTTGCCTCACAAAGATCTGATTGTATTAAAAGAAGGTCACATGCCATAAACCAGTGTATAAGAGGCCAGGCCTCCGAGAGGCTGTGAGAGCACCTCGACATGATACCTTGTTGTCTGATCTGATGTGTTCTGCTCCGTCGGAATAAACTTCTGTTTCCTGCCTTCTGGTCTCCGGCGCCTGCCTCATTGCTTGGTAAACTCGAATGGTACACGGGCGGTTAGCGCCGGGCAAATCTTGAGAAAGGTCCTAGCCCTACCTTTTTCTACAGTGGGTGCATCGATGGAGCTGTGTGGTGGGTGCCTCGGTGGAGCTGTGTGGTGGGTGCATCGGTGGAGCTGTTTTGTGGGTGCATACCAACCAACGCTGCAGCCATCAGACATAAGCAAAATGTTTCAACACTGTTGCGGACCCAGCGGCGATACATTATTAAGACCCATTAATTGTATGGCATCAAGCCCCTCATTGAAGGCCTAAAACAGCCAGCACACTGGAAAAGTTTCAACCCACCCTGGAACACCAGAAGTGACAGGCATACTCAGTAGACAGTTCCACTAACCAGCCTTTGACCGACACAAGATTAGTCGGAGCAGGGTATTGTCTCACGACAGGGAAGCCAGAGAGGTCATTTATGGAGTGGGTGGGGTCACAAGTGCTTGCATAAGCAGACTGGGGCTACAGGGTAACTTTCTTTTCAAAGGTCACTAGGCACCCCGGCCTACCAGCAATTAGCTAGAAGCATAGCGAAGTCCGCGACATGGCGATTGTGTTAGAAGAAGCTCTATGCCTCAGAGTGCTGTGTATTAACCAGGACAGCAGAGAGAAAGAAACAGGGTCCCACGGCTCTCCTTAGCCTGGGGTTAGAGGTGTAGCCCCTTCCAAGACCGAGAATCACCCTCTGCTCACTTTACCACACACACACCGCTAGAGAGAAAGCTCGGACTGTGTCGACCACTGCTACAGTGTTCTCCAACCACCGAACTGAACGTAGACCACAAAAAAGGCACTGCCCTACTTGCTGACCCATGGCCTTATCCCACCCGCTCCCGATACTGTAAGGAAATAAAAAGGGGAGGATTTCTCTGTACCAATGGTAAGCTATTTGGGATGAACTGCCTACACTTTTTTGCGCAAGAGCAACAATACGATACTGTCAAATATCGCCCTGCGGGAGACATGGCCAGCAGCACTGGCAGGCAAAAGCCCATTCCTTTCAGCACAGAAACACCACAAGCTGCTGAAGCCGCAAAGCAAAGGGGAATCGAAAATGAAATGTGACATACTAAAGTGAGTCGATATTTTGGTTAACAAAACAGTGGTGCCGATAATAGTTTAATGTAAAAGCAATCAGAACCGTGGGCTCATTTTTCACACAAACATTAATTTCAACATTTCAAGCTTAACTCACCTGACCAGAGACAGCAGCAAAATGTGAGTCAAGTGGTGCATTTACCGAAATTTATCAGGACGGACTTTGAACGACAAAGACTGTCAGTGCAAATCAAGGGTGTGTTATAAATCAGACCTAAAATCCTCTCAAGCCGTATATTCCGTTTATCATGCATGGAAGTGTACAATCCCTAAATAAAATGCCTGTCTCTAATTTCTTTATACCTCAAAGAAACAAGTTAAACAAGTTTTAAAAGGAGACACGGCCTCCGGCCGTGAAACTGAAAGTACGGCCGGCCAGCCGTGAATAATTAGGGGGTGAGAAATGCGCTGGGAGGACTGCCTTTGATGTGGTAATGCGAGGCATTCATAGAAAAATTGTGCCTTGAGGTATTATTTTATCTCATTAAATCTTTCAGTCTGTCATATATATGTACATTAACTCAAAAGAACATCAGAAAACGTGGTATTTTCAAATCTTTTTATATCATATCTGTAATTAGTATATTATTTAGAATCTTTAACACATGAGGCAACACGAATACACTACTATATTCAGTACATTCCTAGTAGTGTGTTACACCGTTGGTACAATATGTACAAACCATATATACACATAGAGTGCCACTGAAAATACAGTCAGCTTAATCCATCAATCTCTTTTTTACAAATCCTGTTGTTGGTGATTCCTAACCCAAAACGGTGCCTGGGCGTCGACGTTTCGGTCTCTACTGTACAAATCACACCAAGACCATCATCAGGACTACTGTTGCACAAATCATCTACAAAAAATATATATACAATATATACAGTCAGTTACATAGTATCCACATTCCAATGTCCAATATTTCATCGTCTGCTGACATTAAACCATCACCTCACCCGGTGTGACAGAATATACATAAACCAATGCCTGGCTTAATACTCACTGAACCAGTATATTCTCTCAGGAATATTCTCTCTCGAGTATTTAGATTCCGCTGTGGTATTACCACTATTGTAAATTAGGTCCAAATATCGCCCTAAACAAAGTGTAATGAAAACATAAACCAACCAATCAATGGAACCACCAGCCACACTTAGAATACTTATGTGGCAACCACCTCGGCTCCCTATTTACCTTGAATTGAATCCTCAGAGCGTATTACAACAACGTGAGTCCACAAAACGACTCCGTGTGCAGACAACTGTTACCTACAAAACACAAGCAGGGAGAGCTACCGTCACACTCCTAGTTCGTATATTCTGGGCTTCTCATGTTAACTCGAAGAAAAATCGAAAACAATGTTTGTACTCACTCTTGTCTACCGCTAACGACGGGACCCATCCTCGTCAGTTTCACTTCGCGTCGGATCCCAAACGCGCAAGCTCGGCTAACAATGTTTCCGTGAAGTGCGCGCATGCGCATACGCTATTAAAACGCTAGAAACTACGGTGGCCATTTTAGAGAGGGCAATGTTTCCTATATATCAGGTGTACCTTTACCACACTACAGACAACAATTATTAAAAACATACAAAAATGCTCTGCTATTTACATGCCGATGGGCAAGCGTTCCTCACCTAAAGGGACCACTGTTAACCACTATGTACAAATTACTGATCTATATCTCATCACATACATCAGCAACAGCTAAGTTTCAAAGTGTTGCAAGATTGTGCCATTCCACAAATTGATTTAGCCCATGTTCCACTGTTCTACTCATCCATATCCATTTGTTCTCTTTTAATGTCAGCAGACGATCCACATTGGTCCTTCTTTTTGAACCTTTTACCACTTCCAGCACAAACCATTTCATGTCTTTGGGACCATGTGATTTCTGAATGTAATGCTCTACTAATGGTGCCGTCAGTACCTTACACCTAATTCGTGATTGGTGTTGTGATATTCTCTTCCTAATTTCCTGTGTGGTCTTTCCAATATACATCAGGCCACATGGGCACTCGATACAGTAAATAACGTTCTTTGTCATACAATTTGAATGATGTTGCAGCATTACTTGTTTGCCATTCAGAGTACAGGATTTTGTCCTGGCAGTGGTATCACATACCGCACATTGACCACAAGGGTAATGTCCCACAATGGGGGCCAAACCCCATTGATTCTGAATAGTGTTCACACACGGTTCCCTGTACGTTTTGACCAAATGATCCCGTAGATTCCTGCCTCTTTTAAAAGCGAAACGGGGAAAGCTCAACTGTGGTTCCAATTTCTGTATTAGATGCCAGTTCTTAGATATAATTCTTTTTATTTGGCTAGACTCTGTCCCAAAGGTAGTGACACATGCTATTGTGTTTACAGCCTTCTCTTTAGATTTGTTCTCAGTCAATAGTGCTCCACGATCATAGTACCAAGCCCGCTTAAGGGCCCGTTTCACCATTCTGTGTGGATACTCTCTGGCGCCTAATTTTATTTGGAGGATTTTAGCTTCTCTAAAATAATCCTCTTTTCGTGTACAATTGCGTTTTATCCTTAAAAATTGGCCAAAGGGGAGATTGTCCCTCAAATTCCTGGGATGGTGACTTGAGTATTTCAACAAAGTGTTGCGAGATGTAGGCTTCGTGTACAAATTGACCACTAAACTACCGTTGTCATTAATTAGTTGTAAGTCTAGGAAATTTATCCGCTCATTGCTGTACTCAATCGTGAATTGTAAGTTGTTGTTTTGTTGATTGAGCCAAGCATGAAATGATAATAGGTGGTCTTCAGAGCCTTCCCAGATCAAACACACATCGTCAATATACCTTAGGTATCGTTTGATATGAGGTTCAAAGGGATTATTATTGTGGATAATTTTATCCTCAAAATCTGCCACGTATAGATTCGCTATGTCCGGGGCAAAAATTGCCCCCATTGCCACACCTTTACGTTGGCCAAAGAAATCATCTTTAAATAGAAAATAATTCCTTTCAAGGGCTATTTTGGCACATTTTATGACAAATTCCACTGGGACCTGTGTGGGACGTGTCTGGGTTTCTAACACTTTCTCAAGAACTTTTAAAGCTTCATTCTGAGGGATATTAGAGTATAAACTCTCTATATCCATGGTAACTAGGATATTCTTGTCTGGATCAAATGGCATCCCTTCCAGGGCATTTATTACACTGATGCTATCTTTGGTGTAAGACCTAGTCAGTGGCACAAAGGGTTTTATGAAATGATCCACATACTCCGCCAAAGGTTGCAAAATCGACCCACACCCTGCCACAATAGGTCTTCCTGGGGGGTGTTTAGAATTCTTATGAATTTTGGGGAGTATGTAAAATGCCGGGATAGTGAACTCATTCTTATTTAAATATTCAAATTCTTTCTGGCTTAGCCACATTCCCTCCAGGCCCTCTTTGCTTGTAGCAAGTATTTCCTTCCTTATCATTTCTGTGGGATCTCCTCTTAGTTTGGTGTAGTGTAGGTCATTATTTAGTTGGCGTAAAGCCTCCCTCTCATAATCTGCCTTGTCCTGTACTATTATGCTGCCCCCTTTGTCAGCAGGTTTAATATAGATGTCATCACGTTTAGATAATGTCTGTAGTATCTCATGTTGTTCCCTACTGAAGTTATACTTTACAAACCTCCTTTTACTATTAAATAGTTGATCCAGTTCAACTAGAACTGTATTTTCAAAAGTTAGTAGTTCTTTAGGCATTAGGTTGTTCGAAGGGTAAAACGTTGATGGACACCGTAGACCTGTCACATTACTGGACTCATTAATAGTCAGAGACTTGCTGAAGAAATGCTTCAAACGTAGCGTACGGAAAAACCTGTGTATTTCCATCTGTGTTGTAAAGTGGTCATTCCTATTAGTGGGCACATATGATAAACCATGGCTCAAGAGTTCCAGTTCTTGTCTCGTAAGTTCATGACTAGAGAGATTAAAAATAGGCACTACCTCCAACATAGAATTATCAATCTCACCTGTCAGATTTGTATCCATCTCTCTCACCACTCGTAATAATTGTTCCTCGTTTGTCGGAACCCCGGGGTATATTGATTCCTGTACTGACCCCTGCGTCCTCCCCGTGCTCGTCCCCGTGGTGGTGTCTGGCCCCTGCCTAAAAAACGGCCTCGACCTTGTCCTCTATTGTAGCCTTGGTTAGAACCCCCTGTTCGGTTAGTGCTGTCGTCTGAATTCGACGAAGCTGTATCAGAAAATGTTAATTGTTTAGGAGCCCAATGTGTCTGACCTTGTTGAAAGAATTCTTTCTTGAGGTAGGGGTAGGTACGTTCCTTTGAATAGTATTTTAAATCTTTTTGTAATTTCTCTGTTTTTTTAAAAATGTTATTTTTCAAGAAATCAGCTATTTGCAACTCTAGTTTCTTTAGGAACTCCTCAGCATCAGTAACAGTTTGGTCTTCCCTAATTTGTTTTTCCAAATCTGTTATTTCTTGTTTGAGTTTATCAATGTGCTTTAGCGCAGTTTCAATTCCCAGCACCATCCAACTGCGCGAGCACTTGTTGGATACAAAACTAAAACCCAATTTGAAATCTTCGTCTTCTGTAAATATAGCCGGAATATTCCGTACCTGTAAGCCCACAGGAATGATATTATTATTTAAACAATCCGTAAGAAATTTTGCGTGTAACTCTGTTCTGATTAGTTTCTTCCGCAATCTTTCTAGATTATTACGGATTGTGGTCTGTTGTATGTTATGTGTACTAGTGGTATTCTGAGGCCCCAGTAGGGATGGTCCGCTCGCTACTTTGGCAATGTACTCATCGCTATAGGTGAGAGTCTCTTGTTCTGACATTTACAATTATCAGTGTTTAGATGTCATATACACAACACAGTAAAATACAATATTAATTACTGCAATCTTACAAAGATATTTACAAACAAATATTTTACATACACATAGTATAAAAAAGGGAAGGGAAAGTGTCAGCAGACAAACACAAGAAAATTTTTTGATACAACCACTTTCAAAGAAGGGCCCTTGCAGAACTTGTCTGCGCCAATACAGTTGCTAGAAGAGGGCAACCCAATACTCCCCAAGGAACTGGGTAATTAACATTCATAGAAAAATTGTGCCTTGAGGTATTATTTTATCTCATTAAATCTTTCAGTCTGTCATATATATGTACATTAACTCAAAAGAACATCAGAAAACGTGGTATTTTCAAATCTTTTTATATCATATCTGTAATTAGTATATTATTTAGAATCTTTAACACATGAGGCAACACGAATACACTACTATATTCAGTACATTCCTAGTAGTGTGTTACACCGTTGGTACAATATGTACAAACCATATATACACATAGAGTGCCACTGAAAATACAGTCAGCTTAATCCATCAATCTCTTTTTTACAAATCCTGTTGTTGGTGATTCCTAACCCAAAACGGTGCCTGGGCGTCGACGTTTCGGTCTCTACTGTACAAATCACACCAAGACCATCATCAGGACTACTGTTGCACAAATCATCTACAAAAAATATATATACAATATATACAGTCAGTTACATAGTATCCACATTCCAATGTCCAATATTTCATCGTCTGCTGACATTAAACCATCACCTCACCCGGTGTGACAGAATATACATAAACCAATGCCTGGCTTAATACTCACTGAACCAGTATATTCTCTCAGGAATATTCTCTCTCGAGTATTTAGATTCCGCTGTGGTATTACCACTATTGTAAATTAGGTCCAAATATCGCCCTAAACAAAGTGTAATGAAAACATAAACCAACCAATCAATGGAACCACCAGCCACACTTAGAATACTTATGTGGCAACCACCTCGGCTCCCTATTTACCTTGAATTGAATCCTCAGAGCGTATTACAACAACGTGAGTCCACAAAACGACTCCGTGTGCAGACAACTGTTACCTACAAAACACAAGCAGGGAGAGCTACCGTCACACTCCTAGTTCGTATATTCTGGGCTTCTCATGTTAACTCGAAGAAAAATCGAAAACAATGTTTGTACTCACTCTTGTCTACCGCTAACGACGGGACCCATCCTCGTCAGTTTCACTTCGCGTCGGATCCCAAACGCGCAAGCTCGGCTAACAATGTTTCCGTGAAGTGCGCGCATGCGCATACGCTATTAAAACGCTAGAAACTACGGTGGCCATTTTAGAGAGGGCAATGTTTCCTATATATCAGGTGTACCTTTACCACACTACAGACAACAATTATTAAAAACATACAAAAATGCTCTGCTATTTACATGCCGATGGGCAAGCGTTCCTCACCTAAAGGGACCACTGTTAACCACTATGTACAAATTACTGATCTATATCTCATCACATACATCAGCAACAGCTAAGTTTCAAAGTGTTGCAAGATTGTGCCATTCCACAAATTGATTTAGCCCATGTTCCACTGTTCTACTCATCCATATCCATTTGTTCTCTTTTAATGTCAGCAGACGATCCACATTGGTCCTTCTTTTTGAACCTTTTACCACTTCCAGCACAAACCATTTCATGTCTTTGGGACCATGTGATTTCTGAATGTAATGCTCTACTAATGGTGCCGTCAGTACCTTACACCTAATTCGTGATTGGTGTTGTGATATTCTCTTCCTAATTTCCTGTGTGGTCTTTCCAATATACATCAGGCCACATGGGCACTCGATACAGTAAATAACGTTCTTTGTCATACAATTTGAATGATGTTGCAGCATTACTTGTTTGCCATTCAGAGTACAGGATTTTGTCCTGGCAGTGGTATCACATACCGCACATTGACCACAAGGGTAATGTCCCACAATGGGGGCCAAACCCCATTGATTCTGAATAGTGTTCACACACGGTTCCCTGTACGTTTTGACCAAATGATCCCGTAGATTCCTGCCTCTTTTAAAAGCGAAACGGGGAAAGCTCAACTGTGGTTCCAATTTCTGTATTAGATGCCAGTTCTTAGATATAATTCTTTTTATTTGGCTAGACTCTGTCCCAAAGGTAGTGACACATGCTATTGTGTTTTCAGCCTTCTCTTTAGATTTGTTCTCAGTCAATAGTGCTCCACGATCATAGTACCAAGCCCGCTTAAGGGCCCGTTTCACCATTCTGTGTGGATACTCTCTGGCGCCTAATTTTATTTGGAGGATTTTAGCTTCTCTAAAATAATCCTCTTTTCGTGTACAATTGCGTTTTATCCTTAAAAATTGGCCAAAGGGGAGATTGTCCCTCAAATTCCTGGGATGGTGACTTGAGTATTTCAACAAAGTGTTGCGAGATGTAGGCTTCGTGTACAAATTGACCACTAAACTACCGTTGTCATTAATTAGTTGTAAGTCTAGGAAATTTATCCGCTCATTGCTGTACTCAATCGTGAATTGTAAGTTGTTGTTTTGTTCATTGAGCCAAGCATGAAATGATAATAGGTGGTCTTCAGAGCCTTCCCAGATCAAACACACATCGTCAATATACCTTAGGTATCGTTTGATATGAGGTTCAAAGGGATTATTATTGTGGATAATTTTATCCTCAAAATCTGCCACGTATAGATTCGCTATGTCCGGGGCAAAAATTGCCCCCATTGCCACACCTTTACGTTGGCCAAAGAAATCATCTTTAAATAGAAAATAATTCCTTTCAAGGGCTATTTTGGCACATTTTATGACAAATTCCACTGGGACCTGTCTGGGACCTGTGTGGGACATGCGAGGCAGGCAGGCAGGCGGCTGGTGGCATTGCGCAAGCCCTAAAAAGCGCGTGCACAATCACCTAAAAAGCACATGCACTTCATGCAATCGCCAGTGGTGGTTAACCTCTGGATAAGCCACATTAGAGCTTCGCCAGCTATGCGCATGCGCACAGCAGGCGAGCCCTAAAAACGGTGAGATTCCATGGAGTTTAGCGAGCCGGAGGCATTCGTGCTGTCATATCAGCGTGACTACACCATGCAGAGCACCAGAGGGTGCAGCTTCTTTCTGCTGCTCAACTAGATTTTCTACTCAAGCTGCAGCTTTCTCACTGTGAATGGTTGTGACGTTCCACAAGTGCCCGCATGAAGAACATTTCACTGGGTGGTGTTCTAGCACCTGAAAATCAGGCTAGAAGATTCAAATTCCAGCCTGCCAACTTAACAATGGCAACCACGTATGACAAAAAAGTCCACCACACAGGAGTTGGTGGAGATTTGTTTGAACCACGTGTTACAAGCGTAACATGGAGCGGGAAAAACTCTGCAAACTCCGCCGGTGAAGTGGAGGCTATCGCCCACCTCTGAAATATAGGGAATTTGACCACAAAGATTCCAACTTATTAATCCCTGTCATGATTTAATTTGGTATCAGTACCTACCTTGTTTTCGTTTAGCATAGCGCTTCATACTGCACTTCTATCGGCTGTAAATATAAAACGTCACTATTACCCTAATTGTTGTACTCAGTTTACAACTTTGAAAAGATGGAAGGCTGAGTCTGCCTTGTCTGAATTTGATCCTGTTACTCTCAGGTCAAAGAAAATGTCACCTGTGAGCATCACTTCACCAAACCGATTTGCCTTGCATTTCAATTAAATCTTTTAATCACTTTGTACTTTAAGGATACTTGTGGAAAGTGGCCAACATCACACACCATAAACACATTGAATTGATCGTTGTAAAACAGAAACCTAATAGAATTGGAGGGGGATTGGAGCTTATAAGATTAAAAAAAACGGTCAAAATTAAAACAAACACACTTCACCTGCACAAGGTGATGCCCTTCAGTCAGACAGAAAGAGAGCGGGTGGAGGAGGGGAGAGCTATTCACCTAATGGCAGAAAAGTATTGAAACCCTCATTATTAGTAGCCCTGTAATTAATCTGATATGTCATATACCCGATAAAATCCGACTCCCCTGAGTCAGAATTTACTGGTGTAACAAAGATCTCCCAATCACGGCAGTTTGGGGAATAACATGCAGATTTTGGTGAAAGTAAATTCTGGCATTTTTCCATAATAAATATATGCAGGTTTGACCTGACAATACTTATCACAAAATTGATGGTTGCAAAATGTGCGGTAAAAGGAGTTACCACACATATCATAATTAACCGGGTCACTCATGATGAGGGCCTTATAGTCATACATGCAGAAAGTGACCTGCCACAAGCCAGGACCTTCCAAGACAATTAAATAAATAAATACATACATAACATAGTAGATTCCTGCGGAATCACGTAGTGGCCATTCACAGATGAGGAGTCTAGTGCGTCATTATAACTGCCCTTCTTTTTTGCCCGTGCATACCGCTCTGTGTTTACCTTGTACAGTATTATCCATTCACCCGTCTTCCACATCTCAATAATAACTGTATCAGGGCGGTCCCACCCTTAGATGCAGCGACCCTACACATGTGTGGAATACATGGAGTCTGTTTTCTATCTTTATATATACTCTCTTGTCCCACTCCATACCACTCCCTGCCCAGCACCTTACTTCCAGGACTTCTGCAGATACCAAGCTTCTACAGATAGTGAAACACATGAGGCTGGTGGGAGGGAGCGAAGGGTAATGTGACCGAAAAGACCACGGTTCAAAGTAATGAAGATTACCAGTAAGTAATAGGTTCATTACCACATGTGTATGGGCCTAAACAAACAAGTCTAGTAGTTTTCTGAACTTCCTGCTTTTAAAAAATGAATTCTCTGAAACTGAGGACCTGGAATCATTTGTCTGTCAAAAACCGTATCATCTGCAGCTCCTCCCCAGTCTTGTGAACCTTACAAAACTGGAGGAGAGCGAAGGCAGTTATTTTTATGATTATTTTAAGGGTGAAAAGTCATCAGTTTCATTATTATAGGAAATCAGTTATACAGACCTTTCGCAGAAGTCCATCTGTTTTTATTACTGAGTGAGTGAGCTAAAACTTGCATTTACATTTTACATGTAGGCAGGCCCAGGTTGTGGAGGTGTTGTCTTTCAACACCATTTTCTAAATTTTGTGCTGCAAGGTGATTCATTGCTTACACATTACCGGGGGTGCATTACGTTTGCTTTAGGAGAGAGTGCACTATTTCATCAACATAGCAAGGAGGCCAAGGGCCCTGCAGCAGGCAAGGCGCGTAGCCCATTGAATTGATGTTGGCGTTGTAAAATACACCCGTGATCCGGGCTCATGTAGTCTCGGTGCCACTGGACCTCCTGCACCAATGGTAGATACACCCCTGCATTGTTTGGAGGAGGGTGGATGTTGACAGGTTGGTTGTTGTGTGTCAAAACTCATCAGAGGAGGCATACTGTTTTAGTTATAAAGTGTTTGGGAAAGGAGGAGCCGGGTACGTATCAGAAACCTGCTTCAGTATTGTGCACCAGGCGCTATATGGATTACATTTAGTGGCATTTGATTTCACCCTAACCTTGGGGAGAATGGCACTCTTTGGAGGAGAGTTCATGTGTGAGACAAAACCATCTGCTTTGCTGTGATACGTATTACACAATGCCAAAGTGTCCCATTTTCTATAGTCAGAAATATTTTTTCAGAAACCTGGTGGAATATATGTTACTGTAGAGGTTCATAATTTCTATTCAGTAAGTAAGAGGATTTCTGATTGCTGGTAGAACTGTGAAAGTACATGAAAAGTGGCCAAATGCATGTATAAAAGCCACAGCCCCAGGTGTCTTCTTTCTAAATTTCTAAATGTATGGTCTTTTCTGTCTTACAGACACGAGACGCCAATAACAGCGGGGACGCTACTCAGGCTCACGCGAACTCCCGCACAGCGCTGACGCTCAACAATGTTGCTCTTGGGATCGGAATCACCCTTACGCTCCTCTGGATGGCATGGTCTATATATGTCAAAATCAATCTCTCCCAACAATAAAGCAACCATCATTATGGCTGACCCAGAGCACTGAACATTAACTGTCCATATCTACCTTCTCAGGAACCATTGTCTGCAGCTATTTATAGGTTTGTATTGTGCATGCAGACACTGCACAGGAATTGTTTCTTACTCAGTGATGGCGTCTGTCATCATTCCATGTCCAAAAGCCAGTCATGGAGTCTCTTTTGGTATAATGACAGGCATAGACTATGTATCGTCATGCGCTGAGTTACATATGAAATCACCATTCAGAAGCCTTTTTAGGATGTGAAGTTTTATGTTTACATTAGTTTATTGGTGAAGAATAGTTGCAAACAATACCTTTAGGGATTGAACGGTGATCTGTTACTTGAAGTTCTAAAGAAATGCACATTGTGAACATGAGATGAAAGGCAAGGTTAATACATAACAAGGTATTGTTATGGGGAATATAGGAAAGATGTACTGTGGACCAAATCTACTAAACTTTCATGCAATGCAAGATAACTTTCTGCACTGCATTTGTTAAAAGGGAGAGAGTGGAAATGTGCTGTATTTACTAAGACATGGTACATTTATGCTCTCTCCTCGCCCTGGCACACCGGTAGCAGCCCAAGGCGAACACAGGCGCTCTTATGGGATGGCGCAAGGGTTCCTGTGTTGTGGTCTGAATAGTCTTTTATGCAGGAAGAAATACCTTTCTGCACAAATACTACCCTGTATGGTGTATTAATCTTTGCATGTGTTCTGTATTGTTTCTTCTTGTTACACCAGTCTTGGGTAGGTGCACCATTTTGTGCAAATCCAGGTTTAGAGACTTTAGGTTTGCATCAAAATACATGGGCAGATGCACAGGGATGGCCATGCTCCTCCCATATAGCATCTCTCCGACGCAAAGTAACCCAAGACGGCATCAAAGAGTGACATTTCTTCTCTTACCTACTCCATAACTTTTCAGCTCTCACACCATCTAAAAATAGAAAACAGACGAACTGTGTCTAGTCCTACTGAAGGAGATGCCAGACTGAGCTCAACAGTGGCTTGGCCATGGATGTCCCACTGGTTGTTGGATTTCAATATTTGAGAGCATGGAGGACTCCATCGTGCATGGTAATAACCAGTCTGATGGGAACGCTTCCTCCTGGGTGTCTCCTGCTGTCCTGGGGCAACAGAACTCATCTGGTGAATGATCCAACAAGAGACCTCAAACGTCAAGCAGACGTCATCAAACAAAGGAACAACCTGGAATGCCTATGGTTGGTGTAAGAGATGGAGGATTGAGTAAAGAATACTGTCTTTTTCTCTACCCTGATAGTTCCCTTTAAATATAAACAAGCGCAGAGGAAAGAGCTTTCCTCGTACTGTGACATCACCGTGGTGTAAAAGTACTATCAATGTTCACAGCTGTGAAGTTTCAGAGGTTGGAAAGTGTGCTCTGATTTCATTCGTTATGCCCAGGGGGCCCAGAATCGGTTTGTTCACGTATTTTGCGGGTCTTTCGCCACGTTCGCGTCGTGAAGCAACAATCTTGCACTCGCGAAATTGCAAAAATTGTAATTCTGCACCAGAAAACCACCAGCAGGCAGCATAAACCTTCTGAAACTTGATGGATGGCATTGGATTGTGGTGATTTGTGTTGTGTTTTTTGACTTTTTGGAGTAGGGGTTGGGGGCTGGCTATGTTGGTGGGGGCCATTTTGAGGCATGGTCCTGGCCATGTGGATGGGGGTCAAGCGGCCATTTTGAAGCCAGGCAGTGAGCTTTGTGACATAGGCCTGCACCCATTTTGCCTTGCTTTCACCCATTGTGCCCAGGGGGAGTCAGTGGTACATGAAACTACAACCCTCTCTGTGGGCTCTCTTGGATCAATGTTAAATTCCTGTTTCCCAAAAATTTTGCAATTCTTATTTTTGATATTTCCATATTGTGGTGTGCACGTGTGTATTCATAAATGCCTACTTGCAAACTATTAATTGAAGCGCTACATATGCAACATATATTTAACTGATGTTCCTCTGTCTTCGTTTGCTTTTAGGTGGACAAAGTCAAGAACTCCGCATCATCGTTGAGCATCAGTGCCAGGAAGAAGTCCTGCTGCGGCCTGCTGTTCCGACATCTGAAGAAGATGGCTCCGAAAAGAGGTGCCCGTAGCTCCTCTTGCAAGAAAGATGTCTCTACTAAGGAGAAGAAGAAGCAAGTGGCACCACTTATCAAGGAGACTGGTGCCTCGACCACTAAAGTTTTGTGGAAAAAACAAAAGTCCACCATGAGTGCTGCACAGGTAGCCTGTTTAGTGGTTCAATCCCCAACGACCAGTTATGTTGGCTCATCGCAAGAAAGTAGCAGCACACAATCAACACAGGTTGTAACTCATCTCACAAGTACTATTCAACAACCAAAGCAGCAACAACAACTGCATGGGCTACTAGTACAAGCACAAGTACATGCGCAAGGAGCTGTCTGAGAAGGAGCTGTCCGAGAAGGAGCTGTCCGAGAAGGAGCTGTCCGAGAAGGAGCTGTCCGAGAAGGAGCTGTCCGAGAAGGAGCTGGCCGAGAAGGAGCTGTTCGAGAAGGAGCTGTCCGAGAAGGAGCTGGCCGAGAAGGAGAAGGCCGAGAAGGAGAAGGCCGAGAAGGAGAAGGCCGAGAAGGAGAGGGCCGAGAAGGAGAGGTCCATGAAGAGTTGCAAGTAGAGGTCAGTGAAGAGGCCCATGTAGCGGCGCATGGAGCGGTGCAAGTGCCCACAATGGTTGTTCTTCCAGAAGTAGGGGCACAGGAGGAAATTGACTTTGGAGCCGGGGTATCATGTCAGGAAGACGAAGCCACTCCTCCTGATGATTCATTTTCTCCCAGCTCCCCAGCAAGGAAAAGATCAAGGAGGGTGTGTAGAAGTTCCTCTTCAAGCCCCGCTCCATCAGATGAACTGGATCCAGATTGGCAACTATCTCCGACGTCTGAGAGGGAGGCACACCATGAGCTGAGAAAGGTATCAAAAGTTAAAAGGAAGGGCCCCGGAAAGCTAATACTTATGGATCCGAACGTCGGACTTGATGAAGTGCATTCTGATGTTGATGAACAGGATGACAGCAATGACCTAGTCATCACACACGTCATTCCAGCCACACCGGCCATTCAGCAGACAGACATTTATACCCTATCCCGATGTCATGCTGAGCGTGACCCTGGTGACGTGGCACTGGTAGCACCATCAACGCAGTCAAGTAGTACAACAAGCTCAACAAAACCTACAGCTCCCATATTTTCTCCCCAGAGGGGACCTCCATCCAGCTCGACTCCCTCAAGTAGGGTTGCTGCAATAATTGCACAACCCAGTAGATGTCTGCAAGGCTCATCCACCACTGCTTCATCTGGCATTGGCAGTATCACCTCGTGCGGCAAAACCAGAAGTTTCCAGTCCCCATTTTGGAACTTTTTTAGTGTCCATGCAAAGCATGATTACTTAGCCATTTGTTCCATTTGTAAGACTAGAGTTAGCCGTGGTAAGACTGGTACCAACTATGGTACCGGAGGCCAGATAGGTCATCTTAAAAGAAGGCACGCTGTCGAATGGTTTGCGCACCTAGCAAACATCGAGGGAAAGCAATCCCAAAGGGCAAGTGGCCAAAATAAACCCGTACTAGATGTTTCATCTGAAGATGACGGGGAGGTAGAAGCATCAGACAATTGTCCGGTTGCACCCAGCACCCCTGGCAGCACCACACCCTCCGCAACACATAGGAGGCACACTGAGAGTCTGGGAGATACACCAATGCGGAAAATGTCAACACTGGGCAGAACTGGGTCGAAGAAGTCATCAGCATCATCCAGTAAATTTGTCCAGCGCACCATTACAGCCATGTTCTCCTCAGATGCGCCATTTCAACGCAACCACCCAATTGTGCACCTGTATAACACTAAGCTGGCAAAAATGCTAGCGGTGGACCTTCTCCTTTTTTCGTTTGTCGAAGGTGTGGGTTTTCTTGAACTCGTGGCAACACTGGCCCCTAAATGGAAGGTTCCAAGCCGGTTCTATTTTGCCAGGGTTGCTGTTCCAGCACTACATAAAGAGGTGCTTGAGTTGATTGGGGAAGCTTTGCAGAAGAGTGCTGTTAACACTATACACCTGACAACAGACATGTAGACCAGTTGCGCAGCCAATGATTACATGTGCATCACTGCACACTGGTTCTCTTTTTCAGGGGTTGCAAAACAGATAAATGCAGGTGGTGACTTGGTCGAGATTTTTAAGGGTGCTCGTAAACATGCAACATTAGCCATGTTTGGCTTGGAGAAAAGTCATACTGCAGACAACATTTTGGATGACTTTAACAAAAAGGTCTCGCAATGGCTGCCCCCAAGAAAATGCAAGGTTGGTTATGTTGCCACTGATAATGGCAGCAATGTAGTTAAGGCCATGGAGGACGGTGACTATTTCAGAGTGGCGTGTTTGGCGCACTGTATAAACCTGGTCGTGCAAAAGTTCTTGAAAAATGAACTTGCAGTCGACAAAATACTGACCACCTGCAGAAGAATATGCACACATTTCAACCATTCTTTTAAGGCCCGGAAGGAGCTGAGGCGCAAGCAACATGAACGTAGAATGCCAGTGAAAGCACTTATCCAGGAGGTGGCAACACGTTGGAACTCAACCTTCTACATGCTTGAGCGTCTGCATGAGCTGTTTCCAGTAGTCAACGAGTATGTCTACAACCTGGGTGGTGCTACGACAGAAATGATGCTAGCGGTGGAGCAATGGCAGCTAGTTAAAAGCCTGACAGACATGCTTCGTCCTTTTGAGGTCTTCACGCGTGAAGTCAGCAGGGAGGACTGTAATTTGGGAAAAGCTATCCCATTGTTGCTGAAGCTCGAGCACCAAGTCAAGGCGGTGTCTTCAAAATTAAAGGATGCTGGAACGAATGAAGCATATGAGTTGGCGCAGAGATTATTACAACGCCTAGTTAGCAATGAACGGCTTGTAAATATCAAGAAACAACCGCACTACATTTGTGCTACTATTCTAGATCCACGTTCCAAAAAGCCATTGTTTGGCAAAGTATTAATTCCTTTTGAAACATCAGATGTTACAGAGTACAAAGGTTGGCTAGCTCAGTCAGCCATTCGTTTTGAAAGAGAGCGGAAGGAAACTGTAGGAGAAGACAGTACTACTAGTGAATCAGCAGGCCATCAGGCGTCCCAAAAAAGCACTCCTGCATCTGTGCCTGTGGCAGAAGTGAGTGACTTTTCCCCTGAGCCGTTAACCACACCAGCAACCGTATCATCTGCACCAGGCCCAGGCGATATGTCTGAAGAGGATTGGCTAAGTCAGCTAGGGTTTCCTTGTCCCAGAAAGGACACAGAAGTGCAAAGTACAGGAATCCGGGAGCACATTGTTTCAATGGTGCAGGCCTAACTGGATGACTCAACAGCGGTCAATATTACTGAGGACCCATTGGCGTATTGGCATGGGAAAAGAAACATATGGCGAGAGCTCACCAACCTGGCTATCAATTACTTGTCTTGCCCACTCGCAAGCGTGTCTTCAGAATGTGTTTTTAGTTCTGCTGGTGGCATTGTGACTTCCAAAAGGTCCCGCCTCTTGCCCGCAAATGTGGAGCAGCTCACCATGATAAAGATGAACCAGCACTTCATACCACCAGATTTCAAAGTACAAGAATGCACGCAGGAAGAAGAGGACACTGACCTACCTGAGGGAAGTTTTCCTCAGTTACCAGAAGTACTACTAATTTGCAGAGTTTGAGGACGAGTTCTGCTTCCCTGACAGCGAGTTCTGAAAATGAGTCAATGAATCACTAACTTTATTTTTCGTCCTTATTCACTTTTATTCCTGTGTGTCTGTCTTTCTTTGTTTAGCAAGTGCTTGATCACATTCACAACAAAACTGTAATCACCCAATCACAACAAAAAGTCCATCAGCAGAACTGTCTTGATTTTGATGCCGCAGCATTCCTCAGGTTCAGAAGTTGACAAGAACTCAGTCCTGGTCGTCTATCCTCCTCCTCCAGACTCACCCTATCCATTTCCCGTAATGCTGATGCCTGGATTCCGCACAATGAAGAAACTTACGTTGACAAGTCACCTAAAGAGGGACTGGAAGTAGTGAGTCCTCATTTAAATACATTTTGCTAAGTGTGGCTTTTTTCCCGGATTTGCTTTTTGGCTGTTTGGGGGTGTCAAACTTGTTTGCGCCTGGGTTTACGGGTCTTGGCTGGGCCATTGCTGGCAAGGTCTATTAAGGGATGAAATTGGTTAGGAGGAAATGGGAGGTGAACGTCATTTAGGCGTTATTACTCGCTTGCCTGTCATAGGGCTGCTGTCTGTGGGGCTTCTAGGTTTTTGGGTGTGTGTTTTGGGGTCTGCGAGCACCGCTGCCACATTTCTAATGTTGATTGCTTTTGTTTTGCAGCAAATCCACGCCGGGAAACTCCAGTCGGGGCCCTGCTGCAGAACGCTTTAGGACACTGTGAATTCCAGGTGGAGCCAGCCCTCAAACACAAATTACAGGTAAGATAAGCGTTTGGGTGGGAGGTAGTATAATGGAGTATTAGGAGTGGCGAGAGAGTGACAGTGGTACTAGTAAAGTCCTAGGACTCTTGAATTAACTTACTCTGTAACAGGCATTTACTTTGGAAAACATTTGGCCAATTACACGATGACAGTGTTCAGTAAAACTAACTTACTGCAAAACCACCACCCACCAGGCTCAAAAGTTGTAAAAAACAGGTATGCTCAGATAAAGTTTGAAAAAGTATATTTTTATATCCCTAACAAAATAATCTCCCGCAAGACCCTCCCTAACCCCAACAAATAAATAGTCCTTCAAAAGTCCCCAAAAACCCTAACTCCCAATTCCCACCCCCCAAAAGTCTATAAAAAAGGGGCAAGGGACACTCTAGGGATGCATGCTGTGGACTTTGGCCTCCAGGGCATCATGCCTTAGGACCAGGGCATCGTACTGCTCCCGGAGGATGGCGTGGTCTAAGCGGAGGCCCTACAACAAACTTTGATTTCCCTTCAACTTGCGGACCTCCACCTCCAGGTCGGACACTCTTCGGGTTGCACGGCGCAAGCGAGCCTTGACAGTACTGTGAGAGGCAGCCTTTGCTGCTCGGCGGTGGCGTCTGCCAGCCCGGCTCCGTACCGCCGGAGCACTGTGCTGACCGGCAGAACGTGGGGGCGCGGAGGAGGATGCCGGTGTCCCAGAAGATGTACTGGACTGCGTGTCCTCCCACTCCAGTTCCACCAGCCGCCGATATTCGGCAACAGTGGCATCCAGCCTCCGTTGCCCGGCCAGTAGAGCCTGCATACTCCGGGATAGTTTGGATGTTTTTGTACGACCAACTATATGAAGAAAGAAAGACATAATCTGTAACCAATGCTCTTTAAGAATATGATTAACACAAAATGATTCAGCAGAAAGTTGTGTCACAGTACAACTAGCAACTAGCCAGCGCAGTACAAAGCTATTGAGGCCAGTATCATGGCTGTCCGCAGGGAGGGGCAAGGGGGGGCGCTTGCCCCCCCCTGGATCGCAGGTCCATCCAGTGCTGGCCCAGTGACAATATGGTAATTACAACAGGCTGGGACCGACAGACAGATAGAGTCAGAGACAGGGACAGAGAGATAGAGAGGAGATGGAGAGGGAGAGAGAGAGAGGGATTGAGACTGAGGGTGACAGAGGGAGGGAGACAGAGAGGGAGACAGAGAGACGGAGACAGAGGGAGACAGAGAGACGGAGGGAGACAGAGAGAGAGGGAGACGGACAGAGTGAGTGAGACAGAGGGAGAGAGAGAGAGGGGAAGAGAGAGCAAGAGAGGGAGACGGGCAGAGAGGGAGGGAGACAGAGAGAGGGAGGGAGGGAGACAGAGACAGACAGAGAGACACAGACAGAGACAGATGGAAAACAGGGACAGATAGCGACAGGGACAGACTGACAGATAGGGGCAGAGACAGGGACAGATAGAGAGGAAGACGGAGAGGGAGACAGAAGGAGAGAGAAAGAGGGAGGGAGCCAGAGGGTGACAGAGGGAGGGAGAGGGAGGGAGACAGAGAGAGAGAGACAGCGAGGTAGAGGGAGACACAGGGAGACAGAAAGAGGGAGACAGAGAGAGAGAGAGGGAAACAGAGAGGGAGGGAGACAGAGAGAGAGGGGGGGAGACAGAGAGAGAGGGAGGGAGATGGAGAGAGAGGGAGGGAGAGAGACAGAGAGAGAGAGAAAGAAAGATGTGTGTATGCCAGGTCTGGTGGCTCAGTGGTCATAGTTTTTTTTGTTGCTCTAGATCCACCCCCCTTGTGGGGACCCATGCTCTATAACCACATCCTCCTGATTTAGAATTGTTTTTTCTGAAATTTTTAGCTTACCTCTACCTGCCACCACCACTGTCTGCTTCCTCACAGTATCTGCTTCGGCCACTTGCGCCGCCTCCTCCCCAGAGTTGTCCTCGGAGTCGACCACCACCACCACCACATCCGAGCTGGCCACGCCACCAGATGTTCCACCTACAAAGTAGATTTAAGAATGTTAGATTACACCACTCACTAGTATTTGGTCTAGGAATGAAGAAATGTGAAAACAACAGAAAAAGTAATTGACTGTCTACTCTAAATTAAAAATGTCCCTCCTTCCAGGGAAGGCTGTTGTCTTGCTGCACTTTTTTGTCACAATTGATGAATGCTTGCTGAATTTTAACACACACCATTTTTCTCTGAACAGACAGAAGCTGGACTTCTAGTTCTAAGGACAAGAGCAACATCAACTTCAAACCAGGTGAAAGCTTGGCTCGACCACAAGAAATGTGTTCCATTACTCATCAACTCAGCACCAAGCACTTTTCCATTTCCAGCTAACTTAATTTTAATATATGTGTTTACTTTTAATAAAGCTTTTAAACTTGAATAGACTCTGTGGTTTTTGGTCCTTCAGACTACAGTGACTGAGCGAAAGGTTTTGCAATTTTTGCAAGGAGGAGTCCGTGCTTCTGACACTACCAGGTTTATACAGTGCGCCAAACACGCCACTCTGAAATATTATTACTCTGGTGTTTAGTGTCCATAGTTCGGTTTGTGGAGAATTGTCCCTGCAACAGTAGTATTATGGATTGTGCTCCTATCTAAACACTATTTCAAAAAAATTAAAATAGGTCCTCTATATTTAAATGAAAACTTACTAGGGCCAGCAAAGGAGCACTCGCCGCCCTGGCCTGCATCCTCCTTTGGAGCCACAGCATCCTCCTGTTCCACTTCCGTCCGCTTGCCCCTGGGGGGACCTGACGTACAACATGAAAGAAAGAACAGAAAACATTGATGATTGCTGCTTGTCGATGTCCTTGTCAACCAAATCAAACATTTAGAAAGAACAAGAACCAACTATTTCAGCCAAAAAAAGGGCTACAAAGGAAGGACTGCACCTGAGCCTCTACTCTAGGGGCAGATTTACAAGCCCCTTGCAGCTCTTTTGCTCCGTTCTTGCGTCACTTTGTGACGCAGCACCACAACAAGAGAGGCGCCATGTTGTGGCGTATATTAACAACGTGACGCATATGGGAGTTGCATCCCATTCTAAAGCCCTGCGCCATAAGGGAGCGTTCCAGCGCAAGGGAGGGCGTTCCTGCGCAGGAACGCATGCTAAAAGTGGCTATGGGGAATATATAAAATTTCAATCAGTCATTTAGGACAATGATGCGTCACTCAAACCCTGAACCTGCATGAAGCAGACGTACGGCTTGACGCAGCATTGCTGGAGCTGCGCCATCGTTGCAACGCAACTCCATCAATGAGCCGCCTTTACGGCACCGATGCGTAACGCTTCGGTGACGTTTTGGGACCATGGTGTGCCGCATTGTAAATACGGCACACCATGGGTGGTGCTGGCGTGCCGCACACTTTGCAGGGATGCGCAGGTAATTGCAAATCTGACACTTAGGGGCATACGTATGAGTTCTGGGCTGCACACCTCCAGAGGTGCGCCAGAACAAATGCGTAACGCAAAACTAACCTTGCGTCACGGCATATGCGTCGCAATTACAATGCGGCACACCCTGGCGCAAGGGTAGGCAGATACGTGTCGCATCTCGTGACGAAAGAGGGGCGCATCTCTAGAGTCGCGTCGCAGGCGCCATGCAACTCTAGCAATGCTCAGGGCTGCCCAATACTAAACATACCGCATCAGTCCTTACTCCTGCTTCAAGCAAGCAGGCATAAAGAATTGACATAGCAGCGTCGCGGAAGTGCCTGCGTTAAATCTTGTAGATTTCACGCAGGCACTTTTGCGAGGCGCACAGCTGCCTGACCGCCCCCCCCCCACCCCCCTGCGTGGGAACGCACCCATTGTGGCACAGGCCCAGGCCTTAACGTGGCGCATCTCCCTAGATGCATCACGTTGTACATGACTCGCAGGGATGCGCCACGTTTACGTCGCTGTTGCGTCAGGTAAGGCAGCGTAAACGTGGCGCAAGGGGCTTGTAAATCTGCCCCTTTGTGTCTAGCATTACGCAGTTCTGTAAAGTACACTCATACATTACTCAGCCCAATTAAATGAACACAAAATAGAAAACAAATAAGCAGTGGCACCGCCACAGAGAAAGAGAGCAGTGCACCTGAAATGCACAGAAGATTTTGAAATATTAATTTACCTCTACTATCAATGTAATCGGCAGCATTATTGCTCTTTGTAAAAAAGTTAAAACAAACATTTGCAATATAACACACAGAGCAGGAGAAATAACAGAGTAGTGAGTGATGAAAAAATTGCTACTACTACTCACCAAGCCCGGGGACCTCCACTCCCAGCAGGTCGAGCAGGTTGCGCTCCCTGTCCAGGATATCCGTCCAGCGGTGGGTCACCTGGTTGTAGGTGCGCTGGACCCCCGAGATGTCAAACAGGGCCCGGCACACCTGCTCCAACCGCTTCCGTCGCTCCTGGCGGTTGTTGTAGCCAGCAGCGATCCTGCCGCCTGCCGCAATGGTCCTGGGGAGGCGGCGCTGTACATAGTAGACCTGTGCGCCCACCTCCTCAGGGCTGAAGATGTCCCTGGGCACCACCATTTCCGCCCTCAAACGGCCACACGGGAGCCGGGCACGGGCTGCGGGGCCCGTCTTGGGCAGCTTGACAGCTGGCTTCACCATGGTCTGGGCAGGTGGTAGCAACAAGGAGAAAAAATGAAAAAGAATAAGACTAGGGAAGAAGAAAATAAAAGTTTAAAAAAGTAGTTGAAAAGTGAACAAAAGTAGCCTAAAACACAAAAATATATAGCTAGAAAACTAGAGGGATAGATAATAATTTAAATAAGAATTAGTCATAGATAGGTGGCTGGGTTTATAGTGCTGAGTTGCGCTATCCCAAGCGTGGGTAGCGACACCGGATGCACACAATGAAAGAAATTTTCAGCGAGGTAGGTGGTGCATTTGAAGTGAATTTATTATGAATCAAATTATTTTAGCTTCATTCAAAATGTTTTGTTCACATGATGAAATAGATACATCAAGCTTCATTTCTTAGTTAGTTCAAACACGATTCCCCATGAATCCCCAATGCATTTCGGGCGCTGGGGCCCTTCATCAGGGGATTTAATAGTACTGTTGACAAAAAGAAAGGGTGATACACATATATTAATACGCCGTCTAGTATGCAAACATGCATATCAATAACATTACCAAAACATTTCATGCAATTTTCCTTGAGCATTAATCTAATCATGCATGACAGACGTCTGAATGGTAACCCGATTTGAATAAATATGGTACACGTGTAACCCCTGGGCGTTATCGAGGGTGAGTGAAAATTAGTGCAAGCAATAAATCGTGTTTGCGTGTAGTGCAAATAACAGCAATGGCTGTGACCGTAAACCAACAGGGAACCATATCGTGAATAGAAGGTGGAGACGAGTGAAGGTCAGTAAAGAAAACGAACTATCAAACAAGGACGTGAGTCTAAAACGGTGAAATCATCGGACGCCAAATCTCTAAGGCAGGTCTCAACCCCGGTAAATGAACGGAAGGTTAACCAAAGAGCAAACAACAGATTTTAACGATCGAGATCTAGAAGGGTGCCGACACCAATGTGTCCCAAATGGCGGTAGCTTACCGGTTTCAGTGCGGAGCACTGGCTGCAATATCACTCTCCGTGTGTGGTCCGCGGGATGGAATGCGGAAGTACCGTGTGTATATTTAACGTGAAACTGACGTGTGACGTGTAAGGTCATGTGATCAATGCGGGTGAAAAACAGACTGCTCAGGGTCAGAAATGTTCGTGTATTGTAACTGGAAGACTCGTAAACCTGGGGTATAAGAGTGGCAACAGGCGCCGCTATACAAGGCCAACAAAGCACAAGTGCTGTAAACATTTATCTACAAAACACCGTCCATATTTTTGGAAATATTAACAAGCAAATGTGTACTATAGATTGTAAACCTCACGATAGGACATGTAAAAAAATGAATGAAAATGAAATACACATGTCAATTGTACAGAGTGAAAATTAGTACTATAATGCAATAAGGCATGTCTTCTTATAGAAAGCAATTAAAGTCAATCCGATCATTTAATCCTTTCGGATAGGTCGTGGTAAGACGGTCTATCCAGTATATTTCTCGTCTCAATAGATACTGGCTATTGTCTCTGCCCGGTAAGATACTTGGTTGTTCCAACACTAGGAATCGTAGTTGGCTGGGGGTGTGATTGTGAAGTTCAAAATGTGCTGCCAACGGAGTTTTGGAGTTCCTGGTGCGAATGTTACTCTTGTGTTCAGTTAACCTGGTTTTTATCTTTCGCTCAGTCTTGCCAACATAGGCCAAGCCACACGGGCATTTCAGCATGTAAATTACGTTGCGACTGTCACAGGTGGCAGATACTTTTAGTTTGATCAAAGTTCCTTGGCTGGGATGTCTGACTTGATTCCCTTTAATGATGGCATTGCAATTACCACAGTTGTGGCATGGTAATGTACCTTTATGAACTGTGGTTTTTCTTTCCGTTTTGGTGTTCAGTATCTCTTTGATGTTTCTGGATCGCTGGTATGCAAACCTGGGTGGACTAGAGAAAATACCCTTGAAATCTTCTTCAAGTGCTAGTAATGGCCAGTGTTTGAGAATGATTTTTTTGATCTGATAACTTTCTGTTGAATATTTAGAAATAAATGCTGTTCTCTCTTGTTGGATGATGGTCTTTTCTTTCAACAAAGTAGTTCTGGGAATAACAAATGCCTTGGTTTTCGCTTCCTCGAGGATTGCCGTTGGGTAACCTCGCTTCTGAAATTTATCAATGAGTTTGGGGAGATTTTCATTGTAAATTTGTTCAGATGAAGATATTCTCTTGACTCTTAATAGTTGAGAGTACGGAAGGTGTTGTTTCAAGGATGGTTGGTGAAAGCTTTGAAAATGTAACAGATTGTTTCTGTCCGTTGCTTTGGTGAAGATGGTTGTTTCCAATTGCCCCTGTTTATTTTCAATCATTACATCCAAAAAAGATATTTTCTCCTCCTGTATGTTGTGGGTAAATTGGATTCTTTCATTTACCTCATTCAAGTTTTTGATGGCATTTATCAAGTTTTCCTTCGTTCCTTTCCACAAAATGAAAATATCATCTATATATCTTTTATATAGAATTAAGTTGTTGGTCCATGCGTGATTGCTCAAAATGTGATCAAGTTCGTACCTGTACATAAACAGATTCGCGTACGCCGGTGCGGCGCAATTTCCCATGGCGGTACCGGAAGATTGGATATAGTACTCATCTTTCCATTGGAAGTAGCTGTGGTATAAGGTGAAGTTGAGTAACTCCATGAGGAATATGGCAAAATTTATATGGGTTTATAGTGCGCAACACTACTTATTTTTATCTTTTCTACCACAAATCTATGGCTCTAGGGAACAAGGGAAAAACGGCCACTAGCGTCCCCACGGTTTCTCTGTAAACAGAGAATACAAGCAAAATAATACAGTCCCCGAGCACAATCACACAAAATTATGAAGAAAAAATCAAAATATCCGTTTTTCAAGATATTCGACAGTCTTTTTTATTTTCTTTTTCTTGTTTTATCTTCTTCTTCAAAGTTTCATCATTCCATAGTTCATAAAGAATACATTGTACAGCAAGCGTAGCCAAAGAAACCAAAGCCAACACGTGTTTCGTCACGGGAACAGTCTCCTAATGACTTCCTCAGGGCATTAAAATCGATTTTCTCACAATTCTCCCAATTTCATCCAATGTATTATCACTCTTCACAGGGTAATTTTAAAATACTCATACAGGCTCCATAGATCACATTTTCACAGTAGTTAAATAAGTAGATTATCAATGTATCGGGAGAGTGCTCCCATCGTCTCTGCTTCTAATGCGTCTGGTAAAAACAAAAGATTTTACCAGACGCATTAGAAGCAGAGACGTAAGTAAGTTCGCACGCGATTTCTCTCGCGAACTCGTGCGAACTTGTATTCGCAAGGCGCTCATTCCGCGAGATTACACATAGCGGGCGGAAACGGAAATACGTCACGCAAACAAAATGGCGGCAACGTCTTTTTTTGCTAGGTACATTACTTTTACCTGCACTGTAATTTTTCCTCACTTTTATTAGAAAATTCTGGTATTAGTTAGAGAAACGTGAGTAAGGTGGGGATTTGTGCACCCCGTCCTGAAGAAGGTGCTTCTGGCACCGAAACATGTCGACGCACACAAAAAGGAGGTAACGCACATTGTCAGCGTAGTGACCTCCCACCCTCATTTTTAACAGCACCAGCCCGGGGGCTTATTAAATAATTTTTAGTCACCCCACGAGCCAGGTTCTTTTTAACTATCACTATTTCCCAAACCCCACAATACACTCACATTTATTCAAAATACCTCCTCACTAACACCACACATAGTCTAACAAGTGGTCCCACGTCTCCGTAGGTCGCAGCACGCCGTACCCCGTAGAGGGGTACGATGACCCCGATGATGAAGCATGACACCAAGGGGCCTGTTGGTGTGTGAGGGTACCTAAAAACATAAAGGTGTTCCCCACTGTGGAGGAGACACCCTTAATCTCAAGGAGTGGATTCTAACTGTTTATTTAAATATGCCCAGGGAGAATGAATCCATTCTGATTTCTCTCTCTCCCCCCTCTGATTGTTAATTATTGTTAGGCACATAGAGCAATACGCTCAGAGAAATGTCCTCTTCCTAAATGTGGAATTTCTAAAACAGTAATGTTAAATCCAACTTCACCAGTAAGAAGGATTTATGATTACCTTTCCAAACAGATGAAATATGAAAAAGCTACTCCTCTCTGAATAGGAATTACAGCTTAAAAGTGTTTTATGGAATTCCCAATGCTAGCCTGTGAGAGGGGTAGGCCTCACAGTAGTGAAAATATGAAATAGGCTGTTTGTCACAAACCAGGACATGTTAAAAAAAAGGTACCTGTCCTACCTTTTACTTACAAAGCACCATGGCCTTAGGGTTATATAGGGCCTGCTTTAGGGGTGGCATATCTATACTAATATAATAAAGAGAGAGCCCAAACCTTTCAGGCGGGTAATCTCAGGAACAACAGCACCAATCACAACACCCAATACTGCGTTGGAAAGGGAAGTTGCAGCAGAAGGCCATAGGCTATGCAGAAGCCCACCATATACATTTAAAAGATAAAAGAACCGTGCCAGCAAAGTAGTCCCTTGTGGGCGTGTCTGCGTTGTGTTGTGGGCGTGTGCTGGCGGCATGACAAACGCTGGGGGCGTGTGGTACGTTACGCCCTTCATGCCATGTCTCATATCATGTGCTGTGGGCGTGTGCTGGAGGCGTGGGCGTGCGCGGGGTGCAGGATTACGGGAAAAAAAGTGAGCGTTGTGCCCAATATTTCATTGTTTTTTCTTCCCAGGTTCTGTACATTCCAGATCCGGGTGTGCTTGCCCCGTGCTCCTAGTGGCGTGCACCTGCTTTACTGTATGGAGGTCAGGCATGGCACTATTCCCAAGTGCCGGAAGGAGCGCAAACATGGGCCATTGTGCAGGAAATGTAATTTTGCCTTAACTTCCAGTGACGCCTGAAGCGCACACTGGAGATTTTCCACTTCTATTGTGCACAGGCCTCGCGCCACGTACATCCGGACACAAGGCCCGCCTCCACGGAAATAGCAAGAAAGGGACTATCTCTCCCCCGGGAATATGTGAGGATATTCCGCAAACCAACATCCCGCATACCATCACTCCGCAATTTTTATAACGCAGGACTATTACTCTACAGAGACATCATTTCTAAAACTTTTAGAAACGCATATGACTTTATCACACATGCCATTATAACGCAAATGCATGTGTGGTAAAGTCATATACATTGTAAAAGTACATTATTAAAACATCAAATATATGTTTGTATATATGTGTATTTATATACATATATTTATTTATATATATATATATATTTATATTTATATATATCATGGACGACACTATGTCTTTTTATTTCATCTGTGTGGAATAAATACTTACTTTCACGGCGTGTTTCCAGCTTTCTGTGAATGTCGCTGTTTCGAAGGAGATGTTGACCTTTCGTAGTTGGGGTGTGATGCCTGCGTCTACTTTGGTGAATACGTGGTGTGGGCACAGGTCAGACGAAGATCCTGAGTGGATGGAGTTCATGGCCTTCCGTGTCTCGTCGTCGTTGATGTTGGACCAGGAGGTCAGGCGGTTGGCGCTGGTGGTGTTCACAGGGGAGGTGGAGTCTGGAGTAGTGGGGCGGTTGTGGTGTTGACACTGTCGTGGATGTCAGCGATCTTGCGGTCGAAGAAGATGGCTAGTAAATCGCACAGTTCTTGTGAGGGTGGGATATCGTTTGCATTGGCGCTGGGGTTGGATACTTCTTTTATGATGCTGAAGAGCTCTTTGCTGTTGTGTGCGTTGTTATCCAAGCGGTCTTGAAGGAGGATCTCTTGGCTAATCTGATGAGGTGGTGGTGTCTGCGGGTGGCGTCCTTGTGGGCTGCGTGGTTGTCCGGTGTGCGTTTGTGGAGCCATGTCTTCTCCAGTTTCCGGCATGCGCGTTTGGAGGTCTGGAGCTCATCGGTGAACCAGGTGGCTCTCTTGTTGGTATGGTTGTTGGTGGGTTTCTTGAGCGGGGGAGGGTGTTGGCGCAGTCGTTGATCCGCTGTCTGAGGTGCAGGCTGCGGCATCTGGGTTGGTGGGGTAAGTGGGTGGGTTCTTGGCGAGGGAGGTGATCAGCTGGTCTTCGGTGACTTTGCTCCAGCTTGGCGAGGCAGCTGTTGGGTGCGGTGGTGCGTGGTTGGTTTCTTGAAAATGAAATGGATGCAGCGGTGGTCAGTCCAGTAGAGTTTGGTGGTGTGGTCGAAGGCGCCGTGGGAGCCTGTGGAGAAGACCGGGTCCAGCGTGTGGCCGGCGGCGTGGGTGAGTGCAGTGATGAGTTGTCTGAGGCCGAGGTTGGCGAGGTTGGCGATCAGGGTGGCGGATTTGGCATTGTTGTTGTTCTCGAGGTGGAAGTTCAGGTCCCCGAGGAGGATGTAGTCCGTGGAGGTGCTGGCGAGGTCAGCAATGGAGTCGCTGACCCGAGCCCCGGGGTCCGGGGGTCTGTAGATGAGTGTTCTTCTGAGGGTGGTATTGGGGTTAGTGTGGTTCCAGAAGTGCAGGTGTTCGGCGGTGTTGAGGGTGTCGTCTGCGTGGGTGGTGATCTTGAGGGTGAACTTGTGGACGATGGCTATTCCTCCTCTGATTCTGTTGGCGTGATCCCTGCGGGTGATCTTGTAGCCATCCGGGATGGCTATGGCAATGTCGGGCGCCAAGGAGTCGTTTCACCAGGTCTCGGTCAGGAAGGCCACGTCTGGGGTGGAGGTGTTGAGCAGATCCCAGAGCTCAACGGCGTGTTTGCGTGCGGAGCGGTGTTGAGGAGTATGCAGCGGAGGTGGTTGGGTCCAGTCCTTGCAGGTTTGGTGGTTCTGTCACAGGAGAAGCTGCAGGTGTGGCAGGAGAAGGGTCCGTGGGTCCGTTTCGGGGCAGCCTGGAAGCAGGTGTGGTTTCGGCCAGCGTTGAGTGTGTGGAGGGTGCTGGCGTCGTAGTGGATTCTGGTGTTGTGGCGTTCGCAGGGTCCGGGGCTTCTGGCGCTGGAAGCGGTCAAGGCGCGGATGGGCGCAGAGTCACAGACGGGCTTGCCTTAAGCGCTTCTCGGCCTGCATATGAGGTGGCTTGGGAGGGAAGGGCAGCTGTGAGGCGGGAGCGGGGAGGCAAATGGGTGTGCAGGGAGGCGGGCCGCAGGGAAGCAGCAGCAGGAAAGGCCCGGATCGGGAGGGGTAGGGGGGAACTGGTGCACAGGGCGTGAATCACCCCCGCAGACTTCCAGCGCCTGACCCCATTCATGCTGAAAGCTGGCAGTGTTTGCTGCATCTCGTGATTAACCCGTTCTGACGGATACAACTCAGGTTACAGCGCGGTGGTGACGACCCAGCCAATGGTGATTGTGGCCCCGCCTCGTGCCTACGAGACGGACTACCTGGGCTACTCGATATTCACTATGCTCTGCTGCTGCCTGCCCATCGGAATAGGAGCTCTTATCTACTTCATTAAAGTAAGTGTGCAAACAATTATATCTTCCAGTGCTTAGTGGGACGAAAAATGTGCAGCAGATGTACCTAAAGGGGCGTGGCACAAAAGAAGCGTAACTAGGATCATTTCCAAGAGGCATGAGCTATGTAATTAAGGATGTGACTTAAAACTTGTAAACTAAAAGGCTGTGCTTCACACAGAGTGTAACCTGTCCAATGTTGTGTTACCTTCTGTGAGTTTTCTGTTATCGCATCCAGACATGTCACATAGCAGCAAACACAAATACCTGAAACAAGCCAAACTGGTCAGCTGTACCAAATAAACAACTATTATTTTTTTGTGAATGATTCCAATTGGTATATTGGTGACCATTACACTACAGCCAAAACGACAGAAGCACAATATCTTGAAAATCTCAAATCCTCTTAGGGAATGCAACATGGTAAACCTGAATTGTGCACAGGGATTGTATAGCTGACGTGCAATGCATTGAGGGTTTTTACAGACATGGGTGAGATATTGATCAGTGTTTTTTTTATGTATCTCTATATCTGTTATGTTCTGTTATGTTACTGAGAATTTGACATAGCACGCAACTCGTCCCCGAAAGGGCATCTCGGCACTGAGGTAGTAAAAAATTGTAGAATGAGCATTTAAAACAGCCAGGTTTTAGGCTGTTTTTTAAAGCCACAAAGCCAGTGCAAGTCCTGATGGCAAACTGTGTTTATTCTAGTGGTGTGGGGCCACAGAGGTAAAGGTTCGTCCTCCGAAGGATGTGCAGATACATCGAGTGCAAAGAAGGAGCTTGATCTAAGATTTCTGTCCGTACCATAGGGTGCCGATTTCTCCTGAAGGCATTTAGGCCCCTTGCGGTGCTTCTATAGCACAAACCTGCCAAAAGGCAATGCAGCCGTGTAAATGTAAATGTAAATGTATTGGCATTTATATAGCGCACTACTTACCCGTAGGGTCCCAAGGCGCTATGACCGCTGCGAAACCCTTCCTGGCTTCCCTGAGAGATGGTCCCTTAATGGGTATCTCCAGGGTGAGACCAGGCATCCCCGGTGGTCTGGTGGGGCCGTTAGTGAAGATGAGGCAAGCTAATGCCCAGAGTTGCCGAGTGTGATCGCTGATCAGAGTGGGCACCGAGGCGAGAGAATTATCGAGTCCGCTGACCCTGGTCCAGAAACCTGCCGCGCCGGGAATCGAACCCTGGTCCCGGGCCGTCCTCTGCTCTCGGGTCTGCCGCCTCCAACTAGGCACTGAGTAAACGGAGAGGATGCTTAGTGCCTTGAGATGTGAAGAGGTGAGTCTGGAACCCTTTCCTAAGTTAGAGAAAGGAGTGGTCCTGATGGATACAGTGATGTTGTTCCAGATTCTGAGTGCATAGATGGAAAGCTTCTCCTGTCTGGTTTATTCGTCTTTATACTTCTTAGTCTGCAGTTTGATGTTGTCCCGGATGTGGGTGTGCTGAGAACCACCAGAGATGGTGAGACGTGTCTGCAGATAAGTGGGGGTGCTTGTCGTAATGGCTTTGCAATTGATGCTGCTGGTTTTGAAGATTGTGTGGTTCGACAAGGGAAGCCAATAGGCTCCATTAGGCTGGGGAGATGTGGTTATGTTTCTTCAGGTCCTGGATGAGATGTGCAGTGGCGTGGAGGATGCTTTTAAGGGGTGACATTGTGGAGGCTGAAAGACCAAGGAGTAGGGCATTACCACCAACCAGATGCAAGGGCATGAAGGCCTGAATAGCAATTCTTAAATCAGATGCAGGAAGAAACAGTTTCACATTTAAAGAGAGAGCTGGAACCAGGTGGTCTTTGTTTTTTTTGTAATGTGTTCCTTGAAGGTGAGGTTGGGGTCCAGGATGAATCCAAGTGACTTGTCATTCATTGAAAAGTTAGGATTCGAAGCCGATGGAAGGGCACTGGTGGAGCCATTTGGACCGCAGCCTAGAACGGATAGAAGCTAACATCCTCAGCTGAGCAGTTTACCTGCAGCTTACACGCAACATCTTGACTCAGTGTTGTCAGCTCTAGCAGCAACAAATAGATTGACACAAATAAATGAGCTTACATAAAACATCCAGAGGGGGATAATACATGTACTTCATCAGTTCTGCATTGGGGACACTTTTTCATTCACTTTTGCTTTACTCGAATGTTCAGCAACTTTAGTTTTTAATTTTTTTTAGATAATATATAAAACATCACATAGGTTTAGTAATCAAATATTGACGACTCTTGGGCTAGATTCAATTCACATACCATTAGAGAACCATGGGGGCTCAGTATTTCTGTAGATGCTTTTTAACTAAATATGGTGGGCTTTGAGTTTTCTCATGGTTGACACAGCACATGGTGCCATAGGGCAAATTTAGGTATAAGTGTCACATCTAGAAAAAACAGCAAAAATCTTGTTGGAGGCCTGGGCTGAGCTGCTTGGCACAACCCCTCTCTACCATGTGGGAGGACTCTGTCTTCCCATTGGAGCAGGTGTTGCCCTCTCCCGCTCCTCTTGCTCTGTTGCTATTTTTGTGCTTGTAAGACATTCACATACATTGTTACTTCCTATAAAGTCTGACCTGCTGTTACTGTAGGAGTAATGACTTGTATCAGAAAAGCTTCCTCAAGCCCAGCCTTCACAGATATATTAGCGGTGGGCCAGTGCATAGATAGGCCTTATGCCGCCCATGGTGGCGCCTGTGTTTGCTGCCCGCTGTGGCTGTATGTGAGAGCGGGAGGGAGCTGCTGAGTCCTGCGAAGGCCGCAGGTAAGCACTGAGGTGGAGGCCATCGCCCCCAAAACCCATGCTGCCCGGGGTATAATGCCCCCCCTGGCTATGCCACTTGGGTGGGTGGAACTTGTGAAGTTTCACTTCGTAGGACTGCGGTCAGATTCCATGGAGTTCAGCGAGCGGGAGGCATTCGTGCTTTAATATCAGCGTGACTGCACCACGCAGAGCACCAGAGGGTGCAGCTTCTTTCCGCTGCTCAAGTAGATTTTCTACTCAAGCTGCAGCTTTCTCACTGTGAATGGTTGTGACGTTCCACAAGCGCCCGCATTGAGAACTTTTCACTGGGTGGTGTTCTAGCACCCGAAAATCAGGCTAGGAGATTCAAATTCTAGCCTGCCAACTTAACAATGGCAACCACGCATGACTAAAAACTCCACCACACAGCAGTTGGTGGAGATTTGTTTGAACCCCGTGTTACAAGCGTAACATGGAGCGGGAAAAACTCTGCAAACTCCGCCGGAGGAGTGGAGGCTATCGCCCACCCCTGAAATATATGGAATTTGACCACAAAGATTCCAACTTATTAATCACTGTCATGATTTAATTTGGTATCAGTACCTACCTTGTTTTCGTTTAGCATAGCGCTTCATACTGCACTTCTATCGGCTGTAAATACCAAACGTCACTATTACCCTAATTGTTGTACTCAGTTTACAACTTTAAAAAGATGGAAGGCTGAGTTTGCCTTGTCTGAATTTGATCCTGTTACTCTCAAGTCACAGAAAACGTCACCTGTGAGCATCACTTCACCAAACCACTTTGCCTTGCATTTCAATGAAATCTTTTAATCACTTTGTACTTGTTTAAAGTGGCCAACATCACACACAATAAACACATTGAATTGATCATTATAAAACAGAAACCTAATAGAATTGGAGGGAAATTGGAGCTTATCAGACTTTTAAAAAACTGTAAAAATTAAAACAAACACACTTCACCTGCACAAGGTGATGCCTTTCATTCAGATAGAAAGAGAGCGGATGGAGGAGGGGAGAGTTATTAACCTAATGGCAGAAAGGTATTGAAGCCCTCATTATTAGTAGCCCTGTAATTAATCTGATATGTCATACACCCGATAAAATCCGACTCCCCTGAGTCAGAATTTACTGGTGTTACAAAGATCTCCCAATTACGACAGTTTGGGGAATAACATGCAGATTTTGGTGAAAATAAATTCTGCATTTTTCCATAATAAATATTTGCAGGTTTGACCTGACAATACTTATCACAAAATTGATGGTTGCAAAATGTGCGGTAAAAGGAGTTACCACACATATCATAATTAACCGGGTCACTCATGATGAGGGCCTTATGGTCAAACATGCAGGAAGTGACCTACCACAAGCCAGCAACTTCCAGGACAATTAAATAAATAAATACATACATAACATAGTAGATCCCTGTGGAATCACGTAGTGCCATTCACAGATAAGGAGTCTAGTTCGTCATTATAACTGCACCTTCTTTTTTGCCCGCGAATACCGCTCTGTGTTTACCTTGTACAGTATTATCCATTTACCCGTCTTCCACATCTCAATAATAACTGTATCAGGGCGGTCCCACCCTTAGAGGCAGCTACCCTACCCATGTGTGGAATACATGGAGTCTGTTTTCTATCTTTATGTAGACTCCCATGTCCCTCCCCATGCCCACCCCACCCTACTTCCTGGACTTCTGCAGATACCAAGCTTCTACAGATAGTCAAACACATGAGGCTGGTGGGAGGGAGCGAAGGGTAATGTGACCGAGAAGACCACGGTTCAAAGTAATGAAGATTACCAGTAAGTAATAGGTTCATTACCACATGTGTATGGGCCTAAACAAACAAGTCCAGTAGTTTTCTGAACTTCCTGCTTTAAAAAAATGAATTCTCTGAAACTGAGGACCTGGAATCATTCGTCTGTCAAAAACCGTATCATCTGCAGCTCCTCCCCAGTCTTGTGAACCGTACAAAACTGGAGAAGAGCGAAGGCAGTTATTTTTAGGATTATTTTAAGGGTGAAAAGTCATCAGTTTCATTATTATAGGAAATCAGTTATACAGACCTTCGCAGAAGTCCATCTGTTTTTATTACTGAGTGAGTGAGATAAAACTTGCATTTACATTTTACATGTAGGCAGGCCCAGGTTGTGGAGGTGTTGTCTTTCAACACAATGTTCTAGATTTTGTGGTACAAGGTGCTTCATTGCTTACACTTTTCCGGGGTTGCATTACGTTTGCTTTAGGAGAGAGTGCACTGTTTCATCAACATAGCAAGGAGGCCAAGGGGCCTGCAGCAGGCAAGACACGTAGCCCATTGAATAGAGGTTGGCGTTGTAAAATACACCCGTGATCCGGGCTCATGTAGTCTCGGTGCCACTGGACCTCCTGCACCAATGGTAGATACACCCCTGCATTGTTTGGAGGAGGGTGGATGTTGGCAGGTTGGTTGTTGTGTGTCAAAACTCATCAGAGATGGCATACTGTTTCAGTTATAAAGTGTTTGGGAAAGGAGTGCCAGGTACATATCAGACACCTGCTTCAGTATTGTGCACCAGGCGCTATATGGATTACATTTAGTGGCATTTGATTTCACCCTAACCTTGGGGAGAATGGCACTCTTTGGAGGAGAGTTCATGTATGAGACAAAACCATCTGCTTTGCTGTGATACTTATTACACAATGCCAAAGTGTTACATTTTCTATAGTCAGAAATATTTTTTCAGAAACCTGGTGGAATATATGTTACTGTAGAGGTTCATAATTTCTATTCAGTAAGTAAGAGGATTCTGATTGCTGGTAGAACTGTGAAAGACATGAAAAGTGGCCAAATGCATGTATAAAAGCCACAGCCCCAGGTGTCTTCTTTCTAAATTTCTAAATGTATGGTCTTTTCTGTCTTACAGACACGAGACGCCAATAACAGCGGGGATGCTAATCTGGCTCACGCGAACTCCCGGACAGCGCTGACGCTCAACAATGTTGCTCTTGGGATCGGAATCTTCCTTACGCTCTGCTGGGTGGCATGGTCTATATATGCTGTATATGTCAAAATCACTCTCTCCCAACAATAAAGCAACCAGCATTATGGCTGACCCAGAGCACTGAACATTAACTGTCCATATCTACCTTCTCAGGAACCATTGTCTGCAGCTATTGATAGGTTTTTATTTTGCATGCAGACACTGCACAGGAACTGTTTCTTACTCAGTGATGGCATCTGTCATCATTCCATGTCCAAAAGCCAGTCATGGAGTCTCTTTTGGTATAATGACAAGCATAGACTATGTATGGTCATGCGCCGA
This sequence comes from Lissotriton vulgaris, assembly GCF_964263255.1. NCBI lineage: Eukaryota > Metazoa > Chordata > Amphibia > Caudata > Salamandridae > Lissotriton > Lissotriton vulgaris. The sequence continues at coordinate 210,008,590 of NC_141695.1, forward strand.
GTTACATATGAAATCACCAACGAAAAGCCTTTTTAGGATGTGAAGTTTTATGTTTATATTAGTTTATTGGTGAAGAACAGTTGCAAACAATACCTTTAGGGACTGAAAGGTGATCTGTTACTTGAAGTTCTAAAGAAATGCACATGGTGAACATGAGATAAAAGGCAAGGTTAATACATAACAAGGTATTGTTAGGGGGAATATAGGAAAGATATACTGTGGACCAAATCTACTAAACTTTCATGCAATGCAAGATAACTTTCTGCACTGCATTTGTTAAAAGGGAGATAGTGGAAATGTGCTGTATTTACTGAGACATGGTACATTTATGTGCTCTCCTCACCCTGGCGCACCAGTAGCAGCCCAAGGCGAACACAGGCGCTCTTATGGGATGGCGCAAGGGTTCCTGTGTTGTGGTCTGAATAGTCTTTTGTGCAGGAAGAAATGCCTTTCTGCACAAATACTATCCTGTATGGTTTATTAATCTTTGCATATGTTCTGTATTGCAGTATACATGCAAAGAGTACGTAACAAGGAGAAATAAAGATGTTTCTTCTTGTTACACCAGTCTCGGGTAGGTGCACCATTTTGTGCAAATCCAGGTTTAGAGACTTTAGGTTTGCATCAAAATACATGGGCGGATGCACAGGGACGGCCATGCTCCTCTCATATAGCATCTCTCTGACGCAAAGTAACCCAAGAGAGCATCAAAGGGTGACATTTCTTCTCTTACCTACTCCATAACATTTCACCTCTCACATCATCCAAAAATAGAAAACAGACGAACCGTGTCTAGTCTTACTGAAGGAGTTGCCAGACTGAGCTCATCAGTGGCTTGGCCATGGATGTCCCACTGGTTGTTGGTTTCAATATTTTAGAGCATGGAGGACTCCATCATGCACGGTAATAACCAGTCTGATGGGAACACTTCCTCCTTGGTGTCTCCTGCTGTCCTTGGGCAACAGAACTCATCTGGTGAATGATGCAACAAGGGAGCTCAGACATTAAGCAGAGATTGTAAAACAAAGGAACAACCTGGAATGCCTATGGTTAGTGTAAGAGATGGAGGATTGAGTAAAGAATACTGTCTTTTTCTCTACCCTGATAGGTCCCTTTAAATGTAAGACAATACAGAGGAAAGAGCTTTCCTCGTACTGTGACATCACCGTGGTGTAAAAGTACTATCAATGTTCACAGCTGTGAAGTCTCAGAGGTTGAAAAGAGCCCTCACTTTTCACTGCTGTCATCTGTGTTTACTACATCCTTACACAGGACATTAATATTTTCTATTTTGAGATCAAATTCTGAAAATGTGTATATTTTATGTTGTAATCTTAAAGTTATTCCTGAAGAGTAATGTTTGTACTAGAATGACGTTTTGTATATTTTTACTTTCTTTTTTATAAACTGTAGTCTGTGTGCATTATGGAAGTAAATTAAACGAAAGCACCAAACATTATGAGTTGTACATTTCATACAAAACACAAATTAAAGGTTAAGAGATAATAAAAGTCTGCAGAAGAGAAGATTGCTGTACTTTGGATATCAATGCCGTAAATGTCGTGCAAGAACTCCTTAAAGTTCCCGAACCTGTGGCTACACATGACAAACAGAAGTGTAAGGAGCTGGCAGACTTCTTTCACACACAAATAGAAAAGATACTTGTTAGACCTGGCACCTTGGCGTGAGTCTCCCTTCCACTTTTTGCTGATGTGCCTCCGATGTTTTGCTGGTTTTCCGATACTCAGGGCACTGCGCCACGGCTGATCCGTGCCGCAGTGCAAGTGCTACCTACTGTAAATTGTACATGCGATTGGTATCCATGATTGGTTCTTTGGATTTACTGTTAGTCCCTAGTAAAGTGCACGAGAGAGTGCCAGGGCTTGTAGATGCCAATACTGCTGGTGGGCCTGCAGCGCCGGTTGCGCCACCCACCGAAGCAGCCGTAAAGATGTGTCTGGGAACTGCGACCGCAGAACCCGCGTGCGGTCTCGTACTGTCACGCTAGCTGGGCAAGTGTCCCCACTTGCCAGCACCGACCCTTCCCTTGACTACATGTTAGTCACCCCTATGGTAGGCCTGCGGGCAGGGTGCGTTGTAGGTGTAAGGTAGGACAAGCCCTGATGTGCGTGGCATGTCCTAGTAGTGACTTACAACCAAGACCGTATTTCACTATTGAAGGCTACCTGCTCCATTAGGCCAGACTGAGCTGCGAGGATTATTACACCCTATAATCCCCGCAGGCTCAAGGAGCATGGTAGCGAGTCATGTTTAGTATGCCTGAACTCAGGATGATAAAGTATTTCTTGTAGTCAAGTTTATTTTAGTATCCTGGGTTTTCAAATGCTACTTTTAGAAAGTTAGCATTTGCTTGCTTAACCATTTCAGCCCGCCTCTGCTGGTATGTGTATCTGACTGTCTGGGATATGTGAGTGACAGGGCTGGAGGGATGACAGGTGGTGAATGCGCAGATTACACCTTAGTGGGAGGTAGGAGTGCCTCTTGACTCGAACTGTAGCTGTGCTCGACCACCACAATGCTGGCTCCACCCTCCTGGGGAGCGGCGGATGACTCTGCCGACGCCTGGCCCAGGAAGGGCGAAGCCCCCATCAACGAGGTACTCTGGCCACCCCTGTCCGGACAATGCTGGCTCCACCTCCTGTGGGGCGTCTGATGCGCCTGCCCCTCACACTGAAAGCAGAAGCCGGAGTACACCCACCGGGGTACTCAAAGACTGAGAGTGGCTATGTAAAGGCCCCCCTGGCCTGCGAGAACAAAAGAATTGGCCTATAAAAGAAGGAGCCCTGCTCCTTGAAAATTAGATCCTGTTTGGGCCACAGAAGGACTCAGCCCTACGAGAAGGACCGTGAGAGACAAGGAAGGGTGCTGACTCTTGCCTGTGTCTGGTGCCTTGCTGCTGAAGGAGAGGAAGGAGAAAAGACTACGAAAAGACTTTTGCTTCACTTTGTGCCAAACTCTGCTAAAGAGATCTCCAAGGGCTTGCAACTGAACTTGCCCCCTGACCAGCGTCCCAGGACCAGTGGACGCTACCCCCTTGGAAGAAAGCGACTGCGGGTGCTGACCAACGCCGCAGCACCGACGGAGGAGTCTCCTCCAAGGCAACGACATCCACCTGACCACCGTGACCGGGGCCCAAAGCAACAGCAAGAGCAAAGTAAACACCAGCCGCCGCTGGCCCGAACACCGTGACCGCAACTGCACCGGGAGCCCGAGAGCAAAGTGAAGGAGGACCCGTCCGGTCCGAGCTCTCGAGGTGACTGCATAACGAGCAGCCACTCACCTGCAAAGACGGACAGTTGCCCTGTGAGAATCCGCAAGGTCGGTAGCCTGCCCGACAGCCCAGCTGTGAGCCCACAGCTGCACCGGCACTTGGCTGGGTACGTCCTGCACTTGGGGACCGTACTGCCACTTGCCACAGCCGCCGCCTCCAGGGACGGAGCGGACGACGAGGAGAGGACCCTGCCGCCACAGAACACCGCTGCCCCGGATGACCAGTGACCTGCTCGGCTGAAGAGCCGCAACGATCAGCGACCCCGGGAAGGCAACGCGACGTGGGACAGATCCCCTGGAAGCCGCCGGCTCCACAAGAACTTTGGTTAACACCGGCCTACGGGCCTCAAGAGAACTGCATAAGAACTGTGGTAACCTGAACTAAGTAAACTTGCAACCGTTATCATAAAGTACGTTGACTGTATTCACAAGCCTGCTTAAAATCTATATAAAGATATATATTTTTACAGAATACAGTCTGGTCTCGTTGTGTGGTGGGTTGGTTGTCAAGGTGTAATATTGCAAGTGTTTAACCCTATGTGCCCCAAAGATTAGCCTACGACTGCTTAAGCCACACTACCTAGAGGGTAAGCAGAGGTTGTCTGGAAGGTAACCCTCAGCCCTGACGAGGAAGAGAGAGTCCCTGCTTGTCGCTAGTGTTGCACTGCGCCAACTAGCGCCTCCCCCTTCCTACATTGGACGCAGCGGTGAGGATTTCGAATTTACACTTGCGATATCTATACCTGAGCTTCTGACCACTACACAAGGATTACGGTCCAGTTACTTAGCCACAGACTTTGCTTTTTGAATTTTGCCGAAAGAAGATTCCGAGTGCGAAAACCATGCCGGGCACAAAGAGCCTGGATGGAGCGGAGTACACGACCTCCGAGGTGTTGGAGGTAGAGTGGGACGCCGCAAAGCTGGACAAATACTCAAAGACGGAGCTGAAGTTTTTCTGTAGGAAACTCCAGGTTCCGCACGCTGGCTGCAAAAACAAGCCGGAGCTCTACAAGGCCCTGAAAGCCTGGGTGGAGTCCAGAAAGACCCCGGAGGATCAAGACGCCCTCGCCGAGCAGAATGCAACAACGGAGCAGAATGCACTTGGGGATCTGATCGATCTCGAGAGGCAAGACAGCGAGCACAGCTTTGGTAAAGGCCTGTCGCCAGAGGAGCTGGCGGACAGGAAGGAAACGAGGAATCACGAAAGAAAGCTGGCAGAATTGAAAATCCAGCTGGAGCTTGAAACGAAAAGAATGGCGCTGGAAGAGCGAAAGCACCAGATGGATTATGAAGTAAAAATGAGGGAGATAAGTCTCAAGGAGAGAGACTTGGATCGTCCTCCCTCTGGTGGCAGCGCATCGCCAGTGCAGGTAGAGTCAAGAGTGCACATCCCGAAGGACGTAGTTAAGGAGTTCTTTAAGGGGGATGACATAGGACAGTGGTTTAGGGCATACGAGGTAGCCATGTCCTCCCACCGGGTCCCTGACAAGGATTGGGGAGCGGGGTTGTGGGGAAGGTTCCTTAGCGAAGGGAGAGATACCTTGCTAGATTTGCCCGTAGAAAATCAGAGATCCTACGCCCACATGAAAGAAGCTTTAATGAACAGGTACGGGCTTACCCCTGAAATGTATAGACAGAAGTTTAGGGGATGTACTAAGCGGCCTGGGAATACATATGTGGAGTATGTGACTTACTTTTGCAGAGCACTGGATGGTTGGGTGAAGGGTAGCAAAGTGAATGATTTTCAAGGTCTCTTTGATTTAATTGCATGGGAGCACTTGTCTGATCACTGTTTTCCTGAGTTACGCCAACACCTGATCGATAGCAAGCTGTCCAACCCGAGGAAGCTTGCTGAGGAGGCGGACCGCTGGCTCAGCACCAGGGTCCACAAGGGTCCCGTGGGAGACTCCGCCAAGAGTGGGCAGGGTCCCCAGCAGAAGAGTGGGGGGGACAAAGGGGGAAAACAGAAAGGGTTCCAAAAAGGCCCCCAAAGTAGTTCCCAAGGGAGCCCGCAGCAGGGTTCTCAGCCTCCCCCACCTCCGAAGCAGAATGGGGCCCCGACAGGTAAACCTGTTCCAAAGGGGCCCTTCAATTGTTTCAAATGTGGCGAGCCTGGGCACATATCCAGTGACCCCAAGTGTCGCCTGTTTGGAAAACCCGCACCCACTGGTGCTCCGCCCCGACAAGTGACTAGTGTTCACCTGGGAGAAGAAATGATGGTCCCGGGGGGTGGAGATCCCGTTCACATGACCCTAGTCTCGCTAGGAGACAGTGAGATGATCCCTACGAACTACCTGCCCTCTAACACTAAGAAATATGGGCAGGTGGTGATCATCAATGGTAAGGAAGCTGAGGCTCTTAGAGACACAGGAGCCAGTGTGACTGCAGTGAGGCAGCACCTGGTGTCTCAAGAGCAGGTTGTACCCCATGCCTATTTTAGGGTTATCAACGCTGATAATTCAGAGAGTCAGTGTCCGATGGCTCAAGTTCCCTTTGAGTGGGGGGGGTCTCTGGTACTCTGCAGGTCTGTGTAAGAAAAACCATGCCTGTTGACTGTTTGCTAGGGAATGACTTGGAGCACTCCCCTTGGGAAAAGGTGGAGAAGACGACTCACCTGCGGATGGTGGGTCTGCCTGACTGGGCGTGCGTGACCACCCGGTCGATGGCAGCCAGTAGGGGTGATCGAGAGGTCCTGGGGCCTGAAGGAGAGGCCCAGGAACCGGCCTTAGGGAGAAGGCGCAGGGGGCGCGGGAAACCGGCTCCTGAAGTTCCCACGGTCCAGGAGGAAGCAGACCTTGAGGGGGATGCCCTGGAGCCTACAGGGGAACAGATCGCCGAACTGGGGGACCTGCCTGAGCTGACCCATTGGCAGCAAGAAGGAGGACCCTCCAGGGAGGAATTCTGCAAGGAGCAGAAAGAATGCCCTTCTCTCGTGGGTATGCGGCAGCAGGCTGCAGACCAGGCCAATGGTGTTCAGGCCAAAACACATTACGTGTACTGGGAGAACGACCTCCTGTATTCGGAGCCTAAGGCTGCTGAACCTGGGTCAGCCCGTGTGCTGGTGGTACCCCAGAAGTTCAGAGCCTTCCTACTGGGTCTGGCTCATGATGTGCCTTTAGCAGGACATTTGGGGATGGACAAGACCTATGACAGGCTTGTCACCCACTTTTACTGGCCCCAAATGCATAAGAGTTCAGATGCTTATTGCAGAACCTGTCCGACTTGCCAGGCAAGTGGGAAGACGGGAGGGAAGAACAAGGCTCCCCTCCAACCCTTCCCTGTGGTCGGTACGCCATTCCAGCGAGTGGGTATTGACATCGTTGGGCCTCTGGACCCCAAGACAGCCATGGGCAACAGGTTCATCCTGGTCTTGGTGGACCATGCCACCCGGTACCCTGAAGCCATCCCTCTGAGGACAGTGACGGCTCCCGTGGTGGGGCGTGCACTGATGGGAATTTTCTCGCGAGTAGGATTCCCTCTAGAGGTGGTGAGCGACAGGGGGACCAATTTCATATCGAAGTATATGAAGTCCCTTTGGCAGGAGTGTGGCGTAACGTATAAGTTCACCACGCCCTACCATCCCCAAGGTAACGGGTTGGTTGAAAGATTCAACCGAACCCTAAAAGGCATGATCATGGGCCTGGAAGGTCCGATGAGGCGTAAGTGGGACGTCCTCTTACCATGCCTGCTCTTTGCGTATCGCGAGGTACCACAGAAGTCCCTAGGGTTTAGCCCCTTCGAACTACTGTACGGTCACCCCGTGAGAGGACCACTGAGTTTGGTAAAGGAAGGCTGGGAGCAATCTCCCAGGAAACCTCCCCAGAATGTATATAGCTACATGCTGGCCTTCAGAAACCAGACCAGACGCTTCAGACAACTTGCCGAGGCAAATCTGGAAGCGAGCCAGGAGGAAATGAAGCGGTGGTACGATCAGAATGCCACTCTGGTCGAGCTTCAGCCTGGACAAGAGGTGTATGTCCTGGCCCCAGTGGAGCCCTGTGCCCTTCAAGATAAGTGGACAGGCCCATTTGAGGTTGTGGAGCGCAAGAGCCCCGTGACATACTTGGTGGACATGAAGACGCCCAGGAACCCTTTGCGGGTCCTACATGTCAACCGCCTCAAGCCCCACTTGCGAAGGTCCGAAGTGGGCATGTTGTTGGCAACCGATGACGGAATGGAGGAGGAGTCGGAGCCTCTCCCTGACCTCTTGGTGGCCTGTGAGAAGGATGGGTCAGTGGATGGAGTTAACCTCTCACGCACCCTGACCGCCGAACAACAGGAGGACTGCCGCCAGTTGCTGGGGCAGTTTCCAGACCTGTTTTCCCTGGTTCCGAGTGTCACAGATTGGTGCGTCCATGATGTGGACACTGGAGACAGCTTACCTGTGAAGCACAAGGCTTACAGGGTGACTGACAGGGTCAGGGCCTGCATCAAGGAGGAGGTCTCCAAGATGCTTGCCCTCGGGGTGGTTGAGTCTTCCAGCAGTCCTTGGTCCAGCCCCGTGGTCTTGGTTCCGAAGGCTGCTGCGCCGGGAGCCACACCCGAACTCCGGTTCTGTGTGGACTACAGAGGACTCAATTCAGTCACGAAGACTGACGCGCACCCCATCCCCAGAGCTGACGAGCTCATTGATCGGCTAGGGGCTGCCCGGTTCCTCAGCACGTTTGATTTAACGTCTGGGTACTGGCAGATCGCCTTGACCGATGGGGCAAAGGAGAGGTCGGCATTCTCTACACCAGATGGGCATTTCCAGTTCCGGGTTATGCCATTTGGAATGAAGAATGCCCCTGCCACCTTTCAGAGATTGGTCAACCAGGTGTTGGCTGGACTGGACGAGTTCAGTGCCGCCTACCTGGATGACATTGCGGTGTTCAGCGGCACCTGGCCCGAACACCTGCGACACCTCTGGGAAGTGTTGATGGCCCTGCGCAGAGCAGGCCTCACAATCAAGGCAAACATGTGCCAGATTGGGCAGGGTTCAGTGGTGTACTTGGGACACCAAGTTGGGAGTGGCAAGGTAGCCCCCTTGCAGCCCAAGATCAAAACCATCCTGGCTTGGGAACCCCCCAAGACCCAGACTGCAGTGAGAGCCTTCCTGGGGCTCACTGGGTATTACAGGAGGTTTGTCAAGGGCTATGGCACAATCGTGACCCCCTTGACAGAGCTGACTTCGAAGAAGCAGCCCAGGAATGTGATTTGGACTGACACCTGTCAGAAGGCTTTTGACACCCTGAAGACTGCCATGTGCACGGCGCCCGTGCTCCTGGCTCCTGATTTCTCCAAGGAATTCATAGTGCAAACAGACGCTTCAGAGCATGGTGTAGGGGCTGTTCTTTCACAGATGACTGAGGAGGGCTTTGACCAACCCGTAGCCTTCATAAGTCGGAGGTTACTTCCACGGGAAAGTAGGTGGAGTGCAATAGAGCGTGAAGCATTTGCTGTGGTCTGGGCCCTGAAGAAGCTAAGACCCTACTTGTTTGGGTCTCACTTCCGAGTTCAGACGGACCACAGGCCCCTCAGATGGTTGATGCAAATGAGGGGTGAGAACCCGAAACTGTTGAGGTGGTCCATTTCTCTACAGAGTATGGACTTTACGGTGGAACACCGCCCTGGCACCGATCACGCCAACGCTGACGGTCTGTCCAGATTTTTCCGCCTTAGTGATGTGGAACTCCCTGGGGAAGGGTAGTTCCCCCCACATTTCAGCTGGAGGGGACACATGTTAGACCTGGCACCTTGGCGTGAGTCTCCCTTCCACTTTTTGCTGATGTGCCTCCGATGTTTTGCTGGTTTTCCGATACTCAGGGCACTGCGCCACGGCTGATCCGCGCCGCAGTGCAAGTGCTCCCTACTGTAAATTGTACATGCGATTGGTATCCATGATTGGTTCTTTGGATTTACTGTTAGTCCCTAGTAAAGTGCACGAGAGAGTGCCAGGGCTTGTAGATGCCTATACTGCTGGTGGGCCTCCAGCGCCGGTTGCGCCACCCACCGAAGCAGCCGTAAAGATGTGTCTGGGAACTGCGACCGCAGAACCCGCATGCGGTCTCGTACTGTCACGCTAGCTGGGCAAGTGTCCCCACTTGCCAGCACCGACCCTTCCCTTGACTACATGTTAGTCACCCCTATGGTAGGCCTGCGGGCAGGGTGCGTTGTAGGTGTAAGGTAGGACAAGCCCAGATGTGCGTGGCATGTCCTAGTAGTGACTTACAACCAAGACCGTATTTCACTATTGAAGGCTACCTGCTCCATTAGGCCAGACTGAGCTGCGAGGATTATTACACCCTATAATCCCCGCAGGCTCAAGGAGCATGGTAGCGAGTCATGTTTAGTATGCCTGAACTCAGGATGATAAAGTATTTCTTGTAGTCAAGTTTATTTTAGTATCCTGGGTTTGCAAATGCTACTTTTAGAAAGTTAGCATTTGCTTGCTTAACCATTTCAGCCCGCCTCTGCTGGTATGTGTATCTGACTGTCTGGGATATGTGAGTGACAGGGCTGGAGGGATGACAGGTGGTGAATGCGCAGATTACACCTTAGTGGGAGGTAGGAGTGCCTCTTGACTCGAACTGTAGCTGTGCTCGACCACCACAATGCTGGCTCCACCCTCCTGGGGAGCGGCGGATGACTCTGCCGACGCCTGGCCCAGGAAGGGTGAAGCCCCCATCAACGAGGTACTCTGGCCACCCCTGTCCGGACAATGCTGGCTCCACCTCCTGTGGGGCGTCTGATGCGCCTGCCCCTCACACTGAAAGCAGAAGCCGGAGTACACCCACCGGGGTACTCAAAGACTGAGAGTGGCTATGCAAAGGCCCCCCTGGCCTGCGAGAACAAAAGAATTGGCCTATAAAAGAAGGAGCCCTGCTCCTTGAAAATTAGATCCTGTTTGGGCCACAGAAGGACTCTGCCCTACGAGAAGGACCGTGAGAGACAAGGAAGGGTGCTGACTCTTGCCTGTGTCTGGTGCCTTGCTGCTGAAGGAGAGGAAGGAGAAAAGACTACGAAAAGACTTTTGCTTCACTTTGTGCCAAACTCTGCTAAAGAGATCTCCAAGGGCTTGCAACTGAACTTGCCCCCTGACCAGCGTCCCAGGACCAGTGGACGCTACCCCCTTGGAAGAAAGCGACTGCGGGTGCTGACCAACGCCGCAGCACCGACGGAGGAGTCTCCTCCAAGGCAACGACATCCACCTGACCACCGTGACCGGGGCCCAAAGCAACAGCAAGAGCAAAGTAAGGACCAGCCGCCGCTGGCCCGAACACCGTGACCGCAACTGCACCGGGAGCCCGAGAGCAAAGTGAAGGAGGACCCGTCCGGTCCGAGCTCTCGAGGTGACTGCATAACGAGCAGCCACTCACCTGCAAAGACGGACAGTTGCCCTGTGAGAATCCGCAAGGTCGGTAGCCTGCCCGACAGCCCAGCTGTGAGCCCACAGCTGCACCGGCACTTGGCTGGGTACGGCCTGCACTTGGGGACCGTACTGCCACTTGCCACCGCCGCACAGCCGCCGCCTCCAGGGACGGAGCGGACGACGAGGAGAGGACCCTGCCGCCACAGAACACCGCTGCCCCGGATGACCAGTGACCTGCTCGGCTGAAGAGCCGCAACGATCAGCGACCCCGGGAAGGCAACGTGACGTGGGACAGATCCCCTGGAAGCCGCCGGCTCCACAAGAACTTTGGTTAACACCGGCCTACGGGCCTCAAGAGAACTGCATAAGAACTGTGGTAACCTGAACTAAGTAAACTTGCAACCGTTATCATAAAGTACGTTGACTGTATTCACAAGCCTGCTTAAAATCTATATAAAGATATATATTTTTACAGAATACAGTCTGGTCTCGTTGTGTGGTGGGTTGGTTGTCAAGGTGTAATATTGCAAGTGTTTAACCCTATGTGCCCCAAAGATTAGCCTACGACTGCTTAAGCCACACTACCTAGAGGGTAAGCAGAGGTTGTCTGGAAGGTAACCCTCAGCCCTGACGAGGAAGAGAGAGTCCCTGCTTGTCGCTAGTGTTGCACTGCGCCAACTAGAGCCTCCCCCTTTCTACAATACTTAGTTCCCTGCCTCAGACTATACGACCTCAGCAGATTCAGGAAAAGGACTCCTTAACTCAGCCTAGAGAGCTATTTACCTTTTTAGATACTTTCGGCCCAGTTTCAGAGGCCGAAGTACTGAAAGTCCTTAGATCTATGAAAAGTGGTTCCCCTATGGATCCGGTCCCTATGAAATTTTTAAAGCAAGTAGCACCCTTCATTGTGACTCCTATCACTGATTTGATGAACGCTTCTTTTTCCCAGGGCTTGGTGCCACCAAGCTGGAAAACAGCAGTGGTCAATGCACTTTTAAAAAAGCCTAACTTGGACACGGCGGAATTGGCAAATTTTAGGCCCATATCTCTGCTGCCAGGCCTCAGCAAAATTGCCGAGAGGCTAGCGAATTATCAATTGTCAGGCTTCTTGGAGCCGAATGGACTGCTCCGAGACTCGCAGACCGGATTCCGTCCAGGCCAGGGCACTGACACTGCCCTCCTGGCAGTCGTAGAAGACGCATTATGGACTCAGGAGGATCAGTGGCAGTGATCCTCCTGGACCTTAGTGCGGCGTTTGCCCCCTTTAATCATCAGGTGCTGATTCAGTGACTGTCAGAGGTCGGTGTGGCAGGGGCCGCTTTGAAGTGGCTTAGGTCATTTCTTGACGGCCGCTCATATCAGGTTTGGGAAGGCAGCAATCGGACTACATCTATCCCCCTCCAGTGTGGGGTGCCACAGGGCTCCTCCCTTAGCCCTACATTGTTTAATGTATATATGGCCCCCCTGGAGGATGTGGTGGCCCCTTATAACATCAAGATCATCAGCTATGCTGATGATACCCAGTTAGTGGTCACCCTTTCACAACTGGTAGAGGATGCCGATTTGCTGCACTCATGCCTGTCGGAAGTCCACACCTGGATGGATGAATCAGCTCTCAAGCTGAATGGCTCTAAGACAGAGATAATGCTGCTAGGGAATAAAGCTCCCTCACTCCCATTGACCAGCTGGCCTAGTTGTATGGGCGATCTCCCCAGTATGAAAGAGGAGATTAAGAGCTTGGGGGTCTGGTTGGAACAAGATCTTTCGTTCAGGACCCAAGCTAAAAAAACGGCAGGAGTTTGTTTCGCCCTGTTACATTCAGCCCGCAAAATCTTCCCTCTTCTTCCTTTCCCATCTAGGAAGTTGTTGATTCAGGGGCTGATAACATTGCGACTCGATTATAGCAATGCCCTCTTTTTGGGTGCCCCTGAATCCACCTTTAACAAACTTCAGCAGGTCCAAAATGCGGCGGCCAGACTGCTCATGGGCACTCCCAGAACCGAGTCAGCTAGACCTGCCCTAAGGGCATTGCACTGGCTCCCAGTGCCGGAAAGAGTAAAATTTAAGGCACTCTGTACAGCCCACAAAATTCTCCAGGGGACAGGACCCCCTATTTTGAGAAATCTAGCAGTGCCATACAAAGCGAACAGAACGTTGCTTTCTGACCAGAAACATCTCCTCCTAGTCCCCAGAGTAAAGAGGGCACGCACGGGTGGGAGAAGATTCTCGGTGAACACAGCGAGGCTTTGGAATTCCCTACCTTTAAAACAGCGCGCTGAGACCTGCACTTTGCGCTTTCGAAAATGTCTGAAAACACATCTGTTCCCTGTTTGATTGCACCTGACTGACTGTTTTTATCTGTTGGTGTCCTGTTAAGCGCTGGGATGCCCTAGGGTAACTGCGCGCTATATAAAATTTTAAATAATAATAATAATAATAATAAATCGTCTGCATGCCCTAAAACAATCTTTTGACCACACCAAGTACATTGAATAGTGTAGTCTGCTAACCACAAGGGTCGTCAATTTAACAGCAGAGGACTCCTCACCGACAGATGCCGATCACTAATAAACTGCAAAATCCATGCCTAGGAACCGTTGTTAAGACACTATCAGCAACCAGGTTATGATGGCAGGATACAAGTCCAACGCTCTCTTACTGTTGTTGGAATACCCTAGGTTTCGTGCGGGTGGAGCACTCTAATGGGATTTGAACCTTCTGTTCCCCAGTTTAAAGGTAATGGAAAAAGGTTTAGGAGTGTTATCTCATTTACAATAAATGAACGTGCATTCCTTTTGTTGTTTTTCATGTGTTCCTTTGATTTTGATGGATAGGTCAAGATTCTGACAGAGATTAAATATACCACTTGATATGCCAACAGCCAACACATGTTTACCCCCTATGGCTATTGAGCCTGGGGCTTTCTCAAGGCTCTTTGATATGATGAGTCATTGTTCAAATTGTGGAATTCCGCAACCCAAGCATGAGCCACAGGCATGGATTTGACCGAGGACTAGATGTAACAGGCCATGACAATATTATTAAGATGAGATTAGAACAATGACTAATCATATCAAAGAGCCCTGAGAAAGCCCCAGACTCAATAGCCATAGGGGGCGAAACATGAATCGAATATCGGCTACCAGGTTTTCTGGCTGCAGAGCACAATGGGGCTACTGGGACTCAGCAGTGGGGACTATGCTCATATGCACATCTGTCTGATTTCCTGGGGTCTGTCCTAGTATTTTTTGTAAACCAGACCAAGTACAACCCCTTCAGCAGTTGACTCTTAGTGGTAGTGTAGTAATCCACACAAAATGTTGAGTGAAGATGACTTTTATTCAGTACAAGTCAAGTACAGCAACCATCAGCAAAGCCACAAATACTGGTTTAAATTAGAACATTCTCATTGATGCAATTCCACTGCATCATGACTGCATCATCTAATTCTAACCATTACCACATATCTTCCCCCCTATGGAATCACAAAGAAAGAAAGCAGGAAAACATTAGAAAATGTAACACATTACAAAGTACAATACATATCAATGAACTATTTTACAAATAAATCACATTCACCTTAGCATTGCATCAAAACATACTTACAAATGAGACACTTTACACAAACTCCCAAAACTCCATTTCTTCCCATCATCTAGCTCAACCACAGAGCCTTTAACTGAAACAACTTTGTGTGGCTGAGAAAACTTACTTTCCCCTTTTCTTACAAAACCAAACTTCCTCACAACAACCCAATCACCCTCTTTGAAAATTAAATCCTTAACATGTCTCCTACTATCAAATTCCATCTTGTTGCGCCACTGGCAATCAACAGCTCTCGACCTCATCTCTTCCCTATCAACCCAAACTTGATTTTTCTCCTTCAACCACATTGGAGACTCCTTGGTACCTGGTTCTCTTCCTTTCAAAGCCACAAAAGGAGAAACCCCAGTAACTGAATGTGACGTAATTCTGTGACCCCACATCATTCTTCGCAACTCATCCTTCCAAGATAAACCATTAGCCAAAGAAAGCTGTATGGAATCCATAATCATTCTATTGACCCTCTCTACAAGTCCATTTGCCTGCGGACGGAACAAAGCCACTCTCTCATGACTAATGCCCAAACTTAGAAGAAAACTAGTCATATCTAAAGAAACTAACTGAACACCATTGTCAGTAATAAGAGTTTTGGGTACCCCTTCTTCCAAGAAAACCTCTTTCAAAAATGCAATCACATTTGAAGTGCAAATTTGCCCCATTGATTTACATGTAAACCACTTGCTATGATAATCCACCAACACTAGCAAAAACCGATTATTGCAACCCAATTTGTCAATTGGACCTAAAACATCCAAGGCTAATTTCTCCCAAGGTTTCATGGGCAATTCCACACACCTCAACGGAGGTTCCCTTGTAATCTTCACTTTATCACTATTGCTACAAGCATGACAATCACGCACAAGATCCTCCACATTCTTTTCCATCTCTGGCCACCAATAAAATTCTCTCAACCTACGTTTAGTCAGACTCCTACCTAGGTGTCCTTCATGTACAATTCTCAACAACTTTGACCTCAACAAAATTGGTGGAACTATCCTATTCCTTCTTAAAATGTTGTCACCTTGTAAACTAAGTTCATCCTTAACAGATATACATTGCTTATGTACAATCTCCTCACTAGATCCTTCCCAAGAATTCATGATCAATTCTTTTATTTTTTTGTATTCCATATCCAACTCCAAAGCTTCTCTCCACTCTTCTTGACTAACAGCGAATTCACTGTCAATATTCACCACATAGTCTTCTAAAATTTCTACACAAATATCATCCTCTACTGGCATCCTAGAAAGACAATCTGCAATGACATTCCTGCTCCCTCGCACATATTCCACCACAAAGTTGTAATCTAAAACCGATAGTAACCACCTTGATATACGGGGAGTCACACTTCCATCCAAACCTCGTCCTCCTTTAAAAACATGAACTAAAGGTTTATGATCTGTCTTCACCACAAAGGGCAATCCCCACAAATAATGCCTAAAATGTGTTATCCCCCAACAACATGCCAGTGCTTCCTTCTCTATAGTAGAATACGATCTTTCTGCTCCTTGCAATCTACGTGAAGCAAACCCAATGATGGTCTCATTACCATCTGACACCTGTATCAACACCGCCCCCAATCCAACATTGCTCGCATCTGTGACTAATATGGACTTCTTCTTTTTTTTTTTTTAAATTTTTGAAAACCTTTATTGAGATCAGAACACACAGCTATTCAGCCTGACATCCCGGAGGCGAGGCAGCAAGAGTAAAGGAGACAAATAGTGTCAAACATTTAAGTCATAATCATCAAAGGTTAAATTTTATGATATGAAAACAACAACAAGCGCCCGCAGGCGCGAAAGTGGCAGTGTATAAAATGTGACGCTGGGTGTCAGGGATGGGTAGGGGATAAGGCAGGAAAGCACTCAGGAAAGACAGATAGCAGAATGGGAAGGAGGGGGGCGGGGGAAGACATCAGGAGAGAGAATCACATTAAAGCTCAGTTGGCGTCACAGGTTAGGGAGAAACGGTATCTTGTTGAGCAATTGGTTCAGGCGGCAGACACACATCCCCCCTATATTCGTTCCATGCTCCCCAAATTTTCATCCAAGTCCGAGGTTTCCCTCTGGCCACATAGACTGTCTTTTCCCTAAACATACACCAGTCCATGTTGGCCTTCCACTGCACCAATAGAGGGGCCTCATTCGCACCCCATCTCTGGGCTATATCCCTCTTCGCCACCATGTTCCCAAGGGTAACCCACCTAGTCTGTGCAACGTTGTGGTCGGACGGCTCCCATACATTCAAGAGGCATCGACGGGCCTCCGCCTGGGAAGCCACGCCAGTAACCTCCGCCATCACTCGGTGGACCCTTCTCCAGTAGGAGGCGATCACCGGGCAATCCCAGAGGATATGTAGGAAAGTGGCAGGGGCCCCACAGCCCCTGCGGCAGAGACCGTCAGGTGAGAAACCCATACGCATCAATCGGGGCCCAGTCACGTACACCCGGTGCAAGACCTTAAACTGTACGAGGCGAAGACGGGAAGAAATGGCAACCTCCTTAGGAGAGGAAACCGCGCTCTGCCAATCCTCGTCATCCAACTCAAGGCCATCCGCCACCCACTGATCTCTCAAGCCAAGGAGGAGGTCTGTGCGTGTATTGATCAACTTCTTGTACGAGAGGGAAATTGCACTGTCTGGCATATGCCCATCCAGGATCCTATCTTCCAGCGGGGAACTTTCAGGAATGACGCCGTCCGGCGGAGTGGCCGAGACCAGCGCGTGTCTCAGCTGCGCATAACGGAAGAACTCCGTCGCGCCCAGCTGGTACTCAGCTTGCAACTGGGGGAAGGTCTTAATCAAACCCCTAGAGAGCATGTCCTCAACCCTGCTGATGCCAATGAGGTCCCACCTATCAAAACCTTTGGTGTGCCACAGTCTACCCAGGATGTCGGAGTCAAAAAGGGGAGTGAACCTCGTAAGTCTGCCCTGCCATCCCTGCGCCTTGGTAACCGCTTTCCAGGTGCGAACCGCCGTTCGGGTGGGTCCCGTTAACTTGCGGTCAAAGGATTTGGAATATAGGGCACGGTAGTAATTACCGCCGCCCGTCAGCCACCTATCCATGGCGTAGCCGGGGTTCACCACTGGGCCGTAGAACCCATGGTTCAGGGCAGCTAGCTGCGCGGACCAATAGTACCGGCGCACGTCGGGGAGGGCAATGCCCCCATCGTACCAAGGGAGCGTGAGTTTGTGGAGGGCGACGCGGGGGCGACCCTCCCAGAGGAGGTTACGAAGAAGGCCTTCGATCTCACGGAAGTAGCGGGCTGGGACAGGGTCTTGCGTGTTTTGTAGTGCGTACAGGAATCTGGGCAGGGCCATCATCTTGAAAAGGGCGGCACGGCCAAGGAGGGAGAGTGGCAAATGGTGCCAGCTGTCGACATCACGTCGCAGCCGCTGAAGAGGGGGGAGCAGGTTGTTGTCATACCGGAGCTTGGCATTACCGGAGATGTATATACCCAGGTATTTGAAACCGCGCGAAGCAATCTGAATACCGCAGCCCCTAGGAAGGCGCGGGGTATCTCCTTTAAGGACGTATAGAGATGACTTGGCCCAGTTTATAACCAGGCCAGAGTACCGCCCAAAGAGTTTAATGACGTCACAGGCCACAACAAGGGATCTACCAGGTGAAGACAGATACAGCAGTATGTCGTCAGCGTACAAGGAGACCCTGTCCTCAAAGCCAGGGGCCCATTTGATACCCCTCAAGTCGGGATGTGAACGCAACAACGCTGCAAGAGGTTCGAGAGCCAAGGCAAACAATAGGGGGGACAGGGGGCAACCCTGTCTGGTACCGCGACGTAGGGGGAATGGCGCCGATAGGCGGCCATTGACTGTGACATTGGCCATCGGGTCCGCATACAGGAGCTTCACCCAGCTAACGAAGACGGGTCCAAACCCGAGCTTGGCCAGAACCGCCCATAAGTAGGGCCATTCGAGCGAATCAAAGGCCATAGTGGCATCCAGGGACGCCAACACAGCCGGCTCTTCAAGAGTGTGGGCCCGGGCCATGACCCCATGAAGGCGGCGCAAGTTCAGGGCAGTGTTACGGTGGGGGATGAATCCAGATTGATCGGGGTGCACGAGATCACCAATGACTCCAATCAAACGATTAGCCAAGAGTTTGGCAAGGACCTTGGGCTCCGCGTTAAGGAGGGAAATAGGACGGTAAGAACGACAGACGTCCCGTGGTTTGCCCTCCTTGTGGATGACCACGATGGTGGCCAATCGTTGGTCCAGGGGGAGAGAGCCTCTCTCAAAGGATTCCAGGAACATCTTACGGAGATGCGGGGAGACTGCGTCTGAGCGGATTTTATATAGTTCCACTGGTATACCGTTAGGCCCGGAGGCCTTACCGGAATTAAGTGAACGGATCGCAAGATCAACTTCGTCCGCGGTGATGTCCCTATCCAGGTCCTCTCTTTCTTCCTCGGAAAGACTGGGCAGGTCGATATCGGAGAGGAAGGCCGTCGAGTCCGCCTCCGAAAAGTCCGAGGCAGACTCATAGACCCCCCGGAAGTAGTCTGCGAAAGAGTCCACAATGGCGCTGGGATCCGTAAGGATCGCACCGTTGTCACCAAGAAGCTCCGGCACCACCCGGCTGGCCATCTCCCTTCTGTCAAGCCAAGCCAATAGCTTCCCGGCCTTGTCGCCCACATCGTAGATGCGACCTTGCTGTTCCTTGGCCAGGACAAGAGCGGCGTTAGTGGCCAGGGCGTGATACTCCGCTTGTTTCAGCGAGAGATTGTGAAGGACCAAGGGGTCCGGAGTGGATCCCAATTGAGCCTCGAGGCGTAACACTTCCTGCTCAATAGTCAGCATGTTGGAGTCTCTGTCACGACGGGTAGCAGCGATAAGTGCCTGGGCCTCGCCCCGGAGCACCGTCTTAAAAGCTTCCCACAGTGTAACGGCCGACTCCACCGAGCCCACATTCTCGGAGAAGTAAAGATCAATGGACTTGGCCAGGAGGGAGCGGGTCTTGAAATCACGGAAATACCATGGATTGACCGCTGCCGGGCGCTCCGACAGAGTCACTCCAAAATCAAAGGAGACCCATAGCGGGGAGTGGTCGGAAATGCCCTGCGCAAGAAAGCGGGCCTCGGACACGGCAAGTGCATCCGAAGCCAGCGTAAGGACATAGTCGATACGCGAGAGACTCCCATGCGCGCCCGACAGGAAAGAAAATTGACGGAGCGTGGGATGCAAGAGCCGCCACGCGTCCACCAGCCCAGTAGACTCAAGGAAGGACGGCAGCCACATCTGTGGCCCACGTAGGTCGCGAGGCGGTTGACGATCAAGGAGACCAGAGCAAACCAAATTAAAGTCACCCCCCACTATCAAACGACCAGCCGGCATAGACAAGATGGCACCACCAAGGTCCTGAAAAGTACTAGACTGGAGCCCTGGGGGGACGTACACAGACAACAACGTAAGGGAACGCCCTTCCCATCTACCAGCCACGGCGGCGTACCTCCCCCTATCATCAATCAAGGTGGTCTCTATCTCTAGGGGAAGGGATGCACGCACAAGAATTCCCGCCCCCCTGGAGCCGGAAGAGAACCCCGAATGCGCCACCATTTTGTATCCTTTGCGATTCAGGGCTTTACAGGCGTTACCCACCAAGTGCGTCTCCTGAAGAAGTACAACATCTGGCATATGCCGTTTAACCAATTGTATAACCACCCCTCTCTTGATACGATCACCCAACCCGTTAACATTCCAACTAAGAATTTTCAATACTCTACCCCTCATCCCTCCACCTCCCGCCCCACCCATCACCCAAAGACACTTGCATCAAAGAAAGTCCAGGATCGCCATAGTCCATTTGCCACAAAAGAGAAAGAAAAAGTAACACAAAACAAAACAGAACTGTACCCAACCAACCCCCCACCCTGCACCCCTGCAGTAGACTAAAAAGCCCCCCCAACCAGCAGTGTGCCTGTCGCCCCATTAACTACTCTACAGAAGACCCAGAGGAGTAAGGAATCCCCGTGAAATCGTCCCGCCACCCACCATGAAAATAAAGGAGAGAATAATCGCACCAAAAACACCAGTCCGGCGGTCATTCGAAGCAGGGGTAGCCCCGGCTCCCAGTTCATTCTTGCCGCTCCGCTCCGCCCGAGGCGCCTCCAACATCTTCCTCTTGCTCTTCCCGCTCTGGTGTTACAGTGTCCAGCCACTCGCTCACATTCTCAGGGTAGTCAAAAAAGTAGGCACGTCCCTTGAGTTCCACGCGGAGCTTTGCTGGGAATTGCATAGAGTACTTGAGACCCATGTCTCTGAGCCGTCTCTTTACGCCCGCGTAGCTCAACCGTTGGCGCTGTACCAGTCTGGTGAAATCCGGGTAGAAATGCACCTCCGCATTCTGATATTGTAGCGGCCCGTGCGATCTGGATGCCTGGAGGATCGCATCTCGATCTCTAAAATTGAGAAGGCGCGCCACAATTGGTCGCGGCGTCGCCCCCGTTTTAGGTGGTCCCCCTGGCACACGGTGGGCACGTTCCACTGAGAAAAAATTGCTCAGTCCAGAGGGCGCCAGGTGTGTCTTGACCAATTCTTCCACAAACAGGTCCGCTGCGCCATTTTCGGACCCTTCCGGAACCCCCACTATACGGACGTTCTGCCGCCTGGCTCGCCCTTCAAAGTCCTCCAGCCGCTTTGAGAAAAGATCAGCGGTCGATCGCAGGTTCCGGACCTCCGTTTGCAATTCAGAGACATCCGAGGTCAGACTAGTGGTCTTGATGTCAAGCGCTCTCACACGATCATTTGTCTTGCCCAAGTCGGTCCTGATGAGGGAAATATCAATGGCCATGGAGTCCACTTTATGGGACAGAGTCTCGTGCTGCTGTTGTACATCGGCGCGGAGGCTGGTGATGGCACCCATGATGTCCAGTAGGGTAGGATCCGAGCCGTCCGGCGGGCCGGTCACTGGGGCCCCTTTGGAGATGGCCCCCGATGTAGGTGGCGACTTGAGATTCACATACCGCTCCATGCGGTTGTTCTGCGTTTGCGGTTTGCCCCGACCACCTTTATTGGATGCCCTTTCCGGATCGCCTCTGCCCGCCATGATGGGTTCCCTAGAACAAAGGACAGGCGGCCGCAGGTCAGGGTCCACAGCCGAGAACCAGTCGGATCCAAAAGTCACAATCAGGCCGACGAGGGCAATACAAGTGCGCAGTGTCGTCACCAAGGAGATGGCAGGCAGGGCCCGTGTAGTCCGATCGGGCGAAGTGACGAAGTGACGAAGTGGCGAAGTCCGGATGGACAATGGCACCGTCACGGAGCGGAGTTCAGCTCGACGTAACTTTGCTCAGGAGTCACCGATTTGGAAGCCGATTGCAGTCCCCGCCTCAGTAGGCCGTCAGCATTACAGTCCCACCAACGTGGGACAGGATTTCAGGCAGGATAGTTGCGGTGGATCGGACGGTCCACGGAGCTCCGAGCTTACGCGGCCATCTTGGTCGCCCGCGAAGCTCCTCCCCCTATGGACTTCTTCTTAAAGTCAAAATGTCCTAATGACGGAGCCTCTGAAATACATTCCTTTACTTTAACAAATGCGTCCTGACATCCAACACTCCATTCAAATAACACTCCTTTTTTTAAAAGAACTCTCATTGGTTCAACTAAGTCAGCAAATTTAGGCACAAATTTAGCACAATATTCTGCGAGACCTAAAAATGATTTTAACTGTTCCTTATTAGTGGGAGATGGAACATCCCTCACAGCTTTCACAATACTGCCTTTTGGTCTTATACCATCTGCTGATATTTGATGACCTAAATAATTAACTTGACTTAACCTTAACTGACACTTCTCCTTTTTTATTGTTAATCCATGCTCCAAAACTCTACGCAACACCTCATTCATCAACTGATCATGTTCTTCAAATGACCTTCCTACAATCATAATGTCGTCTTGAAAACACAACACTCTCTCCATTCCCTTAAAAATGTTCTGCATAATGCGCTGAAATACGGCTGCGGCCGACGCCAACCCAAACGGCATCCTACAGTACCTAAATGACCCCAAGGGAGTCACAAAAGATGTTAAAGGTCGTGACTCAGGGTGTAAATTCACTTGATGATAGGCGGAAGACATGTCGAGGACACTAAAAACACTACCTCCACCCATTCTACCCAACATTTCTCCAATATTCGGTAAAGGTTGTCTATCTACCCATATATTACGATTCAAATCCCTCAAATCAATACATAAACGAATTTTGTTCCCTTCCTTCGGTGCGACAACAATTGGGGACAACCACTCAGATGATTCAATTGGTTCTATAACTCTAGCCTCCAACAGCTTATCTAACTTCTTACTAAGTGGTTCCCTCATCATGTGTGGTATTGTCCTAACCTTATGAACTATTGGCTTAGCATTTTTCTTCAAAATTATACGATGTGAAAATCCTTTCAACATACCCAATTTGTCAGAGAATACTTGAGAATGCTTTTCCATTAACTTTTTACCCCATTCACTCTCCAACTCCCCACCAGAAGATACATTATCCACATCTTGTTCAATAATCATTACAGGCTCCAGGGCATTTGGATTGAGAACTATATTTAAGTCTTTTTGATGTCGCCATCCAAGCAAATTAGATCCTTCCTTGGTAATATATACTCTTCCATGGACACCATTCTTTTTGAAAACAATGTCCATCCATAGCATTCCAAGAATATTCATTTTTGATCCGCTTTATCCTACAGCTCTCATATCCGCAGGTAAAAAATCTTTCATTTCTCCATTTAATTTTTCTATGAAAGTCTCCTTTGAAATTAAAGTAAAAAGGCTACCAGGGTCAGCCAAAAGACTCACAGTTCCTTTTCCCAGAGCGATCTCACAGTGAGGTTTCTCTAACTTAGTTGTACTCTCCCTTTTTAAATTCGTGCAAGCCTCACTAATCTTTGATACATCAGAATCAAAGTGTCCCACTGATCCAATAACCAGCGAAGGATCTTCCACCGTTTCAACAGAAAGAAATAACTCTTCTCTTTGTTCTTCTCCATTCTCTATTTCTTTAATGCCAACATTTTTAGTGTATCCCTTCGACCTACAAGCCTTTGCCAAATGACCCCTCTTTCCACATATTCTGCATGTTGCATTCCTTGCACCACATGCAAAGCTTGAACTTACATGACCCGGACATCCACACCTATAGCAAATTATGGTTCTCTTATCACTTGTTTTGGTCAATCCATTTTCATTGCTTTTCATTTGAGGTTTCTTATACATTTCATTCTTTACTTCTTTGACTTCTACAGCGGTTTCCTTGGTCGGTACCACACTTGGATTTCCAGAAACACTTTTACTTTTATCAAATTCTTTGACCCATATGTCAGTACTTTCCATACTTCTAGCAATCCTAATAGCTTGTTCTAAAGTAGGATCTTTAGATAATAACTTTTCTCTTAGTCTTTTGTTACTTGTACATCTAACAATTTGATCCCTTATTAACGAATCACATAAACCTTGAAAGTCACATGTGACAGCAAGACCACGCAAATCCGCCACATATGACATAATGCTCTCATCAAACCTTTGTACTCTGCAAAAGAACTTGTGTCTTTCAAAAACAATATTTACTTTCGGAGTGAAGTGCTTTTCTAACATTTGTAGAGACATTTCATAAATATTCACTGCTTGACCATCTCCTGTGCCTAAAGATATTTCTGGCAAGTCATCATATATTCTTCTTCCTTCTACACCGAGGTGATGCAAAAGTATAGCTTGTCTTCGGACAGGACAATATTTGTCCCCTCCAATGGCTAATAAATAAGTTAAAAATATATTTTTCCAACGTTTCCATGGTATGGAAGGTTCACCAGGGACTGCCAAAAAATTTGGAGGAGCAGACATCGAGTCATCAGACATACCTGCAAATTAAATTTAAAACAACAAGCAAAAATAATAACCTTACACAATAAATTAAAATAACAACCTAAAATAATTCATTAAAATAATTAATTAACATAATAGATTGAAATGATAATTTAAAATAATTAATCCATATGAGATGTAGGTCTGTAGGTCTGTGTATAGAGTCTGTCGTTTATTTCATTTCACTGAATAATTTCCGTGAAGTCCCTTCTTTGTTTTTATGACATAGAAACTTCCAGCAGATCAGACTTCAAACAACTTTATTGTAAGTGCTTTCCTATCTTCGTAAATAATCTCTCTTGAATCTCTCTTTCTCTTAAATGTGCCACATTATATTCTTTTCCTTGAACGAGTGTGAAGTACTTAACCAGACAGTTCATAAAAGATATTCCAGGCAACACGCTTCATGCGCTAATGTTTGTTTACATTTGATTCTTCTCCGTAGTCGCGCACTCCAGTAGCCAGACTCGCGCGCCAATGCCTTCACGCTTGAGGGGTTGTTTGTTTTCAACTATGCTGGGACACGCGCTAATTGAAGTCAATCAGGCCGTGTACATGCGATAATAGTTGCTTCGACAAAGCTGCCCTTCCACGTTTAGACACGCGCTAATGTTTATCTTCAATTAGCCCATGTACACACGATAATACTTGTTTCCACAAAGCTGCCTCTTCACGCTTGAACACGCGCTAATTTCAATTAGTTTCGTAGAAAGCTGCTCTTTCACGTTTAGACACGCGCTAATGTTTATCTTCAATTAGCCCATGTACACATGATAATACTTGTTTCCACAAAGCTGCCTCTTCACACTTGAACACGCGCTAATTTCAATCAGTTTCGTACAAGCGCTAACACTCTTTGAACTAATTTTTAATTATATTCTTTCAATTAGCTTCCTTTCACGCTTGGTAGCGCGCCTTGTAACTGATGCTCATCACGAGGGAACGAGGGCTTCACGCAGGCTCTCAGAAAGAGATTATTTCCACTCGACCATGAAATTAAGAAATTGAAAAAAATACATGCGCTTGACGAGTTATAGCAATCTTTTTAAGAAAAGTGTTCAGCATTTATTTAATGGCTCAGTATAAAATGTCTCAAAAATATTCTTTTAACTTGGTAATCGGATTCAATCTCCATGAAGTTTAAGTTCATTGGATTCAATCTCCATGAAGTTTAAGTTCTTTTGCTTGTAAATAAGTAAAAAGAACTTACAATTTAAGCTGGAATTTTCCTTCTTCAATAGTGCTAAATTAACATAGCATCGTTCCAGAGGTGATGGTTGATTCGCTACCTGTCCTCTGCGCAGGTCCTCGTCGCCAAAATATGTAGTAATCCACACAAAATGTTGAGTGAAGATGACTTTTATTCAGTACAAGTCAAGTACAGCAACCATCAGCAAAGCCACAAATACTGGTTTAAATTAGAACATTCTCATTGATGCAATTCCACTGCATCATGACTGCATCATCTAATTCTAACCATTACCACAGGTAGCAATGGTGAGCAGTCACCTGCTTCTCAGGGTTGTAGTGTAGGGATTTATGAAGCTCAGAACTCAATAATCACCCAGCAGTGGAACAATCAATTGACCAACCCAGTGCTTGGCGTCTATTAAAAAAAACACATAAACACACTGAAAGAATACTACACACTATGATATGCAGGCACTAATATCCACTGGTGCAGGGCCACTGTACTCATGGTTCAAGGTCCACTTCCCCCTGCCTTACCTTACCTCCACCTTACTGTAGCTAGGTACAAGATATAGTACCGCAGGTTTGAGACACAGGTGAAGTTCAACATATCCCACTTTTTTTGTTTAATATTTTTTTAAGGAGGTAGAACATTATACATAACTTTGAAAAGCCGATTTATGAGTAATATGATATAAAATTAAGAAGTCAAATAACACAACTTGTTCTAACAGCATATCTAATAATGATAATGCTCATCTTAAGACACATGCTAACGAAAGGTAGTCATGAAAACTAATAGAGGAGGAGAAGAAAGGGAGGAAGAAAAGGAAAAGAAGGAGAAAAAAGGGGAGAAAAGAAAACTGAGAAAAACTCTGGTTCTGCTCGATCTTTCTGCGGCCTTTGACGCAGTCAGCCATAACCTCCTGGCAGACTGTTTCAAGGCTACAGGACCGTGGGGTCCAGCTCTCAAATGGATTACTTCATTTTTAGGAGACCAAGCCCAGTTCATTCATCTAACTCCATTCACCTTTCAAAGGTCCATCTAGTTTGTGGATCCCCCCAGGATCCTCCCTATCCCCCCATCTCTTCAACATATACACTTGCCCCTTAGTTCACACGCTGAAAAAAAGGAGCTGTGAGATTTATAATTATTCAGACAACATGCAATTAGCCTTCAAACTAAATATTACCCTGAATATAAAGAGTATTTTCATTCCACAATGCGGTTCATCCGTGATTGGATGAACAGCAACCATTTGAAATTAAAAGCGGAAAAAACGTATTATTATCATAAAAAATACACTTGAATACTGGACTCACTCATTCTGGCTGCCCGAGCTGGAAGATCCCCCTTCCCAAATAAAATCTATAAAAATTCTCGGGATAACCGTTGATTTCAATTTATTCATGAGGCCATAAATCGGCTCAGTAATCTCTTCTTCCCTCTTAATGCTCTCCAGACCCAAAAATCTCCAAATTGCTCACCTTTGAGGCCCTTGTCCAAGCAGTCATCGCCCTTGCCCTCTCACGGATTGATTGCGGCACAGGAGCAGCTTCTCCCGGGAAGCAACAGTGGGGCGGGGAGAGGAGAAAAGGGAGAGGAGGGGGGCTTTAAAATAGAAAAAACACTAACCTGCAGGATGGCCAGCTAGATGGCCAACACAACCTGTCCTGCATCCTCCTCCTGGACTCTACTCTGCAAAGGAAGGAGAATGCACACCACTCCCAGCCTCCCGATAGCCAATCACAATGCTGCAATGCAGCATTGTGATTGGTCTAAGCACCGTGGTTCGGTGCTCAGTCAGGGAATTTGAAGCTGGGCATGTTCTCTATGCAGGCTGTAATGCTGCCTGCATGGAGAACATGCCAAGTGCGCATGAATGTTTGACTTGCCCTAGATGGCCTGTCAAACACTCATGCGCACTTGCATACTCCTCACCACTCCTCCCCCTGCTCCAGGAGCACAGCAGATCTGGCCCGCTCCCCCCACCGAGATGCCACAGCAGGAAAAATAAAATAATAATAATTTTGAGTTATTATCATTTTATTTGCCCCTTTTTAGCACTGTGAAAAGCAGTGGGACGACTCTCCCCGTCCTTTGCGGAGGAGCCGCCACTGTTACGGCATCTCTCCTTATCTTGGCTTATCCAAAGGCCTCATTAAAAGACTTCAAATTGTCCAGAACAGGCAGCTCATCTAATTTACAAACAAATCAAATGTTGCCACATCACTCCCCTAATGAAGGACCTCCACTGGCTGCCTGAAGAACAAAGAACAATCTTCAATGTCGGCTGCACCATTTTAAAATCACTTCACAGTAAAAGACCCCTCTCCATCAACTCCCGAATCCTAAGGAACACATTTTAATGCACACTACGTTCTGTCTACTTGAACTTCTTATCAGTCCCTAATTAGCAGAAGAAGAGACTGGATGGCGAAACCAACAAATCCCTCGACTCCTCACAATCTGGCTTCCGAGCAAAACACAGCACTGAGACCGCCCTCATCGCAGCAACAGACGACATTCGAACTCTACTGGACAATGGAGACACAGTCGCCCTCATCCTCCTCGACCTCTCCGCAGCCTTCGACACAGTCTGCCACAGCACCCTTTTACAACGCCTCAGAAACATCGGAATACAAGGAAAAGCACTTGAATGGATCACCTCGTTCCTCACCGGAAGAACCCAGAGAGTCCGCCTTCCACCATTCAAGTCCGAGGCCACTGAAGTCATCTGTGGCGTACCACAAGGATCCTCACTCAGTCCCACCCTCTTCAACGTATACATGAGCCCCCTTGCGGCCATCGCTCGCCAACACAATCTCAACATCATCTCCTACGCGGAT
The DNA here is from genome assembly GCF_964263255.1 of Lissotriton vulgaris. Classification (NCBI taxonomy): domain Eukaryota; kingdom Metazoa; phylum Chordata; class Amphibia; order Caudata; family Salamandridae; genus Lissotriton; species Lissotriton vulgaris. The sequence continues at coordinate 210,036,758 of NC_141695.1, forward strand.
GACACTCAACTGATCCTTTCTCTCACCAATGACCCCAGCACCGCCAAAACCAACCTACACGAAGGAATGAAAGAAGTTGCCGAATGGATGAAACACAGCCGTCTGAAACTGAACTCAGATAAAACAGAAGTCCTCATCTTAGGTACATCCCCCTCTGCATGGGACGACTCTTGGTGGCCGGAAGCCCTTGGAAAAGCACCCATCCCGACAGACCACGCACGGAACCTAGGCGTTATCCTGGATTCTTCACTTTCAATGAACAGACAAGTCAGCGCCGTATCCTCATCCTGCTTCAACATTCTTCGCATGCTCAAAAAAAACATTTCGCTGGATCCCCACCGAAACCAGAAAAACAGTCACCCATGCTCTGGTCACGAGCCGACTGGATTACGGAAACACCCTCTACGCAGGTACTACTGCTAAAATCCAGAAGAAACTCCAACGAATCCAAAACGCCTCAGCCAGGATCATATTAGACATCCCGCGTAACGAACACATCTCTGGCCACCTGAAAGACCTCCACTGGCTACCCGTCAATAGAAGGATCACTTTCCGACTGCTAACCCACGCACACAAATCACTCTACGACATCGGACCAGAATGCCTCAACTCACGACTGTCCTTCTACACCCCCTCCCGCCAACTACGTTCTTCCAGCCAAGCCCTCGCCACTGTACCCCGCATCAACAAGACCACCATGGGAGGAAGATCCTTCTCATACCTGGCAGCTAAAACATGGAACTCACTCCCCACTTACCTTCGCCTTACCCAGAACCACCTAGCATTCAGAAAGCAACTTAAAACGTGGATATTTGACAAGTAATCCTCCTCCCCTCCCTAAGCGCCTTGAGACCCTCTGGGTATGTAGTGCGCTATATAAATTCTTTGACTTGACTTGACTTGTTATTTAGACAAGCATATAACTAGTTCACAGCCTATTCAGTATCTCGCCTCCTTGTTCTCACTACTGCACTATGTTGGGTGTACTTGTGCTTTATAAATTCAGAAACATACCATAACAGAAATATACTAAAGTAAAAACAAATTGAACAATGTGGAATCAAGTCAATAATTAAAGCGTAAAGAAATAAAATGGTCTGCATGTAAAGTAATATTTACAGACAGTATATGGTAACTTGGCAGTTAATTAAGATTTACCACTTGCATGTAGAGATAATTATCTGCTAGGTTGTTCCCACAAGGCTTCACGTTTAGATTAGAAAGGTAGAATGTAAATTATGGTTATAACAGATAAGCGGAGAGGTATGGTGCAGCGGCCATGGCAGTTGACTTCGGTGCACAGGGTTCACGGTTTGATCCTTGGCTCTGCGGCAGCTCAGCACCATGTGACTCTGGGCAATAGCTCACCTAATTTCCACAATGGTCCCAATGCCTTGAGACCCCTAAGGGTGAGTAGTGTGCGCTTTACAAGTACGGATTTACATTTTTTTTTAGATCAAGTTCCACCACTGTTGGAGAGTAACAGAGTCTGTTGAATTCCCAGGTGGAGGTGATTACCTGTTAAACAAAATTACACCAAGTGATGACCATACTCGATCCCAAAGTTGAGAGAGCTTGGGGCACATGAAAAACATGTGAATGTATGATCCAGAGCTTGTATTCCAACACCAACAATTATCTGTTTTGGGCAATTTTAGTTTGAAGAGATGTGCTGGGGTATAATAAAGCCTATTATAAAAATAGTGTAGTGGTTGAGTGAGGTTAGAAGGGCATGCTGTGTTGAACATTGTCTCCCATATTTTCTCCCTTAAGATTAAAGGGCAATTGGACTGTTGGAATGTTTTTTAATGTTTTATAGACAAGAGCAGTTTTGGAGCGGTTCATAATGGTGATGGGGCAAATCTAAGGGGGTCATTAGATAGCTGATGGACTGGAGTCCGTCCGCCATTGTGGTGGTGACAAGGACCATCTGCCATGCATGCGGCAGGCCTTCACACCAAGTTAGGATGCGACCACCACCATGGCCAATGCCAAGAGTTTGGAGGGGAAGGCAAGGGTTGGACTCACAGAAGGCATAGTCCAGCAGCACCAGCAGGATAGCAGGAAGTATTTTGGTCTCTAAGACGGCAGAAAATAGGAGGCAAGCCAACACGCCCTTGGAGATTACTTTTTTTAAAGAGTTTTATATAGCGCCAACTTGACCCGAATCGGTTATCAGAGCACTTTACATAGGTACATTACACGAGGACACAATCATAAGTGATTTGCCCTAAATCACAGGATGGTCTGCGTCATTGCCGCAACTCAAACCCAGTTCCCCAGATTTGAGGTCGACCACCCTAGCTGTTAGTCCAACTCCTCCCACTTGGAGGGAAGGCAGAGTCCAACTCTCCTTTCAGCAGAGTCAGAGAACAGCAGGCAGCAGGGCAACAAGCAGAGAGGCAGTCCTTCCAGAAAAGCAATCCAGTAGATTAAGCAGCACAGTAGTCCTTCTGACGGAGGTTCGGTTCAAGACCCAGACGTCTGATTTTTAATAGGCATGGGCGTAAAATCCGTTCCGCTCGCGGATTTTGCGGATTTTCGGTAAATCCGCAATCCGCGAGATTCGCGGATTTCCCGCAAAATCCGCAAATCCGCGCGCTGCGGATTTTTTGCTTGTGATCGCACTGCTCGCGGCCCGCGGCGCAGGCAGCAACAATCTCGCACTCGCGAAATTACAAAAATTACAATTGGGGAGGAGTGAAGGAAGTGGCCCAGTCTCCATCATCCTGTTCCTGTCCAGCAAGTTCCTCCCATTGGGGTGGGGTGAAGGAAGTGCCCCAGTCTCCAACTTCCTGTTCCTGTCCAGCAAGCTCCTCCCATTGGGGTGGGGTTAAGGAAGTGCCCCAGTCTCCAACTTCCTGTTCCTGTCCAGCAAGCTCCTCCCATTGCTTAGTCCATTTCCTGGCCACTTTGATTTCGATCTTGACTGGGAAGGATTACTTTTTGTGGATGCTGCTGGATATTTGGATTTGAGGCCTTTTGGATTACTTTTGGATTCGAAATTTGATTTCACAAGTAAGTTGATAAGTTGATGTTGTTTGTTTGTGGTAATTTTTGTGTGTGTTTTTCGACTTTTTGGGGTGGTGTTGGGGGCTGGCTATGTTGGTGGGGGGCCATTTTGAGGCATGGTCCTGCAGGTTCTGGCCATGTGGATGGGGGTCAAGTGGCCATTTTGAAGCCAGGTTGTGTGCTTTGTGCCATAGGCCTGCACCCAGTGTGCTCTGATTTCATTCATTATGCCCAGGGGGCCCAGAATCGGTTTGTTCGCGTATTTTGCGGGTCTTTCGCCATGTTCGCGTCGTGAAGCAACAATCTCGCACTCGCGAAATTGCAAAAATTGCAATTCCTCACCAGAAAACCACCAGCAGGCAGCATATACCTTCTGAAACTTGATGGATGGCATTGGATTGTGGTGATTTGTGTTGTGTTTTTTGACTTTTTGGAGTAGGGGATGGGGGCTGGCTATGTTGGTGGGGGCCATTTTGAGGCATGGTCCTGGCCATGTGGATGGGGGTCAAGCGGCCATTTTGAAGCCAGGCAGCGAGCTTTGTGACATAGGCCTGCACCCAGTGTGCTCTGATTTCATTCATTATACCCAGAGGGCCCAGAATCGGTCTGTTCGCGGATTTTGCGGGTCTTTCGCCACGTTTGCGTCGTGAAGCAACAATCTCGCACTCGCGAAATTGCAAAAATAGCAAATTCTGCACCAGAAAACCACCAGCAGGCAGCATAAACCTTCTGAAACTTGATGGATGGCATTGGATTGTGGTGATTTGTGTTGTGTTTTTTGACTTTTTGGAGTAGGGGTTGGGGGCTGGCTATGTTGGTGGGGGCCATTTTGAGGCATGGTCCTGGCCATGTGGATGGGGGTCAAGCGGCCATTTTGAAGGCAGGCAGTGAGCTTTGTGACATAGGCCTGCACCCATTTTGCCTTGCTTTCACCCATTGTGCCCAGGGGGAGTCAGTGGTACATGAAACTACAACCCTCTCTGTGGGCTCTATTGGATCAATGTTAAATTCCTGTTTCCCAAAAATTTAGCAATTCTTATTTTTGATATTTCCATATTGTGGTGTGCACGTGTGTATTCATAAATGCCTACTTGCAAACTATTAATTTGAGCGCTATATATGCAACATATATTTAACTGATGTTCCTCTGTCTTCGTTTGCTTTTAGGTGCACAAAGTCAAGAACTCCGCATCATCGTTGAGCATCATTGCCAGGAAGAAGTCCTGCTGCGGCCTGCTGTTCCGACATCTGAAGAAGATGGCTCCGAAAAGAGGTGCCCGTAGCTCCTCTTGCAAGAAAGATGTCTCTACTAAGGAGAAGAAGAAGCAAGTGGCACCACTTACCAAGGAGACTGGTGCTTCGACCACTAAATTTTTGTGGAAAAAACAAAAGTCCACCATGAGTGCTGCACAGGTAGCCTGTTTAGTGGTTCAATCACCAACGACCAGTGATGTTGGCTCATCGCAAGAAAGTAGCAGCACACAATCAACACAGGTTGTAACTCATCTCACAAGTACTATTCAACAACCAAAGCCGCAACAACAACTGCATGGGCTACTAGTACAAGCACAAGTACAGGCGCAAGGAGCTGTCTGAGAAGGAGCTGTCCGAGAAGGAGCTGTCCGAGAAGGAGCTGTCCGAGAAGGAGCTGTCCGAGAAGGAGCTGTCCGAGAAGGAGCTGGCCAAGAAGGAGCTGTCCGAGAAGTAGCTGTCCGAGAAGGAGCTGGCCGACAAGGAGAAGGCTGAGAAGGAGAAGGCCGAGAAGGAGAAGGCCGAGAAGGAGAAGGCCGAGAAGGAGAAGGCCGAGAAGGAGAAGGTCGAGAAGGAGAGGGCCGAGAAGGAGAGGTCCATGGAGAGTTGCAAGTAGAGGTCAGTGAAGAGGCCCATGTAGCGGCGCATGGAGCGGTGCAAGTGCTCACAATGGTTGTTCTTCCAGAAGTAGGGGCACAGGAGGAAATTGACTTTGGAGCCGGGGTATCATGTCAGGAAGACGAAGCCACTCCTCCTGATGATTCATTTTCTCCCAGCTCCCCAGCAAGGAAAAGATCAAGGAGGGTGTGTAGAAGTTCCTCTTCAAGCCCCGCTCCATCAGATGAACTGGATCCAGATTGGCAACTATCTCCGACGTCTGAGAGGGAGGCACACCATGAGCTGAGAAAGGTATCAAAAGTTAAAAGGAAGGGCCCCGGAAAGCTAATACTTATGGATCCGAACGTCGGACTTGATGAAGTGCATTCTGATGTTGATGAACAGGATGACAGCAATGACCTAGTCATCACACACGTCATTCCAGCCACACCGGCCATGCAGCAGACAGACATTTATACCCTATCCCAACGTCATGCTGAGCGTGACCCTGGCGACGTGGCACTGGTAGCACCATCAACGCAGTCAAGTAGTACAACAAGTTCAACAAAACCTACAGCTCCCATATTTTCTCCCCAGAGGGGACCTCCATCCAGCTCGACTCCCTCAAGTAGGGTTGCTGCAATAATTGCACAACCCAGTAGATGTCTGCAAGGCTCATCCACCACTGCTTCATCTGGCATTGGCAGTATCACCTCGTGCGGCAAAACCAGAAGTTTCCAGTCCCCAGTTTGGAACTTTTTTAGTGTCCATGCAAAGCATGATTACTTAGCCATTTGTTCCATTTGTAAGACTAGAGTTAGCCGTATTAAGACTGGTACCAACTATGGTACCGGAGGCCAGATAGGTCATCTTAAAAGAAGGCACGCTGTCGAATGGTTTGCGCACCTAGCAAACATCGAGGGAAAGCAATCCCAAAGGGCAAGTGGCCAAAATAAACCCGTACTAGATGTTTCATCTGAAGATGACGGGGAGGTAGAAGCGTCAGACAATTGTCCGGTTGCACCCAGTACCCCTGGCAGCACCACACCCTCCGCAACACATAGGAGGCACACTGAGAGTCTGGGAGACACACCAATGCGGAAAATGTCAACACTGGGCAGAACTGGGTCGAAGAAGTCATCAGCATCATCCAGTAAATTTGTCCAGCGCACCATTACAGCCATGTTCTCCTCAGATGCGCCATTTCAGCGCAACCACCCAATTGTGCACCTGTATAACACTAAGCTGGCTAAAATGCTAGCGGTGGACCTTCTCCCTTTTTCGTTTGTCGAAGGTGTGGGTATTCTTGAACTCGTGGCAACACTGGCCCCTAAATGGAAGGTTCCTAGCCGGTTCTATTTTGCCAGGGTTGCTGTTCCAGCACTACATAAAGAGGTGCTTGATTTGATTGGGGAAGCTTTGCAGAAGAGTGCTGTTCACACTATACACCTGACAACAGACATGTAGACCAGTTGCGCAGCCAATGATTACATGTGCATCACTGCACACTGGGTCTCTTTTTCAGGGGTTGCAAAACAGATAAATGCAGGTGGTGACTTGGTCGAGATTTTTAAGGGTGCTCGTAAACATGCAACATTAGCCATGTTTGGCTTGGAGAAAAGTCATACTGCAGACAACATTTTGGATGACTTTAACAAAAAGTCTCGCAATGGCTGCCCCCAAGAAAATGCAAGGTTGGTTATGTTGCCACTGATAATGGCAGCAATGTAGTTAAGGCCATGGAGGACGGTGACTATTTCAGAGTGGCGCGTTTGGCGCACTGTATAAACCTGGTCGTGCAAAAGTTCTTGAAAAATGAACTTGCAGTCGACAAAATACTGACCACCTGCAGAAGAATATGCACACATTTCAACCATTCTTTTAAGGCCCGGTAGGAGCTGAGGCGCAAGCAACATGAACGTAGAATGCCAGTGAAAGCACTTATCCAGGAGGTGGCAACACGTTGGAACTCAACCTTCTACATGCTTGAGCGTCTGCATGAGCTGTTTCCAGTAGTCAATGAGTATGTCTACAACCTGGGTGGTGCTACGACAGAAATGATGCTAGCGGTGGAGCAATGGCAGCTAGTTAAAAGCCTGACAGACATGCTTCGTCCTTTTGAGGTCTTCACGCGTGAAGTCAGCAGGGAGGACTGTAATTTGGGAAAAGCTATCCCATTGTTGCTGAAGCTCGAGCACCAAGTCAAGGCGGTGTCTTCAAAATTAAAGGATGCTGGAACGAATGAAGCATATGAGTTGGCGCAGAGATTATTACAACGCCTAGTTAGCAATGAACGGCTTGTAAATATCAAGAAACAACCGCACTACATTTGTGCTACTATTCTAGATCCACGTTACAAAAAGCCATTGTTTGGCAAATTATTAATTCCTTTTGAAACATCAGATGTTACAGAGTACAAAGGTTGGCTAGCTCAGTCAGCCATTCGTTTTGAAAGAGAGCGGAAGGAAACTGTAGGAGAAGACAGTACTACTAGTGAATCAGCAGGCCATCAGGCGTCCCAAAAAAGCACTCCTGCATCTGTGCCTGTGGCAGAAGTGAGTGACTTTTCCTCTGAGCCGTTAACCACACCAGCAACCGTATCATCTGCACCAGGCCCAGGCGATATGTCTGAAGAGGATTGGCTAAGTCAGCTAGGGTTTCCTTGTCCCAGAAAGGACACAGAAGTGCAAAGTACAGGAATCCGGGAGAACATTGTTTCAATGGTGCAGGCCTATCTGGATGACTCAACAGCGGTCAATATTACTGAGGACCCATTGGCGTATTGGCATGGGAAAAGAAACATATGGCGAGAGCTCACCAATCTGGCTATCAATTACTTGTCTTGCCCACTCGCAAGCGTGTCTTCAGAACGTGTTTTTAGTTCTGCTGGTGGCATTGTGACTTCCAAAAGGTCCCGCCTCTTGCCCGCAAATGTGGAGCAGCTCACCATGATAAAGATGAACCAGCACTTCATACCACCAGATTTCAAAGTACAAGAATGCACGCAGGAAGAAGAGAACACCGACCTACCTGAGGGAAGTTTTCCTCAGTTACCAGAAGTACTACCGACTCAATTTGCAGAGTTTGAGGACGAGTTCTGCTTCCCTGACAGCGAGTTCTGAAAATGAGTCAATGAAACACTAACTTTATTTTTCGTCCTTATTCACTTTTATTCCTGTGTGTCTGTCTTTCTTTGTTTAGCAAGTGCTTGATCACATTCACAACAAAACTGTAATCACCCAATCACAACAAAAAGCCCATCAGCAGAACTGTCTTGATTTTGATGCCGCAGCATTCCTCATGTTCAGAAGTTGACAAGAACTCAGTCCTGGTCGCCTATCCTCCTCCTCCAGACTCACCCTATCCATTTCCCGTAATGCTGATGCCTGGATTCCGCACAATGAAGAAACTTACGTTGACAAGTCACCTAAAGAGGGAGTGGAAGTAGTGAGTCCTCATTTAAATACATTTTGCTAAGTGTGGCTTTTTTCCCGGATTTGCTTTTTGGCTGTTTGGGGGTGTCAAACTTGTTTGCGCCTGGGTTTACGGGTCTTGGCTGGGCCATTGCTGGCAAGGTCTATTAAGGGATGAAATTGGTTAGGAGGAAATGGGAGGTGAACGTCGTTTAGGCGTTATTGCTCGCTTGCCTGTCATAGGGTTGCTGTCTGTGGGGCTTCTAGGTTTTTGGGTGTGGGTTTTGGGGTCTGCGAGCACCGCTGCCACATTTCTAATGTTGTTTGCTTTTGTTTTGCAGCAAATCCACGCCGGGAAACTCCAGTCGGGGCCCTGCTGCAGAACGCTTTAGGACACTGTGAATTCCAGGTGGAGCCAGCCCTCAAACACAAATTACAGGTAAGATAAGCGTTTGGGTGGGAGGTAGTATAATGGAGTATTAGGAGTGGCGAGAGAGTGACAGTGGTACTAGTAAAGTCCTAGGACTCTTGAATTAACTTACTCTGTAACAGGCATTTACTTTGGAAAACATTTGGCCAATTACACGATGACAGTGTTCAGTAAAACAAACTTACTGCAAAACCACCACCCACCAGGCTCAAAAGTAGTAAAAAACAGGTATGCTCAGATAAAGTTTGAAAAAGTATATTTTTATATCCCTAACAAAATAATCTCCCGCAAGACCCTCCCTAACCCCAACAAATAAATAGTCCTTCAAAAGTCCCCAAAAACCCTAACTCCCAATTCCCACCCCCCAAAAGTCTATAAAAAAGGGTCAAGGGACACTCTAGGGATGCATGCTGTGGACTTTGGCCTCCAGGGCATCATGCCTTAGGGCCAGGGCATCGTACTGCTCCCGGAGGATGGCGTGGTCTAAGCGGAGGCCCTACAACAAACTTTGATTTCCCTTCAACTTGCGGACCTTCGCCTCCAGGTTGGACACTCTTCGGGTTGCACGGCGCAAGCGAGCCTTGACAGTACTGTGAGAGGCAGCCTTTGCTGCTCGGCGGTGGCGTCTGCCAGCCCAGCTCCGTACCGCCGGAGCACTGTGCTGACCGGCAGAACGTGGGGGCGCGGAGGAGGATGCCGGTGTCCCAGAAGATGTACTGGACTGCGTGTCCACCTACTCCAGTTCCACCAGCCGCCGATATTCGGCAACAGTGGCATCCAGCCTCCGTTGCCGGGCCAGTAGAGCCTGCATACTCCGGGATGGTTTGGATGTTTTTGTACGACAAACTATATGAAGAAAGAAAGACATAATCTGTAACCAATGCTTTTTAAGAATATGATTAACACAAAATGATTCAGCAGAAAGTTGTGTCACAGTACAACTAGCAACTAGCCAGCGCAGTACAAAGCTATTGAGGCCAGTATCATGGGCGTCCGCAGGGAGGGGCAAGGGGGTGCGCTTGCCCCCCCCTGGATCGCAGGTCCATCCAGTGCTGGCCCAGTGACAATATGGTAATTACAACAGGCTGGGACCGACAGACAGATAGAGGCAGAGACAGGGACAGAGAGATAGAGAGGAGATGGAGAGGGAGACAGGGGGAGAGAGAGAGAGGGATTGAGACTGAGGGTGACAGAGGGAGGGAGACAGAGAGGGAGACAGAGAGAGACGGAGACAGAGGGAGACAGAGAGACGGAGGGAGACAGAGAGAGAGGGAGACGGACAGGGTGAGTGAGACAGAGGGAGAGAGAGAGAGGGGAAGAGAGAGCAAGAGAGGGAGACGGGCAGAGAGGGAGGGAGACAGAGAGAGAGAGGGAGGGAGGGAGACAGAGACAGACAGAGAGACACAGACAGAGACAGATGGAGGGAAACAGGGACAGATAGCGACAGGGACAGACTGACAGATAGGGGCAGAGACAATGACAGACAGAGAGGAAGACGGAGAGGGAGACAGAAGGAGAGAGAGAGAGGGGGGGAGCCAGAGGGTGACAGAGGGAGGGAGAGGGAGGGAGACAGAGAGAGAGAGACAGCGAGGTAGAGGGAGACACAGGGAGACAGAAAGAGGGAGACAGAGAGAGAGAGAGAGAGAGAGAGGGAAACAGAGAGAGTGAGGGAGACAGAGAGAGAGGGAGGGAGACAGAGAGAGAGGGAGGGAGACGGAGAGAGAGGGAGGGAGAGAGACAGAGAGAGAGAGAAAGAAAGATGTGTGTATGCCAGGTCTGGTGGCTCAGTGGTCATAGTTTTTGTTGTTGCTCTAGATCCACCCTCCTCCCCCACTGACCCTGCCCCCATCGGTGCGGCCCTTGGCCACAAACCACACTGTCAATTTGGCCCCGAGAGAAAGTTTGTGGGGACCCATGCTCTATAACCACATCCTCCTGATTTACAATTGTTTTTTTCTGGCATTTTTAGCTTACCTCTACCTGCCACCACCACTGTCTGCTTCCTCACAGTATCTGCTTCGGCCACTTGCGCCGCCTCTTCCCCAGAGTTGTCCTCGGAGTCGACCACCACCACCACATCCGAGCTGGCCACGCCACCAGATGTTCCACCTACAAAGTAGATTTAAGAATGTTAGATTACACCACTCACTAGTATTTGGTCTAGGAATGAAGAAATGTGAAAACAACAGAAAAAGTAATTGACTGTCTACTCTAAATTAAAAATGTCCCTCCTTCCAGGGAAGGCTGTTGTCTTGCTGCACTTTTTTGTCACAATTGATGAATGCTTGCTGAATTTTAACACACATCATTTTTCTCTGAACAGACAGAAGCTGGACTTCTAGTTCTAAGGACAAGAGCAACATCAACTTCAAACCAGGTGAAAGCTTGGCTCGACCACAAGAAATGTGTTCCATTACTCATCAACTCAGCACCAAGCACTTTTCCATTTCCAGCTAACTTAATTTTAATATATGTGTTTACTTTTAATAAAGCTTTTAAACTTGAATAGACTCTGTGGTTTTTGGTCCTCCAGACTACAGTGACTGAGCGAAAGGTTTTGCAATTTTTGCAAGGAGGAGTCCGTGCCTCTGACACTACCAGGTTTATACAGTGCGCCAAACACGCCACTCTGAAATATTATTACTCTGGTGTTTAGTGTCCATAGTTCGGTTTGTGGAGAATTGTCCCTGCAACAGTAGTATTATGGATTGTGCTCCTATCTAAACACTATTTCAAAAAAATTAAAATAGGTCTTCTATATTTAAATGAAAACTTACTAGGGCCAGCAAAGGAGCACTCGCCGCCCTGGCCTGCATCCTCCTTTGGAGCCACAGCATCCTCCTGTTCCACTTCCGTCCGCTTGCCCCTGGGGGGACCTGACGTACAACATGAAAGAAAGAACAGAAAACATTGATGATTGCTGCTTGTCGATGTCTTTGTCAACCAAATCAAACATTTAGAAAGAACAAGAACCAACTATTTCAGCCAAAAAAGGGCTACAAAGGAAGGACTGCACCTGAGCCTCTACTCTAGGGGCAGATTTACAAGCCCCTTGCAGCTCTTTTGCTCCGTTCTTGCGTCACTTTGTGACGCAGCACCACAACAAGAGAGGCGCCATGTTGTGGCGTATATTAACAACGTGACGGATATGGGAGATGCATCCCATTCTAAAGCCCTGCGCCATAAGGGAGCGTTCCAGCGCAAGGGAGGGCGTTCCTGCGCAGGAACGCATGCTAAAAGTGGCTATGGGGAATATATAAAATTTCAATCAGTCATTTAGGACAATGATGCGTCACTCAAACCCTGCACCTGCATGAAGCAGACGTACGGCTTGACGCAGCATTGCTGGAGCTGCGCCATCGTTGCGACGCAACTCCATCAATGAGCCGCCTTTACGGCACCGATGCGTAACGCTTCGGTGACGTTTTGGGACCATGGTGTGCCGCATTGTAAATACGGCACACCATGGGTGGTGCTGGCGTGCCGCACACTTTGCAGGGATGCGCAGGTAATTGCAAATCTGACACTTAGGGGCATACTTACGAGTTCTGGGCTGCACACCTCCAGAGGTGCGCCAGAACAAATGCGTAACGCAAAACTAACCTTGCGTCACGGCATATGCGCCGCAATTACAATGCGGCACACCCTGGCGCAAGGGTAGGCAGATGCATGTCGCATCTCGTGACGAAAGATGGGCGCATCTCTAGAGTCGCGTCGCAGGTGCGATGCAACTCTAGCAATGCTCAGGGCTGCCCAATACTCAACATACCGCATCAGTCCTTACGCCTGCTTCAAGCAAGCAGGCATAAAGAATTGACGTAGCAGCGTCGCGGAAGTGTCTGCGTTAAATCTTGTAGATTTCACGCAGGCACTTTTGCGAGGCGCACAGCTGCCTGACCTGAAATGAAAAAGAATAAGACTAGGGAAGAAAAAAATAAAAGTTTAAAAAAGTAGTTGAAAAGTGAACAAAAGTAGCCTAAAAAACAAAAATATATAGCTAGAAAACTAGAGGGATAGATAATAATTTAAATAAGAATTAGTTATTTAGTTAGTGGCTCGGTTTATAGTGCGCAACACTACTTATTTTTATCTTTTCTACCACAAATCTATGGCTCTAGGGAACAAGGGAAAAACGGCCACTAGCGTCCCCATGGTTTCTCTGTAAACAGAGAATACAAGCAAAATAATACAGTCCCCGAGAGGTGTGGCTCACTGGTTAGAGGCGGCAGACCCGAGTGCAGAGAACGGCCCGGGACCAGGGTTCGATTCCCGACGCGGCAGGGTCGCGGACCAGGATCAGCGGACTGATAATTCTCGCATCGGTGCCTACTCCGACCTGGGAGCACACTCGGCAACTCTGGGCATTAGCTTGCCTCATCTCCACAACGGCCCCACACAAACGCCGGGGATGCCTGGTTTCACCTTGGAGACCCCCAGGAGGGACTATCTCACAGGGAAAGCCAGGACGGGTTCCCCAGCGGTCTATAGCGCTACGAGGCCTCCGGGTAGCAGTGCGCTTTACAAGACACAACAATTTACAATTTACAATTTACAATCACACAAAATTATGAAGAAAAAATCAAAATATCAGTTTTTCAAGATATTCGACAGTCTTTTTTATTTTCTTTTTCTTGTTTTATCTTCTTCTTCAAAGTTTCATCATTCCATAGTTCATAAAGAATACATTGTACAGCAAGCGTAGCCAAAGAAACCAAAGCCAACACGTGTTTCGTCACGGGAACAGTCTCCTGATGACTTCCTCAGGGCATTAAAATCGATTTTCTCACAATTGTCCCAATTTCATCCAATTTATTATCACTCTTCACAGGGTAATTTTAAAATACTCATACAGGCTCCATAGATCAAATTTTCACAGTAGTTAAATAAGTAGATTATCAATGTATCGGGAGAGTGCTCCCATCGTCTCTGCTTATAATGCGTCTGGTAAAAACAAAAGTTTTTACCAGACGCATTAGAAGCAGAGACGTAAGTAAGTTCGCACGCGATTTCTCTCACGAACTCGTGCGAACTTGTATTCGCAAGGCGCTCATTCCGCGAGATTACACATAGCGGGCGGAAACGGAAATACGTCACGCAAACAAAATGGCGGCAACGTCTTTTTTTGCCAGGTACATTACTTTTACCTGCACTGTAATTTTTCCTCACTTTTATTAGAAAATTCTGGTATTAGTTAGAGAAACGTGAGTAAGGTGGGGATTTGTGCACCCCGTCCTGAAGAAGGTGCTTCTGGCACCGAAACATGTCGACGCACACAAAAAGGAGGTAACGCACATTGTCAGCGTAGTGACCTCCCACCCTCATTTTTAACAGCACCAGCCCGGGGGCTTATTAAATAATTTTTAGTCACCCCACGAGCCAGGTTCTTTTTAACTATCACTATTTCCCAAACCCCACAATACACTCACATTTATTCAAAATACCCCCTCACTAACACCACACATAGTCTAACAAGTGCTCCCACGTCTCCGTAGGTCGCAGCACGCCGTACCCCGTAGAGGGGTACGATGACCCCGATGATGAAGCATGACACCAAGGGGCCTGTTGGTGTGTGAGGGTACCTAAAAACATAAAGGTGTTCCCCACTGTGGAGGAGACACCCTTAATCTCAAGGAGTGGATTCTAACTGTTTATTTAAATATGCCCAGGGAGAAAGAATCCATTCTGATTTCTCTCTCTCCCCCCTCTGATTGTTAATTATTGTTAGGCACATAGAGCAGTACGTTCAGAGAAATGTCCTCTTCCTAAATGTGGAATTTCTAAAACAGTAATGTTAAATCCAACTTCACCAGTAAGAAGGATTTATGATTACCTTTCCAAACAGATGAAATATGAAAAAGCTACTCCTGAATTCCCAATGCTAGCCTGTGTGAGGGGTAGGCCTCACAGTAGTGAAAATAGGAAATAGGCTGTTTGTCACAAACCAGGACATGTTAAAAAAAGGTACCTGTCCTACCTTTTATTTACAAAGCACCATGGCCTTATGGTTATATAGGGCCTGCTTTAGGGGTGGCATATCTATACTAATATAATAAAGAGAGAGCCCAAACCTTTCAGGCGGGTAATCTCAGGAACAACAGCACCAATCACAACACCCAATACTGCGTTGGAAAGGGAAGTTGCAGCAGAAGGCCATAGGCTATGCAGACGCCCACCATATACATTTAAAAGATAAAAGAACCGTGCCAGCAAAGTAGTCCCTTGTGGGCGTGTCTGCGTTGTGTTGTGGGCGTGTGCTGGCGGCATGACAAACGCTGGGGGCGTGTGGTACGTTACGCCCTTCATGCCATGTCTCATATCATGTGCTGTGGGCGTGTGCTGGAGGCGTGGGCGTGTGCGGGGTGCAGGATTACGGGAAAAAAAAGTGAGCGTTGTGCCCAATAATTCATTGTTTTTTCTTCCCAGATTCTGTACATTCCAGATCCGGGTGTGCTTGCCCCGTGCTCCTAGTGACGTGCACCTGCTTTACTGTATGGAGGTCAGGCATGGCACTATTCCCAAGTGCCGGAAGGAGCGCAAACATGGGCCATTGTGCAGGAAATGTAGTTTTGCCTTAACTTCCAGTGACGCCTGAAGCGCACACTGGAGATTTTCCACTTCTATTGTGCACAGGCCTCGCGCCACGTACATCCGGACACAAGGCCCGCCTCCACGGAAATAGCAAGAAAGGGACTATCTCTCCCCCGGGAATATGTGATGATATTCCGCAAACCAACATCCCGCATACCATCACTCCGCAATTTTTATAACGCAGGACTATTACTCTACAAAGACATCATTTCTAAAACTTTTAGAAACGCATATGACTTTATCACGCATGCCATTATAACGCACATGCATGTGTGGTAAAGTCATATACATTGTAAAAGTACATTATTAAAACATCAAATATATGTTTGTATATATATGTATTTATATATATATATATATATATATATATATACATATATATATATATATATATATATATTTATTTATATATATATATATTTATATTTATATATATCATGGACGACACTATGTCTTTTTATTTCATCTGTGTGGAATAAATACTTACTTTCAGGGCGTGTTTCCAGCTTTCTGTGAATGTCGCTGTTTCGAAGGAGATGTTGACCTTTCGTAGTTGGGGTGTGATGCCTGCGTCTACTTTGGTGAATACGTGGTGTGGGCACAGGTCAGACGAAGATCCTGAGTGGATGGAGTTCATGGCCTTGCGTGTCTCGTCGTCGTTGATGTTGGACCAGGAGGTCAGGCGGTTGGCGCTGGTGGTGTTCACAGGGGAGGTGGAGTCTGGAGTAGTTGGGCGGTTGTGGTGTTGACACTGTCGTGGATGTCAGCGATCTTGCGGTGGAAGAAGATGGCTAGTAAATCGCACAGTTCTTGTGAGGGTGGGATATCGTTGGCATTGGCGCTGGGGTTGGAAACTTCCTTTATGATGCTGAAGAGCTCTTTGCTGTTGTGTGCGTTGTTATCCAAGCGATCTTGAAGGAGGATCTCTTGGCTAATCTGATGAGGTGGTGGTGTCTGCGGGTGGCGTCCTTGTGGGCTGCGTGGTTGTCCGGTGTGCGTTCGTGGAGCCATGTCTTCTCCAGTTTCCGGCATGCGTGTTTGGAGGTCCGGAGCTCATCGGTGAACCAGGTGGCTCTCTTGTTGGTATGGTTGTTGGTGGGTTTCTTGAGCGGGGCGAGGGTGTTGGCGCAGTCGTTAATCCGCTGTCTGAGGTGCGGGCTGCGGCGTCTGGGTTGGTGGGGTAAGTGGGTGGGTTCTTGGCGAGGGAGGTGATCAGCTGGTCTTCGGTGACTTTGCTCCAGCTTGGCGAGGCAGCTGTTGGGTGTGGTGGTGCGTGGTTGGTTTCTTGAAAATGAAATGGATGCAGCGGTAGTCGGTCCAGTAGAGTTTGGTGGTGTGGTCGAAGGCGCCGTGGGAGCCTGTGGAGAAGACGGGGTCCAGCGTGTGGCCGGCGGCGTGGGTGAGTGCAGTGATGAGTTGTCTGAGGCCGAGGTTGGCAAGGTTGGCGATCAGGGTGGCGGATTTGGCATTGTTGTTGTTCTCGAGGTGGAAGTTCAGGTCCCCGAGGAGGATGTAGTCCGTGGAGGCGAGTGCGTGGGTGCTGGCGAGGTCAGCAATGGAGTCGCTGAACTGAGCCCCGGGGTCCGGGGGTCTGTAGATGAGTGTTCTTCTGAGGGTGGTATTGGGGTTAGTGTTGATCCGGAAGTGCAGGTGTTCGGCGGTGTTGAGGGTGTCGTCTGCGTTGGTGGTGATCTTGAGGGTGAACTTGTGGACGATGCTATTCCTCCTCTGATTCTGTTGGCGTGATCCCTGCGGGTGATCTTGTAGCCATCCGGGATGGCTATGGCAATGTCGGGCGCCAAGGAGTCATTTCACCAGGTCTCGGTCAGGAAGGCCACGTCTGGGGTGGAGGTGTTGAGCAGATCCCAGAGCTCAACGGCGTGTTTGCGTGCGGAGCGGTGTTGAGGAGTATGCAGCGGAGGTGGTTGGGTCCAGTCCTTGCAGGTTTGGTGGTTCTGTCACAGGAGAAGCTGCAGGTGTGGCAGGAGAAGGGTCCGTGGGTCTGTTTCGGGGCAGCCTGGGAGCAGGTGTGGTTTCGGCCGGTGTTGAGTGTGTGGAGGGTGCTGGCGTCGTAGTGGATTCTGGTGTTGTGGCATTCGCAGGGTCCAGGGCTTCTGGCGCTGGAAGCGGTAAAGGCGCGGATGGGCGCAGAGTCACAGACGGGCTTGCCTTAGGCGCTTCTCGGCCTGCATATGAGGTGGCTTGGGAGGGAAGGGCAGCTGTGAGGCGGGAGCGGGGAGGCAGATGGGTGTGCAGGGAGGCGGGCCGCAGGGAAGCTGCAGCGGGAAAGGCCCGGATCGGGAGGGGCGGGGGGAACTGGTGCACAGGGCGTGAATCACCCCCGCAGACTTCCAGCGCCTGACCCCATTCATGCTGAAAGCTGGCAGTGTTTGCTGCATCTCGTGATTAACCCGTTCTAGCCCTCATCATGCCTGTCGGTGCTGCTGGGAGCCATGCATGCCCTCCTCCAGGAGCAGATTCCTCACTCTGCCTTAAACATCAGCCCCAGTACGCGGCACCACTGCCCTGCATCTACACACGGGGGGCAGAGGCACCCCAACACCAGAGGAGCCTGCTTTTGGGACCTTATAAGTATTTTGTTACGCAGCACAACATCCTTGGTGCACCAACATTAACTCTTGCATAGTTGAACACTTGTAAGGTCCCAAAGGCGAGGCCTATGGGATATGCCAATGCTTGTTATGTGTGACATTGATCTAGAAAACTTCACCAGCATCACAATTGTTAATTGGCCACATGAAGTTTTTGGGGGGTCTACTGTGTCACTGCCAGTTGCCTCATGTGATATCACGCTATCAGGCCTCATGTATAGCACCGAAGTCAATTTGACCAAGTAGTTTCTTCTCTTTCAGTTTTCCTTTTTGACATTAATTCAAATATGTCCTGATGTAATATCACTATTTGTCAGCTGCTGTGCCTGATATCGCCATTTTTGTAATTGCCTCTGATGACTTCACATTTGACAGCTGGTTTTCTTGGGTGACATTAACATTCCCGTATATAGAATGTTATATCTCTGCTGCCTATTTCCTTGTGTGATATCACTAATGTCAAAGCGACTATGTTACATCACCTCTGTCAGTTTCCTCATGTGACACCACTGCTGGTAGTTCATAAATGTGACATCGCTCGCTCTTAGGTGCTTCGTGAGATGTCATCAATCTGTTCCATATTGTGAAACCACCACTCCACGGGACTACGTCTTTCCCTGCTTTCTCACGTGTGTGCAGCATTCGTTCAGAAATGCCCCACTGATCGTTGAAAGTTGCTCTCTCTGCCGCCTCCCCAACTCCTAATTACATGTGCAGGCATGCACATCAACGGTCTTTTACTTTTTCTGCTGATGCTGAACAATATCGGCAAGAAACAATGACAGAACGAAGAGGTTTGCATTGGCATGCAAAATGCGAGACCTATTGGCTTTTCCAAAGCTTGCTCTACCCTCTTTTCGTTTTCTTAATCTCTGCCATTGTTTCCCTTCTCGGTCATTCTTGCTCCTCGTGTTTTTTTTTTACAATCTGATTCCATTTCATTTAAAATAAAAAAAAATGCCATTCTTTCACTTCAACATGCATTTAATGTTATTTATGTTCCTTCTTTTTGCTGCTCCCGTTTTGCTTCCTGTGCAGCGGTGGCTCCGCGATTAAAGAGAAGAAGCCGAAAAGAAGGGGAGACACGACCCCAAGGGGATACCAAATATTACACAACACCGGAAAGAGCCGAAAATGGGATGCAGGATACCGTGGGGATAGCACACATTACACAACACCGGCACCTTGGGTGGGGGTGGGGGAGGGGGGAGAGTCTCTACAGGTAATATACTTGGACAGATTGCGTGTAGTGGTGTACACAGTAGCACTGCTCCTGCCGCGCGCGGCCTGTGACGTCAGACCATTTTATTCTGCACTGCTCTCATCTTCTAAACTCACACCAGAAACACCTGTCTGTGTGAAACTAAACCTGTGACGCCAAATCAAATAGAGGGTGAGGGTGGGAGGTCTTAACTTAAAACAGCGCAGCAGGCCCTGGAGAGTTTACAGGGAAATCCTGCAGCCTGGGGGCGGCAGGGTCCTCCCCATCCCCCACGCTCCTTTCACAATACTCACGCGCCAACCCGGTGTTGCAATGTGTAATGAAAGAGGGGACGGAGGGGGGTTTAAAACAACGCAGGAGTTTCCTGCATGGGTTCTATATAAAGACCCACATGCCCTATGGATCTCGGACTGGCAGTCTTTCACCAGGGACATAAGACAGAGAGCTAGGAGAAGAGACCAGCATAACAGCCAAGAAGACAAAAGTGAACAGGGAAACCTACACCGAGAGGGGAGCACGCCAACGTCATCATGAGCGCCTCCGATCCTTCCAAGGAGACCCCCCCTTCATTCAACCTTGGATATGCCCCAGTGTATGGAGCTGAAGAACCCATTCCTGGAAATCCCCCAGTGTATGGAGCAGGACCCATGCCAGATGTCAATGCGGGGTATACCAGCCCGCCCTACAACTCAGGTTACAGCGCGGTGGTGACGACCCAGCCAATGGTGATTGTGGCCCCGCCGCGTACCTACGAGACGGACTACCTGGGCTACTCGATATTCACTATGCTCTGCTGCTGCCTGCCCATCGGAATAGGAGCTCTTATCTACTCCATCAAAGTAAGTGTGCAAACAATTATATCTTCCAGTGCTTAGTGGGACGAAAAATGTGCAGCAGAGGTACCTGAGGGGCGTGGAACAAAATAAGCGTAACTAGGATCATTTCCAAGAGGCATGAGCTATGTAATTAAGGGTGTGACTTAAAACTTGTAAACTAAAAGGCTGTGCTTCACACAGAGTGTAACCTGTCCAATGTTGTGTTACCTTCTGTGAGTTTTCTGTTATCGCATCCAGACAAGTCACATAGCAGCAAACACAAATACCTGAAACAAGCCAAACTGGCCAGCTGTACCAAATAAACAACTATTATTTTGTTGTGAATGATTCCAATTGGTATATTGGTGACCATTACACTACAGCATAACAAAACAACAGAAGCACAATATCTTGAAAATCTCAAATCCTCCTAGGGAATGCAACATGGTAAACCTGAATTGTGCAAAAGGATTGTAAAGCTGAGTTGCAATGCATTGAGGGTTTTTACAGACATGGGTAAGATATTGATCAGTGTTTTTTTTATGTATCTCTATATCTGTTATGTTCTGTTATGGTACTGAGAATTTGACATAGCACACGACTCGTCCCCGAAAGGGCATCTCGGCACTGAGGTAGTAAAAAATTGTAGAATGAGCATTTAAAACAGCTAGGTTTTAGGCTATTTTTTTAAGGCACAAAGCCAGTGCAAGCCCTGATGACACACAGGTGTTTATTCTAGTGGTGTGGGGCCACAGAGGTAGAGGCTAGTCCTCCGAAGGATGTGCAGATACGTCGAGGGCAAAGAAGGAGCTTCATCTAAGATTTCTGCCCAGACGATAGGGTGCCGATTTGTCCTGAAGGCATTTAGGCCCCTTCCGGTGCTTCTATAGCACAAACCTGCCAAAAGGCAGTGCAGCCGAGTACAGGGTTAAAGAGTTACAGAGTGAACGGAGAGGGTGCTTAGTGCCGTGAGATGTGAAGAGGTGAGTCTTGAACCCTTTCCTAAGTTAGAGAAAGGAGTGGTCCTGATGGATACAGTGACGTTGTTCCAGATTCTGGGTGCATAGATGGAAAGCTTCTGCTGTCTGGTTTCTTGGTCTTTATACTTTTTAGTCTGATGTTTTCCCGGATGTGGGTGTGCTGAGAACCACCAGAGATGGTGAGCGTGTTTGAGATAAGTGGGGGTGCTAGTCGCAATGGCTTTGTAATTGATGCCGCTGGTTTTGAAGATTGTGTGGTTCGACAAGGGAAGTCAATAGGCTCCCATCAGGCTGGGGGAGATGTGGTTATGTTTCTTCAAGTCCTGGATGAGATGTGTTATGGCGTGTTGGATGCTTTTAAGCGGTGACATTGTGGAGGCTGAAAGACCAAGGAGTAGGGCATTACCACCAACCAGATGCAAGGGCATGAAGGCCTGAATAGCAATTCTTAAATCAGCTGCAGGAAGAAACAGTTTCACATTTAAAGAGAGAGATGGAACAAGGTGGTCTTTGTTTTTTTGTAATGTGTTCCTTGAAGGTGAGGATGTATCCAAATGACTTGTCATTCATTGAAAAGTTAGGATTCGAAGCCGATGGAAAGGCATTGGTAGAGACATATGGACCGCAGCCTAGAACGGATAGAAGCTAACATCATCAGCTGAGCAGTTTATCTGCAGCTTACATGCAACATCTTGACTCAGTGTTGTCAGCTCTAGCAGCAACAAATAGATTGACACAAATAAATGAGTTTACATAAAACATCCAGAGGGGGATAATACATGTACTTCATCTGTTCTGCATTGGAGACACTTTTTCATTCACTTTTGCTTTACTCGAATGTTCAGCAACTTTAGTTTTTCATTTTTTTTAGATAATATATAAAACATCACATAGGTTTAGTAATCAAATATTGAGGACTCTTGGGCTAGATTCAATTCACATACCATTGGAGAACCATGGGGGCTCAGTATTTCTGTAGATGTTTTTTAACTGAATATGGTGGGCTTTGAGTTCTCTCATGGTTGTCACAGTACATGGTGCCACAGGATTAATTTAAGTCCCGGTGCCACGTCTACAAAACACAACAAAAATCTGGTTGGATGCCAGGGCTGAGCTGCTTGGCGCGGCGCCTCTCTGTGGGAGGACTCTGTCTTCCCATTGGAGCAGGTGTTGCCCTCTCCGGTCCTCTTGCTCTGTTGCTATTTTTGTGCTTGTAAGACATTCACATACATTGTTACTTCCTATAAAGTCTGACCTGCTGTTATTGTAGGAGTAATGACTTGTATCAGGAAAGCTTCCTCAAGCCCAGCCTTCACAGATATATTAAGGGTGGGCCAGTGCATAGATAGGCCTTATGCCGCCCATGGTGGCGTCTGTGTTTGCTGCCCGCTGTGGCTGTATGTGAGAGCGGGAGGGTGCTGCTGAGTCCTGCGACGGCCGCAGGTAAGCACTGAGGTGGAGGCCACCGCCCCCAAAACCCATGCTGCCCGGGGTAGAATGCCACCCCTGGCTATGCCACTTGGGTGGGTGGAGCTCGTTAAGTTTCACTTCGTAGGACTGCGCACAGTTAAATAAAAACGCTGAGATTCCATGGAGTTCAGCGAGCGGGAGGCATTCGGGCTGTAATACCAGCGTGACTGCACCACGCAGAGCACCAGAGGGTGCAGCTTCTTTCTGCTGTTCAAGTAGATTTTCTACTCAAGCTGCAGCTTTCTCACTGTGAATGGTTGTGACGTTCCACAAGCGCCCGCATTGAGAACATTTCACTGGGTAGTGTTCGAGCACCTGAAAATCAGGCTAGGAGATTCAAATTCTAGCCTGCCAACTTAACAATGGCAACCACGCACGACACAAAACTCCACCACACAGCAGTTGGTGGAGATTTGTTTGAACCCCTTGTTACAAGCGTGACATGGAGCGGGAAAAACTCTGCAAACTCCGCCGGAGGAGTGGAGTCTATCGCCCACCCCTGAAATATATGGAATTTGACCACAAAGATTCCAACTTATTAATCACTGTCATGATTTAATTTGGTATTAGTACCTACCTTGTTTTCGTTTAGCATAGCGCTCCATACTGCACTTCTATCAGCTGTAAATACCAAATGTCACTATTACCCTAATTGTTGTACTCAGTTCACAACTTTGAAAAGATGGAAGGCTGAGTTTGCCTTGTCTGATTTTGATCCTGTTACTCTCAGGTCAAAGAAAATGTCACCTGTGAGCATCACTTCACCAAACCGATTTGCCTTGCATTTCAATTAAATCTTTTAATCACTTTGTACTTTAAGGATACTTGTTTAAAGTGGCCAACATCACACACTATAAACACATTGAATTGATCATTATAAAACAGAAACCTAATAGATTTGGACGGGGATTGGAGCTTATCAGATTTTTAAAAAACTGTCAAAATTAAAACAAACACACTTTACCTGCACAAGGTGATGCCCTTCAGTCAGACAGAAAGAGAGCGGGTGGAGGAGGAGAGAGCTATTAACCTAATGGCAGAAAGGTATTGAAGCCCTCATTATTAGTAGCCGTGTAATTAATCTAATATGTCATACACCCGATAAAATCCGAATCCCCTGAGTCAGAATTTACTGGTGTTACAACGATCTCCCAATTACGGCAGTTTGGGGAATAACATGCAGATTTTGGTGAAAGTAAATACTGGCATTTTTCCATAATAAATATTTGCAGGTTTGACCTGACAATACTTATCACAAAATTGATAGTTGCAAAATGTGCGGTAAAAGGAGTTACCACACATATCATAATTAACCGAGTCAGTGCGGTAAAAGGAGTTACCACACATATCATAATTAACCGAGTCGCTCATGATGAGGGCCTTATGGTCAAACATGCAGGAAGTGACCTGCCACAAGCCAGGACCTTCCAAGACAATTAAATAAATACATACATAACATAGTAGATTCCTGTGGAATCACGTAGTGGCCATTCACAGATGAGGAGTCTAGTGCGTCATTTTAACTGCCCTTCTTTTTTGCCCGCGAATACTGCTCTGTGTTTACCTTGTACAGTATTATCCATTCACCCGTCTTCTTCTTCTCAATAATAACTGTATCAGGGCGGTCCCGCCCTTAAATGCAGCTACCCTACACATGTGTGGAATACATGGAGTCTGTTTTCTATCTTTATGTATACTCTCTTGTCCCACTCCATACCCCTCCCTGCCCAGCACCCTACTTCCTGGACTTCTGCAGATACCAAGCTTCTACAGATAGTCAAACACATGAGGCTGGTGGGAGGGAGCGAAGGGTAATGTGACAGAGAAGACCACGGTTCAAAGTAATGAAGATTACCAGTAAGTAATAGGTTCATTACCACATGTGTATGGGCCTAAACAAACAAGTCTAGTAGTTTTCTGAACTTCCTGCTTTTAAAAAATGAATTCTCTGAAACTGAGGACCTGGAATCATTCGTCTGCCAAAAACCGTATCATCTGCAGCTCCTCCCCAGTCTTGTGAACCTTCCAAAACTGGAGAAGAGCGAAGGCAGTTATTTTTAGGATTATTTTAAGGGTGAAAAGTCATCAGTTTCATTATTATAGGAAATCAGTTATACAGACCTTTTGCAGAAGTCCATCTGTTTTTATTACTGAGTGAGTGAGATAAAACTTGCATTTACATTTTACATGTAGGCAGGCCCAGGTTGTGGAGGTGTTGTCTTTCAACACAATTGTTTAGATTTTGTGGTACTGATAGAGCGCGCAGGTCACCCGGGGCACAAGTTTACCAATTTTCCCCGCGCACTGGGCCCTGACGCGAGTGACCAAGACTAAGTTTTGCATGAACCGGGTGATTTCTTGCACGCCACTATGAGTAATTCAGGGGGTGACTCTTACACCACTTACTATTCATGTACCTGACTTACCACAGGCACGTTACTCCCAACGGATCAGGAGCTAGCAGTGAACAGGTGACAGGTTTCCTAGGAAAGAATATACTTCACAAATCAAAATACATTGTCCACACTGTAATCTGTAAAATAACCACAGACACCTGATGTGTTTAAAAGTTGTATCTAAAGATTTCAAAGTAAATATGCCAAGATAAGCAAGATACAAAATAACACATCAAGCATTAGGATCACGACCAAAATGTAGCTATGAATTAGGGCAAGGACCATTTGAGTATAGGGAACACTATGGGATATGAGCATTTAGGGAACACGCTATTCGACACAAGTTTAAGTTAAAAGTGAGGGACCTAGAATGTGTATTTAGGCTAAGCTACTCATGCTATTCTTACTAAGTTCACTGCAACCATGCTAAGGGAAAGGGAAAACGGGAACATACTAATAAAATATGACAGTTTTGATAATCTCCTACAGGTGGGGAGAGAAGTGGAACAATTCTAATAAACAATTGCATATACTTTGCATTTCAAGGTGATAGGGCAATATCACAGACAAGAGTGCTTTATTAAGAAAAAGGAGAGTAAGTGAAAGAAAGACGCAAACCCACAAGGTAATATTTACCTAATTAGGAATGAGGACTAACCCTGGCCACGGGTCAGTTTTGGAAGGACGGGGACAAGGACCCTCAGAAAAGGAATGCCAGAATGCGAGCAGGTACAGCTCACGGGCAGTCAGGACAGGATACCCCTCAGGTTTGGCTCAGGACTGGGCTCACCAAGGTACGGCCAACACCCACAGCTTCGGATGCAACGCCTGCGTTACTCCTCTCTGCAAGTAATCCGCCAGTAACCCCGATTGGGTTTTCGAATTTCCCCAGCAAAGTGCTTCGCCAGCACTTAAGACTATTTCCACCCCTAGGAGTTTGTGGAAAGTATGGACAGAGTGCTCCGCAGCACTCTAGATTTAGCACCTATAGAGTTCGTAGGGTCAGTGACAGGTCTGCTACTCGGACAAGTCGGACAATTTTCCTAAGCTACACTAGGGCAATTATACGATTTTGGGACCCTTAGACCACCCACTAATGTTGCCAGTGACAGTTTTCTACATTATGATTGGTCAGGAGAGGTGATTCGGTCACTGTCACCTCCTAGAATTCAATGTTCCCATCATTTAATATTGAAATTTGCTCATCCGCCCCTTGGGTTCACGTTCCCATCCATAGGAATACAGCAGAAAATACGAGTGTACAGAGTATAGCAACATTGTCTCTGAGATTCAAGGTGGAATTCATCGTCTTGTGCTGGGTTCTCAGGCGCATCGGGCTTCAGGAGCCAGCTGGCTTGTTTCAGCTTCTACGCAGTAAAGTTTCTCCCAGGTCACATGGCAATACTCAGAGGAGCCTCAACATGGCGTAGGTTATGTATGTCCCAGCCCCCAGAGACGCGATACATGAAAAGTAAGCGAGAACAAATTAATATCACACATAAAAATGATCACACTGTATACCGTGATAAAATTTTACACACCCCTTACTTTATAACATCTATAGCATTAGAGTTTAGTGCGAAAAGACAGATAGGCTAAAGCAGCAGTTGCAAGCATAGAGCGTGGTGAGAGACAAGCGGCCATGTTTGCAACAGTGCGCATGAGCAACAGATTCCCTCCAGAATGCGAGTGCGTCACATCACATGGGTATGACCGACGCATGCGCAGACTGAATTTCAGCGAAGCGGCCATTTCCTTAGTGCAAGCATTGTGAGGATGAAAAGACACACAGGCAAGCCTCTTGGGGACACCCGCGTGTTGGGAAAAAATGCTAACTACAAGACGAACAGTTGGATTAATATGATTATAATTTGAACGAGGTTCATGAGGAAGAGCAAGTCGCTTTACGTGCGAAACCTTGCTCCATCAATCCCCTCTTTGATGATATTTACTATCATCACTATACAACCGAAACAGATGCCAACTCTCATTCTTCCATATCATTCATTTCTATCTCAAAAAACTTATTGTTGATTTCTCTTTCGGCTTCTCTATGAGAGTGGTGATTCTTTACCTTTTTGTATATTTCATTCCTCAATTCTTCCAATTCTAATTCATCAATGTTTCTTTTCACCCCTCTCTTATTTACAGTGGACTTCCTTTTGCATTTTTGACATTTACAGCAGATGAATATGATCAAAACAACCACACCTATTCCCATTATTGGCATCAGTATTTACCACAGGAGATTTCTACCTAAGTTAGAAAACCAACTACCTATTGAGGAGAGACCTCCAGTCAGTCTCGTCCAGGCACAGTCAACCTGTAATGGTTTGAGCTCTTTTTCCAAATTAGTTATATTTCTTACATATCTTTTAAGTTCGATACTTTTATCAGGTATGTAGGTGCAACAATGTTGCGCCTTCAGCATTCTACAGACTCCGCCCTCTTTTGCCAATAAGGTGTCAAGAGCAAGGCGATTCTGCAAAACCATTGATCTGATCGCAACCATTTCAGTATTGACCAGCAGGAATCCAGCAGCAGTGTCAGTAGATAACCGATCCACTACTGTAGATAATTTGCAAATTCTGTGTGTGTTCAGAACTACCCCCATTCCAGGTATCAGTGCACTAAAAATATATCACCTATGATTTCTCCTACACTTTCACGTTTTCTACGCACTAAGCCATTAGTATCTTCATCATTGCTTCCAGCAGCATTGTTCACATGGTATATTTTCGGGAAAACAATGCCAAAGTAGCAGCTTCCATACCAGTGATCCGGCAATTTGAAATAAGCCTTGTTCCCACATATATAATATATTCCGGGAAACACAGGTTCTGACCCATTTTTGAAACCCCAACCTCCAATTACTTTATAATTATGTTCACACTCGCTGGAACCAATGAATATATTGTTATAATATTCTGTCCTTTCTCTATGGAGACAAAGTTTTCCTTTCCGTTCAAAATCCAGCAACAAAGCAGGATTAGCTTCG
Organism: Lissotriton vulgaris; assembly: GCF_964263255.1. NCBI lineage: Eukaryota > Metazoa > Chordata > Amphibia > Caudata > Salamandridae > Lissotriton > Lissotriton vulgaris. The sequence continues at coordinate 210,064,542 of NC_141695.1, forward strand.
CCTTGTGAGGTGTTATTCATGTGCTCGGCCCACCTAGGGACTCTATCCTTTTCGTCATTTGCCTTTTTCTGAAACTTTTCCCTCCTTCTGTCTGCCATTTTTATAAACATCTTTTCCTGCTCTTGCAAGGAACAGGTCAGATTCTCATGTCGTGTTTCATCTAAGTCTATGTCACCTATCGTCAGGAAATATTCACCCATATAACGGGTTACCTCGCTTTTAACATGGACAAGGTTCAGATGTCCTCTAATAGGAAGCTCAGAAAATACTACGTCAGCATTTGAATAGTAGTACTGCAAAGTGCTTCTATAAAACAAGCTAGCTAATATACTGCAGGAAATTCCGTAGGTTAGGGGTAAGTGGTGATATGTCACACCTTCAGCTACAGATGTGGGTAGCTTCATGCAGACATAACAGTCTTCTATTTCCATCGCTTCTACATAATGCACTAATAGGTTAGCGAAAACATTTAAATGCGTCCTGTTTTTCATTTTGTGAAAGTGCAGTTCACCCTCATCTGATGCTTCTAAATTTTGTCGTGTGTGTCTTTGCCTAACTGAATTGTCATGTCGTTCTAAGCTTCGTGGTGTTTCTGCAGTCTGTGCAACGTCTGTGTCTAATATTTCAGGTTCAGTAGGGGACAGGTTAGGATTTTTACTTATCATAAAAGGTATAAAGACGGTTAATCCTATCCATATCACTATTAGCATAGCTACACTACATAAGCATATTTTACAGCAAGTTTTACAACACCCAAATCTGGACCTTCCAGCTATGCTTGAATCAGACATTTTAGCTTACAGGTGGCTTTTGCAACCCCTCTTCTTTTCTTTACACCAAGGCTTTGCTCTGTTTTGTCTCAAGGAGGGTCTTCGTCCGAACTCCGATCAGTGATGGACTCCTCGTCACTTTTGCCACTGCGATTGGGCTCATCAATTTCTTCCAGCACCAGGTATGTCCATTCGGGGCTCCGATACAGTTTATTCTGTTTCTTCACTCTGCCGCTCTTTCTCAGAAACTTGCCTCGGGCTGGTTTTCTTTCACTTTTAGCCCTCTCACGGTCTTTCAGTTTATCCTCGACTGTTTTTATTCGGAGTCTTAGCCTTTTGACGTACCTGGGTGTATGTTTGCTTCTGTGACTTTCAGTGGTCGAGGACACTTGGCCTTCCTCGTGCACTCTTTTAATTTTCTCCTTGTGCTTGACAGAGTCTATTTCCCTCCCTGTCTGACTAGTTCCAGGTCTTTCATCTATTTCTTCTGCCTGGTCCTCAAACTGGTCCTGATCAGGTTCGCTTTGTAGGTTTTCTTTGCTTTCAGGTGAACTGGATTCTGATTCCTGAACACGTTCATCTATTTCTATCTGCTCTGGTTCATGCACTTCGTTCTCTTCACTTTCTTCCGCATGAACTTCTGCCCTTACCACTATCTGTCCCCTTCCAGACTCCGGAGTTTCAGGTGGAGTGTCGACGTCTTGATCTGTCCCTACTTGGCCTATTTCCTGATCAGGTGTGATGTGTGTCTCGCTGACCTGACCTTCGTCCTCTAGTTCTGTCTGACCTGGACTATCCCACTCACTGTCTAGGTAGGAATATTTCCTGGTTCGTATTGGATCATGAACCTGGTCGTCGGCAGGGTACCACTCAACGTCTCGACTTGTGCTCGGCAGTTCGATGTCAGCGAGATCCGGACTCTCCTCTGGAGTCTCCTCAGCGTCGCTGCCTTCAGCTTCAGTCGCGTTTTCTCCGGTTACCCGCTTTGTGTGGCTGGCATGGATCCACTTCGGCACACCAGCACACTTTACAGCAGTAGTGGTGACAAGGATCACTTGTCTTGGCTTTCCCCACTTTGGTCCAAGGCAACTCTTCCGGGTGTGTTTCTTTAACACCACCCAATCGCCTGGTCGTAGCTTATGTGCTGGAGTCTTGGGTCATTCGTCAGCTGTCTCTCCAATCTGGTGGGAGATAGAACGCACTTGGTCACCCAGCTGCTTGCAGTATTCTAGCACCAAATCATCAGTAATGCTTAGCAGTTTGTGTCCAGGTACCCATGCTTGTCGCATCACTCTTCCCATTAGTACCTCATGGGGGCTCAGGCCTGTTTTTCGATTTGGAATACTTCTCAGACTCATCAGCACAAGGGGCAAAGCGTCTGTCCATTTCAATTTTGTGGAGTCACACATCTTCGCCAACCTGGACTTTATTGTGCCATTTATCTGTTCAACCACCCCAGACGCCTCGGGATGGTAGGCACAGTGCAGTCTTTGTTTCATTTTAAAGGCCTTACAGAGCTCTTCTAGGACGTCGTTGGCAAAATGCCCACCTTGGTCTGTTTCAATCGTCTCAGGGATTCCATACCTAGGTATCAACTCCCTGAGCACTAGCTTGGCTGTAGTTAGGGCATCATTTTTCTTTGCTGGGTAGGCCTCCACCCACCGGGAGAACAGACAAACTATGACCAGGATATATCTATATCCCTTGCATCTGGGCATTGTTATAAAGTCTGCCTGCATCCTGACAAAGGGACCTACTGCCTTTCCGATGGTACTCTGCTCCACTACAGTCTTCTTTCCTGCATTTAATTGCTGACACACTAGGCACCTCTGGCAAAGCCTTTCCGCTTGGTTCCTGAACCTTGAATTATAGAACACCCTGTCAAACACACGACACATGGCATCCCTTCCCATATGTGTTGGTTCATGTATCATTCGGACCATGGGATCTATCAGACTGTCGGGCAACACGGGCACTCCATTTTTGTTTACCACCACACCGTCATTCCTCATTCTGCAGTCATTCTCACTCCATCTACCTTTTTCTTCCCTGCCTGTTGACTGTTGTAAGTCTTTCAATTCATCCCACGTTGACACATTATCAAACAACATCAGTTGGCAGCTGTGTCCACCCCACAACCCAATTTGGAGGGACATTTGGTGTCGGGCACAAAATTGTGCGATTTGGTCAGCGTATCTGTTCCCGGCTGTCACATCATCATTTCCTGATCTGTGAGCCGCACACTTGACCACAGCCAATTCCTTGGGCAATTGAATAGCTTCCAATAATTCTTGTACCACCTTTCCGTTTCTGATAGGGGTACCTGAGGAAGTCATGAATTCTCTCTGTAACCATAGTTGGCCGAAGTCATGAACAACCCCGTAACAGTACTGACTGTCGGTGTAAACAGTTATTCTTTTGTTTTTACCCCTCCTACAGGCTCTTGTCAATGCAATGAGCTCAGCTACCTGTGCTGATTTCACTTCGCATAGGTAGGAGGCTTCTATGGTGTTTGTCAACGTGACAACAGCATAGGCAGCACACAGACCCCCACTCTCATGTCTTAAACATGAGCCGTCCACGAACATTGTATGATCTCCATCAAGCAATGCTACTTCTCTGATGTCAGGACGGGGCTTAGTGCTGAATTCTGTTAGATCAATGCAATTTGTTCCATTTCACCCTCGTCGTCTACATCCAGGGGAACAGGCAACAGAGTTGCTGGGTTTAGGACATTGCACTGAGAAATTGTTACATTCTCAGCACCAATCAAAATTCTCTCATACTTAGTCAGCCGACTAGGTGTGAGATACTGGGTCTTGGTTCTTGTTAGTAGAATTACAACAGAGTGTGGAACATATACGGTGACAGGATGTCCCATGACAATATTCTCACTCTGTTCCAGACTGACGCAAGTAGCAGCTACTGCTTTCAGACATCCGGGCAATCCAGCAGCCACCGGATCTAGAGTGGCTGAGAAATAGGCTACGGGACGCCTGACCAACCCATGCTCCTGGGTCAGGACTGAGAGCGCACAATTTTCTCTGGTGTCACAGAATAGTTCAAAACGCTTGGAATAGTCTGGCATACCTAATGCAGGAGCGGTACATAGACAATTTCGCAATGTTACCCAAGCGTTCATGCTCTCACTGTCCCAACTGACTGGGTCTTCCACTCCTTTCTTGGTCATTTTTATCAAAGGTTTGGCTAAATTTGCGAATCCCGCAATCCACTGTCTGCAGTACCCCACAACTCCTAGAAACATCCTCACCTCTTTCTGAGTTCGGGGTAGGTCCATTGCTTTAATTATTTTGATCCTTTCTGTGGTGACCTTTCGGATCCCTTTCTCTATCTGGTGTCCCAGATATTTTACTGAGTTTTTACAGAACTGCAATTTGTCAGGGGATACTTTATGTCCTCCCTTTCCTAGGTGATTCAGCAAGGCGATGGTGTCTGCGACACAGTCATTTTGAGTTTTAGATGCCACTAAAAGGTCATCTATGTACTGTACCAAAACGGACTCTCCGGGCATTATCAGGGTCTCAAGACATTTCTTTAGAATCTGGTTGAAATCGAAGGACTTTCAGTGTACCCCTGAGGGACACGATTCCAGACATAGATATGGCTGTCAAATTCAAAACTAAAAAGGAACTTGCTTTCTGGATGCAATGGGATGGAAAAGAATGCATGGCACAGGTCAATGACAGTGAACCATTCCGCATTCCAAGGAATCTGATATAATATTACTGCAGGGTTGGGCACGATGGGACAGCAAGGTACAACAATTTGGTTTACCTTGCGCAGGTCCTGCACTACCCGGTACTTCCCACTAGGCTTTTTAATCCCAATGATAGGCGAATTGCAGGGACTGCTCATTACTTCTTCTATGATTTCTGCTTCGAGCAATCGGGTAATTTCAGTTGCGACTCCTGCCTTTACTTCTGCACTCATTTTGTACTGTCTTGTTTTGGGATATACTGCGTTTGTTTTTATTGCTATTTTAACTGGGTCCACGTTTGCCATTAAGCCTACATCTTTTCCCGTGAAATCCCACACTTCTGGTACCACTCTTAACTGAAGCTCTTCAGGCAAGTCTTCAATCGTCAAGGTTTTAATCTCAGCGTCAGGTCTTACTAACATCAGCTTGTACAAACCATCTTCATCGGGGGTCTGAATTTCAACGCCTTTTTGTGAGCAAAAGATGGTGCAGTTCATTTTGCACAACAAATCGCGTCCTAACAGGTTCACAGGACTGGAATCACAGACCACAAATCTGTGCATATCTTTAAAGTTTCCTATGGAGATTTCCATAGGCTCAGTTACTGGAGTACTGATTATTTGGTTGGAGACACCGACTACTTGGATAGCTTCTCCCGAGAGGGGTAGGTTAGGAACATCCACTGTTCTCACAGTGGACCGGGTAGCACCAGTGTCCAACAGAAAGGTGACATCTTTTCCTTCAACCTTTCCTTCAATGTATGGTCCAGTCTGGTCTACCGGTAAGGAGGCGCCAAGTACGCACTCCTTGTCCTCCCCTCTCAGGCCCCGTCAATCTTGTTCATCACAGAGGAAAGAATCATTTAACAGGTACTGTGGAATAGCTGCATTGCTTCCATTCTCCCCCTCCCATATTTCCGCCCTTTCATTCTGCTGGCCCTGGTTCTTATAAATCTGTCTAGGAGCGCGAGGTACTGGAGGTAGCTTTACCTGTTGCTGGTTCTTTCTTGTCCCCTCTTTCTGCACCTGTGGATTTAAACCATTTATAGGGGCATTACCGGCCTGCAGGTGTGGACACTCGTCTCTCCAATGCCCTAACTGGCCACACCCGTGGCAGGGGAACTTCTTCATAGCCTCTTCCCGACTTAATTTTGCCCGGGGCTTCCCTCCTCCCCCAGCATTGGCATTCTGAGCATTATTATTGGAATTCAATTTACTTAACTGTTTTTCTTGCTGTTCAGCCAATTTCACCTGCGCCCACATCACTTTCTCCTTGAGGGCTTTCTTTTTATTTTCAATTTCATCTTCGCAGTATTTTGCGTATTTCAGGACATCATCTATGGGCTTTCCCTGCCAACTTATTTTATTATCTCGGATCGATTGAGATATTTCAGGCCTTAATCCTAGCACGAATCTGTAACTGAAATGGGTCATGTCTTTCATGTCCACATTATCAATACCACTGTAAGTCTTGAATACCTGCAGTAACCTTTCATAAAAGGAATGGACGGTTTCATCTCGTTTTTGGGTGGTTCTATCTATTCTGGTCCAATCTGTCTCTTTTGCGGGCACCTTTTTCTTGAGGTATTGTATGACTTGCTCATATTTCCTCATTACTTCCGGTGTGGGAGCTCCTGTTTTCTCGTCTCTCGCATATTCCTCACTAGGCCAATCAATATCAATTTTGCAGTCGGTCCACAAATCTACAGGGACCACAATGTCGAAAAACCCATCCAGGTCTTTCAGTAGACATTTCTGGACTTTTATAAACCGTTCTACCTGCCTGTACCAATCAACAGGTTTTTTCCGTAATTTCGGGAAGTCATTTGTAAATGACACGATATCCTGTCGGGACCAAGGGACGTGGACATATTTTCCTCCCGGGACCTCCCTCATGGGACACAATTTTTCTGTCGGGGTTACTTCTTTTAGCACGTATTCTGAAGCCTGAGACTTAGCCCTGCTGTCTTCCCTTTTCTTTGCCCACCGAGTTCTCCATTTCCCTACATCCCCCCATTTCTGCAAGAGTTTCAATAATTCCTTTATCTGGATCTGTTTTCCTACCACATTCAAGCTCTCTAAGTCTTTGTCCGAAAAATCTACTCTGTAGGGTTTCTGAAGGATTTTGGAGCGACTGACATCGATTCCCATTTCTGTGGCTGTGTCCATTAATCTTTCATGGAGCAATCTAGCATTTCGGGTAAGATTTTTACTGATAAACAGTAACTCTTCTTCACTGTAGGAGTTTAGGCAGTCTAATCCTACGTTTCCAGCCATCATTTCTTCTATTTCTATCCTTAGTTTATAGATCTCTAACGGTCTGGATTGGGGAGTGGTCTCTTTCTCCAATTCTTTGGTCCATCTGTCTAATTCTTCTGGGGATACTACTGTGGCACTCCTAACCCCAGATGTACCTTCAATCAAAACCTCTTTTGGCCTACTCTGACTTCTTGCCCCCGACATGCTAGTTCTAGGTTCTCTAATGGGCAAATCCATCAGAACCACTGATTCACATTCACTCTCTTGATCGTCATCTATGAATACTTCCTTTCTCGGGGGTGGGATGCTAGGAGTAGGCATTATTGGGGAGATAACAGGAGGACGAGGACTAGCCAGGTTATCCCTATAAAGAGGAATAGCGGGTCCAATGGTTACTGGGATAGTCAGGGAATCTGGATGGGGATGTATCTGGGCTATGGTCCGGACTAAATCGTCTCGCTGCTTAGCCAGGGCTTCCTTTTCTTGTTCCTTTAAAACCTTTCCTGCGGAATTGTCATGCAATATTTGGGGTACCAAGGGAGGGTAAATACTTGGGGCAGTTGGAGTAACCAATCGAGGGGGGCCTTCTCCAAACGGCTGATAATTCGGGACCGTGGATTTAGGTCTGCAAAACCCATTCCCTTCACTGGTTTTACTATCTGTACCTGTTCCATCCGTCTTGCTATCCCTCCGACATCTGGGATATTTGGCAAACGGGTTCGGTGAACTTAAAGGCTCTGACTCTGCTACATAGGGAGGTGGGTTTTTCATCAATAAATCTTCTAGGTGCTCATCTTCTGAGTCTCCTACGGGCATTGAGTGATGGGCCTTTTCTTTACTTTTTCCTTTCCCTTGTTCTAATACTCCCATCATTGGAAACAACCCTTCCACCATCATGCTTTGTCTCCAATGTTTCATTTTCTGTTCTTTGGTTTCTCTATGGACCCTCGGATACCATTTGCTCACTCCCTTGTCCATCCGGGGTCTATCTCTCTCCAAAGCCTCAATTTCCCACTCTTCTAAGGCTTCGTACTGGGTCAATCTGGGTCTGGGATGTAGTTCATTCATGCGGGTCCTTAAGTTAAACAGGATCCTACCATTAAAGGTACCATCAATAGGAAATGCTAGGACTCCGTCATCTGCAGTATATTTTGCCCAATTCTCTAGCCATATACAGGTATGATACCCTTTTTCAAACATCATGAAGGAAGCAGGAGTATTCGGTGGAGGAATGATCACCCCCTCCCTCATTCTAATGGGCTTGTCTGTTTTGAAGAAATTCTTTACCTTGTCGGCAAATGACATTTTTCTCTTTATTCCATACATCATGTGCGGTCTACCTCGTATAATCTGTTCCTTATAGAAGCCTGAGTTCTGTGGATTAGGTAAGAACTCAGGATACCACATATGCCTTTCCAGGCTCGCTTCTAACTCGGCCTGATTAATTTTGTTTATCTTTGTACTTCCAATGCTAGCGCGACTCTTATTTTGTAGGAACCAATCAACTCTGTGAATACAGAAAATCCTTGTCCAATGGGTGCACGGCCTTTCGCAAGACCAAGTCTCACGCTCCGGCACTCACCCCTCCCTTACAAATTCGGCTTCACTACACACCCGCTGTTCTGACCAATACCAGCGTGGCACGGAGTGACGTCAGAGCAGCTTTCCGCCCGACTCCCTCCTTCACAAGGTAACAGAAACTTTTAACTCTCCTAAAGTGCGGGTGCAAAACTTAGTTACTAACACGCAACGTCTGCCACTATGTTTGAGTGTTCTAAATAGGTAGAAAAATTTCCTCTCACTACAAGTAAACGACTTCTGTCTACTTTTCATTCACCCTTGATAGACTTCTTTGCCTAACCTCTCACACTAGTAATATAGAACCCGTTATTCTTCTGACTCATCCACTTCAGTCTGGGATATGTACTGAGCCAGGATTTCACCAGCGGACTATTTTACTTACCAGTCAAGCCTCGGAGACCCTATTACTCCTCCCACAGGTGACCCTTTCTAGGTGATATCACAAGGGAAGTTTTATACAAAGGACTCGTGGCTATCAATTATACAGATACAAAAAGATCCTAATTAGTGCTTCCAGGTATTCTTAACCCTACACTAATGACTCTAAACAAGTGACTTTTCCAGCTAACCGGATTCTACTCACCGTTAGCCATATACTTCCCCGGGGATTCGGACTACACTGAACGCTTACAAACAGTTCTTTGTTAATACGACATGCAACACTTATAGCAGCAATGCAAAAATCATATACATTTACATATAATTCCTCAAAACATGTCAATTTTTGAACCAATACAGTAGAAAATCAGCAGCACATTTTACTTTCACGGTTTGTTTATCAACTATCCTGTCTACCTATTTTAGCTAGTCCTAACCATAGCTCTGCTACCAGAAAATTACTGATAGAGCGCGCAGGTCACCCGGGTCACAAGTTTACCAATTTTCCCCGTGCACTGGGCCCTGACGCGAGTGACCAAGACTAAGTTTTGCGTGAACCGGGTGATTTCTTGCACGCCACTATGAGTAATTCAGGGGGTGACTCTTACACCACTTACTATTCATGTACCTGACTTACCACAGGCACATTACTCCCAACGGATCAGGAGCTAGCAGTGAACAGGTGACAGGTTTCCTAGGAAAGAATATACTTCACAAATCAAAATACAATGTCCACACTGTAATCTGTAAAATAACCACAGACACCTGATGTGTTTAAAAGTTTTATCTAAAGATTTCAAAGTGAATGTGCCAAGATAAGCAAGATACAAAATAACACATCAAGCATTAGGATCACGACCACAATGTAGCTATGAATTAGGGCAAGGACCATTTGAGTATAGGGGAACACTATGGGATATGAGCATTTAGGGAACACGCTATTCGACACAAGTTTAAGTTAAAAGTGAGGGACCTAGAATGTGTATTTAGGCTAAGCTACTCATGCTATTCTTACTACGTTCACTGCAACCATGCTAAGGGAAAGGGAAAACGGGAACATACTAATAAAATATGACAGTTTTGATAATCTCCTACAGGTGGGGAGAGAAGTGGAACAATTCTAATAAACAATTGCATATACTTTCCATTTCAAGGTGATAGGGCAATATCACAGACAAGAGTGCTTTATTAAGAAAAAGGAGAGTAAGTGAAAGAAAGACGCAAACCCACAAGGTAATATTTACCTAATTAGGAATGAGGACTAACCCTGGCCACGGGTCAGTTTTGGAAGGACGGGGACAAGGACCCTCAGAAAAGGAATGCCAGAATGCGAGCAGGTACAGCTCACGGGCAGTCAGGACAGGATACCCCTCGGGTTTGGCTCAGGACTGGGCTCACCAAGGTACGGCCAACACCCACAGCTTCGGATGCAACGCCTGCGTTACTCCTCTCTGCAAGTAATCCGCCAGTAACCCCGATTGGGTTTTCGAATTTCCCCAGCAAAGTGCTTCGCCAGCACTTAAGACTATTTCCACCCCTAGGAGTTTGTGGAAAGTATGGACAGAGTGCTCCGCAGCACTCTAGATTTAGCACCTATAGAGTTCGTAGGGTCAGTGACAGGTCTGCTACTCGGACAAGTCGGACAATTTTCCTAAGCTACACTAGGGCAATTATACGATTTTGGGACCCTTAGACCACCCACTAATGTTGCCAGTGACAGTTTTCTACATTATGATTGGTCAGGAGAGGTGATTCGGTCACTGTCACCTCCTAGAATTCAATGTTCCCATCATTTAATATTGAAATTTGCTCATCCGCCCCTTGGGTTCACGTTCCCATCCATAGGAATACAGCAGAAAATACGAGTGTACAGAGTATAGCAACATTGTCTCTGAGATTCAAGGTGGAATTCATCGTCTTGTGCTGGGTTCTCAGGCGCATCGGGCTTCAGGAGCCAGCTGGCTTGTTTCAGCTTCTGCGCAGTAAAGTTTCTCCCAGGTCACATGGCAATACTCAGAGGAGCCTCAACATGGCGTAGGTTATGTATGTCCCAGCCCCCAGAGACGCGATACATGAAAAGTAAGCGAGAACAAATTAAAATCACACATAAAAATGATCACACTGTATACCGTGATAAAATTTTACACACCCCTTACTTTATAACATCTATAGCATTAGAGTTTAGTGCGAAAAGACAGATAGGCTAAAGCAGCAGTTGCAAGCATAGAGCGTGGTGAGAGACAAGCGGCCATGTTTGCAACAGTGCGCATGAGCAACAGATTCCCTTCAGAATCATTGCTTACATATTTCCGGGGGTGCATTACGTTTGCTTTAGGAGAGAGTGCACTGTTTCATCAACATAGCAAGGAGGCCAAGGGGCCTGCTGCAAGCAAGGCATGTAGCCCATTGAATAGAGGTTGGCGTTGTAAAATGCAGCCGTGATCTGGGCTTATGGGGTCCTGGTGCCACTGGACCTGCTGCACCAATGGTAGATACACCCCTGCATTGTTTGGAGGAGGGTGTATTGGCATTTATATAGCGCACTACTTACCCGTAGGAGGGTGGATGTTGGCAGGTTGGTTGTTGTGTGTCAAAACTCATCAGAGATGGCATACTGTTTCAGTTATAAAGTGTTTGGGAAAGGAGTGCCAGGTACATATCAGACACCTGCTTCAGTATTGTGCACCAGGCGCTATATGGATTACATTTAGTGGCATTTGATTTCACCCTAACCTTGGGGAGAATGGCACTCTTTGGAGGAGAGTTCATGTATGAGACAAAACCATCTGCTTTGCTGTGATACTTATTACACAATGCCAAAGTGTCCCATTTTCTATAGTCAGAAATATTTTTTCAGAAACCTGGTGGAATATATGTTACTGTAGAGGTTCATAATTTCTATTCAGTAAGTAAGAGGATTTCTGATTGCTGGTAGAACTGTGAAAGTACATGAAAAGTGGCCAAATGCATGTATAAAAGCCACAGCCTCAGGTGTCTTCTTTCTAAATTTCTAACTGTATGCTCTTTTCTGTCTTACAGACACGAGACGCCAATGACCGCGGGGACGCTGATCTGGCTCACGCGAACTCCCGCACAGCGCTGACGCTCAATAATGTTGCTCTTGGGATCGGAATCACCCTTACGCTCCTCTGGATGGCATGGTCTATATATGCTATATATGTCAAAATCAATCTCTCCCAACAATAAAGCAACCAGCATTAGGGCTGACCCGGAGCACTGAACATTAACTGTCCATATCTACCTTCTCAGGAACCATTGTCTGCAGCTATGTATAGGTTTTTATTGTGCATGCAGACACTGCACAGGGATTGTTTCTTACTCAGTGATGGCATCTGTCATCAGTCCATGTCCAAAAGCCAGTCATGGAGTCTCTTTTGGTATAATGACATTCATAGATTATGTATCGTCATGCGCTGAGTTACATACGAAATCACCAACGCAAAGCCTTTTTTAGGATGTGAAGTTTTATGTTTATATTAATTTATTGGTGAAGAATAATTGCAAACAATACCTTTAGGGATTGAAAGGTGATCTGTTACTTGAAGTTCTAAAGAAATGCACATGGTGAACATGAGATAAAAGGCAAGGTTAATACATAACAAGGTATTGTTAGGGGGAATATAGGAAAGATGTACTGTGGACCAAATCTACTAAACTTTCATGCAATGCAAGATAACATTCCGAACTGCATTTGTTAAAAGGGAGAGAGTGGAAATGTGCTGTATTTACTAAGACATGGTACATTTATGCTCTCTCCTCGCCCTGGCGCACCGGTAGCAGCCCAAGGCGAACACAGGCGCTCTTATGTGATGGAGCAAGGGTTCCTGTGTTGTGGTCTGAATAGTCTTTTGTGCAGGAAGAAATGACTTTCTGCACAAATACTATCCTGTATGGTTTATTAATCTTTGCATGTGTTCTGTATTGCAGTATACATGCAAAGAGTACGTAACAAGGAGAAATATAGATGTTTCTTCTTGTTACACCAGTCTCGGGTAGGTGCACCATTTTGTGCAAATCCAGGTTTAGATACATGGGCGGATGCACAGGGACGGCCATGCTCCTCCCATGTAGCATCTCTCCGACGCAAAGTAACCCAAGATGGCATCAAAGAGTGACATTTCCTCTTTTATCTACTCCATAACCTTTCACCTCTCACACCATCTAAAAATAGAAAACTGACGAACCGTGTCTAGTCTTACTGAAGGAGATGCCAGACTGAGCTCATCAGTGGCTTGGCCATGGATGTCCCACTGGTTGTTGGCATCAATATTTGAGAGCATGGAGGACTCCATCGTGCATGGTAATAACCAGTCCGATGGGAAAGCTTCCTCCTTGGTGTCTCCTGCTGTCCTGGGGCAACAGAACTCATCTGGTGAATGATCCAACAAGAGACCTCATACATCAAGCAGACGTCATCAAACAAAGGAACAACCTGGAATGCCTATGGTTGGTGTAAGAGATGGAGGATTGAGTAAAGAATACTGTCTTTTTCTCTGCCCTGATAGGTCCCTTTAAATATAAACAAGTGCAGAGGAAAGAGCTTGCCTCGTACTGTGACATCACCGTGGTGTAAAAGTACTTTCAATGTTCACAGCTGCGAAGTCTCAGAGGTTGAAAAGAGCCCTCACTTTTCACTACTGTCATCTGTATTTACTACATCCTTACACGGGACATTAATATTTTCTAGTTTGAGATCAAATTCTGAAAATGTGTATATTTTAACTTGTATTCATAAAGTTATTCCTGAAGAGTAATGTTTGTACTAGAATAACGTTTTGTATATTTATATTTTCTTTTTTATAAATTGTAGTTGGTGTGCATTATTGGAGTGAAATAAACTAAAACACCAAACATTGTGAGTTGTACATTTCATATAAAACACAAATTAAAGTTTAAGAGAAAATAAAAGTCTGCAGAAGAGAAGATTGCTGTACTTTGGATATCAATGCCGTAAATTGTCTGCACGCCCTAAAACAATCTTTTGACCATACCGAGTACATTGAATAGTGTAGTCTGCTAACCACAAGAGTCGTCAATTTAACAGCAGCGGACTCCTAACCGACAGATGCCGATCACTAATAAACTGCAAAATCCATGCTTAGGAACCGTAGTTAAGACACTATCAGCAACCAGGTTATGATGGCAGGATACAAGTCCAACGCTCTCTTACTGTTGTTGGAATACCCTAGGTTTCGTGCGGGTGGAGCACTCTAATGGGATTTGAACCTTCTGTTCCCCAATTTAAAGGTAATGGAAAAAGGTTTAGGAGTGTCATCTCATTTACAATAAATGAACGGGAATTCCTTTTGTTGTGTTCCTTTGATTTTGATGGATAGGTCAATATTCTGACAGAGATGAAATATACCACTTGATATTCAAACAGCCAACACATGTTTGCCTCCTATCACTATTGAGCCTGGGGCTTTCTCAAGGCTCTTTCATATGATGAGTCATTGTTCAAATTGTGGAATTCTGCAACCCAAGCATGAGCCACAGGCATGGATTTGACCGAAGACTAGATGTAACAAGCCATGACATTATTATTAAGATGAGATTAGAACAATGACTAATCATATCAAAGAGCCCTGAGAAAGCCCCAGGCTCAATAGCCATAGGGGGCGAAACATGTATCGACTATCAGCTACCTGGTTTTCTGGCTGCAGAGCACAATGGGGCTACTGGGACTCAGCAGTGGGGACTATGCTCATATGCACATCTGTCTGAATTCCTGGGGTCAGTCCTAGTATTTTTTTGTAAACCAGACCAAGTACAAACCCTTCAGCAGTTGACTCTTAGTGGTAGCAATGGTGAGCAGTCACCTGCTTCTCAGGGTTGTAGTGTAGGGATTTATCAAGCTCAGAACTCAATAATCACCCAGTAGTGGAATTATCAATTGACCAACCCAGTGCTTGGCGTCTATTAAAAAAAACACATAAACACACTGAAAGAATACTACACACTATGATATGCAGGCACTAATATCCACTGGTGCAGGGCCACTGTACTCATGGTTCAGGGTCCACTTCCCCCTGCCTTACCTTACCTCCACCTTACTGTAGCTAGGTACAAGATATAGTACCGCAGGTTTGAGACACAGGTGAAGTTCAACATATCCCACTTTTTTTGTTTAATATTTTTTTTAAGGAGGGAGAACATTATACATAACTTTCAAAAGCCGATTTATGAGTAATATGATATAAAATGAAGAAGTCAAATAACACAACTTGTTCAAACAGCATATCTAATAATGATAATGCTTATCTTAAGACACATGCTAACGAAAGGTAGCCATGAAAACTAATAGAGGAGGAGAAGAAAGGGAGGAAGAAAAGGAAAAGAAGGAGAAAAAAGGGGAGAAAAGAAAACTGAGAAAAGCTCTGGTTCTCCTCGATCTTTCTGCGGCCTTTGACACAGTCAACCATAACCTCCTGGCAGACTGTTTCAAGGCCACAGGACTGTGGGGTCCAGCTCTCAAATGGATGACTTCATTTTGAGGAGACCAAGCCCAGTTCATTCATCTAACTCCATTCTCCTTTCAAAGGTCCATCTAGTTTGCGGATCCCCCCAGGATCCTCCCTATCCCCCCACCTCTTCAACATATACACTTGCCCCTTATTTCACACGCTGAAAAAAAGGAGCTGTGAGATTTATAATGATTCAGACAACATGCAATTAGCCTTCAAACTAAATAATACCCTGAATATAAAGAGCATTTTCATTCCACAATGCGGTTCATCAGTGATTGGATCAACAGCAACCATTTGCAATTAAAAGCGGAAAAAACGTAAGTCATTATCATAAAAAGTAGACTCGAATACTGGACTCACTCATTCTGGCTGCCCGAGCTGGAAGATCCCCCTTCCCAAATAAAATCTATAAAAATTCTCAGGATAACCATTGATTTCAATTTATTCATGAGGCCATAAATCGGCTCAGTAATCTCTTCTTCCCTCTTAATGCTCTCCAGAACCAAAAATCTCCACATTCCTCACCTTTGAGGCCCTTGTACAAGCAGTCATCGCCCTTCTCCTCTCACGGATTGATTGCGGCACAGGAGCAGCTTCTCCCAGAAAGCAACAGTGGGACAGGGAGAAGAGAAAAGGGCGAGGAGGGGGAGTTTAAAGTAGAAAAAACACTAACCTGCAGGATGGCTTGCTGGCCGGCAAACACGTCCTGTCCTGCATCCTCTTCCTGGCCTCTACTCTGCAAAGGAAGGAGAATGCACACCCTCCTAGACTCCCGATAGCCAATCACAATGCTGCAATGCAGCATTGGGATTGGTCTAAGTACCGTGGTTCGGTGCTCAGTCAGGGAATTTGAAGCTGGGCATGTTATCTATGCAGGCTGTAATGCAGCCTGCATGGAG
This sequence comes from Lissotriton vulgaris, assembly GCF_964263255.1. NCBI lineage: Eukaryota > Metazoa > Chordata > Amphibia > Caudata > Salamandridae > Lissotriton > Lissotriton vulgaris. The sequence continues at coordinate 210,080,634 of NC_141695.1, forward strand.
AACATGCCAAGTGCGCATGAATGTTTGACTTGCCCTAGATGGCCTGTCAAACACTCATGCGCACTTGCATACTCCTCACCACTCCTCCCCCTGCTCCAGGAGCACAGCAGATCTGGCCCGCTCCCCCCACCGAGATACCACAGCAGGAAAAATAAAATAATAATAATGTTGAGTTATTATCATTTTATTTGTCCCTTTTTACCACTTTGAAAAGCAGTGGGACGACTCTCCCCGTCCTTAGCGGAGGAGCCGCCACTGTTACTGCATCTCTCCTTATCTTGGCTTATCCAAAGGCCTCATTAAAAGACTTCAAATTGTCCAGAACAGGCAGCTCATTTAATTTACAAACAAACCAAATGTTGCCACATCACCCCTCTAATGAAGGACCTCCACTGGCTGCCTGTAGAACAAAGAACAATCTTCAATGTCGGCTGCACCATTTTAAAATCACTTCACAGTAAAAGACCCCTCTCCATCAACTCCCGAATCCTAAGGAACACATTTAAATGCACACTACGTTCTGTCTACTTGAACTTCTTATCAGTCCCTAATTAGCAGAAGAAGAGACTGGATGTCTCCAAATTTTCAGTTATCGTCCCCAAACTTTGGAACCCTTGAGATAATATCTGAATCTTGCTACTAAGAATTCAGGAAATAATTAAAAACCTGGTTATTTAGACAAGCATATAACTAGTTCACAGCATATTCAGTATCTCGCCTCCTTGTTCTCACTACTGCACTATGTTGGGTGTACTTGTGCTTTATAAATTCAGAAACATACTATAACAGAAATATACAAAAGTAAAAACAAATTGAACAATGTGGAATCAAGTCAATAATTAAAGCGTAAAGAAATAAAATGGTCTGCATGTAAACTAATATTTACAGACAGTATATTGTAACTTGGCAGTTAATTAAGATTTACCACTTGCATGTAGACATAAGTATCTGCTAGGTTGTTCCCACAAGGCTTCGCGTTTAGATTAGAAAGGTAGAATGTAAATTATGGTTATAACAGATAAGTTGAGAGGTGTGGTGCAGCGACCTGGGCAGTTGAATTCGGCGCACAGGGTTCACGGTTTGATCCTTGGCTCTGTGGCAGCTCAGCACCATGTGACTCTGGGCAATAGCTCACTTAATTTCCACAATGGCCCCCAATGCCTTGAGACCCCTAAGGGTGAGTAGTTTGCGCTTTACAAATACGGATTTACATTTTTTTTTTTTAGATCAAGTTCCACCACTGTTGGAGAGTAACAGAGTCTGTTGGATTCCCAGGTGGAGGTGATTACCTGTTAAACAAAATTACACCAAGTGATGACCATACTCGATCCCAAAGTTGAGAGAGCTTGGGGCACATGAAACACATGTGAATGTATGATCCAGAGCTTGTATTCCAACACCAACAATTATCTGTTTTGAGCAATTTTAGTTTGAAGAGATGTGCTGGGATATAATAAAGCCTATTATAAAAATAGTGTAGTGGTTGAGTGAGGTTAGAAGGGCATGCTGTGTTGAACATTGTCTCCCATATTTTCTCCCTTAAGATTAAAGGGCAATTGGACTGTTGGAATGTTTTTTAATGTTTTATAGACAAGAGCAGGTTTGGAGCGGTTCATAATGGTGATGGGGCAAATCTAAGGGGGTCATTAGGATAGCTGATGGACTGGAGTCCGTCCGCCATTGTGGTGGTGACAAGGACCATCTGCCATGCATGCGGCAGGCCTTCACACCAAGTTAGGATGCGACCACCACCATGGCCAATGCCAAGAGTTTGGAGGGGAAGGCAAGGGTAGGACTCACAGAAGGCATAGTCCAGGAGCACCAGCAGGATAGCAGGAAGTATTTTGGTCTCTAAGACGGCAGAAAATAGGAGGCAAGCCAACACGCCCTTGGAGATTACTTTTTTTAAAGAGTTTTATATAGCTTCAACTTGACCCGAATCGGGTATCAGAGCACTTTACATAGGTACATTACATGAGGACACAATCATAAGTGATTTGCCCTAAATCACAGGATGATCTGCGTCATTGCCGCAACTCAAACCCAGTTCCCCAGATTTGAGGTCGACCACCCTAGCTGTTAGTCCAACTCCTCCCACTTGGACGGAAGGCAGAGTCCAACTCTCCTTTCAGCAGAGTCAGAGAACAGCAGGCAGCAGGGCAACAAGCAGAGAAGCAGTCCTTCCAGAAAAGCAGTCCAGTAGATTAAGCAGCACAGTAGTCCTTCTGACGGAGGTTCGGTTCAAGACGCTGACGTCTGATTTTTAGGGGGCCAGAGAACCCGCTACTTATACTCAGAAGTGCATTTAATATAGGAGGTGACTTTAAATGAACTCTCTGAAGTGCATCACGGATCCCTTTCAACCCAGTCCTGTCTGCCAGGCAAACCCTGGGGGGAGTAAATCAGTACTTTGTGTGTGGACAGGGGACTACCTCACTTCCTTTGGCCATACGGATGGAAAACTGTCACATGCGATTTCGCGGAGCAGTGAAGACCTGGCTCTTCGATCTCTAAATCTTCTGCCTTATGTTATCGATCTGTCTCTTAGCGCCGAGAAACCCTCATGGGTAGCTGTCGCGCTCAATAAATTCAATTAATAAAATAAAATAAATAAATACCTACTGAAGTGTAAGTGTCAGCCCCTCCCTTTCCTTCCTGTCCAGGAAGACTGATAAGAATGCAGATACATGCAGATGAGTGCTCGGAATGCAGATGAACTTCATCTTCAAGGGTTTGTGGATGTCTAGAGGGAATGCACAAAGTATAGCTGCCACCCAGCCAGACATGTATTGTACAGGCTGTTAGGCACATAGTTAGATTCCACTCCTTGAGATTAAGGGTGTCTCCTCCACAGTGGGGAACACCTTTATGTTTTAGGTCCCCTCACACACCAACAGGCCCCTTGGTGTCATGCTTCATCATCGGGGTCATCGTACCCCTCTACGGGGTACGGCGTGCTGTGACCTACGGAGACGTGGGAGCACTTGTTAGACTATGTGTGGTGTTAGTGAGGGGGTATTTTGAATAAATGTGAGTGTATTGTGGGGTTTGGAAAATAGTGATAGTTATAAAGAACCTGGCTCATGGGGTGACTAAAAATTATTTAATAAGCACCCGGGCTGGTGCTGTTAAAAATGAGGGTGGGAGGTCACTACGCTGACAATGTGCGTTACCTCCTTTTTGTGTGCGTCGACATGTTTCGGTGCCAGAAGCACCTTCTTCAGGACGGGGTGCACAAATCCCAACCGTACTCACGTTTCTCTAACTAATACCAGAATTTTCTAATAAAAGTGAGGAAAAATTACAGTGCAGGTAAAAGTAATGTACCTAACAAAAAAAGACGTTGTCAATTGATCAACTGTTCCGGAGCCACGTGGGGATCGATCGGGGGGTATTTCCTCGTAGAAATCGTGCTAGTTAGCACACCAGATCCTGACGTTTTTGGCTCATGAGGTTTATCTACAACTCCAAAACAGTTGATCAATAGACAACGTCTTTTTTTGCTAGGTACATTACTTTTACCTGCACTGTAATTGCCCACCTGGCAAAGATGCACTCTCGCACCCCCCAGCAATGCCACAGGGGGCCAGGAGCATTGTATCCGACATTGCTTCACTATGGACAAGTCCCTATGGGATGTTATACAGGACCCACTTGCCGAGGCTCATCTGCGGGCTTTGAACTTTGGTAACAGCTTAATGAATGCCGAGCACACTACAGAAACCAGAATGTGTGTGTGCTCACTGTAGCCGCCCACAGGAGGGATAAAAGTGGGAGGAGACTGTCGCGCCTCTGAAGAGATGCAGAAAGCATTGAAACGCGTCAGGCGTACACGACAGAAACGCTGTAATTTCACATTGGCAGGTGGTCCCTGGATTTACCAATTGAAGAGCATTCATTGCTGGGGGGTGCGAGAGTGCGTCTTTGCCAGGTGGGCATTTTGGAGCTTTATGCTAACGCAGTGGCCCGGCCGTGAAAGACGCACCCCCCCATAACAGGGGGCCAGGAGCATTGTATCCGACATTGCTTCACTATGGACAAGTCCCTATGGGATGTTATACAGGACCCACTTGCCGAGGCTCATCTGCGGGCTTTGAACTTTGGTAACAGCTTAAAGAATGGCCGAGTACACTACAGAAACCAGAATGCATGTGTGCTCACTGTAGCCGCCCAAAGGAGGGATAAAAGGTGGAGGAGACTGTCGCACCTCTGAAGAGATGCAGAAAGCATTGAAACGCGTCAGACGTACACGACAGAAACGCTGTAATTTCACATTGGCAGGTGGTACCTGGATTTACCGATTGAAGAGCATTCATTGCTGGGGGGGTGCGAGAGTGCGTCTTTGCCAGGTGGGCATTTTGGAGATATATATATGGCCACAGAATGGGAGTGGTGTCAGCTTCAATAAATCATCGAAGCAATGGCCCCTATGTTTTTTGTTAACGGACTGAAACGGGCACTGAAGATTCCTATGTTAAGGATGAAACGCGTCTGCCTAGCGTTTCAGAAATCAACTTGTCTGTCAGCGCTTTTTCACCATTAAAAGCTACTTTGTTCCCCCGGAGTTGTTCACACTTTCTTCGGTATGCTGGTTGGAGAGAGACTGGTATGGATACATAGCGCCGGCTAGCAGGTGTTGGCGCACTGTGAACCCCTCTCGGTCTGGTGTGACACGGGCTTACCTGCTACTTCCTTGGTGATGCATGAAACTGCTACCGTGTCACCCCCCCTCTGTACAAGGAAACAACACTTGGAGAAACACCTACAAGAGGGGAGAGATGGAGGCAGTGTTTCGCTGCCTGATTAAGGGGGAGCAAGGAAAGACTTTTAATTTTCTGCACTGGCTGTTGTGTGGGAAAGTGGGACGCCGTCCACCACTGTGTGGAACCATCACTGGATGTTTAAGGAGAACCCCTCACTGTATGGGTCCCTGCGGTGGACCACATGACCCATAATGCAGCATTGGGAGCAGGCGTGACTTTCAGAACTTTCCACCTGTGAGGCAGGTACAGGGAGTGGCCACAGAATGGGAGTGGTATCAGCTTCAATAAATCATCGAAGCAATGGCCCCTGTGTTTTTTGTTAACGGACTGAAACGGGCACTGAAGATTCCTATGTTAAGGATGAAACGCGTCTGCCTAGCGTTTCAGAAATCAACTTGTCTGTCAGCGCTTTTTCACCATTAAAAGCTACTTTGTTCCCCCGGAGTTGTTCACACTTTCTTCGGTATGCTGGTTGGAGAGAGACTGGTATGGATACATAGCGCCGGCTAGCAGGTGTTGGCGCACTGTGAACCCCTCTCGGTCTGGTGTGACACGGGCTTACCTGCTACTTCCTTGGTGATGCATGAAACTGCTACCGTGTCACCCCCCCTCTGTACAAGAAACACCACTTGGAGAAACACCTACAAGAGGGGAGAGATGGAGGCAGTGTTTCGCTGCCTGATTAAGGGGGAGCAAGGAAAGACTTTTAATTTTCTGCACTGGCTGTTGTGTGGGAAAGTGGGACGCCGTCCACCACTGTGTGGAACCATCACTGGATGTTTAAGGAGAACCCCTCACTGTATGGGTCCCTGCGGTGGACCACATGACCCATAATGCAGCATTGGGAGCAGGCGTGACTTTCAGAACTTTCCACCTGTGAGGCAGGTACAGGGAGTGGCCACAGAATGGGAGTGGTGTCAGCTTCAATAAATCATCGAAGCAATGGCCCCTGTGTTTTTTGTTAACGGACTGAAACGGGCACTGAAGATTCCTATGTTAAGGATGAAACGCGTCTGCCTAGCGTTTCAGAAATCAACTTGTCTGTCAGCGCTTTTTCACCATTAAAAGCTACTTTGTTCCCCCGGAGTTGTTCACACTTTCTTCGGTATGCTGGTTGGAGAGAGACTGGTATGGATATATATATATATATATATGATGCCCCTGTAGAGATGTCACTCCTGGAGGAGTTACCGCTCAAACACCAACAGCAGTTGCAGCCCACCTGGCCCTCTCACTTCCTTCATGCAGTTTGCCAAACGCGTTTCGAGCAGTAAGCTCTTGATCACTGGCCTGCAAATGAAATACGGAGGCAGCAATTACTCTTAGAACTCCCTTTATTTAATTCAAAGGTCCCGCCCAAGTGGGCGTTAACTGGCAAAGCATTCTGGTTAATGCAGTCCGTATCCCGGCCAGACTCGAGTTCCATACAAAAATTTCCCCAGTGGGAATGTCCGCCTCCGTTGCAGATTTGGAAGCATCCAAGGCATCAGCTATCCTGCCACCAATATTAATCCGTAGGTGAGGCCCCCTCCACTCCGCACGGTGCACGCGGTTGCGAGCACCAGGATCCGCTCTCACAAGCGGTGGAAAATCTCCGCGACCGGGCCGGCCGCATAACATTAAACAAGAAGGGATGCCCCTGTAGAGATGTCACTCCTGGAGGAGTTACCGCTCAAACACCAACGGCAGTTGCAGCCCACCTGGCCCTCTCACTTCCTTCATGCAGTTTGCCAAACGCGTGTCGAGCAGTAAGCTCTTGATCACTGGCCTGCAAATGAAATACGGAGGCAGCAATTACTCTTAGAACTCCCTTTATTTAATTCAAAGGTCCCGCCCAAGTGGGCGTTAACTGGCAAAGCATTCTGGTTAATGCAGTCCGTATCCCGGCCAGACTCGAGTTCCATACAAAAATTTCCCCACTGGCCAGTTAACGCCCACTTGGGCGGGACCTTTGAATTAAATAAAGGGAGTTCTAAGAGTAATTGCTGCTTAAAACAATTCTTCCAGAGAGACCCTTAATAACATACCGACGCAGTCAGTCTCTAGCAGACCACCTTGTCCACAGTCATTTTTCACTAAAGACCCAACCGATAAAACTATCTAAAACAAAAGGTTTCTTTCCTTGTCTACGGTGTAAAGCCTGCAAAGGCAGTAAGAAAGTATCTAACTACCCAGGAAGAACCAATGAAAACAAACCGAACAGAGAGATCAGGAAACTTTTAAACTGCAACTCAGAGTACACAGTTTACTGCCTGACCTGCCCCTGTGAAAAGCGATACATAGGGAGCACCATCAATCCCACAAAGCTGAGAATCTTAGAGCACATGCGTCCAATAACTAAAAATGACAGGGCGTACCCAGTGGCACCCGACTTTGCTGAACTACATCAAAGCAACAGGGACCTGTTGAAATTTTATTGCATAGATCAGGTCGAACGTTCAGAAAGAGGAGGGGATAGAACGAAGGCTCTGCGCACTATAGAGTCAAAGTACATAATTGATCTCAAGACCATGGCACCTTGGGGACTCAACAACGATGAGGAGATGTGGGTCCACTTGTAGTGCCCCTTGAGAGCAGATATACATGTACAAAATAAGATCATGAAGCAACAGGAGACTCCACGATGCAAAAGACATTCCTTTAAGCGTAAGATCTAAAAAGATCTATGCCCATTCAGGGCTACAAAACAAACAGAGAAAAGTGCCTTTACCCATTCAGGGCTAAAATAAGCAAATGTAATAAATGTATATGCACTTTATTATTGTTCAAAGCTGATAATAATTATGAAATGCTATCAGTTTGCTGTCATATGTTTTTAAAGAGGGAAGGCACTTGAGCACTTTATCTAAGAAACGCCATAAACAAAAAAGACACAAGTAAATACATGCAAATGAACATATTACAAGATGGCCACCACAATGTTTGTGAAATGTATGCTACCATCTACTATGTCAATGAATGATAATGTCTTTAAAATGGGGCAAGTTTTAACACGCAAATTGACACTGAAAAAGCTTTTGTAAGCGAAACGCGTCTGTTAAGGGTGACGGGGTTACAATAAAATCTACAAAATCGGAGACCTGTGTGCTGGCCTAATTTCAGCCTTATTGGAGTGAAAGTGTTCGAATATATATATATATATATATATATATATATATATATATATATATATATATATATATATATATATATATATATATATATATAAATAATGGACAACACTATGTCTTTTTATTTCATCTGTGTGGAATAAATACTTACTTTCACGGCGTGTTTCCAGCTTTCTGGGAATGTCGCTGTTTCGAAGGAGATGTTGACCTTTCGTAGTTGGGGTGTGATGCCTGCGTCTGCTTTGGTGAATACGTGGTGTGGGCACAGGTCAGACGAAGATCCTGAGTGGATGGAGTTCATGGCCTTGCATGTCTCGTCGTCGTTGACGTTGGACCAGGAGGTCAGGCGGTTGGCGCTGGTGGTGTTCACAGGGGAGGTGGAGTCTGGAGTAGTGGGGCGGTTGTGGTGTTGACGCTGTCGTGGATGTCAGCGATCTTGCGGTGGAAGAAGATGGCTAGTAAATCGCACAGTTCTTGTGAGGGTGGGATATCGTTGGCATTGGCGCTGGGGTTGGATACTTCCTTTATGATGCTGAAGAGCTCTTTGCTGTTGTGTGCGTTGTTATCCAAGCGGTCTTTGAAGGAGGATCTCTTGGCTAATCTGATGAGGTGGTGGTGTCTGCGGGTGGCGTCCTTGTGGGCTGCGTGGTTGTCCGGTGTGCGTTCGTGGAGCCATTTCTTCTCCAGTTTCCGGCATGCGCGTTTGGAGGTCTGGAGCTCATCGGTGAACCAGGTGGCTCTCTTGTTGGCGTGGTTGTTGGTGGGTTTCTTGAGCGGGCGAGGGTGTTGGCGCAGTCGTTGATCCACTGTCTGAGGTTGGGGGCTGCAGCGTCTGGGTTGGTGGGGTCAGTGGGTGGGTTCTTGGTGAGGGAGGTGATCAGCTGGTCTTCAGTGACTTTGCTTCAGCTTGGCGAGGCAGCTGTTGGGTGCGGTGGTGCGTGGTTAGTTTCTTGAAGATGAAATGGATGCAGCGGTGGTCGGTCCAGTAGAGTTCGGTGGTGTGGTCGAAGGCGGCGTAGGTGAGTGCGTCGATGAGTTGTCTGAGGCCGAGGTTTGCGAGGTTGTCGATCAGGGTGGCGGATTTGGCATTGTTGTTCTCGAGGTGGAAGTTCAGGTCCCCGAGGAGGATGTAGTCCCTGGAGGCGAGTGCGTGGGTGCTGGCGAAGTAAGCAATGGAGTCGCTGAACTGAGCCCAGGGTCCGGGGGTCTGTAGATGAGTGTTCCTCTGAGGGTGGTATTGGGTCAGTGTGGATCCGGAAGTGCAGGTGTTCAGCGGTGTTGAGGGTGTCGTCTGCGTGGGTGGTGATCTTGAGGGTGGACTTGTGGACAATGGCTATTTCTCCTCCGATTCTGTTGGCGTGATCCCTGCGGGTGATCTTGTAGCCATCCGGGATGGCTATGGCAATGTCGGGCGCCGAGGAGTCGTTCCACCAGGTCTCGGTCAGGAAGGCCACGTCTGGGGTGGAGGTGTTGAGCAGATCCCAGAGCTCGACGGCGTGTTTGCGTGCGGAGCGGTGTTGAGGAGTATGCAGCGGAGATGGTTGGGTCCAGTCCTTGCAGGTTTGGTGGTTCTGTCACAGGAGAAGCTGCAGGTGTGGCAGGAGAGGGGTCCGTGGGTCCGTTTCGGGGCAGCCTGGGAGCAGGTGTGGTTTCGGCTGGCGTTGAGTGTGTGGAGGGTGCTGGCGTCGTAGTGGATTCTGGTGTTGTGGTGTTCGCAGAGTTCGGGGCTTCTGGCACTGGAAGCGGTCAAGGCGCGTTCGGGCGCAGAGTCACAGACGGGCTTGCCTTAGGCGCTTCTCGGCCTGCATATGAGGTGGCTTGGGAGGGAGGAGCAGCTGTGAAGAGGGGAGGCGAATGGGTGTGCAGGGAGGCGGGCCGCAGGGAAGCAGCAGCGGAAAGGCCAGGATCGGGAGCGGCGGGGGGAACTGGGGCACAGGGCATGAATCACCCCCCGCAGACTTCCAGCGCCTGACCCCATTCATGCTGAAAGCTGGCAGTGTTTGCTGCATCTCGTGATTAACCTGTTCTAGCCCTCATGAAGTAGTGTGGCTCACTGGTTAGAGGCGGCAGACCCGAGAGCAGAGGACGGCCCGGGACCAGGGTTCGATTCCCGGCGCGGCAGGTTTCTGGACCAGGGTCAGCGGACTCGATAATTCTCTCACCTCGGTGCCCACTCTGATCAGCGATCACACTCGGCAACTCTGGGCATTAGCTTGCCTCATCTTCACTAACGGCCCCACCAGACCGCCGGGGATGCCTGGTCTCACCCTGGAGATACCCATTAAGGGACCATCTCTCAGGGAAGCCAGGAAGGGTTTCGCAGCGGTCGAAGCGCCTTGGGACCCTCCGGGTAAGTAGTGCGCTATATAAATGCCTATACATACATACATACATCATGCCTGTCGGTGCTGCCATGCATGCCCTCCTCACGGGGCAGATTGCTCACTCTGCCTTAAACATCAGCCCCAGTACTCGGCACCACTGCCTTGCATCTACACATGGGGGCAGGTGCACCCCAACACAGAGGAGCCCTCTTTTGGGACCTTATAAGTATTTTGTTACGCAGCACAACATCCTTGGTGCACCAACATTAACTCTTGCCTATGGGATATGCCAATGCTTGTTATGTGTGACATTGATCTAGGAAACTTCACCAGCATCACAATTGTTAATTGGTCACATGAAGTTTTTGGGGGGTCCACTGTGTCACTGCCAGTTGCCTCATGTGACATCACGCTATCAGTCCCCATGTATATCACCGAAGTCAATTTGACCAAGTAGTTTCTTCTCTTTCAGTTTTCCTTTTTGACATTATTTCAAATATGTCCTGATGTAATGTCACTGTTTGTCAGCTGCTGTGCCTGATATCGCTATTTTTTTAATTGCCTCTGATGACTTCACATTTGACATCTGGTTTTCTTGGGTGACATCAACATTCCCGTATAAAGAATGTCCTATTTCCTTGTGTGATATCACTAATGTCAAAGCGACTATGTTACATCACCTCTGTCAGTTTCCTCATGTGACACCACTGCTGGTAGTTCATTAATGTGACATCGCTCGCTCTTAGGTGCTTCGTGAGATGTCATCAATCTGTTCCATATTGTGAAACCACCACTCCACGGGACTACGTCTTTCCCTGCTTTCTCACGTGTGTGCAGCATTCGTTCAGAAATGCCCCCCTGATCGTTGAAAGTTGCTCTCCCTGCCGCCTCCCCAACTCCTAATTACATGTGCAGGCATGCACATCAACGGTCTTTTACTTTTTCTGCTGATGCTGAACAATATCGGCAAGAAACAATGACAAAACGAAGAGGTTTGCATTGGCATGCAAAATGCGAGACCTATTGGCTTTTCCAAAGCTTGCTCTACCCTATTTTTGTTTTCTTAATCTCTGCCATTGTTTCCCTTCTCGGTCATTCTTGCTCCTCTTGTTTTTTTTTTTTACAATCTGATTCCATTTCGTTTAAAATAAAAAAAATGCCATTCTTTCACTTCAACATGCATTTAATGTTAATTTATTTTCCTTCTTTTTGCTGCTCCCGTTTTGCTTCCTGTGCAGCGGTGACTCCGCGATAACACCGGCACCTTGGTGGGGGGTCTCTACGGGTAATATACTTGGACAGATTGCGTGTAGTGGTGTCAGGGCACAAGTCGGGGTACCACGCGGGTGGACGGGTGGACGGCATCCCCACAAAACGCCGTCCACCCTTCCCAAATAGCGCGCACAAAGTCCACAAAAAATGTATTTCCGGGTGTCTGAATCTTCTCGGACTGCCGCCGGTCACCACGCCCCTGCACCTACCAGGTTCACCGTTGCCAGGGTACCCACCAATAAACGCTGAGATCTTACGCGGCTGACCTCCTTGCCTGCTGCCCGACCTGCCTCCGCCTCCCGCTCCAGGCTTTCCTTCACTCCCCGGCCTCGCCTGCTGCCTGCCCTCCTCGAGACTCCACTCCCGGCCTCAGCCGGATAAGTACGAAAACAGACTCTGCCAATATTGCACCTCACTGCCAGCTTTTCTGGCCCATCATCCCTTACTGAGAACAGATTAGCGGGTACCTGCTAGTCAAAGGGGGGGGGTCTATGTGCTCTCGGTGAGAAAGCAGTCTCAGAACAATTAGCGATCACTGTTGACAAGTCTCGCAGGTGACCTTCCGAAACTAAAACGTGATCACATCCATGTTAACTGATTTAATGTGTGTCTCGCTGGGCAATAAAAGGAGCAGTACTGCATCTATTTCGACATCGCCACCAAAGGTCGAGTATTTCCAAGAATTACATTTTTAATTTTACATCTTTACACCCAGGAAATAAACTCCGCTTTCAGAAAAATAAAAATATTGTGAAAAATATCAGACGTGTTTTAAGGTAACAATGCAGCAGGATTTTTATTTCTGCCGTCGCAGAGGCGGCCCTCTATTCAGCTAGAAGTAGTGTTAGGGGGAAAGTCCTCTATCCCATTTAATTTTATAGGTGGTGGGGTGGCGTGGTTTAGAAAGCAGGGGGCCAGAGCCATAATCCCAGCTATTCCGTTTGACCAAAGTATGTGATCGTGGGCAGAACCAGGGCGTAACACCAGCTTCTCCCCATAGTGTGTACAATTGGGCATAAGAGGGTCCATTCCCTTGTTTGTAAAAATGTGAGCATTTAAATGCAGCTTAGTCTGTAAACAAAGAAAATCTGAAAACGCATGTTAATTTTAAAATACTTCACTCATCAGCGTCCTGTGACGTCAGACCATTTTATTCTGCACTGCTCTCACCTTCTAAACTCACACCAGAAACACCTGTCTGTGTGAAGCTAAACCTGTGACGCACAATGAAATAGAGGGTGAGGGTGGGAGGTCTTAACTTAAAACAGTGCACCAGGTCCTGGAGAGTTTACAGGGAAATCCTTCCGCCTGGGGGCGGCAGGGTCCTCCCCATCCCCCACGCCCCTTTCACAATACTCACGCGCCAACCCGGTGTTGCAATGTGCTATGAAAGAGGGGAGGGAGGGGGGTTTAAAATAACGCGGGAGTTTCCCACATGGGTTCTATATAAAGACCCACATGCCCTATGGATCTCGGACTGGCAGTCTATCACCAGGGACATAAGACAGAGAGCTAGGAGAAGAGACCAGCATAACAGCCAAGAAGACAAGCGTGAACAGGGAAACGTACACCGAGAGGGGAGCACGCCAACGTCATCATGAGCGCCTCCGATCCTTCCAAGGAGACCCCCACTTCATTCAACCCTGGATATGCCCCAGTGTATGGAACTGAAGAGCCCATTCCTGGATATCCCCCAGTGTATGGAGCAGGACCCATGCCTGATGTCAATGCGGGGTATACCAGCCCGCCCTACAACTCAGGTTACCCCTACGGGCACAGCGCGGTGGTGACGACCCAGCCAATGGTGATTGTGGCCCCGCCGCGTGCCTACGAGAAGGACTACCTGCGCTACTCGCTATTCACTATGCTCTGCTGCTGCCTGCCCATCGGTATAGGAGCTCTTATCTACTCCATTAAAGTAAGTGTGCAAACAATTATATCTTCCAGTGCTTAGTGGGACGAAAAATGTACAGCAGAGGTACCTAAAGGGGCGTGGCACAAAATAAGCGTAACTAGGATCATTTCCAAGAGGCATGAGCTATGTAATTAAGGGTGTGACTTAAAACGTGTAAACTAAAAGGCTGTGCTTCACACAGAGTGTAACCTGTCCAATGTTTTGTTGCCTTCTGTGAGTTTTCTGTTATCGCATCCAGACATGTCACATAGCAGCAAACACAAATACCTGAAACAAGCCAAACTGGTCAGCTGTACCAAATAAACAACTACTATTTTTTTGTGAATGATTCCAATTGGCATATTGGTGACCATTACACTACAGCATAACAAAACGACAGAAGCACAATATCTTGAAAATCTCAAATCCTCCTAGGGAATGCAACATGGTAAACCTGAATTGTGCACAGGGATTGTATAGCTGACGTGCAACGCATTGAGGGTTTTTACAGACATGGGTGAGATATTGATCAGTGTTTTTTTTATGTATCTCTATATCTGTTATGTTATGTTATGTTACTGAGAATTTGATATAGCACGTAGCTCGTCCCCGAAAGGGCATCTCGGCACTGAGGTAGTAAAAAAGTGTAGAGTGAGCATTTAAATCAGCCAGGTTTTAGGCTGTTTTTTAAAGCCACAAAGACAGTGCAAGTCCTGATGGCAAATGGGTGTTTATTCTAGTGGTGTGGGGCCACAGAGGTAGAGGCTCGTCCTCCGAAGGATGTGCAGATACATCGAGGGCAAAGAAGGAGCTTGTTCCTTGATCTAAGATTTCTGTCCGGACCATAGGGTGCCGATTTGTCCTGAAGGCATTTGGGCCCCTTCCGGTGCTTCTATAGCACAAACCTGCCAAAAGGCAGTGCCGCCGTGTACAGGGTTAGAGTCACAGAGTAAACGGAGAGGATGCTTAGTGCCTTGAGATGTAAAGAGCTGAGTCTTGAACCCTTTCCCAAGTTAGAGAAAGGAGTGGTCCTGACGGATACAGTGATGTTGTTCCAGATTCTGAGTGCTTAGAAGGAAAGCTTCTGCTGTCTGGTTTATTCTTTTTTACACTTCTTAGTCTGCAGTTTGATGTTGTCTCGGATGTGGGTGTGCTGAGAACCACCAGAGATGGTGAGACGTGTCTGCAGATAAGTGGGGCTGCTAGTCGCAATGGCTTTGTAACTGATGCAGCTGGTTTTGAAGATTGTGTGGCTCGACAAGGGAAGCTAATAGGCTCCATCAGGCTGGGGGAGATGTGGTTATATATCTTCAAGTCCTGGAGGAGATGTGTTATGGCGTGTTGGATGCTTTTAAGGGGTGACATTGTCGATTCTGAAAGACCAAGGAGTAGGGCATTACCACCAACCAGATGCAAGGGCATGAAGGCCTGAATAGCAATTCTTAAATCAGATGCAGGAAGAAACCGTTTCACATTTAAAGAGAGGGATGGAACCAGGTGGTCTTTGTTTTTTTGTAATGTGTTCCTTGAAGGTGAGGATGTATCCAAATGACTTGTCATTCATTGAAAAGTTAGGATTCAAAGCCGATGGAAAGGCATTGGTAGAGGCATTTGGACCGCAGCCTAGAACGGATAGAAGCTAACATCATCAGCTGAGCAGTTTATCTGCAGCTTACACGCAACATCTTGACTCAGTGTTGTCAGCTCTAGCAGCAACAAATAGATTGACAAAAATAAATGAGTTTACATAAAACATCCAGAGGGGGATAATACATGTACTTCATCAGTTTTGCATTGGGGACACTTTTTCATTCACTTTTGCTTTACTCGAATGTTCACCAACTTTACTTTTTCATTTTTTTAGATAATATATAAAACATCACATAGGTTTAGTAATCAAATATTGAGGACTCTTGGGCTAGATTCAATTCACATACCATTAGAGAACCATGGGGGCTCAGTATTTCTGTAGATGTTTTTTAACTGAATATGGTGGGCTCTGAGTTCTCTCATGGTTGTCACAGTACATGGTGCCACAGGATTAATTTAAGTCCCGGTGCCACGCCTACAAAACACAGCAAAAAGCTGGTTGGATGCCTGGGCTGAGCTGCTTGGCGCGGCGCCTCTCTGTGGGAGGACTCTGTCTTCCCATTGGAGCAGGTGTTGCCCTTTCCCGGGCCTCTTGCTCTGTTGCTATTTTTGTGCTTGTAAGACATTCACATACATTGTTACTTCCTATAAAGTCTGACCTGCTGTTATTGTAGGAGTAATGACTTGTATCAGAAAAGCTTCCTCAAGCCCAGCCTTCACAGATACATTAAGGGTGGGCCAGTGCATAGATAGGCCTTATGCCGCCCATGGTGGCGCCTGTGTTTGCTGCCCGCTGTGGCTGTATGTGAGAGCGGGAGGGTGCTGCTGAGTCCTGCGAAGGCCGCAGGTAAGCACTGAGGTGGAGGCCACCGCCCCCAAAAACCCATGCTGCCCGGGGTAGAATGCCCCCCCTGGCTATGTCACTTGGGTGGGTGGAACTCGTGAAGTTTCACTTCGTAGGACTGCGCACAGTTAAATAACAAGCATTTGAAATGCAATAGGGCTCGCATTAGGAAAGTTTGAGCTATTGGTCTTATAAATGAAATTTTTTTTTATGTGTTATTTTTTAAAATAGCTAAATTAATAGCTTTGTCATTTACAATGCCAATAGTTCTAACTTTCGCAAACACCTATAGCATTTGTAATGCAACATGTTTTGTATTTACGTGACTTAGATGTATTGATATTACGAATAACAAGGGCTTTTAATTTTTTAAAATAATTAAATAATTTATTTAATTTGTAATGGCAATAGCTTAAACTTTTGTAAATAACTTTTGTGAAGATTATGTTCAGTGTTTTTTATTGTGACGAAAATCCAAGAACAGAAGTAAAATATTAACATCTTTTTGTGATTTGTAATAAAGCAAGAAAGCTTGAAAACCGCTTGAAACATTGAAAGAACATATTTGAACCAATGATGCTGTGGTTGCGCTGAGTGATGCTGTGGTTGCGCTGAGTGATGCTGTGGTTGCGCTGAGTGATGCTGTGGTTGCGCTGAGTGATGCTGTGGTTGCGCTGAGTGATGCTGTGGTTGCGCTGAGTGATGCTGTGGTTGCGCTGAGTGATGCTGTGGTTGCGCTGAGTGATGCTGTGGTTGCGCTGAGTGACGCTGTGGTTGCGCTGAGTGACGCTGTGGTTGCGCTGAGTGACGCTGTGGTTGCGCTGAGTGACGCTGTGGTTGCGCTGAGTGACGCTGTGGTTGCGCTGAGTGACGCTGTGGTTGCGCTGAGTGACGCTGTGGTTGCGCTGAGTGACGCTGTGGTTGCGCTGAGTGACGCTGTGGTTGCGCTGAGTGACGCTGTGGTTGCGCTGAGTGACGCTGTGGTTGCGCTGAGTGACGCTGTGGTTGCGCTGAGTGACGCTGTGGTTGCGCTGAGTGACGCTGTGGTTGCGCTGAGTGACGCTGTGGTTGCGCTGAGTGACGCTGTGGTTGCGCTGAGTGATGTGTGCATTGGTGGAGCTGTGTGGTGGGTGCCTCGGTGGAGCTCTGTGGTGGGTGCATCAGTAACACTGTGTGGTGGGTGCATTGGTGGAGCTTAGTGGGTGCATCGGTGGAGCTGGGTGGTGGGTGCATCGGTGGAGCTGGGTGGTGGGTGCCTCGGTGGAGCTGTGTGGTGGGTGCATCGTTGGAGCTGTGTGGTGGGTGCCTCATTGGAGCTGTGTGGTGGGTGCCTCATTGGAGCTGTGTGGTGGGTGCCTCGGTGGAGCTGTGTGGTTGGTGCATCGGTGGAGCTGTGTGGTGGGTGCATCGTTGGAGCTGTGTGGTGGGTGCCTTGGTGGAGATGTATGGTGGGTGCCTTGGTGGAGATGTATGGTTGGTGCATCGGTGGAGCTGTGTCGGTGGAGCTGGGTGGTGGGTGCATCAGTGGAGCTGGGTGATGGGTGCATCGGTGGAGCTGTGTCGGTGGAGCTGTGTGGCTGGTGCATCGGTGGAGCTGTGTGGTTGGTGCATCGGTGGAGCTGGGTGGTGGGTGCATCGGTGGAGCTGGGTGGTGGGTGCATCGGTGGAGCTGGGTGATGGGTGCATCGGTGGAGCTGTGTCGGTGGAGCTGTGTCGGTGGAGCTGTGTGGTGGCTGCATCGGTGGAGCTCTGTGGTGGGTGCATCAGTAACGCTGTGTGGTGGGTGCATTGGTGGAGCTTAGTGGGTGCATCGGTGGAGCTGGGTGGTGGGTGCATCGGTGGAGCTGGGTGGTGGGTGCCTCGGTGGAGCTGTGTGGTGGGTGCATCGTTGGAGCTGTGTGGTGGGTGCCTCATTGGAGCTGTGTGGTGGGTGCCTCGGTGGAGCTGTGTGGTTGGTGCATCGGTGGAGCTGTGTGGTGGGTGCATCGTTGGAGCTGTGTGGTGGGTGCCTTGGTGGAGATGTATGGTGGGTGCCTTGGTGGAGATGTATGGTTGGTGCATCGGTGGAGCTGTGTCGGTGGAGCTGGGTGGTGGGTGCATCAGTGGAGCTGGGTGATGGGTGCATCGGTGGAGCTGTGTCGGTGGAGCTGGGTGGTGGGTGCATCGGTGGAGCTGGGTGATGGGTGCATCGGTGGAGCTGTGTCGGTGGAGCTGTGTGGTTGGTGCATCGGTGGAGCTGTGTGGTTGGTGCATCGGTGGAGCTGGGTGGTGGGTGCATCGGTGGAGCTGGGTGGTGGGTGCATCGGTGGAGCTGGGTGATGGGTGCAACGGTGGAGCTGTGTCGGTGGAGCTGTGTGGTGGCTGCATCGGTGGAGCTGTGTGGTGGGTGCATCGGTGGAGCTGTGTGGTGGGTGCATCGGTGAAGCTGTGTGGTGGGTCGTTCGGTGGAGCTGTGTGGTGGGTGCCTCGTTGGAGCTGTGTGGTGGGTGCCTTGGTGGAGCTGTATGGTGGGTGCCTTGGTGGAGCTGTATGGTGGGTGCCTCGGTGGAGCTGTGTGGTTGGTGCATCGGTGGAGCTGTGTCGGTGGAGCTGGGTGGTGGGTGCATCGGTGGAGCTGGGTGATAGGTGCATCGGTGGAGCTGTGTCGGTGGAGCTGTGTGGTGGCTGCATCGGTGGAGCTGTGTGGTTGGTGCATCGGTGGAGCTGTGTCTGTGAAGCTGGGTGGTGGCTGCATCGGTGGAGCTGGGTGGTGGCTGCATCGGTGAAGCTGTGTGGTGGGTCGTTCGGTGGAGCTGTGTGGTGGGTGCCTCGGTGGAGCTGTGTGGTGGGTGCATTGGTGGAGCTGTGTGGTGGGTGCATCGGTGGAGCTGTGTGGTGGGTGCCTCGGTGGAGCTGTGTGGTGGGTGCATCGGTAACGCAGTGTGGTGGGTGCCTCGGAGGAGCTGTGTGGTGGGTGCCTCGGAGGAGCTGTGTGGTGGGTGCATCGGTGGAGCTGTGTGGTGGGTGCATCAGTGGAGCTGTGTTGGTGGAGGTGGGTGCATCGGTGGAGCTGGGTGCATCGGTGGAGCTGTGTCGGTGGAGCTGTGTGGTGGCTGCATCGGTGGAGCTGTGTGGTGGGTGCCTTGGTGGAGCTCTGTGGTGGGTGCCTCGGTGGAGCTCTGTGGTGGGTGCATTGGTAACGCTGTGTGGTGGGTGCATTGGTGGAGCTTAGTGGGTGCATCGGTGGAGCTGTGTGGTGGGTGCCTCGGTGGAGCTGTGTGGTGGGTGCCTCGGTGGAGCTGTGTGGTGGGTGCCTCGGTGGAGCTGTGTGGTGGGTGCATCGGTGGAGCTGGGTGCCTCGGTGGAGCTGTATGGTGAGTGCCTCAGTGGAGCTGTATGGTGAGTGCCTCAGTGGAGCTGTATGGTAGGTGCATCGGTGGAGCTGTGTGGTGGGTGCATCAGTGGAGCTGTGTCGGTGGAGGTGGGTGCATCGGTGGAGCTGTGTCGGTGGAGCTGTGTGGTGGCTTAATCGGTGGAGCTGTGTGGTGGGTGCCTCGGTGAAGCTCTGTGGTGGGTGCATCAGTAACGCTTTGTGGTGGGTGCATTGGTGGAGCTTAGTGGGTGCATCGGTGGAGCTGTGTGGTGGGTGCATCGGTGGAGCTGTGTGGTGGGTGCATCGGTGGAGCTGTGTGGTGGGTGCATCGGTGGAGCTGTGTGGTGGGTGCATCGGTGGAGCTGTGTGGTGGGTGCATCGGTGGAGCTGTGTGGTGGGTGCATCAGCGGAGCTGTGTGGTGTGTACATCGGCTGAGCTGTGTGGTGTGTACATCGGCGGAGCTGGGTGGTGGGTGCATCTGCGGAGCTGGGTGGTGGGTGCATCGGCGGAGCTGTGTGGTGTGTACATCGGCGGAGCTGGGTGGTGGGTGCATCGGCGAAGCTGTGTGGTGGGTGCTTCGGTGGAGCTGTGTGGTGGGTGCTTCGGTGGAGCTGTGTGGTGGGTGCTTCGGTGGAGCTGTGTGGTGGGTGCTTCGGTGGAGCTGTGTGGTGGGTGCTTCGGTGGAGCTGTGTGGTGGGTGCTTCGGTGGAGCTGTGTGGTGGGTGCATCGGTGGAGCTGTGTGGTGGGTGCATCGGTGAAGCTGTGTGGTGGGTCGTTCGGTGGAGCTGTGTGGTGGGTGCCTCGTTGGAGCTGTGTGGTGGGTGCCTCGTTGGAGCTGTGTGGTGGGTGCCTCGGTGGAGCTGTGTGGTTGGTGCATCGGTGGAGCTGTGTGGTTGGTGCATCGGTGGAGCTGTGTCGGTGGAGCTGGGTGGTGGGTGCATCAGTGGAGCTGGGTGATAGGTGGAGCTGTGTGGTGGCTGCATCGGTGGAGCTGTGTGGTTGGTGCATCGGTGGAGCTGTGTCTGTGGAGCTGGGTGGTGGCTGCATCGGTGGAGCTGGGTGGTGGCTGCATCAGTGAAGCTGTGTGGTGGGTCGTTCGGTGGAGCTGTGTGGTGGGTGCCTCGGTGGAGCTGTGTGGTGGGTGCATTGGTGGAGCTGTGTGGTGGGTGCATCGGTGGAGCTGTGTGGTGGGTGCCTCGGTGGAGCAGTGTGGTGGGTGCCTCGGTGGAGCAGTGTGGTGGGTGCATCGGAGGAGCTGTATGGTGGGTGGCTCGGAGGAGCTGTATGGTGGGTGCCTCGGAGGAGCTGTGTGGTGGGTGCATCGGTGGAGCTGGGTGGTGGGCGCCTTGGTGGAGCTGTATGGTGAGTGCCTCGGTGGAGCTGTATGGTGGGTGCATCGGTGGAGCTGTGTGGTGGGTGCATCAGTGGAGCTGTGTTGGTGGAGGTGGGTGCATCGGTGGAGCTGGGTGCATCGGTGGAGCTGTGTCGGTGGAGCTGTGTGGTGGCTGCATCGGTGGAGCTGTGTGGTGGGTGCCTCGTTGGAGCTGTGTGGTGGGTGCCTCGGTGGAGCTGTATGGTGGGTGCCTCGGTGGAGCTGTGTGGTTGGTGCATCGGTGGAGCTGTGTGGTTGGTGCATCGGTGGAGCTGTGTCGGTGGAGCTGGGTGGTGGGTGCATCAGTGGAGCTGGGTGATAGGTGGAGCTGTGTGGTGGCTGCATCGGTGGAGCTGTGTGGTTGGTGCATCGGTGGAGCTGTGTCTGTGGAGCTGGGTGGTGGCTGCATCGGTGGAGCTGGGTGGTGGCTGCATCGGTGAAGCTGTGTGGTGGGTCGTTCGGTGGAGCTGTGTGGTGGGTGCCTCGGTGGAGCTGTGTGGTGGGTGCATTGGTGGAGCTGTGTGGTGGGTGCATTGGTGGAGCTGTGTGGTGGGTGCCTCGGTGGAGCTGTGTGGTGGGTGCCTCGGTGGAGCAGTGTGGTGGGTGCCTCGGTGGAGCAGTGTGGTGGGTGCCTCGGTGGAGCAGTGTGGTGGGTGCATCGGAGGAGCTGTATGGTGGGTGGCTCGGAGGAGCTGTATGGTGGGTGCCTCGGTGGAGCTGTGTGGTGGGAGCATCGGTGGAGCTGTGTGGTTGGTGCATCGGTGGAGCTGTGTCGGTGGAGCTGGGTGGTGGGTGCATCGGAGCTGGGTGATGGGTGCATCGGTGGAGCTGTGTCGGTGGAGCTGTGTGGTTGGTGCATCGGTGGAGCTGTGTGGTTGGTGCATCGGTGGAGCTGGGTGGTGGGTGCATCGGTGGAGCTGGGTGGTGGGTGCATCGGTGGAGCTGGGTGATGGGTGCATCGGTGGAGCTGTGTCGGTGGAGCTGTGTGGTGGCTGCATCGGTGGAGCTGTGTGGTGGGTGCATCGGTGGAGCTGTGTGGTGGGTGCATCGGTGAAGCTGTGTGGTGGGTCGTTCGGTGGAGCTGTGTGGTGGGTGCCTCATTGGAGCTGTGTGGTGGGTGCCTTGGTGGAGCTGTGTGGTGGGTGCCTTGGTGGAGCTGTGTGGTGGGTGCATCGGTGGAGCTGTGTGGTTGGTGCATCGTTGGAGCTGTGTGGTGGGTGCATCGTTGGAGCTGTGTGGTGGGTGCCTTGGTGGAGATGTATGGTGGGTGCCTTGGTGGAGATGTATGGTTGGTGCATCGGTGGAGCTGTGTCGGTGGAGCTGGGTGGTGGGTGCATCAGTGGAGCTGGGTGATGGGTGCATCGGTGGAGCTGTGTCGGTGGAGCTGTGTGGCTGGTGCATCGGTGGAGCTGTGTGGTTGGTGCATCGGTGGAGCTGGGTGGTGGGTGCATCGGTGGAGCTGGGTGGTGGGTGCATCGGTGGAGCTGGGTGATGGGTGCATCGGTGGAGCTGTGTCGGTGGAGCTGTGTGGTGGCTGCATCGGTGGAGCTGTGTGGTGGGTGCATCGGTGAAGCTGTGTGGTGGGTCGTTCGGTGGAGCTGTGTGGTGGGTGCCTCATTGGAGCTGTGTGGTGGGTGCCTTGGTGGAGCTGTGTGGTGGGTGCCTTGGTGGAGCTGTGTGGTGGGTGCCTTGGTGGAGCTGTGTGGTTGGTGCATCGGTGGAGCTGTGTGGTGGGTGCATCGTTGGAGCTGTGTGGTGGGTGCATCGTTGGAGCTGTGTGGTGGGTGCATCGGTGGAGATGTATGGTGGGTGCCTTGGTGGAGATGTATGGTGGTGCATCGGTGGAGCTGTGTCGGTGGAGCTGGGTGGTGGGTGCATCGGTGGAGCTGGGTGATGGGTGCATCGGTGGAGCTGTGTCGGTGGAGCTGTGTGGTTGGTGCATCGGTGGAGCTGTGTGGTTGGTGCATCGGTGGAGCTGGGTGGTGGGTGCATCGGTGGAGCTGGGTGGTGGGTGCATCGGTGGAGCTGGGTGGTGGGTGCATCGGTGGAGCTGGGTGATGGGTGCATCGGTGGAGCTGTGTCGGTGGAGCTGTGTGGTGGGTGCATCGGTGGAGCTGTGTGGTGGGTGCATCGGTGGAGCTGTGTGGTGGGTGCATCGGTGAAGCTGTGTGGTGGGTCGTTCGGTGGAGCTGTGTGGTGGGTGCCTCGTTGGAGCTGTGTGGTGGGTGCCTCGTTGGAGCTGTGTGGTGGGTGCCTTGGTGGAGCTGTGTGGTGGGTGCCTCGGTGGAGCTGTGTGGTTGGTGCATCGGTGGAGCTGTGTCGGTGGAGCTGGGTGGTGGGTGCATCGGTGGAGCTGGGTGATAGGTGCATCAGTGGAGCTGTGTCGGTGGAGCTGTGTGGTGGCTGCATCGGTGGAGCTGTGTGGTTGGTGCATCGGTGGAGCTGTGTCTGTGAAGCTGGGTGGTGGCTGCATCGGTGGAGCTGGGTGGTGGCTGCATCGGTGAAGCTGTGTGGTGGGTCGTTCGGTGGAGCTGCGTGGTGGGTGCCTCGGTGGAGCTGTGTGGTGGGTGCATTGGTGGAGCTGTGTGGTGGGTGCATCGGTGGAGCTGTGTGGTGGGTGCATCGGTGGAGCTGTGTGGTGGGTGCCTCGGTGGAGCTGTGTGGTGGGTGCATCGGTAACGCAGTGTGGTGGGTGCCTCGGAGGAGCTGTGTGGTGGGTGCCTCGGAGGAGCTGTGTGGTGGGTGCCTCGGAGGAGCTGTGTGGTGGGTGCCTCGGAGGAGCTGTGTGGTGGGTGCCTCGGAGGAGCTGTGTGGTGGGTGCATCGGTGGAGCTGTGTGGTGGGTGCATCAGTGGAGCTGTGTCGGTGGAGCTGTGTGGTGGCTGCATCGGTGGAGCTGTGTGGTGGGTGCCTTGGTGGAGCTCTGTGGTGGGTGCCTCGGTGGAGCTCTGTGGTGGGTGCATTGGTAACGCTGTGTGGTGGGTGCATTGGTGGAGCTTAGTGGGTGCCTCGGTGGAGCTGTGTGGTGGGTGCCTCGGTGGAGCTGTGTGGTGGGTGCCTCGGTGGAGCTGTGTGGTGGGTGCCTCGGTGGAGCTGTGTGGTGGGTGCATCGGTGGAGCTGGGTGCCTCGGTGGAGCTGTATGGTGAGTGCCTCAGTGGAGCTGTATGGTAGGTGCATCGGTGGAGCTGTGTGGTGGGTGCATCAGTGGAGCTGTGTCGGTGGAGGTGGGTGCATCGGTGGAGCTGTGTCGGTGGAGCTGTGTGGTGGCTTAATTGGTGGAGCTGTGTGGTGGGTGCCTCGGTGAAGCTCTGTGGTGGGTGCATCAGTAACGCTTTGTGGTGGGTGCATTGGTGGAGCTTAGTGGGTGCATCGGTGGAGCTGTGTGGTGGGTGCATCGGTGGAGCTGTGTGGTGGGTGCATCGGTGGAGCTGTGTGGTGGGTGCATCGGTGGAGCTGTGTGGTGGGTGCATCGGTGGAGCTGTGTGGTGGGTGCATCGGTGGAGCTGTGTGGTGGGTGCATCGGTGGAGCTGTGTGGTGGGTGCATCGGTGGAGCTGTGTGGTGGGTGCATCAGCGGAGCTGTGTGGTGTGTACATCGGCTGAGCTGTGTGGTGTGTACATCGGCGGAGCTGGGTGGTGGGTGCATCTGCGGAGCTGGGTGGTGGGTGCATCGGCGGAGCTGTGTGGTGTGTACATCGGCGGAGCTGGGTGGTGGGTGCATCGGCGGAGCTGGGTGGTGGGTGCATCGGCGAAGCTGTGTGGTGGGTGCTTCGGTGGAGCTGTGTGGTGGGTGCTTCGGTGGAGCTGTGTGGTGGGTGCTTCGGTGGAGCTGTGTGGTGGGTGCTTCGGTGGAGCTGTGTGGTGGGTGCTTCGGTGGAGCTGTGTGGTGGGTGCTTCGGTGGAGCTGTGTGGTGGGTGCTTCGGTGGAGCTGTGTGGTGGGTGCTTCGGTGGAGCTGTGTGGTGGGTGCATCGGTGGAGCTGTGTGGTGGGTGCATCGGTGAAGCTGTGTGGTGGGTCGTTCGGTGGAGCTGTGTGGTGGGTGCCTCGTTGGAGCTGTGTGGTGGGTGCCTCGGTGGAGCTGTATGGTGGGTGCCTCGGTGGAGCTGTGTGGTTGGTGCATCGGTGGAGCTGTGTGGTTGGTGCATCGGTGGAGCTGTGTCGGTGGAGCTGGGTGGTGGGTGCATCAGTGGAGCTGGGTGATAGGTGGAGCTGTGTGGTGGCTGCATCGGTGGAGCTGTGTGGTTGGTGCATCGGTGGAGCTGTGTCTGTGGAGCTGGGTGGTGGCTGCATCGGTGGAGCTGGGTGGTGGCTGCATCAGTGAAGCTGTGTGGTGGGTCGTTCGGTGGAGCTGTGTGGTGGGTGCCTCGGTGGAGCTGTGTGGTGGGTGCATTGGTGGAGCTGTGTGGTGGGTGCATCGGTGGAGCTGTGTGGTGGGTGCCTCGGTGGAGCTGTGTGGTGGGTGCCTCGGTGGAGCAGTGTGGTGGGTGCCTCGGTGGAGCAGTGTGGTGGGTGGCTCGGAGGAGCTGTATGGTGGGTGCCTCGGAGGAGCTGGGTGGTGGGCGCCTTGGTGGAGCTGTATGGTGAGTGCCTCGGTGGAGCTGTATGGTGGGTGCATCGGTGGAGCTGTGTGGTGGGTGCATCAGTGGAGCTGTGTTGGTGGAGCTGGGTGCATCGGTGGAGCTGGGTGCATCGGTGGAGCTGTGTCGGTGGAGCTGTGTGGTGGCTGCATCGGTGGAGCTGTGTGGTGGGTGCCTCGTTGGAGCTGTGTGGTGGGTGCCTCGGTGGAGCTGTATGGTGGGTGCCTCGGTGGAGCTGTGTGGTTGGTGCATCGGTGGAGCTGTGTGGTTGGTGCATCGGTGGAGCTGTGTCGGTGGAGCTGGGTGGTGGGTGCATCAGTGGAGCTGGGTGATAGGTGGAGCTGTGTGGTGGCTGCATCGGTGGAGCTGTGTGGTTGGTGCATCGGTGGAGCTGTGTCTGTGGAGCTGGGTGGTGGCTGCATCAGTGGAGCTGGGTGGTGGCTGCATCGGTGGAGCTGTGTGGTGGGTGCCTCGGTGGAGCTGTGTGGTGGGTGCATTGGTGGAGCTGTGTGGTGGGTGCCTCGGTGGAGCTGTGTGGTGGGTGCCTCGGTGGAGCAGTGTGGTGGGTGCCTCGGTGGAGCAGTGTGGTGGGTGCATCGGAGGAGCTGTATGGTGGGTGGCTCGGAGGAGCTGTATGGTGGGTGCCTCGGAGGAGCTGTGTGGTGGGTGCATCGGTGGAGCTGGGTGGTGGGCGCCTTGGTGGAGCTGTATGGTGAGTGCCTTGGTGGAGCTGTATGGTGGGTGCATCGGTGGAGCTGTGTGGTGGGTGCATCAGTGGAGCTGTGTTGGTGGAGGTGGGTGCATCGGTGGAGCTGGGTGCATCGGTGGAGCTGTGTCGGTGGAGCTGTGTGGTGGCTGCATCGGTGGAGCTGTGTGGTGGGTGCCTTGGTGGAGCTCTGTGGTGGGTGCCTCGGTGGAGCTCTGTGGTGGGTGCATCGGTAACGCTGTGTGGTGGGTGCATTGGTGGAGCTTAGTGGGTGCATCGGTGGAGCTGTGTGGTGGGTGCATCGGTGGAGCTGTGTGGTGGGTGCCTCGGTGGAGCTGTGTGGTGGGTGCCTCGGAGCTGTGTGGTGGGTGCCTCGGTGGAGCTGTGTGGTGGGTGCCTCGGTGGAGCTGTGTGGTGGGTGCATCGGTGGAGCTGGGTGCCTTGGTGGAGCTGTATGGTGAGTGACTCAGTGGAGCTGTATGGTAGGTGCATCGGTGGAGCTGTGTGGTGGGTGCATCAGTGGAGCTGTGTCGGTGGAGGTGGGTGCATCGGTGGAGCTGGGTGCATCGGTGGAGCTGTGTCGGTGGAGCTGTGTGGTGGCTTAATCGGTGGAGCTGTGTGGTGGGTGCCTCGGTGGAGCTCTGTGGTGGGTGCATCAGTAACGCTGTGTGGTGGGTGCATTGGTGGAGCTTAGTGGGTGCATCGGTGGAGCTGTGTGGTGGGTGCATCGGTGGAGCTGTGTGGTGGGTGCATCGGTGGAGCTGTGTGGTGGGTGCATCGGTGGAGCTGTGTGGTGGGTGCATCGGTGGAGCTGTGTGGTGGGTGCATCGGTGGAGCTGTGTGGTGGGTGCATCGGTGGAGCTGTGTGGTGGGTGCATCGGTGGAGCTGTGTGGTGGGTGCATCGGTGGAGCTGTGTGGTGGGTGCATCGGTGGAGCTGTGTGGTGGGTGCATCGGTGGAGCTGTGTGGTGGGTGCATCGGCGGAGCTGGGTGGTGTGTACATCGGCGGAGCTGGGTGGTGTGTACATCGGCGGAGCTGGGTGGTGGCTGCATCGGCGGAGCTGTGTGGTGGGTGCTTCGGTGGAGCTGTGTGGTGGGTGCTTCGGTGGAGCTGTGTGGTGGGTGCATCGGTGGAGCTGTGTGGTGGGTGCATCGGTGGAGCTGTGTCGGTGGAGCTGTGTGGTGGCTGCATCGGTGGAGCTGTGTGGTGGGTGCATTGGTGGAGCTGTGTGGTGGCTGCATCGGTGGAGCTGTGTGGTGGCTGCCTCGGTGGAGCTGTGTGGTGGCTGCCTCGGTGGAGCTGTGTGGTGGGTGCCTCGGTGGAGCTGTGTGGTGGGTGCATTGGTAGAGCTGTGTGGTGGGTGCCTCGGCGGAGCTGTGTGGTGGGTGCCTCGGCGGAGCTGTGTGGTGGGTGTGCATCTGTGGAGCTGGGTGGTGGGTGCATCTGTGGAGCTGGGTGGTGGGTGCATCTGTGGAGCTGTGTGGTGGGTGCTTCGGTGGAGCTGTGTGGTGGGTGCTTCGGTGGAGCTGTGTGGTGGGTGCATCGGTGGAGCTGTGTGGTGGGTGCATCGGTGGAGCGGTGTCGGTGGAGCTGTGTGGTGGCTGCATCGGTGGAGCTGTGTGGTGGGTGCCTCGGTGGAGCTTTGTGGTGGGTGCCTCGGTGGAGCTGTGTGGTGGGTACATTGGTGGAGCTGTGTGGTGGGTGCATTGGTGGAGCTGTGTGGTGGGTGCATTGGTGGAGCTGTGTGGTGGGTGCCTCGGTGGAGCTGTGTGGTGGGTGCCTCGGTGGAGCTGTGTGGTGGGTGCTTCGGTGGAGCTGTGTGGTGGGTGCTTCGGTCGAGCTGTGTGGTGGGTACATCTGTGGAGCTGTGTGGTGGGTACATCTGTGGAGCTGTGTGGTGGGTGCATCGGTGGAGCTGTGTGGTGGGTGCATCGGTGGAGCTGTGTGGTGGGTGCCTCGGCGGAGCTGTGTGGTGGGTGCCTCGGAGGAGCTGTGTGGTGGGTGCCTCGGAGGAGCTGTGTGGTGGGTGCCTCGGAGGAGCTGTGTGGTGGGTGCCTCGGTGGAGCTGTGTGGTGGGTGCCTCGGTGGAGCTGTATGGTGGGTGCCTCGGTGGAGCTGTATGGTGGGTGCCTCGGTGGAGCTGTATGGTGGGTGCCTTGGTGGAGCTGTATGGTGAGTGCCTCGGTGGAGCTGTGTGGTGGGTGCATCGGTGGAGCTGTGTGGTGGGTGCATCGGTGGAGCTGTATGGTGGGTGCCTCAGTGGAGCTGTGTGGTGGGTGCCTCGGTGGAGCTGTGTGGTGGGTGCCTCGGTGGAGCTGTGTGGTGGGTGCATCGGTAACGCTGTGTGGTGGGTGCATTGGTAACGCTGTGTGGTGGGTGCATTGGTGGAGCTGTGTGGTGGGTGCATTGGTGGAGCTGTGTGGTGGGTGCATCGGTGGAGCTGTGTGGTGGGTGCATCGGTGGAGCTGTGTGGTGGGTGCATCGGAGGAGCTGTATGGTGGGTGCCTCGGTGGAGCTGTGTGGTGGGTGCATCGGTGGAACTGGGTGGTGGGTGCCTTGGTGGAGCTGTATGGTGAGTGCCTCGGTGGAGCTGTGTGGTGGGTGCATCGGTGGAGCTGTGTCGGTGGAGGTGGGTGCATGGGTGGATCGGTGGAGCTGTGTCGGTGGAGCTGTGTGGTGGGTGCCTCGGTGGAGCTGTGTGGTGGGTGCATCAGCGGAGCTGTGTGGTGGGTGCATCGGTGGTGGTGGGTGCATCAGTGAAGCTGGGTGGTGGGTGCATCGGTGGAGCTGTCTGGTGGGTTCTTCGGTGGAGCTTTGTGGTGGGTGCCTCGGTGGAGCTGTGTGGTGGGTGCATTGGTGGAGCTGTGTGGTGGGTGCATTGGTGGAGCTGTGTGGTGGGTGCATCGGTGGTACTGTGTGGTGGGTGCCTCGGTGGAGCTGTGTGGTGGGTGCATCGGTGGAGCTGTTTTGTGGGTGCATACCAACCAACGCTGCAGCCATCAGACATAAGTAAAATGTTTCAACACTGTTGCGGACCCAGCGGCGATACATTTTTAAGACCCATTAATTGTATGGCATCAAGCCCCTCATTGAAGGCCTAAAACAGCCAGCACACTGGAAAAGTTTCAACCCACCCTGGAACACCAGAAGTGACAGGCATACTCAGACAGTTCCACTAACCAGCCTTTGACCGACACAAGATTAGTCGGTGCAGGGTATTGTTTCACGACAGGGAAGCCAGAGAGGTCATTTGTGGAGTGGGTGGGGTCACAAGTGCTTGCATAAGCAGACTGGGGCTACAGGATAACTTTCTTTTCAAAGGTCACTAGGCACCCCGGCCTACCAGCAATTCGCTAGAAGCATAGCGAAGTCCGCGACATGGCGATTGTGTTAGAAGAAGCTCTATGCCTCAGAGTGCTGTGTATTAACCAGGACAGCAGAGAGAAAGAAACAGGGTCCCACGGCTCTCCTTAGCCTGGGGTTAGAGGTGTAGCCCCTTCCAAGACCGAGAATCACCCTCTGCTCACTTTACCACACACACACCGCTAGAGAGAAAGCTCGGACTGTGTCGACCACTGCTACAGTGTCCCCAACCACCAAACTGAACGTAGACCACAAAAAAGGCACTGCCCTACTTGCTGACCCATGGCCTTATCCCACCTGCTCCGGATACTGTAAGGAAATAAAAAGGGGAGGATTTCTCTGTACCAATGGTAAGCTATTTGGGATGAACTGCCTACACTTTTTTGCGCAAGAGCAACAATACGATACTGTCCAATATCGCCCTGCGGGACACATGGCCAGCAGCCCTGGCAGGCAAAAGCCCATTCCTTTCAGCACAGAAACACCACAAGCTGCTGAAGCTGCAAAGCAAAGGGGAATCGAAAATGAAATGTGACAAACTAAAGTGAGCCGATATTTTGGTTAACAAAACAGTGGTGCCGATAATAGTTTAATGTAAAAGCAATCAGAACCGTGGGCTCATTTTTCACACAAACATTAATTTCAACATTTCAAGCTTAACTCACCTGACCAGAGACAGCAGCAAAATGTGAGTCAAGTGGTGCATTTACCGAAATTTATCAGGACGGACTTTGAACGACAAAGACTGTCAGTGCAAATCAAGGGTGTGTTATAAATCAGACCTAAAATCCTCTCAAGCCGTATATTCCGTTTCTCATGTATGGAAGTGTACAATCCCTAAATAAAATGCCTGTCTCTAATTTCTTTATACCTCAAAGAAACAAGTTAAACAAGTTTTAAAAGGAGACACGGCCTCCGGCCGTGAAACTGAAAGTACGGCCAGCCGGTCGTGAATAATTAGGGGGTGAGAAATGCGCTGGGAGGGCTGCCTTTGATGTGGTAATGCGAGGCAGGCAGGCAGGCGGCTGGTGGCATTGTGCACGCGCTTTTTAGGGCTTGCGCTTGCGCAATCACCTAAAAAGCACATGCACTTCATGCAATCGCCAGTGGAATCGCCAGTGGTGGTTAACCTCTGGATAAGCCACATTAGAGCTTCGCCAGCTATGCGCATGCGCACGGCAGGCGAGCCCTAAAAACGGTGAGATTCCATGGAGTTCAGCGAGCGGGAGGCATTCGTGCTGTCATATCAGCGTGACTGCACCATGCAGAGCACCAGAGGGTGCAGCTTCTTTCTGCTGCTCAACTAGATTTTCTACTCAAGCTGCAGCTTTCTCACTGTGAATGGTTGTGACGTTCCACAAGTGCCCGCATGAAGAACATTTCACTGGGTGGTGTTCTAGCACCTGAAAATCAGGCTAGAAGATTCAAATTCCAGCCTGCCAACTTAACAATGGCAACCACGTATGACAAAAAACTCCACCACACAGCAGTTGGTGGAGATTTGTTTGAACCCCGTGTTACAAGCGTAACATGGAGCGGGAAAAACTCTGCAAACTCCGCCGGTGAAGTGGAGGCTATCGCCCACCTCTGAAATATAGGGAATTTGACCACAAAAAATCCAACTTATTAATCACGGTCATGATTTAATTTGGTATCAGTACCCACCTTGTTTTCGTTTAGCATAGCGCTTCATACTGCACTTCTATCGGCTGTAAATATAAAACGTCACTATTACCCTAATTGTTGTACTCAGTTTACAACTTTGAAAAGATGGAAGGCTGAGTCTGCCTTGTCTGAATTTGATCCTGTTACTCTCAGGTCAAAGAAAATGTCACCTGTGAGCATCACTTAACCAAACCGATTTGCCTTGCATTTCAATTAAATCTTTTAATCACTTTGTACTTTAAGGATACTTGTTTAAAGTGGCCAACATCACGCACAATAAACACATTGAATTGATCGTTATAAATCAGAAACCTAATAGAATTGGAGGGGGATTGGAGTTTATCAGATTTTTTAAAAAACGGTCAAAATTAAAACAAACACACTTCACTTGCACAAGGTGATGCCCTTCAGTCAGACAGAAAGAGAGCGGGTGGAGGAGGGGAGAGCTATTCACCTAATGGCAGAAAGGTATTGAAGCCCTCATTATTAGTTAGTAGCCCTGTAATTAATCTGATATGTCATACACCCGATAAAATCCCACTCCCCTGAGTCAGAATTTACTGGTGTTACAAAGATCTCCCAATCACGGCAGTTTGGGGAATAACATGCAGATTTTGGTGAAAGTAAATTCTGGCATTTTTCCATAATAAATATTTGCAGGTTTGACCTGACAATACTTATCACAAAATTGATAGTTGCAAAATGTGCGGTAAAAGGAGTTACCACACATATCATAATTAACCGGGTCACTCATGATGAGGGCCTTATGGTCAAACATGCAGAAAGTGACCTGCCACAAGCCAGCAACTTCCAAGACAATTACATAAATACACACATAACATAGTAGATCCCTGTGAAATCACGTAGTGGCCATTCACAGATGAGGAGTCTAGTGCGTCATTATAACTGCCCTTCTTTTTTGCCCGCGCATACCGCTCTGTGTTTACCTTGTACAGTATTATCCATTTACCCGTCTTCGACATCTCAATAATAACTGTATCAGGGCGTTCCCACCCTTAGATGCAGCGGCCCTACACATGTGTGGAATACATGGAGTCTGTTTTCTATCTTTATATATACTCTCTTGTCCCACTCCATACCCCTCCCTGCCCAGCACCTTTCTTCCAGGACTTCTGCAGATACCAAGCTTCTACAGATAGTCAAACACATGAGGCTGGTGGGAGGGAGCGAAGGGTAATGTGGCAGAGAAGACCACGGTTCAAAGTAATGAAGATTACCAGTAAGTAATAGGTTCATTACCACATGTGTATGGACCTAAACAAACAAGTCCAGTAGTTTTCTGAACTTCCTGCTTTTTAAAAAATGAATTCTCTGAAACTGAGGACCTGGAATCATTTGTCTGTCAAAAACCTTACCATCTGCAGCTCCTCCCCAGTCTTGTGAACCTTACAAAACTGGAGGAGAGCGAAGGCAGTTATTTTTAGGATTATTTTAAGGGTGAAAAGTCATCAGTTTCATTATTATAGGAAATCAGTTATACAGACCTTTCGCAGAAGTCCATCTGTTTTTTATTACTGAGTGAGTCAGATAAAACTTGCATTTACATTTTACATGTAGGCAGGCCCAGGTTGTGGAGGTGTTGTCTTTCAACACAATTTTCTAGATGTTGTGGTGCATGGTGATTCATTGCTTACACTTTACCGGGGGTGCATTACGTTTGCTTTAGGAGAGAGTGCACTGTTTCATCAACATAGCAAGGAGGCCAAGGGCCCTGCAGCAGGCAAGGCACGTAGCCCATTGAATAGAGGTTGGCGTTGTAAATGCAGCCGTGATCTGGGTTTATGGGGTCCTGGTGCCACTGGACCTGCTGCACCAATGGTAGATACACCCCTGCATTGTTTGGAGGAGGGTGGATGTTGGCAGGTTGGTTGTTGTGTGTCAAAACTCATCAGAGGAGGCATACTGTTTCAGTTATAAAGTGTTTGGGAAAGGAGGAGCCGGGTACGTATCAGACACCTGCTTCAGTATTGTGCACCAGGCGCTATATGGATTACATTTAGTGGCATTTGATTTCACCCTAACCTTGGGGAGAATGGCACTCTTTGGAGGAGAGTTCATGTGTGAGACAAAACCATCTGCTTTGCTGTGATACTTATTACACAATGCCAAAGTGTCCCATTTTCTATAGTCAGAAATATTTTTTCAGAAACCTGGTGGAATGTATGTTACTGCAGAGGTTCATAATTTCTATTCAGTAAGTAAGAGGATTTCTGATTGCTGGTAGAACTGTGAAAGTACATGAAAAGTGGCCAAATGCATGTATAAAAGCCACAGCCCCAGGTGTCTTCTTTCTAAATGTATGGTCTTTTCTGTCTTACAGACACGAGACGCCAATAACCTCGGGGACGCTACTCAGGCTCACGCGAACTCCCGCACAGCGCTGACGCTCAACAATGTTGCTCTTGGGATCGGAATCACCCTTACGCTGCTCTGGATGGCATGGTCTTTATATGTCAAAATCAATCTCTCCCAACAATAAAGCAACCATCATTATGGCTGACCCAGAGCACTGAACATTAACTGTCCATATCTACCTTCTCAGGAACCATTGTCTGCAGCTATGTATAGGTTTTTGTTGTGCATTCAGACACTGCACAGGGATTGTTTCTTACTCAGTGATGGCGTCTGTCATCATTCCTTGTCCAAAAGCCAGTCATGGAGTCTCTTTTGGTATAATGACAAGCATAGACTATGTATCGTCATGCGCTGAGTTACATATGAAATCACCATTCAGAAGCCTTTTTAGGATGTGAAGTTTTATGTTTACATTAGTTTATTGGTGTAGAATAGTTGCAAACAATACCTTTAGGGATTGAAAGGTGATCTGTTACTTGAATTTGTAAAGAAATGCACATTGTGAACATGAGATGAAAGGCAAGGTTAATACATAATAAGGTATTGTTATGGGGAATATAGGAAAGATGTACTGTGGACCAAATCTACTAAACTTTCATGCAATGCAAGATAACTTTCTGCACTGCATTTGTTAAAAGGGAGAGAGTGGAAATGTGCTGTATTTACTAAGACATGGTACATGTATGCTCTCTCCTCGCCCTGGCGCACCGGTAGCAGCCCAAGGCGAACACAGGCGCTCTTATGGGATGGCGCAAGGGTTCCTGTGTTGTGGTCTGAATAGTCTTTTATGCAGGAAGAAATGCCTTTCTGCACAAATACTACCCTGTATGGTGTATTAATCTTTGCATGTGTTCTGTATTGTTTCTTCTTGTTACACCAGTCTCGGGTAGGTGCACCATTTTGTGCAAATCCAGGTTTAGAGACTTTAGGTTTGCATCAAAATACATGGGCAGATGCACAGGGACGGCCATGCTCCTCCCATGTAGCATCTCTCCGACGCAAAGTAACCCAAGACGGCATCAAAGAGTGACATTTCTTCTCTTACCTACTCCATAACTTTTCAGCTCTCACACCATCTAAAAATAGAAAACAGACGAACCGTGTCTAGTCCTACTGAAGGAGATGCCAGACTGAGCTCAACAGTGGCTTGGCCATGGATGTCCTACTGGTTGTTGGATTTCAATATTTGAGAGCATGGAGGACTCCATCGTGCATGGTAATAACCAGTCCGATGGGAACGCTTCCCCTTAGGTGTCTCCTGCTGTCCTGGGGCAACAGAACTCATCTGGTGAAGGATCCAACAAGAGACCTCAAACATCAAGCAGACGTCATCAAACAAAGGAACAACCTGGAATGCCTATGGTTGGTGTAAGAGATGGAGGATTGAGTAAAGAATACTGTCTTTTTCTCTACCCTGATAGGTCCCTTTAAATATAAACAAGCGCAGAGGAAAGAGCTTGCCTCGTACTGTGACATCACCGTGGTGTAAAAGTACTTTCAATGTTCACAGCTGTGAAGTCTCAGAGGTTGAAAAGAGCCCTCACTTTTCACTGCTGTCATCTGTATTTACTACATCCTTACACAGGACATTAATATTTTCTAGTTTGAGATCAAATTCTGAAAATGTGTATATTTTATGTTGTAATTTTAAAGTTATTCCTGAAGAGTAATGTTTGTACTAGAATAACGTTTTGTATATTTTTATTTTCTTTTTTATAAACTGTAGTTGTTGTGCATTATGGAAGTAAATTAAACGAAAGCACCAAACATTATGAGTTGTACATTTCATGCAAAACACAAATTAAAGTTTAAGAGAAAATAAAAGTCTGCAGAAGAGAAGATTGCTGTACTTTGGATATCAATGCCGTAAATTCTCTGCACACCCTAAAACAATATTTTTTGACCATACCGAGTACATTGAATAGTGTAGTCTGCTAACCGCAAGAGTCATCAATTTAACAGTAGAGGACTCCTCACCGACAGATGCCGATCACTAATAAACTGCAAAATCCATGCATAGGAACCGTTGTTAAGACACTATCAGCAACCAGGTTATGATGGCAGGATACAAGTTTAACGCTCTCTTACTGTTGTTGGAATACCCTAGGTTTCGTGCGGGTGGAGCACTCTAATGGGATTTGGACCTTCTATTCCCCAGTTTAAAGGTAATGGAAAAAGGTTTAGGAGTGTCATCTCATTTACAATAAATGAACGTGCATTCCTTTTGTTTGTTCCTTTGATTTTTATGGATAGGTCAATATTCTGACAGAGATGAAATATACCACTTGATATGCCAACAGCCAACACATGTGTGCCTCCTATGGCTATTGAGCCTGGGGCTTTCTCAAGGCTCTTTCATATGATGAGTCATTGTTCAAATTGTGGAATTCCGCAACCCAAGCATGAGCCACAGGCATGGATTTGACCGAAGACTAGATGTAACAGGCCTTGACAATATTATTAAGATGAGATTAGAACAATGACTAATCATATCAAAGAGCCCTGAGAAAGCCCCAGGCTCAATAGCCATAGGGGGCGAAACATGTATTGACTATCAGCTACCAGACCAAGTACAAGTTGCCTCTTAGCGGTAGCAATGGTGAGCAGTCACCCGCTTCTCAGGGTTGTAGTGTAGGGATTTATCAAGCTCAGAACTCAATCACCCAGCAGTGGAATAATCAATTGACCAACCCAGTGCTTGGCGTCTATTAAAAAAAACACATAAACACACTGAAAGAATACTACACACTATGATACTCAGGTACTAGTATCCACTGGCGCAGGGCTACTGTACCCATGGTTCAAGGTCCACTTCTCCCTGCCTTACCTTACCTCCACCTTGCTGTAGCTAGGTACAAGATATAGTACAGCAGGTTTGAGAAACAGGTGAAGTTCAACATATCCCACTTTTTTTGTCTAATATTTTTTTTAAGGAGGGAGAACATTATACATAACTTTGAAAGGCCGATTTATGAGTAATATGATATAAAATTAGGAAGTCAAATAACACAGCTTGTTCAAACAGCATATCTAATAATGATAATGCTCATCTTAAGACACATGCTAACGAAAGGTAGTCATGAAAACTAATAGAGGAGGAGAAATGGAGGAAGAAAAGGAAAAGAAGGAGAAAAATGGGGAGAAAAGAAAACTGAGAAAAGCTCTGGTTCTCCTCGATCTTTCTGCGGCCTTTGACAGAGTTGACCATAACCTCCTGGCAGACTGTGTCAAGGCTACAGGACTGTGGGGTCCCGCTCTCAAATGGATTACTTCGTTTTTAGGAGACCAAGCCCAGTTCTTCATCCTACTCCATTCACCTTTCAAAGGTCCATCTAGTTTGCGGATCCCCCCAGGATCCTCCCTATCCCCCCACCTCTTCAACATATACACTTGCCCCTTAGTTCACACGCTGAAAAAAAGGAGCTGTGAGATTTATAATTATTCAGACAACATGCAATTAGCCTTCAAACTAAATAATACCTTGAATATAAAGAGCATTTTCATTCCACAATGCGGTTAATCCGTGATTGGATCAACAGCAACCATTTGAAATTAAAAGCGGAAAAAACGTAAGTCATTATCATAAAAAATACACTTGAATACTGGACTCACTCATTCTGGCTGCCCGAGCTGGAAGATCCCCCTTCCCAAATAAAATCTATAAACATTCTCGGGATAACCAATGATTCCAATTTATTTATGAGGCCATAAATCGGCTCAGTAATCTCTTCTTCCCTCTTAATGCTCTCCAGAACCAAAATTCTCAAAATTCCTCACCTTTGAGGCCCTTGTCCAAGCAGTCATCGCCCTTGCCCTCTCACGGATGGATTGCGGCACGGGAGCAGCTTCTCCCGGGAAGCAACAGTGGGGCGGGGAGAGGAGAAAAGGGCGAGGAGGGGGGTTAAAATAGAAAAAACACTAACCTGCAGGATGGCCTGCTAGCCGGCCAACACGACCTGTCCTGCATCCTCTTCCTGGCCTCTACTCTGCAAAGGAAGGAGAATGCACACCACTCCCAGCCTCCCGATAGCCAATCACAATGCTGCAATACAGCATTGTGATTGGTCTAAGCACCGTGGTTCGGTACTCAGTCAGGGAATTTGAAGCTGGGCATGTTATCTATGCAGGCTGTAATGCAGCCTGCATGGAGAACATGCCAAGTGTGCATGAATGTTTGACTTGCCCTAGATAGCCTGTCAAACACTTGTGCGCACTTGCATACTCCCCACCACTCCTCCCCCTGCTCCAGGAGCACAGCAGATCTGGCCCGCTCCCCCCACCGAGATGCCACAGCAGGAAAAATAAAATAATAAAAATGTTGAGTTAATATCATTTTATTTGTCCCTTTTTACCACTGTGAAAAGCAGTGGGACGACCCTCCCCGTCCTTAGCGGAGGAGCCGCCACTGTTACGGCATCTCTCCTTATGTTGGCTTATCCAAAGGCCTCATTAAAAGACTTCAAATTGTCCAGAACAGGCAGCTCATTTAATTTACAAACAAACCTCCACTGGCTGCCTGTAGAACAAAGAACAATCTTCAATGTCGGCTGCACCATTTTAAAATCACTTCACAGTAAAAGACCCCTATCCATCAACTCCCGAATCCTAAAGAACACATTTTAATGCACACTACGTTCTGTCTACTTGAACTTCTTATCAGTCCCTAATTAGCAGAAGAAAAGACTGGATGGCTCCAAATTTGCAGTTATCGCCCCCAAACTTTGGAACCCTTGAGATAAGATCTGAATCTTGCTACTAAGAATTCAGGAAATAATTAAAAACCTGGGGGCATATTATCAAGGGGTTTATCTCTGCTTTTTTGGCTTTAAAAGCCAAGAAAGCGGAGATAAAATTATCTCCCTATCAGCAACAGGGTGCTAACATGTAAATTCGCATGTTCGCACCCTTTGTCTCTACGATTCCCCTTGCATCTAGATTGAGATGCAAAGGGGGCGTTCCAGAGAAAAAATAATAGGAGAAATGTTGTTGAGCGACATTTCTCCTGTTATCAAGGATTTCGCTAACCCTGTTAGTGATAAAAAAAAGCAGCGCTAACCGCGGTTAGCACTGCTTTTTTTTACACCTGGTATTTTCCTGACTTAGCCATGATATCCTATGGGAGGTGGATATCATGGCTAAGTTCGTGAGCCCCTATCATCAAGCTAACGCCAAACTTCGAGAGATTATCGTTGGTTTTCCAGCGATAGTCTCTCAATTGGCAGTTATCGCGAGGATTTTTATCACTACTGAGATAAACCTTGCTAATAGCAAGTTATCTCTGCGATAATTTCCGGCGATGCTTAGCGTTCAAAAAATTCGTTGCTAAGCATCGTTAGCGGTAAATATCGCTAAACGTTGGTAATATGCCCCCTGGTTATTGAGACAAGCATATAACGAATTCATAGCTTATTCAGTGTCTCACCTCCTTGTTCTCACTACTGCACTATATTTGGTGTACTTGTGCTTTATAAATTCAGAAACATACCATAACAGAAATATACAAAAGTAAAAACAAATTGAACAATGTGGAATCAAGTCAATATTTAAAGCGTAAAGAAATAAAATGGTCTGCATGTAAAGTAATATTTACAGACAGTATATGGTAACTTGGCAGTTAATTAAGCTTTACCACTTCCATGTAGAGATAAGTATCTGGTAGGTTGTTCCCACAAGGCTCCGCGTTTAGATTAGAAAGGTAGAATGTAAATTATGGTTATAACAGATCAGTGGAGAGGTGTGGTGCAGCGGCCAGTACAGCTGATTTAGGCGCACAGGTTTCATGGTTTGATCCTTGGCTCTGGAGGCAGCTCAGCTCCACAATGGGCCCCAAAGCCTTGAGACCCGTAAGGTTGAGTAGTTCGCGCTTTACAAATACGGATTTACATTTTTTTTAGATCAAGTTCCACCACTGTTGGAGAGTAGCAGAGTCAGTGGAATTCCCAGGTGGAGGTGATTACCTGTTAAACAAAATTACACCAAGGGATGACCTTACTCGATCCATCCAAAAGTTGAGAGAGCTTGGGGCACATGAAAAACATGTGAATGTATGATCCAGAGCTTGTATTCCAACACCAACAATTATCTGTTTGAGCAATTTTAGTTTGAAGAGATTTGCTGGGATATAATAAAGCCTATTATAAAAATAGTGTAGTGGTTGAGTGAGGTTAGAAGGGCATGCTGTGTTGAACATTGTCTCCCCTATTTTCTCCCTTAAGATTATAGAGCAATTGGACTGTTGGAATGTTTTTTTTAATGTTTTATAGACAAGAGCAGGTTTGGAGCGGTTCATAATGGTGATGGGGCAAATCTAAGAGGGTCATTAGGGTAGCAGATGGACTGGAGTCCGTCCACCATTGTGGTGGTGACAAGGACCATCTGCCATGTATGCGGCAGGCCTTCACATCCAGTTAGGATGCGACCACCACCATGGCCAATGCCAAGAGTTTGGAGGGGAAGGCAAGGGTAGGACCCACAGAAGGCATAGTCCAGCAGCACCAGCAGGATAGCAGGAAGTCTTTTGGTCTCTAAGACTGCAGAAAATGGAAGGCAAGTCAACACGCCCTTGGAGATCACTTTTTTTTTTTAAGAGTTTTATACAGCGCCAACTTGACCCAAATCGGGTATCAGAGCACTTTAAATAGATACATTATATGAGGACACATTCATTTTTGTTAGGCACGGGGAGATTAAGTTATTTGCCCTAAATCACAGGATGGTCAGCGTCATTGCCGCGACTCAAACCCAGTTCCCCTGATTCGAGGTCGACCAACCTAGCCGTTAGTCCAACTCCTCCCAC
Organism: Lissotriton vulgaris; assembly: GCF_964263255.1. Lineage (NCBI taxonomy): Eukaryota > Metazoa > Chordata > Amphibia > Caudata > Salamandridae > Lissotriton > Lissotriton vulgaris. Next base: position 210,120,641 of record NC_141695.1, read on the forward strand.
TTGGAGGGACGGCAGAGTCCAACTCTCCTTGCAGCAGAGTCAGAGAACAGCGTGAAGCAGGGCAACAAGCAGAGAAGCAGTCCTTCCAGAAAAGAAGCCCAGTAAATTAAGCAGCACAGTAGTCCTTCTGACGGAGGTTCGGTTCAAGACCCAGACGTCTGATTTATAGGGGGTCAGAGAACCGGTACTTATACTCTGAAGTGCATTTAATATAGGAGGTGACTTTAAATGAACTCTCTGAAGTGCATCACGGATCCCTTTCAACCCAGTCCTGTCTGCCAGGCAAACCCTGGGGGGTAAATCAGTACTTTGTGTGTGGACCTATTGAAGTGTAAGTGTCAGCCCTCCCTTTCCTTCCTGTCCAGGAAGACTGGTAAGAATGCAGATACATGCAGATGAGTGCTCTGGATGCAGTTGAACTTCATCTTCAAGGGTTTGTGGATGTCTAGAGGGAATGCACAAAGTATAGCTGCCACCCAGCCAGACATGTATTGTACAGGCTGTTAGGCACATAGAGCAGTACGTTCAGAGAAATGTCCTCTACCTAAATGTTGAATTTCTAAAACAGTAATGTTAAATCCAACTTCACCAATAAGAAGGATTTATCATTACCTTTCCAAACAGATGAAATATGAAAAAGCTACTCCTCTCTGAGCAGGAATTACAGCTTAAAAGTGTTGTATGGAATTCCCAATGCTAGCCTGCGAGAGGGGTAGGCCTCACAGTAGTGAATAATGAAATAGGCTGTTTGTCACAAACCAGGACATGTTAAAAAAAAAAGATACATGTCCTAACTTTTACTTACAAAGCACCATGCCCTTATGGTTATATAGTGCCTGCCTTAGGGGTGGCATATGTGTAATAAAAGGGGAGTTTGAGGCTTGACAAGTGGTTTTTAAATGCCAAGTTGAAGGGCAGTAAACTGTACAGACAGACACTAAATGGCAGGCCCAAGACAGGTTTGAAAGGCTCCTTATGTGGGTGGCACAATTAGTGCTGCAGGCCCACTGGTAGCAATTGAAATATAGTTTCTGGGTATGTGATATACCACTTTACAGGGGACCTACAAGTACATCAAATATGCTAATCAGGTATACACCAATGTCATCATGTTTAGGGTAGAAGAACATGCTCTTTAGCACTGATTAACAGTGATTAAAAAATGCTCACAGTAATAAAGCCAACAAAAATAATCAGCAGAAATTCAAGGCAAAAGGCAAATATTTGGCGAAAGACCACCCTAACATGTATGGCTCTAACACATGTCTCCTCAGCTGAAAGCAACCTCTAGGTAGTTAGCATCACTTACGCTAAAAACCTGGGCCTACCATCAGCACTTGTGAGGTCTACTCCTAGTCTGTGTTCCACCTTGAAATCCATAACCTGTAGGGAAATGGACCACCTGAACAGCTTTCGATTCTCACCTTTTGTTGGAAACCCGAGTCACAGTGCCGTACCACTGTCACCAAATGCGAGACCCGGGATGCCTCACTCAACGTTAGGCCAAGTAAGGACACCATTTGAGATAGCCCTGCTCACCCACTTAGTAGCTTGGCACGAGCAGCCAGGCCTATCTCCAAGGCACACGTGTACAGTATGTGCAACTACACTCCCAGCCACCCACTGGTGACACCACAAATGGACTCCACACAAGTTTGATAAAATGAGTATAAAGCAGCCAGGCCTATATCCAAGGCACAAGTATACAGTATGTGCAACCACACTCTGAGCAACACACTGGTGACACCACAAATGGACTCCACACAAGTTTGATAAAACAAGTATAAACTTTATATAAAAAGATATATGATCAGACCACACAATACAAAAGCCAACATATAATAAAGGGTAATATTCGTTCTGGCTGGCTGGTAAGTTCAAATCCTAACCACCGCTTTCAAAATGCTATGTTGGTGGCAGTGCAAGAATCACACACTATGCAATGGACAAACAATAGTGCGCTGCGTAACGATACAATCCTGTGCTGGGTAAAGGAGAAATAATTCGATGTGTAAACGATACACCCCGGTACCTTGCAAAGGGAGAAATAATGCAATGCATACAGCTACAATCATGTACTGCGCAATAAAAGATTAATGCAATCCATCACACCCCAAGCACATACTTCACAATGAAGAAATAATGCAATGCACACCGCTACAATCATGTACTTGGCAATTAAGTAATAATGCAATGCAGGCTGCAACACTTCTGCAGTTTTCAATGGAGAAATAATGCAATGCGTAGTGCTACAATCGTGTACTTCGTTATGCAGAAATAATGTCAGGAGTCATAAGAAGGTCCAGCAGTTCGTTGGCAGCAATATTGGTAATGTGTATCACAACATTCAGCCTCTTCTATAACAGTTGCCCCCCCACACGTATCAACGATGACATAAAGTACAGCTTCTCACTCTGGCCCCAGTACTGCCACTCCTTTGGTCAGTTCGGCCCCCAATCTGAGCCATAGCACAGGCTTACGTCGCCAGAAGGACTGAGAGCCTGAGAGAGACTATTCCTTTGAACCCGCACCCCGGCCAGGCATTGATACACGTTACCTGGGGGCGCGACCCCACTTTCCTCTCCTCCTTCAGTGAACTGGGCCTTCTGTGCAGAACTTTCTCAATGGGCCTCAGAGGCACGTTCACCAGGCACTCCTTCCTGCGGTCTCAGTTGACACCAAGACTCGCTCACCGCGCTGCAGAGACTCACTTTCGTCCGGTGCACATGATGATATGCCGAGATCACCTCCACAGTCCCAGGTTGCACCAAATCATGCACACTGCTTCCCTGAGATTTACCCCAACTCCTGTGCCCCGATATCCAGGCGCTCTTCACCAACGCCTTCGGCCGCACCCCAACAGCTCGCTGTGCCCGAGCCTCGCTTCTCCTCCGGTGCAATCGATGACCAGGCGCTCTCCACCAGCACCTCTGGTGCACCCCAACATGCACTCAGCTTGTCTGAGTCTCACTCCACTTTCGATGCACACGTTGACCAGGTGCTCCTCACCAACACCCCCTGTGCACCACAACACGCACCTTGTGCATCCTAGACTCCTTTTCACCTCCGATGCCCACGCTGACCAGGCGCTCTTCACCAACGCCTGCAGTGCACCACGACACCCACCCAGCGCATCTGAGTCTCACTTTTTCGTGTGTCCAAGATCACAGGGCACGCCTTACGAGGGTCTCAAGCTGCCACAACATGTGCCCACCACGTCGCTTGAAACTTCTCCGGAAACTTTTATGTTCCTGTGTTTCCAAACAGGGAGCCAGCTCACCTTGGGCCCTTGTGGTAACAAGACACAGCACAAAGCACAGACTTCTTCAAGCAGGGGGACCCAGCGCACAAAGCACAGTCCCAACAGCCTCTTCCTTGGTTAAAACAGCAGGCTGCAGTCCAGCCCCAGATCTTGAAGCAAGGTTTGGTCCTTTCCAGCAGTCTCTTTAGCTGTTCCTTCCTTAGCAGAGGTTCCACTTGACCACAAAATGGGTCCAAGATAATTCAGTCTCAATCCATTTCTATTCCAACGTTCAGTGGTCTCCTCTCTCATAGTTATACCCCTAAATGTCTTTGAAGTTCATTGTGCTCAGGGGTCCCTGACCTTTGCCTAAATCAGTTCTGGGTGTCTCCCTCTCAGTGTCACCTTTCTCCCTTTGATACTGAGGGTCTGGATCCTTAATCAGTCAGCAGCAGCCCATGCCTCTTCACTTCCTGGGGCCTCTCCGCCTACTCTCCAGATGCAGGTCAGCCTGGTGTCATCTCAACCCCTCCCAGGGTCAAGCTCCTCTAACCTCTCAGATCCAGACAGTCAATCCACTTCAGCAGAGACACACACAAATGCTTGAAGCTCAAATCCCAGCCACTTTCTAAAAGAGTGGCTTTTGAACACACAGAGACAAAACCATTTTCATAGAAAGATGTGTTATGACACTGTGAGTTCATAGATACTAAACATCTCCTCTCCATTTTAAACTTATGGGAAACTAGACTAACAAACACTATACCCAGCATCCCCCATTCTGTCCCATGAGCAGGATGGCCTTTCACCTGTAAAAAATGAAATGAAGTGTTTTTCACTGTCAGGACATAGCACACACCTCAGTATATGTCTCACCTTTTACTCACACTGCACACTGCCCAGGGGTTACCCGGGACTTACCACAGGGGTGCCCACTGTGTACGCAAAGGGAAAGTAAGGCCTGACAAGTGTTTGCACTTGTCAGGAAAACATGCTAACTTATCAAACTGCGTGCAGGCCCTAAAATGCAGGCCTGAGTCCCCTTCTTTGTGCACCTTTGCATTACTAGCCTTGGCACACACAGTGTACATCACTAGGGATTTTACGAATAAGGCAAACATACCAATCATGGCCAACCAATTATCATTACACTTTAAACAGGGAACACTTGTACTTTGACACTGATCAGCAGTGGCAAAGTACCCAAAGCATCTAAATTGGCAACTCTATGTCAGGAAAACGGTCTAGGGAGAAAGCACACAGTTTAGGTTACTTTAGCCAAAAAGGCCAAGTCCTACACCCCTCATTTGCATGAGCCAACTGAGGGGCCTGTGGTATGTCAGTAGGTGCCTAACAGGTATGGCCTTAACTTCTTCAGTTCCCAGATTACAGCAATAATTTCTCTTTTAATAGCACTCCACCTCTATTCCCGGGGACGTAACCTCCTGGAGATGAAGGATACTGGTAGGTCTAGGCCCTCATCATTAAGCTGGGATAGTACTGCCACTATGCCATGCTCTGTGGCATCTGTCTGAACTCTTGAGAGAAATCAGGGGCCTTATCTATACTTTATAGTATTTGAGGGCACACAGATCTTAAGAACCATCCCATTTTCACTCAGGAACACTAGGGTAACCCCTGTAAACACCCTCCCATTAACTTGGACAAATTCCTCCTCAGCACTACAATAGACACCCCTGGCATCTTTCCACCATTAGGAGATTGTGCTCTTTATAGACACTTGGGATCCCCCTTGTAGTGCCCATGCTTACTGCATTCTTAGCACATGGGAGTTCTGGGCTGCAGACTCTTTTCAGGTAAATTTTTGTCTGGAACCAGACCCTTACTCCTGCAAGATGATTTGGGGACCTTTAGAGAACTCAGGACCTCATTTATATCTTGGTGGGACTCCCATTGTCCCTCGGCTGTGGAGTACTTCACCAAGCTGACAGAATCCTGCCCTCCCTGTTTATTTAGATGTGTGCTGGCTAAATCTTTCTGCATCGATGGAGTGTTTTCCGTCATGTACACGGTTCACCGCTGTCGATACAGCAGGCTTATCTGCTGGCTAACATTACTATGTCACCATCAGGGTGGTGGGATTGCACCTAACCTATTTAGATGTCACTGTTATGCAGGCGGTGTTCTCGCAGTGGATTGCCAATTGAGTGATTCCATTGCGGGATGCAGTAAAGATTGGACTATTCCTGTGGCTGTAGGATGGAATGCTAATTGTGCTCACCTGCATACTACACTATAAAACACACTCCATTTGGGACCATGATCCTTTGCCATTGCACTGCATCACAACATTTTCAAGCAAAACGTTTGCCAGTTAAGTCAAGTTACTCTTGGAGTTTCTCTGTTTCTGGTTCCTTATTTCTTCTCCCATTTATTTTCTTGTGGGTTATGGCATTTATTGACTAATTTGTTTCTTTATAGTGCGAGGGAGGAGAAATCCCCATTTTACAGAGGGGGAATTGTCAGTCATGTTGGATGAAATGATTAGAGTATAGCCATAGTTGTTTGGAGCCCAAGTACAAAATACAGCTTTACTTCAGAAAAGGCAAATGCGGGCCAGAATATTTAACAGAGTGTATGCTGTAGCAAAGAACCTGCGCACATATAAGGAAATTAGAAGGAGGTGAAATGACCTTTAGGATAGAGTGTATTCCCTGGCCTCTAAGCATTACCTGGAGGCCTAGAGGACTGTGGTTGTTCTCCCAGTACCCACCTACAATTTTTTAGTTGGGAGAAGAAGGTCTTGCGGATCCTACATCGTAAAGGCTTGACAGGAATCCCTAATGAAGCAGAGTCTGGAAAGTTACACTTTTGAATGTATGACTAAACCTAAATCTTGTTTTTGATTTTCATTTAGCTGTTTCTAATGTGTTTTGATCCTTTTGAAAACATAGAGTATATATATTGTCATCAATTCTTTTGTTGTCTTGTCTGTTTGTTTAAATGTCTTTTGTTGAAAATAAGATTGAAGGTTCAATTCCATAACATTTCACATGATGTTATATTGCTTGTAAGTGTGTTAACACCAAATAACAAATTGCAATTTGTATTTTACATATATTGTTCTTTTTTAACAGCATTTTTTTGCCAGGTATATTTAACCTACACATTTGCAAGTGTTGTTATTGTTTAATATAAATTACTGCAACTACCATTGTGCCTGGGTTTTGTTTTTATAAAAGTAGTGTTGCAATCTTATCTTGCTCATTCTCTCTTTCCTATCACATCTTTGCATATGCCCAAGTGTTATGTATTGATCAATCTCTATATCATGCTATGTTTTCAAATGGTTTCGTATTTAATTGTGTATGTTGTCCTAACCCTGTTATTTGATTAAATTAATGTCATTTGCTTCACAAATCAAAGTTTATTTACTAAAAATTTTTTAGGAATGTCAATTTTACTTTTTACTTTCAGGTTGCTTCATATTTTATCTTCAAAATAATTTCATTTATCATCTAGATTGCTAAATAATGTATTTGTTCTTCATTCATAATAGGTCCAATACCCAGAGTACGTGGACAACCATCTACCACTGAGGATGACTCCACTCTATTATTGACTGTATTACGTTTTTGGTATGTCTTTTTGATTTCATCCTGTGTTGTTATTTTTTTCATTATGTTGAATAAAAAAATCCTGCCGAAGTAAAAGACTGTTTATGTATTTTATTTTTTAATTGGTTCATTTTTTTTTACATCATACATTTTAAAATGTAAACATTAAAATGTTTGTTTAGTCATAAATAATTTCCATGTGGGTAATGTGTCCCATGTTTTTAAAAAATGGTCAAAAATATCAAAACCCACAGATAATTAACAAGTAGTTTATTAAATATTATGTCATCAGCTGGAGCTCGATCTCCTGACCCACAATAGGACTGCCACATCAATAACACCAAAAGTCTGAATCATGGCAATACTTCATTTAACCCCTTCCATGCTCATAACAAGGTCAGCTCGTCATGAGGCACGGTTGAGCTGTGCTTATGACGAGTTGACCTTGTCATGAACAATGGGGATCATGGATCTGCAGCGCAGGAGGGGAAAACCCCCTAGCAGCCAAGGTGTTAATGACCACAGACGTATTCCAATACAGGGTTGAAGTATCTGGTTCAATGGCACAAACAACTGGTGTTATGCTACAAGAAGTTATTTCCACAATGATAACACCTGTGAACAGCCTCAGACATTTAATACAAAATGAGAATTTTGCAAATGTGAAGGGAGATTAGTATGCTTTGTGTCAACTCCTACATGTGGTCAGAGCAATTTAATCAGCACATGTTTGCTTAGTGCCAACATTCCACAGAAAACAAGTCTAACGCAATCTTGAAAAGTTCATTCCAATCATTTTGCAAGTTGTCTTTGTACAAGATATGAACATCCAAAATCGGTGTGTGTCTTTCTCAGGATCAACCTGTGTTCACTATGTACTTTGCAACTGCAGCATATACCTGCAAATGTCCCAACTTTGGAATGTTAAAATGAAGATGACATGGTGAAGGAACCTAAAACACACAAGCAAATATTTGATTAAATTACAACATTTTCACATAACAATGAAACTTTTTGAGGACACATTTTCTAAGAAAAATGTAAACTAACAAAGTGCTGAATGTGTCAAAACTATGATTACCAAAATCTCTGCAATGTATTTTCCTTAACTTGCCCTTTCTAAAACATTTCCCACACAGTGTCATCCTCATCAGTTTAAAAGTTGGTTTAACCTGTAATGTGATAAGCTTTTAATATATACTCACACCCATGTGAAGAAGTTGTCAATACCATCTTGACATAAGTCAGTTCCTTCCTCTTTTGGTATTTGAACATACTCACCCTGTGTCTCTTCATGGTCTCCATCTCTGCAATGTATGAGACTTTCGCTGAGGGGCTATGTTGTGTAACATGCAGCAGGCCACGGTGATATGGCACACCTTATGGGGTGAGAAGAGGAGGGCTCCAACAGTCTTATCCAGACATTGATTAGTAGTCCAAAAGCCCACTAACTTGTCTCTGTGTTCTTCCATGGGCCATATTGAAGCTGAATTCCCCTGGCATTGTTGGATTCCTCATTAGTACCGACAACCATGGTAGGTTAGCATAAGCTCCTATATGAAAAAAATAAAATGTAGACAAAAATTCAATACTATTTTAGATTATTAAACTTTAAATTAACCAAATAACATATTGACAGATTGCACTTACCATCAGGCTAGGCCCTCTCAGGTCTAAGTTGTGACATTCGCAGGGATATGGCGCTGGTTCGTAGTACAAAGGAATCATGTGTTGATCCTGGAAAATACACACACACAACCCTGTGATGTACACATCTGATTAAATGGAAGTTCTTTCGATTGTGGTAAACTTGTTTTCTGGTGTGTGGTGGCACTAAGGCAATATGTGTGCCATCAATTGCTCCACCCACATGTGACTGGTAACCCAAAGCACACAAATCTCCCTTTACTTCAGCAAAATCCTCATTTTGTGAAAACTGGATGAGCTGTTAATATGTCTAATTATTGAAGAAAGAACTGCTTGTAGCACACCACTGAAAGTTGGTTGTGACATTCCACCAGATACTGCCACAGTGTATTGGAATGACCCTCCAGCCACAAAATGCCATCATTGTCCGCCTTGGACTTTCTTTGATGCTCGTGAAAACGTTGCAGGGTAATGTGGTGCCACCGAGTACCGTCTTCGGTATAGGATCTCCATCACTCTTGAAAATGGGACTGAATAGGGAGTTATGAATTGCCGATGCAAACAACAAATTAAAACGGAAAACAAATGCAGGTGCAACAGCAAAAAGAAAAAAACACCACCCACTGGAGGGTATGATTCACGCACTGTGAGCTGGACCACATGTACTGAAATACCGTGTTTTTAAGAACCCAGCGGTGCCAGGGAGAACACCCAAAGACTTCGAGTCCTTCCTGTTTCAGACTACAGAAACACAGAGTCTTCTTGGTGAAGTCAAAGATCGTATTTATTGGCTGCAGCCAGTAACAGGTATCCTAGAAGTACAACAGCATGTATGTTCTCAGGAGACTGCTCAAAATTACAAAGCCAGACTTCTCCTTATATACAAAATAATATGCTTCAGGCAAACATTCCTTATTTTACAGTAGACCATTCACATATTTTCACTACAAAGAAAAAGCAGAGTCATGATGACAAGCCCACATTTCAGTTTGTCCAGTCCATAATCAATTACCCGGCAAGGCCCAGAACTTTCATCAGATATCGACGGACCCCTAATAAAAACGGGCACCTCCTCCTCCTAAAACAGGTCATAAAGAAGAAACAGGGACAGGTGTGTGTGAGATTAGGTATGGTTTGTGTGTGATGATCGGTTTATGACATGTTGTGCCTTGATACTAATCTCATTCGGCCACTGGGAAAGGATCTGGCCGAACAGGTTTTGCTTCAGGCAGTGGAGTCAGCTTGCCCAGGTCACAGATTAATCAGCAAAGGTGTACGTGTCCTTCAGATCGAATTTAGCCTTAGTTATTTGGCTATGTGAGGGCAATCACAAAATGGCTGCCGTTCACAAAATGGAACCCGAGGGTTCAGGACGAAATCTTCGATTTCAGGGTGATTCCGTCATTGGATCATGTCGGAAATGCTTGTGCATAGTATTCAATTCATTATCGGTCTGCTGATACCAAAATCGTCATGATACAACGATGTTTATGACACGGGTCCAGAATTTTCAGTACCACAGACCCTCCTTTTGCGTTTACATAGGCAATAACCTATACTGATGCTAATCTGAGTCCAGGGCTATATTCATAAAGTCATTGAGATGTTGCTGTAGCATCATCCTATTACTTAGCTCGTTTCTTGATACAGGTTTCCTTACACATGATGGAGCACAGAGGCCACATATTGCAGGAGCACACTGTACACACAGACAGAACAGGAAAAGAATGGCTAAGATCATCCCAATGTCTATCAGAATCTTCCATCCCCAGGCAGATATCAGTTCCCAGAACCACCCCATCAATGACCAGTCTCCTTCATCCACGTGAATGGATTCAGAGATCTTATGCAGTTTGGAAATGGCCTGGTATACTGTCGGAGCGTTGTCTGGGATGAAAATGCAGCAACTTGATTGGATCACTTTACATAGCCCACCTCGGTCTGCAAGTATGACATCTAACGGACCCTGTTCTGAAGAGTCATAAGGCGATCCGACTGGAGCTCATCAGTCAAATTACTAAGGGCACCGGCAGTTTCAACTACAGTGGATTCAACCACCCTTGTCAATTGCCTTATGTTCCTGCTGTTCACCATAGGCCCCCAAAACGGCAGAAAACCCTTTACAAAATCTCCGAATTCTTGTCCTGCAGTGTCTTCTTTACTGACGACACCTCTAACTATCCTTGTCCTATGGTAATCTGCCGCTGCCGTGTAGGGGGGAGGCAACAGGAACGAAACAAAACATGTGCCCGAGAAGTCAGGGGGCAACCATGTATAGGCTATATCATTGGCAGATGAAATAGGTACCCTTAGCTGCTAGAAACTAAGGGGAATTTCAAGATGCAAAAACATATGTTTCAGTGCAGACGCTCTTCCCCAACTGAGCTCTGGGGTTTTTGCCATTACCTTGCAGACATAGGTGACCCTGATGGGGTACAATCCAAATCGAGGAGGATCTCTTTGCTCGCTGGTTCTCACTCAAAGCAAATCCATATTTTGTTATATTCCATCTGACGTAAGCTTGCAACTCATCCCTAGGAATCGTTCTATACGAGTCAATTGTTCTGCTCGTATTTGCAATTCCTACTACCAATGCTTTGTTGCTTGAGTTACGTGGGGGATACGGTTCGATGGCAAATATGAACATCGTCTGAAACGCCCACAAAGAACCATTGTAGCTAAATGGTAAGACCAAGTATGGGATACCCTTATCTGTCGTATGCGGCATAAGACCACACACCCAGCAGTTAGTTGTGTTTACTACTAATTGGTGTTGGTGTAACAGTTGAACGAAAGAGTTATTAAAAAACTCTAATCTTCTAGAGGACTCATGTTTAGACAGAGGGTGAAAAGAATGCGGGAAAACAGTAGGAGGAGGTATGGGCTGTGTAGTGGGTGCAAATGTCACCTGAAAAGTGAATAGAGCATATCCTATTAAAAACATCATTACACCAAGCAACGTAAAAATACAAAATATCAAAGATCTTTTCTTCATTATCCATATACACATTTTGTCTTTAAAGTTCATTCGTTTGGCAGGTCTCTCCATCTCGGAAAACTCCATCCTCTCTAATTTGCTGTCCGCGGTGGTAGGGTGTTCTATGCTAAAGAGTGCTTCTGTCACTCCAGGGCAACTCCCTTAGACCGACCAGAACTGTCGACCTAACGTCTTCAGCTGCACTCCAAAGACTTGGGCAACCGCGACCCTAGCAGCCGAACCGGATGGCAGTTCGAAAAACAAAAATAAGCAAGTTTCTCAGACGAGAGAGCTGCACAATCAAAAAAGTAAAAAGAAATATTTTATTTGTCCATAGTCATAGTTCTCGGCCTCAAATTGTAACGATTTCTTCCAGGTGCTGTCTGGTCTTGGAATAAGATTTCAGGCTCTGTAGTGTTCAATCGAATAGACGGTGGCACAGCCTCTTGCAAAATATCGTCGCTTTCCTGTTCAGAAATTGTTCCTTTTACACTTGCATCGCTAAAAGGTAGAAAACGAGGCACAGTCTCAGTTTCAGAGTCAGCGATCCCCTCCTGGACCCTGCAGTCATACGGAAGAGGTAGTGGGACCCTCTTACAATGAATGCCGTGGATCCAGTGTTTCTTCCCTTCCACTCGAACAGCTGATCTTGTTGAGAGAAGGACTAGATGAGGGCAGGTCCACCGGGGCTGGTCATTCTTTGTTCGCTGAAATTTTTTAATCAGCACCCAGGATCCAGGATCGATCGGATGTCCTGGGGCTTCAGAGGCCTGAGGCAGAGTGTCGTGGACCTGTTGGCGTAAAACACGCAATTTAGCCGTCAATTCATACAAATAATCAAGCAGTACAGGGTGTTCGATCTCGCTATATTTGGTTGGTCTTGGCACTCCCCATATATTGTCCGGGCGACCGAACACAATTTCATAGGGACTAAGTCCCACTCGCGAGTGAACAGTCATTCTCGTTGATAGGAGTGCCAAGGGCAGTTGTAGAGGAAAAAAAGGGTTTGCGTGAGAGAGGCTGCTCTGGAAGATTTGCGTAGTTTGGTCCATATTTTGTCCCATAGGGATGTGGGCCACGAGACATCAAGATCAGATTCCCATTGCTCCTCAATGTTGGATTTAGGCCTAGGTGATGGGGGAGCGTAAAAGGAATGGTATATGGAGGATGCTGATGGGTGAGAGCGTAGTTGAGTGTGTAGAGAAGAGACGGGAGTGATAGAGGGTGTAGTCGAATTAGAGTTAGAGAGAGAGTCATAGGCAGACATAACTGCATTTTTGAGTAGGGTGTATTTATGAACAAAGGAGGCAGGGAGAGAGAAGAGTTGACGAAGAGTTGGAAAAGGGGTGAAGGCAGAACCAGTGAAAAGTTGGGAGACCCAGATTAAACCACGCTGCCGCCAAGTTTTCCAGTAAAAGGGTTTCATTTTGATAAGAATGCTATTATTATACCAAATTGTGGTGGTGAGAAGTTCTGTAATAGAGGAGGGAGGGACCGGAGTCATGGCTAAAAGTAGTTTTGCGGTATGTTTATGAATTGGACTGGACAGGAATTGGGGCTTGCGCGAGAAGGATAAGTACTCAGCAAAGGTAAAAGGAGAAAGAGAAAGGCGTTCAAGTTCAGCCCATAGAGGAAGGGGGTCAGCAGGATCTGTAAGCCAAACGGCTGCCTGTTTCAGGAGGAAAGCTTTATGATAAGCAGGAAAATTTGGGAAATTAACCCCACCCTCCGATTTGGGGAGGCGGAGACGCGATAAGGACATACGCGGTTTCTTACCAGACCATAAAAATACAGAGAGTATGGAGTTCATTTTAGTGAAAAATTTGGCAGGAATGGAAATCGGTAAATTAGAAATGGTGTAGAGGATAATTGGGGACAGCATCATCTTAATAGTGTCGAGACGTCCCCACCAAGAAAGGTATAGGGGGTGCCATCGAGAAGTAAGGTCAGACAATTTTTGAGAGCATTTAGTAAGGCATAATGAAATAGTATCTGGGACAGAAGGAGTAATGTACAAACCGAGATACTTGATATGAGCCGGACTCCAAGTGAAAGTGGATGCAGCAAAGTCGGGTTTATAGGTGAATTTGGTGAGAGGCAGGATTTCGCATTTATCGCTATTGAGCTTATAACCAGAGAGATGGGAATAAGTGTGGACTTCAGCGAGGAAAGCGGGGATGGAAACCGACGGATTCGAAAGAAAGAGTAAAATGTCATCTGCATAGGCAGCTAGTTTAACTTGCGATTGAGCAAGAGGGAAGCCATGAATGTTCGGATTTTGACGTATTCTGGATAAGAAAGGTTCCAGGGCAAGGTTAAAAAGAAATGGGGAGAGAGGACAGCCTTGCCGAACTCCTCTGCCGAGACGGAAAAATGAAGAAATGAGACCATTGGCACATACCGCTGCTCTAGGGTTCGCATAAAGGAGGGAAATAAGGGAAATGAAATTAGGGCCAAATCCAAACCATTTTAACACAGAGAAAAGAAATGACCATTCTACTCTATCAAACGCCTTCTCGGCGTCCAGGGCAATAGCAGCTAAGGAACCATTGAATCGTGGGGATTTACATAAGACATTAAAAAGGAGCCTGGGGTTGTCGGAGATAAAACGGCCCTTAACAAAACCCGATTGTTCAGGACCAAGGAGCTCTGGGAGAAAAGGATCAAGTCTAATGGCCAAAGATTTAGCATATATTTTATAATCAATGTTGACTACGGAAATCGGTCTATAGTTCTTGCAATGTTGATGATCCTTGCCCTCCTTCGGTATGATGCATATGTAAGCATCCGAAAAAGTACCTGAGGAGGCATCGCTAGTCTTGAAGGAGTCAAGAAGGTGGAATAGTTTGGGTAGAAGAAGGTTTGCAAAGTGTTGGTAAAATTCGACGGTGAAGCCATCTGGGCCGGGAGCTTTATCCTTTTTAAGTGAATGAAGTGCAGTGCGGAGTTCGGGAATGGTAAGGGAAGCTTCAAGGGAGGTGAAATCAACAGGAAAGGTGGAAGGAGGATGTATGCTGGATAAGAAAGTGGAAATAGAGTGAGCAGAGGGTTGAGTGCCAGAAGAATAAAGTGCAGAGTAGAAGTGAGAAAATACCTCCAGGATGTCGGCCTCTTTATGTTGCAGTACTGAATTGATATCAAAAACAGACTCCACATTTAACTTATTTTGTTTGACTTTCAAATAATTGGCGAGAATTTTCCCCGCCTTATTTTTCCCACCATAAAATTTTGAACTGGATTTCAGTAGGTACAGGGAAGCATCATCAGTAGATTGTTTATTATAATTCATTTTTGCAGTGATGAGAGCTGTCAGAGTCTCCTGAGTATGAGAGGTATAGTGGGAGTGCTCTAGGAGTTTAATCTGAGACAGAAGATCTTTAGTGCGCTGACGAGCAATTTTACGTATTGCCGCAACATGTCTGAGGATAAAATCTCTGGCAGCTGCTTTGAAAGCGTCCCAGACAGTGTGAGCAGGCATGGATGGGGTCTCATTAATAACAAAAAATTCATTGGTGAATTCAATAAAGGAGGTGGTAAATTTGGGATCAGTGAGGAGGGTATTGTTGAAGCGCCATCTTTTAGGACCGCTGGATTTCGGAAAATCAATGTTGACCAGGACACGCCATCTCTCCTCCACAAACGTTTCCCCCTGACCTCCGACCTATGCTGGTCGTGCTCTAACCCCAATGCCACACTCTTTCATATGCTTTTCACATGTCCTCCCACGCATGCTTTCTGGACTAAAGTCTGGAATCAAATTAACTCTATCTTTCATACCTCCATCCCCTTTTCTATCACTGACATTTCCCTTGGTTCACTTTCCTCCTCTTGGATTGATGTTGATGCAAATGTTCATATTGTTGATTTATTATTGGCTGTTGCGTTCCAGCAAATTACTGTTAATTGGAAAGACTCCAAGGGCATTACTTTTAAAGCTTGGTGGTTTAATGTATGTTATAACCACAGACTAGATACTGCATTTGTTTACCCCACCTCCCTGGCTCCGAAAAGGCTTGCATTATGGCTCCCCGTTACCCTTTACCTAGATGCATGTGCCCAGCGCTCCGTTCACCTATCCCCAGTTCAACAAGAAGTTTCGAAACCCCCTTGAATAACCTTTTGTTCCTTCTTATTCATTAATGATTATTTATCTGCATATTTGTGCACTGCCTCTAATGTTATGTAGATTCAATGATTGTACTTTTTAAAGTTTCAGCCTCATTGTTATCTCCCTGTATTTTTATCCTCCCTCTCCTCCCTTTCTTTTTTGTCCCTCCCCTCATTTTATTTCATCACATTTCTTATACTGCTCTCAGTTAATATTCATGCTATTCTTATTGTTTTCTCTTTGTATATTATGTTGCCATTATTCCATTATTTTAATAAATTTTTCTTTGAACTGAAAGGAGTGCCAAGGGCAGAGAGTCAGGCCATTTAAGACCAGTGCTCGCTTGAATCTTGGCCAGTTTCAGTTTTAGCGTGCCATTATAGCACTCTACTAGTCCAGCTGATTGGGGGTGATTTGCAGCGTGGAACTTTTGTTGAATGCCTAGCCCTTCACACACTTTCTTCATCACTCGACCCACAAATTCACTCCCGTTATCACTCCAGAACATTCTCGGCATTCCAAATCTGGGGAGGAATTCTTTGACAACGGCTTTAGCTGTGGATAAGGCAGTATTGTCCTTTAAGGGATATGCTTCTACCCATTTTGAAAAGGCACAAAGAACAACGAGTACGTATTTCAAATTGTTGCACCTTTCCATGTGGATGAAATCTAGCTGCAAAACCTCGAGCGGATACGTTGGAGGCGCAAAATGACCAGCTGGAGTTGGGGTTCCACTACCAGGATTGTATTTCAGACACACCATACAATTCTTGACCACATTCTCTGCACACTTAGGAATTCAAGCATTTTGCCATACTGGAGCTAACAACTTACAGATCCCTTTCACACTGATATGAGCCCTTCTATGAGCCATTGTCACCACTGCAAGCACATACGCATCGGGTAACAACCATCGCTGATGCTCTGACAATTCAACCCAACAACCATTTGCATCCAATTTACCCGTACTTTCTCTCCACACCCTCAATTCTTTCTCTGTAGCTTCAGCTTGAATGGATTTCACACTCTCAATTGTATCTTCACACATACCAACGTCACCAACCCATCTTGCAGGGCCTGCAACATACATTCGACTCATTACATTCCTTGCAGTTTCTTTCGCAACTTCATCCGCAAATGCATTTCCGCGACCAACATCATCAGTAACTTTTTTGTGAGCACTGCATTTCACAATCGCAACTTGTAACGGTAAGGTCAGTGACTTGAGAAGCTCATTCACCAACTGACCATGCTGGATCTTAGCACCATGCGAAGTCAGGAACCCACGTTCTTTCCACAATCGTCCAAAACTGTGAGCCACACCAAATGCATACTGACTGTCCGTGTACACATTCACTCGTTTTCCTTTCGCCAACACACACGCTCTTGTAAGTGCAATCGCCTCTGCTGCTTGCGCTGAATTGTGTGGGATACGTGCAGCTTCACCAATCGTATGCAGAGTCGTCACAGCATATGCTGCAGTCGTATCACCATTCGGCAACTTGAAACACGAACCATCAACTCACAAAGTATCATCACATTCTGGAAGAGGAGTATCTTTTAAGTCTATTCTCCCTTTCGTTTCTTCCTCTGTTCTGAGACAACAATCGTGTTTTTCAACATCGCCTGTCTCTACTGAAATCGGCAATAACATGGCTGGATTAAACGTATTGCACCTTTTTATGTGCACATGGCTCGCTAACAGTGTCAACTCATAACCTGACAACCGAGCACTAGTTAAGTGCTGTATCTTTGTTCTGTTTAACAGAGTGTCCACTGCATGTGGGACCATCACAAATAACATGTTATTCATCACTAACCCAGCAGACTGTCGAATAGAAACAGCTGTTGCCGCAGTGGCTCTCAAGCAACTCGGCAACGCCTTAGCTACCGGATCTAAAGTCGACCAAAAATACGCGCATGGACGCTGTTTGTCCCCAAAAGACTGTGTCAGAACTGACAATGCACAACCTTCTTTCTCATGGACATACAATGTAAAGGGCTTACTGTAGTCGGGGGTACCCAACACAGGAGCCGAACACAATGCATCGTGCAATTCGCAAAAACTTTTCTGACACTCTTCAGACCAAGGAATCGGATTCGGTGTTAATGCCACCAAAGGTTTGGCCAATAGGGAAAAATTTGGTATCCATTGCCTACAATATGATGTAATGCCCAAGAAAGCACGCACTTCTCTCTGTGTCCTTGGCACACTCAATTTTGCAATTGCCTGAATTCTTTCTGGGGTCAGTTTCCTTCCCTCCTTCGATAAGAGGTGACCTAAGTAGGTCACTTCTTGTCGACAATATTGCAATTTTGAAAGAGACACTTTGTGATGCAGATCACACAAATAACGCAACAACGACAATGTGGCTTCTTTACAAATCTCCTCAGTATCTGCAGCGATTAGCAAATCGTCGACGTACTGGATAAGTGTAGCGCCGCCAGGTAAAACAAGCGTATCAAGCTGTGTTTTTAAAGCCTGACTGTATATTGATGGACTTTCACAATAGCCTTGAGTAGCGCATTTGAAGCGGAATCTTCGGCCTCCTAAACTGAAGCCAAAAATATCCCTGCTCTCCTCGGCAATCGGGATGCTGAAGAAAACATTCTTCAAGTCAATCACTGAGAACCAAGTCGCGGAAGCTGGAATCAGAGTCAATAGGGCAGTGATATCAGGGACAACTGGAAACTGTGGCACAACTATTTTATTGACCTCCCTAAGATCAATCACAAACCTGTAAACAGGTGGCTGAGAAGGATCAGTACGCTTCAAATTTGGCAGAACAGGACTATTAAAAACGTTGCCTCTTGTCTCTTCAAATACATCTGTTTCAATCAGATCATAAATGATCGCTAACAACGCCTTTTCACGTTCACTAGAGATTTTATATTGGGGAATACATGGCATTTTAACATTGGCTTTCAATGTTACAACATATGGCGCTACTTCCAAGAGACCCACATCATTAGGACCAGTAGCCCAAAGAATATCCGGAAGAGAAGACAATTCTGTCGGAAGTTTATCTTTTGACAAATACATCGGAGAAACCACTTTCTTACCCAATGTAAGTTATACTCCCGAAGGAGAACAGTACAAAGTTGCATATAATCTTTTCAACAGATCCAATCCCAACAAGTTTTCACCACAACCTGTTGTAAGAATAAGGGGTGCTTCGAATTCCCAAGGTCCAACAGAAAGGGACATAGGACTAGAAATCGGATTCCTAACCGGGGCGCCAGAAAAATCTACTGAAACATTCATTTCGCCAGACAAAGGTGCGCCATGGAGTTTTGAGTGCATAATAGAACTCTTTGTAGCACCAGCATCCAACAGAAAAGGCCCTGACACACCTGATGTAATCACCTCAACATAAGGTCCACTCTGATCTACTGGAACTGAAACAACTCCCTCTCTTAGCCCATGGCTGTCCTAGCAATCATTACCTTCCATATTTTCATCTTCTTCATAGTAGTCATCAGCATAGTACTGAGCCGTCCTACCAGACGCGTTATTCTGCTGGTCAAAACTATTCATCAAATTCTGAGGCGGGAAGGAACGAGCGTTCTGGGGGAAATTTCCACATCCCCTACCTCTAGGAGCTTGTTGAACACCTTGACCTCTTGCACCAGAAGCACCATTCGTACGCTGTAACAAAACCGAACAACTACTCTTGAAATGACCCTCTTCTTTACAATACGCACACTGATTGGGTACATACGGTAAACGTGGTTGAGAAGACTCGTTTCTTTGCGAGTTCCTCGAATATTGCTGACGTTGCTGATATTCGTGCTGATTATTAGTACGTGGTGGATAAGCTTGCTGTAGAAGAACTTTAGTCTTCAATTCCTTAGTCTTTTTATCCGCTTTCTCTAACTCATCTTTGCGCTTATTTTCATAGTACTGGGCCGTAGCTAAAATCTGTGCTGACGTGGAAACAGCCCAAGCACTCTCAGAATCTTTCAACTTATTGCACAATTCAGGAAGCAAATTATGTACAAATTTGTGAACAAACAATCTCTGGACACCCTCAGTAGCCATATCCTGACCACTATGATCTACGAAAGTCTCTTCAAACCGCGTGAAAAAGTCAGACACAGTCTCATCTTTCTTCTGTTTGCACGCAGACAACTTGTGCCAATTAATACGCAATTCGGGCATTAAAGTCTTCATATACGTAATAATCCTACCAGAAAGTTCTGCTATTAAAGGCTCGGGCTTAGCACCACCAACTTGTCTGCCATCAGCAGCAGCAATATTAACCCACGTGTCACCTAACTCTTGGTCATAATCCGCATGACGAATCTTTCCCCATAAAGGCTGTGGAACAACATTTCCAAATAACATGTCTATATCAGCTAAATTCATAATGCATGAGCCTGCAGTCTGTGATAATTCCTTGTAATATCCTGCAGGATTTTTACGGGGATCAGGCAATGTCTGTTTAAGGGCCAAAACTTCAGCTCGCTTCCATGGAACATGTACCCACACACGCTGAAAATGTGTCGGACTGGCGGGATTAGCATTAGCGTCCCCTTCCCTCCAAACTAGGGGAACCTCTCTCATGGGATATTGTCTTGCCTTCTGCTTAACCTCGGACTCAAACAACGACTGAGAAACACTCTCACTCCTAAACGACAACAATGTTGCAACTGCTTTCTTAACATCAGAACCTACAATTGTGCCTTTTGCAAACTCGAACCGTACACGATACAACTCAGACATATTGGATTCCAAATTGTTTTCCTCCAATTCCTCACAAAGGAAAACACACATCTTCTCAAAAACGTATCTCTGTTTCGATGCTTCCCACTGATGGAAGACATCCATAACGGATTCTAGTTCGTATCTTATTGGGTCTGTAACCCATTTATTTGCCAAACAATCCAATATCTCTCTCTCTCTCGAATCAGGCAATTGACTGCGTGACTGTCTACGCTCTGTAACAGGGGACATAACCAATTGTCCCAACCAAGGAGAAAAGAAACCAGAAAAAGCAGCAGTCATTCGCTGTCTAGTAGAAGGAGAAGAAGAAAGAATAAGGGAAGACGGAACAACAGTAGAGGAATCCAGAGTCGGAGTAGGAGGAGCATTAAGAGCAGACGTAGAAGTAGTAGACAAAGGCAAAGTTGGCGGCCCCTGAGGAGGCTGCGCCAAAGAAACAGTAGCCAATGGAAAAGGAGCTGGTTGTGGAGGAATCACATGTGGCACAACAATCGGAGGTTGCACGGCCACAACTGGTGGCGGTGGTGCCGTAGCATTCTGTGCATAAGGGGGTGGCGAACTCAAAAGATGTGACATTAAAGGATCTTTCTCAAGATCTTTCCTTGCTTCCTGTTCTTTAGTTGGCAAAACCGGGTAGCATCTATCTACCGCTAACTTCTTTACTCTTTTCATCTGTTCGCTTTCTTGCTCTTCTTCATTATCCCTAAATGCAACAGCAGCTTGTACCATTTACATACCTCGTTCTTGTTTATTTTTCTTCGCTAATTTAATTTCTCTCTGTTTGGCTTCTTTGCTCCATATGCGAAAAGAGTCAAACATCGCCGGCCGGGCTTTCTTCTTAAAAAGTTTAACCTCTAGATTATCCAAAATCTCTGTGTCAAAACTACCATATTGTGGCCATTTTAAAACAGCATCCTTTCTGGTGTATCGGATCCACACTTCGTTATATGCGATAGGGCCTACGCCATGTTTCACATATAATTCATAGGTCGGAGTTCCAATCGGAGGAACCGGACACGAGTCCTCCAATCGGGAATCCCTATTACAACCAAGACAAAACAAGTTTCCAAGTCTGCTAAGACCAGGCATCTTCGCTCTCTAGTCTAGCTTCAAACTTCAAAGGATTATCGAATACGATAGTCTCGTGAATACAAGAGTCCTTCGGCTTTGGCACTTGCAAGTTCCAAACAAAGCGATCCCCAGGGGATACCAAAACTAAGAACCAAACTAAGGACTAGGAGACACTCCACTTATACTTAACTCAGGTATCGATGACGTCACCAGAAGACTCGTCTATCGTTTCGCTCTACCAATCATCAAGGGTCCAAAACAGGGCGATAGTCAGGGAAGCAGTCCTTCGTAGCCGTCGGGACGCGGGGACCCTCGCAGCAAAGACTTTCGGACCACGTCGACATGCAGGGATCGATGAAGTGGCGGCCTTCCTCCAGAATTTTCACACAAAGCTCCTCCCGAACCTCTGGCTTGGACCGGTACCGCTGATACCGCCCCACGTTGGGCGCCAACTGAAGTACCGGGTTTTTAAGAACCCAGCGGTGCCAGGGAGAACACCCAAAGACTTCGAGTCCTTCCTGTTTCAGACTACAGAAACACAGAGTCTTCTTGGTGAAGTCAAAGATCGTATTTATTGGCTGCAGCCAGTAACCGGTATCCTAGAACTACAACAGCATGTATGTTCTCAGGAGACTGCTCAAAATTACAAAGCCAGACTTCTCCTTATATACAAAATAATATGCTTCAGGCAAACATTCCTATTTTACAGTAGACCATTCACATATTTTCACTACAAAGAAAAAGCAGAGTCATGATGATAAGCCCACATTTCAGTTTGTCCAGTCCACAATCAATTACCCGGCAAGGCCCAGAACTTTCATCAGATATCGACGGACCCCTAATAAAAACGGGCACCTCCTCCTCGTAAAACAGGTCATAAAGAAGAAACAGGGACAGGTGTGTGTGAGATTAGGCATGGTTTGTGTGCGATGATCGGTTTATGACATGTTGTGCCTTGATACTAATCTCATTCGGCCACTGGGAAAGGAACTGGCCGAACAGGTTTTGCTTCAGGCAGTGGAGTCAGCTTGCCCAGGTCACAGAGGGGTCAGCAAAGGTGTACGTGCCCTTCAGATCGAATTTAGCCTTAGTTATTTGGCTATGTGAGGACAATCACAAAATGGCTGCCGTTCACAAAATGGAACCCGAGGGTTCAGGACGAAATCTTCAATTTCAGGGTGATTCCGTCATTGGATCATGACGGAAATGCTTGTCCATAGTATTCAATTCATTACCGGTCTGCTGATACCAAATCGTCATGATACGACGATGTTTATGACACGGGTCCAGAATTTTCAGTACCACAGTCCCAGAATGCAATTATAAAGTTATCCACTGGAGTATGTAAAACATTATTGCTGACATTATCCTGTGAACAGCAGCGGTGTGTACGGTGTTGGCTACCTTTGAGAAAGTTTGATGAAGAACGAAACGCGTATGGATTGCCATGCTGCTACACAAATCTAGAAATAAAACCTCATTAATCAGCAAAGTTACAAGTGCGGCTCACCTTCTTTCCATTGTGGGGGAGTATGTAAATATACCATCGGTTTGGTCCCACTGAAGAGCGACGTACGACCACAAGAGCGCCATCATTGCCCGCCTTGGACCTTCGTTGATACTTGTGAAAACGTTACATGGTAATGCGGTGCCGCCGAAGACCATCTTCGGTATTGGATCCCCATCAGCCTTGAAAATTGGACTGAATAGGGAGTAACAAATTGCAGATGGTAACAACAAATTAAAACTGAAAACAAACGTGGGTGCAACAGCAAAATGAAAAAAATAATCCACCCACTGGAGAGTATGATTTATGCACAATGAACTGGACCACATGTCCCTAAAAGCAATTATAAAGTTATCCACTGGAGGATGTAAACCATTAATGCGGACATTATCTTGTGAACAGCAGCAGTGTGTATGGTGTTGTCTACCTTTGAGAAAGTTCAATGAAGAACAAAATGCATCAGGATTGCCATGCTGCTACACAAATCAAGAAATAAAACATCACTAATTAGCAAGGTTACTAGTGCGGCTCACTTTCTTTCCTGTTTGGGGGAGTATGTAAATATATATATTACCTACTGGCGGTCACCAGAAGGTAGTTATAGTTAGGACCTATTTACCATAGGAAAATGGCATTCTATTCCCAATAACTTTGGCGCCAATTGATGAATAGTCTAGGAGGGGGTGAGAAAAAAGGGGGGTTCCAAAACGTGTTTTCTCCATGTAAATTTCCGTAGGAAACTTTAGACAAGGCTACAGGTCGAACGGGTGAACTGAATTACCCCAAATTTGGCAGGGAGAAGGGTCTTGGTCTAGAAAACACGCTTTTGTTTATTTGGCGTAAATTTGTTCAGCAGTTTTGGAGAAATATCGAAATTTACATATATCGATATTTGGAAATTCTGCCATCTGTTTGGCTGAAGCGTTATGAGCAGGAGCTTGCTGCAGATTGTCTGCGAGCGGTTGCAACTAGGAAACGTTGGCCGCCACTTTGTGATTCTGTTGAAGACAGGAAGGGGGAAAAGGGCAAAAAAAGTGGGAAAGAGAAGGGTAGGAGCACTGTAACCTCTGTGGGGTGTTTAGGGTGTCCTATAGAGGGGTGTGAAGTGAAGTATTCCCCCCTATTGGTGTGAAAGTGGTGGGCTATAGAAATTAAGTGAGGTACCGCGTAGAGTCTGATGCTGCTAAGGTGAGCTGGTGCGGGACATGGGGATTAAAGTGTGAGCCCAAATTGTGCGTCTTATGCTGTGAAGGCATGTGCCATGCCCGCTGCACTACACTTGTGGAAGTAGTGTCAGCATTTGTTTATAACTACTACGACGAACTACTGATCCCTACTGGTCTGAAAGTCCTGGGGTACAGAAAATATGTGAGGTACTGTCTAGAGTCTCATGCTGCTAAACTGAGCTGCTGCTTGACTCGGGGATGAAAGCATGAGTCCAAACTGTGTGTCATATGCTGTGAAGTCATGTGCTCTGCCGCTGTGCCACATCTGTCCAAGTAGTGTCAGCATGTAGTTATAGCTACTCGGAGCAACTTTTGTTTTGAACATTGTAACTTGTGTATGGTGCTTATGGGGTGTTATACAGGGAGTGCGAAGGTACATTCGCACGTATCAAACTAATTTGGTATTTGTGAAGTACAAACTAATCCTAAGGGTGTGATGGTGCTGGGGGCGTAATCTGAGCTGCTAAAGTAGTCAGGGTAAAGTTGCTGAACTACTGACCCATACCGGTCTGAAAGTGCTATGTACGGAAATTAAGTGAGGTATTGCCTAGAGTGTCATGCTGGTAAATTGAGATGCTGCTGGACTCCAGGATGAAACCGTGAGCCCAAACTGTGTGTCCTATGCTGTGAAGTCATGTGCTCTGGGCTCTATGCCATGCTTGTCCAACTTGTATATGGTGCTTAATTGGTATTTTAGAGGGAGTGCGAAAGTGAATCAATACAGCGCAAACTACTGATCCCTATGGGTGAGTAGAGCCCGTGATCAAAGCAAGAGTTCTGTGCTGCAAAGTGAGATGGTGTGGCTGCGGTGCCACAGCTGTGTGGAGAATACATTTTAGCGAGAGTCCGGGAGTTGCTGTTACCTTGCCCTAAAATAGCGGGGCTAAGTTGTAAGTTATAGGGCGGCTCTAAAAAGAGCCCTTGTGTTCATTAGTTAGAGCTACATATCATTGCGGATGCACAGCTTGACGTTATTCAGGAAACCTCGATTTCCCTGATCTGTGAAGTGTACTCCATAACTTCTGTAGATATCAGCCATATCAAAACGTATGTTGTTGTTATAGATTGACCCCATTTTGTGGTCTCTGAGGTATGCCGACACATCTTTGTTGACTTTCTTCCTAGATTTTTCAATCTGAGGACAAAATTGTTTTGACCATTGCCACTTCTGTCTTTGGCATATATTAGAATATACAGACAGTTTGAGGCAGTAGTAACATAAATTGTCCAAAGGTGTCCTTCATAGGCATTTCCAAACCTACCCCAGTCAATGTGTCAAGGTCGTTTCCACCACAAGCACAATCATGAGGTCAGGGTGTTGGAGATGCAAACAGTTTTTAACCAAAGGGAAAAATTGGTGCCACTTCAATCATCTCTGTGGAAACCATTTAATGTCCACATTTTGTGAACCTAGGTCTAAGTCAATACGTCTCTATACTGCATACCTCTTGCACCAGAAAACATAGCTATGTCCAACGATCCACATTAGCATTTTGAAGGTATGACTGAAAGGTATGGAAAGATGTCTGTAGCTCATGCAGATCCTTCATAGAATAAGAGATATGTTTAAAGATGGAGAACTAGTTTTTTTTCACTTACAAAACGATACCTGATTGGGAAATGAAAGCATTGATTTTAAAAGTAGGGTGCACCTTTGTTTTGTGGAAAAGCATGTTTGAACGTGGAGTACATATTATAGGATAAAATTTGCTCGAATCAACCACACCTGCTTCTTGCATTTGGAAGGCACTGTACAAATTTAAAACAATTGTGAACTTTTAACTTGCATGTGCCATTAAGTATTCAAGAAAATGTTGCAGAAAAATATCGTTAGGTTTAAAAAAATGAGGAATTCTTAACCTGCACATGTTGTAGAATGTTCTAGAAATTGTGTTGATTGAATACATTGCACTGCTGACTTCGATGTGTCGTTGAGTATGAAAAAAACTGTTTGTATGGAAAATTAAAAAGAAACTAATAGAGAAAAGTTTTGAAATGTAAAAGAATCAGGGAAGTATTCTAATTTGTTCGTTACTTGTATTTATATGTGGAGGAACAAAAGTATAGAAACAGCACAAGGAAGAAGAAGAAGCAGGGAGTAGAGGGACGGGGGAGATGGGCACAATGGCACACATGTACAATGCAGTACAATACAAGTATAGACAAAGAATGGCCAAAATGAAACACACCAACAAGGAGCATAAGTCACACAACCTGGGAACATCACACCACTGAACGAATATAGAAGTGAAAACCAGGCTGCATTCATACAGGATGTGTAGAAAGGACGGCCGTGGATGTTGTGGGATGTCTGCGACCGTAGTCATCATGGATGAGATGCCCAGCCCGTGGCACATCGATGAGTTCACTGTGTGGTACGTTACCAAACAGATGCTCCTCCCTCCCAAGAGCCCCGACACTTTTTGTGTGGTGCGCTGGTGTATCCTGTGCACTCGTATTGCACAGCATTGTAATGTCTATTCCGGCAAGTCCCTACACCATGAGAGTGCTGTTTGGTGGTGGTGTATTCCACTTTACAACATCGTCTGCTGCGGCCCTCATAGCAGGTCACACCAGAACACAGAGACACACTTACTGCACTTCCTGCACATGGACATGTCCGAGACACCCCCTTTCCCTTGCCGGATAGGCACACCCCTGCGGTGACCTGTGTACGCCGGACCAGCACACGTGTGCTGTGCTTGCAGGCGGATGCGTGCAAAGCTGCATATCCAGGGTCACTGCCAACACTGAGGTGACATGGTAATGTCTGCTGAAGACTGCACACTGCGATGTTGCAGGGCCAGTGACTATCATGCTAATACAATGACCACATGGAAACACTTGCTCAGATGCGGGTTTGGGGGGCATTGGTGGTCCTGGTGTTGTTGTGCTGAGTCTTATGGCCCTCATAGGCATCCCTGTACCATGCTCATTGACTCTATGGCATGTGTGGCTGTTCTGGTGTGGTTCCTTTCATGCTGCAGGTAGTCGTTCTGATTAACACCAGGAGAAAGCAGGTGTAAAATTCCTGGTAGTAACGTTGGTTATCGCCAGAATTAATTTTGCATTGCAGGTGTGAAAGTTGTGATGTAATTTTTTCGTGTGCAGAACAATATAAAAACCGGGCAGTGTATCCCGTCAAGATGCATCACCTGATGCACTATTCCTAATCAATATAAATACAATGAGATTTCTTCATTGATTTTGTGTATCCACTGTAAGTGGAGGCACTACCTACGTGCAATTCAATACAGGATTTTGAATAAATTGAAAAGGTGCACCTTGTGTGTTTTTGCACGGGACGGCTATTCTGCATTTCATTATCAGCACTTTAATGCAACTAAAGTTGAGATAAATCTAACACAGTATTCAGAAGTTGGTGCAAACAGCTGAGATCACCAGTACTCCACGATACGTGCTCCAAAATGTAACACCATGGTGGATACCAGCAAATAACAGTAATAAGAACAAGAATGAGTCACACTGCAGTTAAGAAAACAACCAAAAAGGTTAATAACTTTTTTTTGTCAAACTTTATTTTTTTATAAACATATATAAACCATAAACTATTTTTACATTTTATTTTTTAATTAATATATAAAGTTCCAAGAGTAATTAGATGCACTCTCAGAGGTCAAGTTGCTACACCAAGAGTTTATTCTTGTCAACCCCTACGCGTTTCGACACCACAATGAGTCTTGATCACACAATACTTCAGCTTCAAAAGAAAGTGCATAAATAATTAGTAAACATAGAAGAAGGCACTCAGCACCGCATTCGCCCATAGTGTTCTCATTGCGGCCATTTTAGAGAGGTGGATTTACATTGCAATTGGATTGTTACTCCATACAGAAGGCGATTGCATATTATACAGGAACTGATTTCTGGCATACTGTGTATATTTTATACAAATGCATGCTACACGTTATGAAGTATAATAAATGAAAACAAAACCCAACGTAATTATGCAACAGTCTTAAAATATCCTATGTTTAGTACCTGTCTCAAACAAATAAAATAATGAATATACATTTACATGCTATGAGTTGTATGGTATTATGGAGTAAACATAAATACCATAATTATAGATTATTTGCGGTCTAGTGCCAAAACGATCTATGTGCCCTAGGTCTAGGGTGAGATTAGAATTACTCAATCACTCTCCAGAGTAGATGCAATATAGTGTACACTAATATCCATCGTTTTGCCTGTACCCATTCCCAAATAAACCATATAATATTAATAAGTGGGATAGGAACAAACGTTTACACTAAACCAGACATGGATCAAATGTCTTAATAAATCAATTTTTGTCCTTTAACTCAAAAAAAGAAAAGACAGTTCACTCTTGTCTTCATGCAAACGCAAGTGGAGTACCTTGCCCGCTTCGCATTTCATATTGTAAATCGGACTAGTGCCCATGTGTCCACCACTCCAACTGAACGTCAAACATGTGGTTATGCAATACATTCAAAAAATAATTGCCAAGTGGCTGAAGAGATAATGCCTGTATTTCTCCAGAAAAAAGTATTCAAATCCCCAAGCTACCCATACATCAACATCAGGTGCTTATGTGCATTTTAAAAAGTCCCTTATCTAAAAGACGTGCAGAACTATCCTGGTGAAGAAAAGGATAGGGAACACGTGTAGTGTCATAAAACGTGATGGGTCCCTTCCTTTCCTCCTGTATGAAAAATAAGATAAGAGAAAGAAAATAGAAATTAAAACAAATATATGATCTACACAGTATATCAACAATGTTAAAATCAATAGTTAAACACATCTTAATCATCATGCAAGTGTGTGGCCAGTTCCTCATCCAGGTTATGGCCTCCCGGGGCTCTAGTCTCCAGTTCAATAATCCATTTGGACTCTTTTTTCCTGAGCTCGAGTTCCCTATTGCCCCCTCTCCTTCCTAGATTCACTTGTTCAATTTCAAAAAATCTAAGAAGTGAGTTATTTGATTGCAGTTTCTCTTGAAAATGGCGGGCGATGGGATAGTGCAGGTCTACATTAGTGATTGCTCTTAAATGCTCCTGGACATGTTTTTTGACCCTAAGATAGTGTTTCCAATGTACTCTAATCTACATGGACACTCCAGAGCATATATAACATAGTTTGAGCTTCAGGTGAGGAATTGGGAGATGGTTCTATTCTTTCTGCCAGGTATTTCAAAATCCTTAACCATGTGACTGGATTCGCATGCTCTGCAAAGTCCACAAGGGTAAAACCCTTTAAGATTATGCATTTTTTTTTGATGTGATAACCCCCCTCACAAGGATGTCCCTTAGGCTTTTCCTCTTTCTGTATGTAACCTGGGGTCTATCACTAATGCTTTGTCCTATGTTGGTATCGGATTGCAGAATCTTCCAATTATCCACCAGAACTTTGTGGACCTTTTTTGAATCATGAGAAAAGGTAGTTACCACCCTTGACATGGTCTCATCTTTCTTTTCTTGTTCTTTGCACTCCAAGCTCTCAGACCTAGTGATCCCTTATATATTATCAGTGGCTTTAGTCAGTACCCACTCGGGATAGCCTCGTTCTCAAAATCTGACAAGCATCTTCTCATGCTCTAGATTAAATGATTCATCTGTACTGCAGTTCCTTCGTGCCCTCAGTAGCTCCCCCTACAGATTGCTCCATTTCAGTGTGTATCGATGAGCACTGAGGGCATGAAGAAGACTGTTCCCTGCTGTTTCCTTGCGGTACAAGCTAGTAGTAAGGGTACCTTCCTGTACAGTTATAAGAGTATCAAGGAATTCTACTATGGTCTTGCTCATGTTAATTTGATGTTGTGAGGGTTGTTGTTAAGTTTGCCAATAAAATTGGTTGCTTCACTTTCAGTGCCTCCCCACACAACAAACAAGTCTTCAATATATCTCATCCAAACTATGACCTGTTGAAGGTCAGAATCTAGTATGTCTTCCTTTTGAATTTCCTCCTCTTACTTGCCCAGGAAGAGGTTCGCGAAGCTCGGCGCAAAGCACAAACCCATCGCGGTACCCTGCACCTGTCTAATGAGGTCACCATTAAACAAAAAGATGTTATTAGAGAGACATATCCATATCATCTCTACCAGCATACGTGTGTGTTCCAAAAAACCTACATCTCTGGCCTCAAGGAAATGTAGAAGAGCTGCGATCCCCTGTTCATGGTCGATGATAGTATATAATTAACTTACGTCCATGGTTATCATTATAAAACAATCATCCCATTTAATCTTATCAATTCTATTAAGAAAATATTTAGTATCCTTAATATAGGATGGAAGGCTGACTATATAGTCTCTGAGGAAGTGGTCAACATACTTAGAAAGATTCTCATTAACGTTCCCTATAGATGACAAAATGGGTCTCCCTGCAGGTCTAGTGGAGTAATTGTGTATTTTGGGCAATAAGTATAATTTGGGCAATTTCGGATAATCCTTTTTAAGGAAACAATACTCCTGTCAAGTAATGAGTCCTGCTCCCTGCCAGGTAGACCATTTCTCCCATGTAATAGTTATACTTAGATTGTAGTCAGTCGTATTACTTTTACAATACAAATCTTCATCACTTAACTGTTTGAGAGCTTCCTCAATGTAATGTCCCTTCCCCACAAAACAATGTTTCCTCCTTTGTATGAGGGTCTGATAACAATACCACTATCCTTAGCCAATGAAACAATGAGTTCTCTTTGTTTTTTGGATAGGTTGAAATGCACCTTGTTTTTCCTTGATGTTCAGTGTTTCTGTTTGATCAACTCTTTCATCACAACTTCGTGAAAAGTGTCTATTGAATCATGTGGAAGGATAGGACTGAAGATAGACTTGGGTTTAAATTGGGTGCATGCTGCCCTGTCTGTTTGAATCTCACTTTTATTTACCATGAATGCATCCCCCTCGTTTTCTGGCATGACCCCAGCTAACTTCTAGACAGTTTTGAGTAGATTGGCGTCTCTTACAGAAAAGACCGGTTGTATCCCACCTTCTGTACCTGCATTCATACTTTCAGGGGGTCTATTGTTCATCAATGTATGCAATTTCCGTACCTTGAGTTTCCTCACAAACTTGAAAATATCAACTCTTGTGTTTGCATAGTTGAAAAGTTCAGTCGGGCAAAATGTCAATCCTAAACATAAATTTGCTTTTTCTTTTTCAGCTAAAAATCCCAAAGATAAGTCAATGATAGTTCGATTTATTTATTTATTTATTTATAATTACATTTATTGAGCGCGCAGCTACCCGGAGGTTTCCCGGCGCTAGGGCAAACTGAACGGTGAAAGGGAGGGAGGAACATAAGATCATAACATTAGTTGTTGAAAAGCCAAGTTTTTATTCCCTTACGGAATTTCAGAAAGCACAATTCAGTGCGCAGAGATTGAGGAAGAGAATTCCATAAGGATGGGGCCAGCAGGGAAAACGAGCGTCCTCCCATCTTGGCTCTGTTGATGCGCGGAATCTTAAATTTATTCTGCGTCGAGGACCTGAGTGTGCGGGGGGGGATATATTGCTGCACCAGAGCAGAGAGATAGCGAGGGGCTCTACCAGTCATGATTTTGTGCATGTAGCAAAGTGCTTTGAAGTTGACTCTGCTTTCAATCCGCAACCAGTGAAGGTTCCGCATATGGTGAGCGACCGAGGATCTGGCAGGAAGGTGACAGATCAGGCGGACAGCCATATTCTGTACCACCTGGTACTTCCTGGTTACCTCTTTGGCGGCACCAAGGAGAAGGATGTTCCCATATTCCAGGCGTGAGATGACAAGAGCCTGGACTACGGTCCTCAAGGTGTCCGCAGGCAGCATCCAGGTGATCTTTCTCAGCCACCTGATGATGGTAGTACAGGTGGCTGAGACTTTCACAGCGTGCTGTTTGAAAGTAAGTTGGTTGTCGAAGATCACACCAAGATTGCGGGCAGACACTGATGGAATGGGTAGAGGACCCATCTCCGGAGGCCAGTGGTGTGGGCCCCAGAGAGAGGTGTCTGGGCCAAACAGGAGCAGCTCTGTTTTGTCCCCGTTTAGTTTTAGTTTGTGCTTCAGCATCCAGTCCGATATATGTTTCAGCCCAACTTGGAGAGAGGAAAAGGGGAGGTTTTTATTGGTGGAAGGAGAGTAGATGACTTGAGTGTCATCAGCGTAGGAATAAATTGTGAGGCCAGCCTGTTCCGCCAGGAAAGCAAGAGGCCTCACGTACAGGTTAAAGAAAAGGGGACTAAGGATAGACCCCCGGGGAACACCGTGAGAGGAAGGGAGAATAGATGAAACAGATGTGGAAGAAAAAACTTGAAACGTGCGATCGGAAAGAAAATTAGCGATCCAGGCCAGGGCGGTACCACCGACACCGACTGCCTCCAAGGTAGACAATAAGATGGGATGGGAGACGGTGTCAAAAGCGGCACTCAAGTCAAGCAGGATGAGTGCCACCGTCTCACCATTATCCACTTGGCGTCTGATGGTTTCTGACACGCCAAGGAGAGTTGTTTCCGTGGAGAAGCCAGCCCTGAACCCGGATTGAGAACCATGAAGAAAATTGGTGGATTCAACAAAGGAGTTAAGCAAAGAATTAACATGTTTCTCCAGAATCTTGGAAAAGCAAGAAAGCAAAGAAATAGGGCGAAAATTGGAAGGATTATTGGGGTCTGCGTTGGCCTTTTTTAGTAATGGTACCACCATTGCGTGCTTCCATTCATTTGGGACAATCTCTTCTGTTAGGGAAGCGTTCAGGACGTCCAAAATAATGTGGAGTGGGGCTGGGTCAAGGGAACTCAGAACTTGAGGGGGCAGTGGGTCGAGGGGGGAGCCAGATTTGATGTCCTGGAGATACTTTTTTAGAAGCGCGGGGGATATCGGATCCCAAGCGTGAAGTGGGGTGGTGGTAAGCAAAGAGCAGGGAGTAGTAACCGGGGGAGAGTTACAAGGATCTTGCGCAGCGTGAGTTGAAGCAGCTGGAGTAGAATTAAAAATGGCATAGATTTTGTCAATTTTTTCAAGAAAGAAGTTGGCTAGAGCGTTACACTGGGCAGTGTCTAGACAGGGATCCTTAGGAACAGAGGAAGCACCTGAGAGCTCCTTGACTATTTTAAACAGGGCCGTGGGTCTATTTTGAGCTGTAAGTATGGTGCTGTTGGCAAAGTTAGCTCTAGCGGTGTCACATGCCGCATGGTAGGTTTTAAGAGCGGACCTGTATTTTGCTTTATGCTCAGGGTTATACTTTAAACGCCAAATCCGTTCCAATTTTTTGCAGTTGGATTTTTCAAGGCGGAGTGAGTCGTTAAACCAGGGTGCAGGGGGGTGATGAACTTGGGATTTGTTTTTTTGGGTAGGGAGGCAGGAGTCCAAAGCAGTAGTTAACCATGATCTAACAGCAGGTAGCTCTTTGATAGTCATGTTGGAAACCGAAGGTTTGGAATTGGCAAGGAGAGAGTTTAATTTATTTAGATCTAGACGTTTCCAGTTCCTGCTAGCTTTGTGAGGAGGGTCTGGCCTGAAGGAATCAGCTCCGCACGTTTTAATCGAGAAATTAACAATAAAATGATCTGACCAGAGAACAGGGGTAGAGGATTGATAGGAGATGCCAGTCAAGTTGGAAATGATGGGATCTAGAAGATTACCGGCCTTATGAGTAGGGTCGGAATTGAGGAGATGTAAGTCTAGGGCTTCAAGATCCTGTATAAGGCGTTTAGCAATGGCACAAGAGACAGAATTGAAATGGAGATTTAAATCCCCAACAATAGTGAAGTTGGTAGATTGTGCTAAAAAAGGGGCAATAAGTTCAGGAAATGAAGCAGCCCAGCAGCTAGCTGAGCCTGGCGGGCGGTAAATCAGGGTGCCGGTTAGGGTAAACTGAGGAGACAGAGTTAATGTAAACAAGCCCGCTTCACAGTTTGGAAAGTCAAGGTCTTCCCATTTACAAGAGAATTCTCTCTTGAA
Source organism: Lissotriton vulgaris (assembly GCF_964263255.1). Lineage (NCBI taxonomy): Eukaryota > Metazoa > Chordata > Amphibia > Caudata > Salamandridae > Lissotriton > Lissotriton vulgaris. Next base: position 210,154,639 of record NC_141695.1, read on the forward strand.
GATGATAGCAATTCCCCCGCCGTCTTTAAGCGCTCGATTTCGTCCCACATAGGTGTAATCATTGGGAAGAGCCATGGCGATATCAGGGCCAGAGCTATCATTTAGCCAAGTTTCGGTGACAAACATGGCAGCAGGATTAGCTGTCTCCAAAAGGTCGAAAATATCTCTCTTGTGTTTTGAGAGCGACCGACAGTTAATGCTAATGAAGCTCAGAGCGGGTGAGGAATTGTGCAAAGTGGGAGGGAAGGTGCGCATAGGGGAGGGGAAATTCCAAAACGTGGATGACATGCTGTCTGTACATGAATCGAGGGAGTCCAAGGCAAGGGAGCAATGGGAACAGGATATGGGAGCATTTTGACAGTTCAGAACGGTATGCGAGGGGCACAATGGTCCCCGCAACTGCAGTAGGGCGGAACGTGAGTAGGAGGTAGGAGTGTGTGCAGAGGGGCTGGGGCCTGGGCCCGTGCTGGCGCATTTACCATTGTACTATCCATTATTACTTTGTTTTTCTCTAGCCACCTCGCCTGGTTCCCACTGACTCTCTGTTTCCTCCTCCTTTGTTTGTATTTGAGTCGCTTTTGTTTGCAGCGCCTCTGCCTCTTCCTTGTCCCCGACCCCAACCTCGACCTTGCTGGGGCATTGTTGGTGTTGGAGGTTTCACTGGTTGTCGACAGGTTCGCAATCCCCAAAACTCGTCTAAAAAAAGGCGGTGGTTTAGTTATTATTTCCACCTCAGAGGAAGTACTGGCTGTTTGAACAGAGACATCTGTGTCAGAATCACTGGTTAGTGTTGCATCCGGCAGCTCTCTAGTAATCCCAGAACCATCTGGTCTGGCTTCTTGCATTGGTCGCTGGTTATATAAATGGTCATACTTTGGGCTGTATGTTAAAATTCAACCAGTTTCATAATCAATACAGTCCCTGTGCAGCTTTCTTTGTTTGCGAGATTTTATGTCATTCTCATATTTTTTGAGTCTTCCCTTGAGTTCATCTTTAAATCTTCTGATGTTGTCCTGTTCTGTACTTTTCTTTAGTACTTCCTCAATCTCCTCCAGTTCCTTGATTATCATCTCACGATCCTCCCGTGCATACTATTTCAGTATGTTCAGCATGTTCTTGGAACTGGATGCAGAGTTAGTCGCCCATTCATCCAGAATCTGTGGGTTGGGGGATTCGTGTGATGGAGTTATGTAGATCCTTAATCCACGAGGCACCATGCCCTTGCCCACATAATCTTGCAGTGAGATTGCCTCCCACCATTTGGAAGATGCTTGTTTTTTTAATCTTTCATATTGTCTCAATTTTATATTTAGTACATTCTCATTGGGTTTCTCAATCATTAGTACTGCAGCTGCACCCTTTCCTGTTGCACGAGCAAAAAGAGTCTGCACTTCCTTACATTTTTCACTTTGATCCACCATGATGATCTCAGATGTGTTTAAGGTAGTCTTGTATGATGTGTACTCACAAGCATGCACTTTCCGGTGAAACACAGGGAAAATCTGTGCGCCAATTATGATTTTGCACTCCCTGTTTGTACTCTTGGTAGCTCTAAGACCTCCCCACCTTGTTTGTGGGCAGTGCCTGAAGACACTAGATAGTTAAAAAATGCTTTGAGGGAAGTGTACGGATATTCTCGTCGGTAGGACAAATGCCACTCTCCAGCTCAGTGCTGTCAGTATTTGTCACTTCGCTTCTGTCCGCACACCACACGCCAATCACCCGGACCCCGGTATTGCACACATGAGGGTGCCTGCCCGCACACACCATGTTCGCATGCCCCCCCCCTCTGTAGGCGCCACCCCGAGCCGAGCTTACCTTCGTGTTTAGGCTCGCCTTTCCCTCGAATTTCCAATCTTACGATCAGTTCTCTTACAATCTTTCATGGCCGGCATGCGAACCCTCCAAAGTTATAAACAAAGCCAGAATAGGTTATCCAGGGAAGAGACCGAACGTCAGGTGATGCGTCCTCGGCAAAACCCAAAGCCGGATTTAAATCCAATGGTCCAAGAGTAATTAGAAGCATTCTAAGAGGTCAAGTTGCTACACCAAGAGTTTCTTCTTGTCAACCACTACGCGTTTCGACACCACAATGTGTCTTGATCACACGATACTTCAGTTTCACAAGAAAGTGCATAAATAATAATTTAACATAGAAGAAGGCACTCAGCACTGCATTCGCCCATAGTGTTCTCATGGCGGCCATTTTAGAGAGTTGGATTTACATTGCAATGTAATTGTTACTCCATACAGAAGGCAATTGCATATTATACAGGAACTGATTTCTGACATAATGTGTATATTTTATACAAATGCATCGTACACGTTGTGAAGCATAATAAATAAATACAAATACCAACGTAATTATGCCACGGTCTTAAAATATCCTAGGTTTAGTTCATGTCTCAAACAAATAAAATAATGAGTATATATTTACATGCTTTGAGTTGTATGGTATAATAGAAGTAAAAATAAATACCATAATTATAAATTATTTGGTGTCTAGTGCCAAAACGTTCTAAGTGCCATAGGTCTAGGGCAGAGGTCTTCAAACTTTTGGATGCCGAGACCCCCCTGTCGACATTTTCAGGTGTAAGGACCCTCTCATGACAAAAATTTCCAAACCTGTAGGCAGAATCTACACATGCATCAAACTCCAGCTCTGGTCCAGGCAGCACAACAAGTTTTGGTCCTAGAGCAGGAGTGGGCAAAAAACCTGGGTTCATGGCTCTACCAGTGCCGCAGGTTAACAAACGGTTTCCTAAGCCTACATACTCTGGGGCAGATTTACAAGCCCCCTGCGTCACCATTACGTCACATTTTGTGATGTATTGGTGGCGCAGGGGGCCCCTCCATATTTACAAGGAGATGAAAAGCCATCCTGCGAGCCTTTTCCTCTCCTTGTAAATATGGCCCCTTCACATGCAGTAAAGTGCATGGAAGGGGAGTTTTATGGGTGTTGCTGTGGGTATTCCCATGCAACACCCATTGAACAAGACACATCTCCATATTTACGAGAAATTGTAAATCTGGAGATGTGTGTGAATGCTACGCCACACTAGAGGTGGCGATGCGAGGCGCAACGAGGAGAAATGTTTTAATTTTTCCTAATTTTTTCCTCTCTCAATGTGTGCTGCATTCTACAGCACGCATTGAAAGAGGAAAATGCCTGTAGTGATTGTTTTTGTGCAGGAAGGTATCCCTTCCTGCACAAAAACAATCTCCCCACGACGCAGGCATCTTTGCAAGGATACCTGCGCCGGCGCATGGCTGAAGATTGTGCGCCAGTGTTGGGGAAGGACAGATATGCGACATATTCTTGTAAATATGTCGCATCTCTGTGCTTTCCAAACTAACAGAGCACGGCACAGCAAAATGACTTGCTGCACTGTGCTGCGTTACTTGTTGTAAATCTGCCCTAAAGTGCTTTAAAAATTTTACAACTCCAACACATCCATAGGACCAAATTCTCACGAGTGCCGAGATGCAATGGGACTTATATAATGTTTTTATAAGATAGATTATTCTTATAATAGAAATTGGCAAAAGTGAAAAACATTTTGGGGCAGATTTACAAGCCCCTTGTGCCACTTTTGTGTCACTTTTATCATGGGAAAAGTGACGCAAAGGTGACGTAAGCGGCTAGTAAATCCACCCCTTGGTGTACAGAAAAAAACCTTTTAAGATGTATGAATGTCCTTTCTGTTCTTGGTTAATTTTATATGTTGTTGACCTGTGACATTCTTAACTTCCTGGAGTTTTATTCACAGCTACCACTTGATAAAACTGTTTAAATGTAAGGAATAGGCAGAGTGGGGGCCCAGGGGGTACTGGAACCAGAAAAAAACAAAGCCTATGTAACCAGTTTACAAAGGCATGTAAATATGCAAATGGTCTTTAATGACCTGTCAAAAACTTGGGTGTGCTGGAGATAAGACTCCAGACACTGCCCAGCCCACAGAAGCTCGAGCTGCACTGAAGCAGCCGGGGCTGAGACACAGACGAGGAGGAGGGGGGCTGAAGCCCTTGTAGTTTTCTATGGGCCTGGGCAGAAGTTTGACTGGGAATGCGCGACCCCCTTTGTAACACTCCACGCCCCCCCTGGGGGTCGCGCCCCACAGTTTGAAGACCCCTGGTCTAGGGTGAGATTAGAATTACTCAATCACTCTCCAGAGTTGATGCAATATGGTGTACACTAATATCCGTGATTTTGCCTGTACCCATTCTCACAGAGACCATATAATTCCATATTATTAAGTGGGATAGGAACAAACGTGTACACTAAACCAGACATGGATCAAACGTCTTAATAAATCCATATTTGTCCTGTAACTCAAAAAAAGAAAACACAGTTCACTCTTGTCTTCATGCAAACGCAAGTGGAGTACCTTGCCCGCTCCGCCTTTCATATTGTAAATCGGACTAGTGCCCATGTGTCCACCACCCCAACTGAACTGAGTATTCAAATCCCAAAACTACCCATATATCAACATCAAGTGCTCATGTGCATTTAAAAAAGTCTCTTATCTTAAAGACATGCAGAACCATCCTGGTGAAGAAAAGGGTAGGGAACCCGTGTAGTGTCATAAAAACGTGATGGGTCCCTTCCTCCTGTATGAAAAATGAGATAAGAGAAAAGAAAATATAAATTAAACCAAATATATGATATACATGATTCTTAGTACAGTTCTACACAGTATAACAACAATGTTAACATCAACAGTGAAACACATCTTAATCATCATGCAAGTGTGTAGCCAGTTCCTCATCGAGGTTATGGTCTACCGCGGCTCTAGTCTAGAGTTCAATAATCCATTTGGACTCTTTTTGCCTAAGCTCGAGTTCCCTATTGCTCCCTCTCCTTCCTAGATTCACTTGTTCAATTGCAAAAAATATAACAAGTAAGTTATTTGATTGGTGTTTCTCTTGAAAATGGCAGGCGATGGGATAGTGGTCTACATTAGTGATTGCTCTGAAATGCTCCTGGTCATATTTTTTGACGATAGAGATAGTGCTTCCAATGTACTCTAATCTACATGGACACTCCAGAGCATATATAACATAGTTAGAGCTACAGGTGAGGAATTGTGAGATGGTTCTATTCTTTCTGCCAGGTATTTCAAACTCCTTAACCATGTGACTGGATTTGCATGCTCTGCAATGTCCACAAGGGTAAAACCCTTTACGATTATGCAGATTTTTATTTCGATTTGATGTTTCGCCGGTCTTCCACAGTGTAGGTCAGAGGTAGTGGTGAGCAAGGGCCCATAGCTATGTGCATACGTTGGTGGCCCCACCGGCCTGCGTAGTACAGTTTCAGTGGCACCACGTGTTGCTGGCCTTCCATATGCAATTATCCTTCACTGATTGAGGGGAGTCTGGTGTTGGGGGCACTGCCAAGGAGTTGGGGTCGCTGCAATTCAGGACTCAGGTACCAGTTACACATGTGGGATCGGCTTGCGTTGAACAGGGTTGGTTGGCACCACGTGTTGCCGGTCTTCCACAGTGTAGACCCGAGGCATCGGTCAGCAAAGGCTCAAAGGCAGGTGACGTTGACTTGAGCTGCACAGAATGGGAGCATTTGGTCTTCTCAACCCATTATAGTCTCTTACACAATTTACTTTGCTACTATTCTTGAATTGTGAACCGTGTAACCCCAGTGTAGGGTGCAGGCAGCGGTCAGGATGGGTACACAGCCACGTGGCTTTGAGTTGAACTGCACAGTTAGTGGCACCTGGAGTACTCAGCATGTGCGCACCCTGCGATGATACGTGGTCCCGGCGGGCTTCATTGGAAGCAATGTCTTGCCTTGATAAGGCCACATGGAGATGACCTATGGTGCAGTGAGTTAGTAGCACCTGAAGCACACAGCGTGGGCGCATCCTGCGATCCTGCACTGTGAGCAACGTGTCTTGCGAACTGGACTAACTCATCTGTAATCGCCACTGCATACGAATTGTGAGCCTTGCTGTTTGCAGTGTAGAACAAAGGCAGTAGTTAGCATAGACTTCGAGGAATGCTTTTTGTCACTTCTTGACAAAATCCGAGGACATAGAGTACAATTCTCTGTGCAAATAATAAATCAAGGCTGAATTAAAATTATGAACCCTGCTGTCCGCAGTGTAGATAGAACGCAGTAGTCGGTACAGACATAAGTCTGCGGTGCTGTGCCGCTGGGCTTGCAGGGGGCTTGTGTGGAGGAGGCCCGTGGTCACGGCGGCAGCCACATGCCAGGGTAAGTGCCTCCGCCTGCAGACTCGTTGGTCTTCCCAGAAGTGAACTACGCCCAGGGCCTGGCGTATTTATTCATACTCCTACACTGGAGTGGTGTACGTTGGACCAGCCCACTTTGCTTCTGCTTCTAGGGGGGGACAACACAGCTACATGACTGAGATCTTCCCCACTGTTTGAGGTAACATAGTTGCATCCACTGTGCACTACAGTACAAGTATCAATAGTATATCTCCACTTGGAGAGCTTTGTGGTTTGCAAAGTGAGGTCTCTGCAGCACTTCAGCGTATTAGTGAAATGACCAACTAACTATAAGTCCCTAAAACTAGTTTTTTATGTGAATTTCTAAGGTTTTTAAAATGCTAATTCTTATTTATAACGTCTGTAAAACCTATGTTTTTTTCAGTGACAATATATTTACTGAAATCAGGGACGTTATAGTTAGTTGGACATTTCACTCATACAACACCAGAGAAATTCTACAGTTATAGTTAGTTCAGCTAACTGTAACTCGTGCCCCCGCAATGCACTGCTGATGACGTCACATATTACATGAATTCATGGCATGGTCAGTGACATCACTGATGGCATCACTGATGACATCTCAGATGACATCACTGATGAATTACGTCACTTATGACATCATCCAGTGACTGTGTGTTTCTATAGAGTTTAAATATGTTATATATATATGCCAAGGTGTATTGAAGAATGAGTGGGTGTATAAGTGTCTGGATGGATGATTTAGTAGGTGCGTGAGTGACTGTATACGTGAGTAAATAAATATGTCTTACTGAATGCATGGGTTAGTGACTAAACTGTGTGAATGTCTGTATTAGTCTGTCTGTTGTTTTGCAAGCTGCTGCAGGGGTTGGTCAGTAGCTACATGCGTGTCTATATCGGTTATCGATTCATTGCCTGAGGATTTGTATGGGTGAGTGTATGTGTGGGTGGGTGGGAGGTGTGGGACTCTGTGCAAAGATGTGTGAGTGGCGATTCACTGGGTGTATGGGTTCAAGAGTGCATGTGGAAACAGATGTATGGGTGTGTAAGGGTGTGTATTGGTGTTTTGGTGAGTAATTGGATGTCTCAGTGGTACATGTTGAAGTAACTACATATGTATAAGGCAGTGAATGTGAGAGTTGGAGTATATAAATGACTACACATGAGCGTCAGTGATTGTGAGAGGGGCTGTATGGATGAATGTGTACTTGTATCAGTGATTGTGTAAGAGAGTAAGTATGCATTAGTATCTGTTTGAATAAGTGATGTGGAGTGTATATAACTGTCTAGGTGAGTAAATGGAAGTGTGATTGATTCTTTGCATGATTGACTAGGTGTGTGCGTAACTCTGGTTGAGTGGTCATGTGTGAGTGTCTGTATAAGTGTATAAGTGCCCATGATAGTGTTGTATTAATGATTGATCGCATCTAGTAATGGTTGTATGGGTGAATGAGTGGACATGTGTGTAGACCTAGGAATCAGTGAGTGGATATGTAGTAACTGGTATTGGTGTGTCTATGGTTTTCGAAAATGGTAGTGGGTGTATCAAAGGTTATATTAGGGTGTGAGGAGGTGCATCAGATTATCACGTGGATGATGTCATCAGTGTTGTCATCAGTGATGTAATTTGAGATGTCATCAGTGATGTCATCCGTGAGGTCACTGACCATGTCATGAATAATGTAATATGTGACGTCATCAGCAGTGCATTGCAGGGGCGCGAGTTATAGTTATCTGAACTAACTATATAATTGTGGAATTTCTCTGGTTTTGTACGAGTGAAATGTCCAATTAACTAGAATGTCCCTGAAACCTATGGTTCTTTCAGTGAATTTCAAAGGTTTTTTAAATGCTGATTTTTTTCTATAACGTCCCTATTAAGACCCCTTGAATCCTGAGAGTCCCTGGGGGCCAACTAGACCACCAGGTACCTCCAGTAAGCACCACAGAGCTGCGTTGCAGAGTGGTATAAAAAGGGGCGTGGCCTAGGACCATCTTTCTGCAACGCAGCTCTGTGGAACATACTGGAGGTTCCTGGTGGGCTAGTATTTAAGGGGAATTAATTCCCCAACTCACAACACACCAGGGGGTGCGTTTGCTGAGTGCTGTAGGGATGGGGCAGGCCCTCCTGCATGATGCCTGCTTTTTTAAAATTCTATTTTTGTCGAAGGAGGGCTGCGTGGCCCCCATTTTTTTACAATATTTGGGCCCTGGAGACCCCATCCCCCAGGGCCAGTCCCGTTTTTGCACTTTTTAAAAAAACGGGAAGAGGGGCAATTTTGGCCCCGGGAACCCCATTATTTTTTTAATTTTCAATTTTTTAAGGAGGAGGGCTGCATGGCCCCCCTCCTGAAGCCTCGATTGGCCCTGGGGACCCCATCCCCTGGGGCCAGCCTTTCCTTTTTAAAAAACAAAAAAAGGTGTTATTACGGGGTGGCGGGCTTCGTGGCCCTTCTGGCCCTGGGGACCCCATCCCCCGGGTCTGGCCCTCTCGGCTGGGGAGCATGGGGGGAGCCCCAATGCTCCACGGTCCCAGCCAACTCCCCGCCTCCTGTGGGAGCCAGCATTGCTTCTGCAAATAGGAGCTGCTGACATGCAGTTCCCCTTGTGGAAAAGCAATCTGGTATGGATTTTGAAAGCGAGAGCAGATTTCCCTGGTTTCCCTTTCAAAATCCAAACCAGTGTTTGCTATGACAGGGCAGGAGCTGCACGCTCCTGCCCTGTCATAGCAAACAGCAGTGTCCCGGGGTGGGCACCCCGGGACACTGCAGGAGCCAGCCCTGGGGTTGGATGTCCCCAGGGCCATGGAGAGCTCCAGGAAGGGGGCTGCGTGGCCCCCTCCATATGAGTGCAAAGTCCTGTGGAGGTGGTGGTCCCCAGGGCACACCTGCATTTAAATACAGAGTGCCCTGGGGAGGTGATGGACCCTGGGGTATTTGGGAAAGTTCGAGCTCCCCACAGATGTTGTTTTTAAAAAACAAGAGAAAGCCCCAGGGAGGTGGCGATCCCAGGGGACTGCATGCCCCAGCGTTTAATGTGCAAAACCTTGGTGAGTTGGTGGTCCCCAGGGGCATGTGGGGAGGCTTGAGCCCCACACACATGTTTTTTTTAAGTGAAAGCCCTGGGGAAGTGGTGGTCCCCACTGCAAGGGAGGCTGCCTGCCCCCCACAAATCATAAATGAAGCCCTATGGAGGTGGCAGTCCACGGGGCTGCAGGAGCCCCCTTTGGCCCCACAACATAATTACTCATGCCCCCGGGACCTGGCCTACCTGGGGGCTTAAATACAATGAAGCGCGGGAGCCCGCACTTCTTTTTTAAAAGTTTTATCTGCAGGATTTGTGCATCCAGCGCAAATTCTGTTGTTTAAAAAAAGTAAATGCTTTTTTGGCCCATGGGGCCCCTGTGGGACCCCCTGAGCAGGCCTAGGGGGTCAATGTGTTTCTACCCCGTCCCCTTTTCTTGTTTTTCACTTTTATTCTTATTTCTTGTGACTCATTTACTGAGTCACAAGATGGTTGCCAGCACTTCCTGGTTTGGAGTGTTGGCAGCCAATCAGAATGTAGCTCGTGGTCGGGAGGGTTCGCAAATCCACCCTGGCCATTGATATCAAACATGTTTCTTTTTTAAGTTTCTCAGCAACTAGTGAACAGATTTACACCATTTAACAAAAAGGACTCTTTCTGAACCAAGGGCTAAATTTTTGCCAAACGTGGTGTAATTCTGTTCAGCAGTTCGGGTTGTAGCTTTGTCTAAAGTTTCCTATGGAAAATAACATAGGAAAAATCAGTTTTGGGATCCCCCTTTTTTTTATCGGCCCCCGTTTAGCAAATCACCTCAAAACTTTCAAGACAGGAGCTGACTGGAGCTGATCACTAGTTTTGAAAATTTCGCGAAAATTCGTCAACAAGCGCCAAAGTTATAAGGAAAACAAAAAACAATTTTCCTATGGAAACTAGGTCCTAACTATAACTACCTACTGGCAACCGCCAGTAGGTAATTAATATATATATATATATATATATGAATATATATATATGTATATATATATATATATATATATATATATATATATATATATATATATATATATATATATATATATATATATATTCATATATATATATATATATATATTAATTACCTACTGGCGGTTGCCAGTAGGTAGTTATAGGTAGGACCTAGTTTCCATAGGAAAATTATATATATATATATATATATATATATATATATATATATATATATATATATATATATATATTATATATATAATACCTACTAGCGGTCGCCAGTAGGTAGTTATAATTAGGACCAAGTTTCCATAGGAAGAGCATTTTTTGCTTTGCTTATAACTTTGGCGTTGTTTGCTGAATCTTCGGGAAATGTTAAAAACTAATTATTTATTCATATCAGCTCCTATGTTGAAAGTTTGGCCGAGAAAAAAGGGGGGCCCCAAAATGTGTTTTCTCCATGTTAATTTCCATAGGAAACTTTAGACAAGGCTACAGGTCAAATGGGTTAATGGAATTACCCCAAATTTGGCAGGGAGAAGCACACTTTTGTTTATTTGGTGTAAATTTGTTCAGTAGTATTGGAGAAATATTGAAATTTACAGATATCGATATTTGGGAATTCTGCCATCTGGCTGAGGCGTTATGAGCATGAGCTTGCTGCTTATTTGCTGCGCGCGTTGTGAGCGGTTGCAGCTAGGAAGTGTTGGCCACCATTTTGTGATTCCGTTAAAGCGAGTAAGGGTAAAAAAGGGCAAAAAAAGTGGGAAAGAGAAGGGTAGGAGCACTTTTATAGTGTGCTACAGAGGGGGTGTGAAGTGAAGTATTCACCCCTGCCGGTGTGAAAGTGGTGGGCTACGGAAATTAAGTGAGGTGTTGCCTAGAGTCTGAAGCTGCTAAGGTGAGCAGATGCGGGACTCGGGGATTAAAGCCTGAGACCAAATTGTGTGTCTTTTTATGTGAAGTCATGTGCCGTGGCCACTACACTACACTTGTGGAAGTAGCGTCAGCATGTGTTTATAACTACTAGGATGAACTACTGACCCCTACTTGTCTGAAAGTCCTGGGGTATGGAAAATATGTGAGGTACTGTCTAGAGTATAATGCTGCTAAGCTGAGCTGCTGCTGGACTCGGGGATGAAAGCGTGAGTCCAAACTGTGTGTCATATGCAGTGAAGTCATCTGCTCTGGCCGCTGTGCCATATCTGTCCAAGTAGTGTCACCATGTAGTTATAGCTACTCGGACGAACTTTTGTTTCGAACATTGTAACTTGTGAATGGTGCTTAGGGGGTGTTAAACAGGGAGTGCCAAGGTACATTTGTGCGGATCAAAATAATTCGGTATTTGTGAAGTGCAAACTACTCACTCCTACAGGTGTGATGGCGCTGGGGACGTAAGCTGCGCTGCTAAGGGAGTCGGGTTAAAGCCACTGAACTACTGACCGCTACTGGTCTGTAAGTGCTGGGTATGGAAAGTAAGTGAGGTATTGCATAGAATGTCATGCTGGTAAATTGAGCTGCTGCTGGACTCAGGGATGAAACCGTGAGCCCAAACTGTGTGTCCTATGCTGTGAAGTCATGTGCTCTGGGCGCTGTGCCACACCTGTCCAACTTGTATATGGTGCTTAGATGGTGTTGTACAGGGAATGTAAAGGTAAATCAATACAGTAAAGCGCAAACTACTGACCGCTATAGGTGAGAAGAGCCGCTGATCAAAGCAAGAGCTCTGTGCTGCAAAGTGAGATGGTGTGGCCGCTGCTCCACAGCTTTGTGGGGAATAACATTTTAGCAAGGGTCCGGGAGTTGCCGTTATCTGGCCCTAAAATAGCGGACCTAAGTTGTAAGTTATAGGGTGCCTCTAAAAAGAGCCCTTGTGTTCATAAGTTGGAGCTACATACAAGTGCGGATGCACAGCTTCAAGTCATTCGGGGAAACTCGATTTCCCTGATCTGTGAAGTACACTCCATCACTTCTGTAGATATCAGCTATATCAAAAACGTATGTTGTTGTTGTACATGGACCCCATTTTGTGGTCTCTGAGGTATGCAGACACAGCTTTGTTGACTTTCTTCCCAGATTTTTCAATCTGAGAACAAAATTGTTTTGACCATTTCCACTTCTGTCTTGGCATATATTGGAATATACAAAGACAGTTTTGAGGCAAAAGTAACACCAAAGGTGTCCTTCATGAGCATTTCCAAACCTACCCCAGTCAATGTGCCTAGTTCGTTTCCACCACAGTGCACAATCATGAGGTCAGGGTGTTGGAGATGCAAACAGGTTTTAACCAAAGACAACAATTGGTGCCACTTCAATTCTCTCTGTGGAAACCATTTAATGTCCACATTTTGTATAACTAGGTCTAAGTCAATACGTCTCTGTTTTGCATACCTCTTGCACCAGAAAACATAGCTACATCCAATGATCCACACTAGCATTTTGAAGGTATTTATTTATATATAAAGTTTTTTATAGCGCAAACAAGATCCCGGGGGATAACTGAGCGCTTTACATTATGATGGGAGGAAGGACAAAAGCAATATCTGAAACAATATCATAAGGGTAAGGGAGAGAAAGAAAATACAGTGCGACATACAACTGGGATGGTAATACAATAAAACAAGTGTAGGCGTGTAGCAAGGGTGAAACAAAGTGTACAAGGGGGAGCTGTTTCAAAAGTAAGAACAAAGTCAGCAGGTGCAATGTCAACGGGCCTGTGAGTCTAACCCTATTAGGGTATGAATTTGTTCATTAGGAATCTTTTGGCTTCCACTTTGAACGCCGTCAATGAGGAGATTCTGCAAACTGTCGGTGGGAGAGAGTTCCAAATCTTAGGGGCAGCTCCGGCGAAAGCTCGGTGACAACTTCTCTTTTTCTTAAAGAGGAGTAGTTTTAAGAGGAGGGTAGAGGCACTCCTTTAAGCTCTTACGCCACAGGATAGTTAACATTTTTTTACAGGGTAAGCAGATGTATTAAGGTGAAGTGCTTTGTGTGTAAGAACAGCAATCTTTAATTGAATTCGTGCATCGAAGAGCAACCAATTGAGGGATTTTAGGACTGGGGATATATGATCTTTTCGCTTGGTATCAGTAACCAATCTAGCAGACGAGTTAAGTGCAGCCCTTAGTGGAGGCAGAGCGTATTTGGGAAGGTCACAGAGGGTAGCACTGCCGTAGTCTAACCTCAGCAAGACAAGCGCTTGGACCACTTGCTTGAAATCATTTAGAAGGAGGAAAGGTTTGATATTTCTGAGAGATCTTATCAAGTGGTTAGCTCCGTTGCATACATTGCTGATATGACCTTTCATGTTCAGGTGCTTGTCCATAGTGATACTGAGAGGCTTGTCTGAATCTACGATGAGAGGCGTATAGTTGAAAGCAGTGAGGTGACTCTGACAGAGGTCTAGCCTGGGGATGAGATTCGAAGGGAAGATGAGCAGGAATTCCGTTTTTAGAGGTATTGAGCAGTAGATGATTCTCCGTTAACCAGTTTTGAGTAAACATTAGGATAGTATTTTAGATTTTCAGATATAATTGCGTCGTCCGCATACATGTGGTAGAGAATGTTCATGGAGTTTAGAGAATGTGCAAGAGGTTCCAAGAAAAGGTTGAAGAGGATAGGAGATAGAGCGGATCCTCGGGAGACCCCATGAGTACAGGAGAGAGCTGTGAGAGAGAGTGGTTTGCCTTGACTCTCTGAATTATGTGATGATGGAAGGATGGGAACCTTAGTAACACCTGATCAGAAAAACCCACTCTATTTTGCAGGATGGATAGAATGTTGTCATGATTTATCATGTCAAATGCGGTGGAAAGGTCGAGGAGATGTCTGTAGCTCATGCAGTTCCTTCATAGAATAAGAGATATGTTTACAGGTGGGGAACTATTTTTTTTCACATAAAAAACGATACCTGATTGTGAAATTAAAAGCATTGTTTTTTAAAAGTAGGGTGCACATTCGTTTTGTGGAAAAGCATGTTTGTAATCTTTTATGGCTGAAAAACGTCAAAATAAAGATCAAATGATGATGATGATTGGTTAAGAAAAAGCAGTTTGAACGTGGAGTACATATTATGAGATAAAATTTGCTCAACCCAACCACACCTGCTACTTGCATTTGGAAGGCACTGTTCAAACTTAAAATAATCGTGAACTTTTAACCTGCACGTGTCGTTAAATGTTTGAGAAAATGTTGCAAAAAAATATCGTTAGGTTTAAAGAAATTGATGAACTTTTAACCTGCACATGTTGTAGAATGTTTTAGAAAGTGTGTTGATAGAATACGTTGCACTGCTGACTTCGATGTGTCGTTGAATATGAAAAAACTATTTATATGATGAATTAAAAAGAAACTAATAGAGAGAAGTTTTGGAATGTAAAAGAATCAAGGAAGTATTTTAATTTGTTCGTTACTTGTATTTATGTGTGGAGGAACACAATTATAGAAACAGCACCAGGAAGAGGAAGAAGCAGGGAGTGGTGGGACGGCGGGAGATAGGCACAATGGCACACATGTACAATGAAGTATAGCACAAGTATATACAAAGAATGCCCAAAATGAAACACAACAACAAGGAGCATAAGTCACACAACCTGGCAACATCACACCACTGAACAAGCATAGAAGTGAAAACCACACTGCATTCATACAGGATGTGTAGAAAGGGCGTGGGTGTTGTGGGATGTCTGCGACCGTGGTCATCATGAATGAGATGCAAAGCCTGTGGCACATGGGCGGGTTCACTGTGTGTTACATTGTCAAACAGCTGCTCCACCCTCCCACAAGCCCCCACACCTTTGGGCGGTGCGCTGTTGTATCCAGTGCACTCGTACGGCACAGCATTGTAATGCCTATTCCGGCATGTCCTGCGGAATTCGAACTACACCATGAGAGTTCCGTTTGGTGGTGGTGTATCCAACTTTACAACATCGTCTGCTGCAGCCCTTGTGGCAGTCCAAGCCAGAAAACAGAGACATACTTACCACACTTCCTGCACACGGACATGTCTGAGATAGGCCATTCCCTTTGCCGGATAGGCACACCCCTGCCCTGACCTGTGTACGCCGGACCAGCACACATGTTTTGTGCTTGCAGGAGGACCCGTGTGTTGTGCTTGCAGGTTGGCATGTCCAGGGTCATTGCCAATGCTGAGGTGACATGATAACGTCTGCTGAAAACAGCACACTGTAATGTTGCAGGGCCCGTGCCTATCATGCTAACACAATGACCACACGGCCACGCTTGCTCAGATGTGGGTTTGGGGGGCGTTGAGGGTTTTGGTGCTGTTGCGATGAGTCTTGTGGCCATCATGGTTATCCATATATCGTGCTCATTGACGCTATGGCACATGTGGGTTGTTCTGGCGTGGCTCTTGGCTGTGTTTCCTTTCATGTGGCAGGTAGTCGTCCTGCTTAACACTAATAGGAAGCAGGTGTAAAATTCCTGGTAGTAACATGGGTTATTGCTGGAATTAATTTCGCATTGCAGTTGTGAAAGTTGTGATGTCATTTTTTCATGTGCAGAACAATAAACAAACTGTTCAGTGTATTCCGTCAAGATCCAGCACCTGACGCATTATTCCTAATCATTATAAATACAATGAGATTTATTTATTGATTTTGTGTGTCCACTGTAAGTGGAGGCACTACCTATGTGCAATTCAATACAGGATTTTAGTATTTTGAATACATTGCAAAGGTGCACCTCGTGTCTGTTTGCAGGGGACGGCTAATCTGTATTTCATTATCAGCACTTTAATGCAACTAAAGTTGAGATAAATCTAACACAGTATTTAGAAGTTGGTGCAAACTGCAGAGATCACCAGTATTCCTGCGATAAGTGCTCCAGCTCCAAAATGTAACACCATGGTGGATACAAGCAAATAACAGTAATAAGAACAAGAAAGAGTCACACAGCAGTTAAGAAAACAACCGAAAAGATTAATACATTTTTTTTGTCAAACTTAATTTTTTTATAAACATATATAAACCATAAACTATTTTTACATTTTATTTTTTACTAACACATATATAAAAAAAAACGATAAACACAATTTAACAAACATAATAGAAAAGAACAAGGTGGAAGAGTGCAGTGGGGACCCTGGATGTCGATGACAGAGCCTGGAAAATAAAGCACAAAGTAAGGACGTGTGTAATGCGCATATCAAAGGTCTGAGAGAGAGAAACAGAGAAGAAAAAACAAGCCAGAGAGAAAAAGAGAGGGAAGGAAAGAAAGGGAGTGAGAAAGGGAGA